>NW_006256756.1:11505825-11654862 GCF_000478725.1 Eutrema salsugineum | reverse complement strand
AATGAAGATGTTCAAGTCGATCATATTTCTAAGATTTGGTGTTCTGCGAATCGAGATAGGTGATGGTGGTTCTCACTTCATCAATGAAGTCTTTGAGAATCTGTTGAAGAAAAACGGAGTGAAACATAAGGTAGCTACACCTTATCACCCATAGACCAGTGGCCAAGTGGAGGTATCAAACAGAGAACTCAAAAGAATTTTGGAAAAGACAATAGGACCAACAAAAAAAGATTGGTCAGCAAAGCTTGATGATGCTCTTTGGGCATATAGAACTGCGTTCAAAACCCCGTTGGGCACTACACCTTTTCAGCTTGTTTATGGTAAGGCTTGTCATCTTCCATGGGAGTTAGAGCTCAAGGCAGAATGGGCAATAAAATAGTTAAACTACGACATCCAGACGGCAGGTGCAAAACGTTTGATTCAGTTAAATGGGTTAAACGAGATTCGCCTTAATGCCTATGAGAACTCTAAGATCTACAAAGAGAAGACTAAGGCGTTTCATGACAGGAAAATAGTTCCTAATGACCAGGTTCTACTTTATAACTCACGGATAAAACTGTTTCCCGGGAAGCTTAGATCACGATGTTCTGGGCCTTTCAAAATCAAAGAAGTTTTACCCTATGGTGATGTGGTTCTATGGAACCGTCAAGGAGGCAATTTCACTGTCAGTGGACAATATCTTGCAGGCATTCAAGAAGAAAAGGAAGATCCGATCTCCTTAGCAGATGCGCCTAAACGACTGAAAACAAGCGCTTAGTGGGAGGCAACCCACTCAGTATTTTACTTATTTCCCTTTGATCTTTATTTTCTATTTTGTTGCTTTGTTTTTGTTTCATTAATTTCAGGTTCTTACAAAGAAGAACGAATAAAAGACGAGCAGAAATCATAAACCGGAAAACGGCAATCACTCCAGCCCCATTGAAACTGTGATTGATGGTGCCATCATTCCAACTACGACTCATTCTTCCGGCAAGGTAAGTACATATAAACACTTCAAATTTCTATTTCCTTATACATCTTTTCTTAGATTTTATCACACTGAGGACAGTGTGAAATAAGTCTGGGGGAGGATGTTCATCTGTTACTAACGAGATTTGATTTGTTTTGAGTTTGTTTTGGACATAAAAAAATTATTCAAAAATTTTCAAAAAAAATTCAAAACGTTTTCAAACCAGGAACATAAATAAACAATACTATGATGATTTAGACCAGTGTGCTTCTACGCTATTTCCTTGTTTTTTTGCTCTTTTTGTGATTTAGGCCCACCAGAGGACTTCTATTCATAGATATTCTTTCTGACAGGATATACTAGCTCATTTTATTTGGACTTAATCTTGACTTAACTTTCTTATTAAAGCATTAGATCAGGGAAACAAATCATACATTCAGGACTCCTCTACCCCTTTACCACTCTTTGTTGATCCTGAATGGCTAGTTCACCTTTAATCATTGTCTGGATCTAGTCTAGAAAATTCACCAAAATACAAACATATCTAGTCCGTTGATCCGTCATGCAAAAATCTACACACTTAGATCTAATTTCCAATAAACTAGCTCTTTACATTCATTAAGTGCATAGTGAATTCTCATTAAAGACATCATGAGACAGCATAAAAACTAGCTAAAGGTGAACTAACCATTCAGGATCAACAAAGAGTGGTAAAGGGGTAGAGGAGTCCTGAATGTATGATTTGTTTCCCTGATCTAATGCTTTAATGAGAAAATAAGATGTCAAGATTAAGTCTAAGTAAAATGAGCTAGTATATCCTGTCAGAAAAAAATCTTCATGAATAGAAGTCCTCTGATGGGATTTGGTAGTGTAAGTACTCTAGCTACCGCCTAGTCTAGTACTAAACCTTGAAAGAGCTTTTATGAGTGATTGGTGTAGAAGCAAACAGGTTGGTTATCATCATCGATTTTGTAATTATTTCCTCAAAATGTATTTGACCTTTGAAAACACTTTTTGAAACTCAAAAGATTTTCGAAAATTTTTAAGAAAAATCAAAAAAATTTGAAAATTTTAAAGAAAAATGCAGAATGCAAAGGCTCATGCAAAAAAAGGTGGTTAGAAAGGGATAAAATCCTCCCCCAGACTTAAATCATATTGTCCCCAATGTTAAATAAATCAGGCAAGGATGAGAAATAGAGTATGAAAATTTTAAAAAGGTTAAGGAAAAGAAAACTTACCTGGTGTTGGTGATAGATTGTGAGATAGTTTTGGTGGTGGTGGGATGTTGAATTGTGGATGGTGGATGATGTGAAGTGGTCTTTGATCAAATGGGATGGATTTGAATCAAGGTAGAGGTGGAAGTGGCCAAGGGTCACCAACTTGTGCTGGCCGCGGATCAAGACATCCCGGCCGCGGTAGGACGCGTGCTGGCTGCAGTTCAAGGCCTAGTGGCCGCGGCTGAACCTCATTTGGCCGCGGTCAGCTCCTTTTTATTCTTTTTTTTTTGTGGCATACTATGTTCTGTCTAAAATAAAAGAAACAAAACTTTAATAGAAAAAGAAAGCTAAACAAAAGCAAATAGGTACCTAAAATAGGTTGCCTCCCATCCAGCGCTTTGGTTTATAGTTCTTAGCTAGACTTTGCAAATAAAAAGACTTAGTTCAAATAGGATCTTGTCCTAAGACAAGTCCTTTTCGAAATCCTCCTGTTCTGTCTTGCAGATTCTTCATCACTCCAGAGTTCTTCTGATTCAAATGCCTGGGCTTTATGCTCTCCTCTTTTGCTCTTAAGTGGTGTAGCTTCATAGAATATGTCATTGTCGATATTGGCAAAAGAAACTCTCCTGTTGGGCCAATCCATGATGGCTCCAGCAGTTGCTAAGAAAAGCCATCCAAGAATAACTGGATAAGAGTCATCTTTGGTCTTCACTATGTATAGATTGACAGGTGCAATGCAATCCCAATCCTTAGAGGAATGTCTCGGGCTATCCCTCTTGGTGTTGCACTTGAATCATCTGCTAAGCTAATCTTTATCCTGGTACTTGAGTTGTGCTTAATGCAAAGTCTCAAAGTAGTTGCTTTGGACATCATGTTAATACAAGCTCTAGAATCACAAAGAATATTGAGGAATCTTTCACCTCTAATGTCACAAGAGATAAGAAATTGACCTTTGTCTTGAATTTTGTGCAGAGTTCGAACTGGTCTACCTTTTTGGTCGTGCGTGAACAAGTCTTTCATCTCTTGGATTGATTCTTTGCTGTCATAAAAGAAGTGGCCTATCATGTGGTCTCTACATGCTTTGGCAAACGGAATTCCCTTGGGAAGAGTTTGAACTACTCGATTGAACTCTTCAAGTGCTTCTTTGCTGATCTTGTTTGTGTAGTCACTGGCTTCTTTGGGATCTTTTAGATGGATCCTGTAAACAGCTGCATCAGGTGATGATCTAGGAAAAGAGAGATACCTGGCTCTTCTGAAATATGTAGAGATGTTCTCTTTAGTCTCCTTGTTGTATCTGAAGAAAACTTGAAGGCAGCCTTGCTTCCATATGCCATCGAATCCATGGAAGAGAGGAATGGACTTCACAAACTTGTTGAATTTGATTAGTCTCTCTCTCTAGATATTCTCTTGGTTATTGGTTCTATGTTGTCATTAGATGAATTATCCCCAGAGTTTGGATCTTCAACAAACAAATCATACTCTTCATCTTCAGAGAATTGTTCTTGAAGCTCATTGTCACAAGTGTAAACCATGTTGCAAGATGCATAAGTGTTGGATTCCTCCTTTTTCTTTGATGCTTGTGCAGTGATTGAGAAGACAGCTTGATCAAACAACCTAGATCTGGTCACAAGGGGTCGGTCTTCAGTTGAACAGGTTTCAGAAAGAGGTTGGAAGTTCTCCCAATCTGAGAAATTATGCTCCACCGCGGGTGAGGAGCTTGGAGCCGCGGTGGAAGTGACTCTGGCCGCAGGTGAAGTGTTCGCAGCCGCGGTCAGCTTCCTCCCGCTCTCCATGCCTGCTTCTTCAATCTCTTCTTCTCCATTGTTGTTCTCTTGCTTCCAGTGGTTGTCAGGCACGTCTTGGGTATCCAAATCATTGATTCCAGAGATCAGATCATACTCCTTATGATCTTTAGAAAGTTTTTCAACTTTCTCTTCTACTTCATCTAAAGCATAGACAACTTTGTCTAAAGTAGCATCAAGCTCTTCTGTCTTTTTTTCAACCTTTGCTACGTCTTGCCACAGCTCCAATGTGTTGTCGTAAGTTTGGATTTTGCTCTCATTCAGCTCCTTATCCAAGTCATCGATCTTGAAGGTTAGGGTTTGCAGCTCCCTTACATTTTGCCGAATGTTGAACTTGTTTTTGTCTTGTTCTTCCCTGACAGACTCTATTCTCTGATCCAACACGTCATTAGCTTTGGTTCTCTGATCCTCCAGTGTCTTCACATGCTCAGAAAGGTAATCAAACATTTTGTTAAGGCCGATGGTCATGTCATCTATCCTTGTTCGCATGGCAGCATTGATGAGGGCTTGGGAGGCAAGGAACTGATTCAGCTTGGCTTCCAATCAATTAATCAGGATGTTAAGTCGATTGTTCTCATAGTTATGATGCATAATCTGATGGGGAAGAGGATGAGATGGTCGACGATTCACCAGGTGTGGCGAATAGGAGTCATCTCGATGGTGTGGAGGTTGCGAGTCTCCATGGTGGTGGTTCGGATTAGGGTTCCAAAGATGATGATCAAAATCACGCCTGGAGGGTGATTCACATGCGCAAGGAGCTTCACACAGGTCGCAAGACCTTCGCTCGGGATTAGGGTTTCTTCTTGGATAACCCTGAAACTAGGGCAAACAGAAGAAAGAATAAGCAGAAAAAGAAAAGGTTAGGGTGTTTATGAATTTGGTTTACTTCCTATGTAGCTTTGGCAGAAACTCGACATATATATAGTCTTCTGCGGCTTCAACCTCCCAGATTTAGACCTCCAGAGACTAAAATCCTCCCCGGCAACGGCGCCAAAAACTTGATGGGCTTGCGGGTCTAGGGTTATTTTTTAACAAGCCCGTTCGTCCTCCAAAAGTTTTAAATTTATAAAACCCTAGTGTCTGCAAGTGCACAAATGTACGTTGTAGGACTTAGGGTGTCGATCAACAGGGAGGATGTCTAATCTGCGGACAACAACAAACTGGAAAGTAAACAAAGTCATAAACCAATAAAAGTTTTGGGGTTTTTGGTTAAAGTGGAATGGTGAAGTGGGCTTTTATTTTAGGCCTTGTGGCTACTCCTAAGGTCCACCAGGGGTGAGAGTTTTCCAGGGCGGGTAAAACATGTGTTTCCCGCGGGTGAGAGTCTTCCAGGACTGGTGAACTGGGTCAACTTGTTCTCCATCTGTCTTTTGATTGCACCGTTGGATCTTTGTGATGTAAAGTGTTATGGAAAGCTGATTGTCTCCTCTTGATAGTCCCCAAATTTAAGCTGGATCAGACGGTGAGAAAGTCTGCATTTAAGGCTGAACTTCTGACGGTCTGACTCTGAGCTGAAAAAGTGGATTTTTTCCTTTTTGCCATCATATTCCCTAAGTTTCCTGAAAAGAGCCTTGAAACTACAAGTACATGGAAATCATTATAAAAGTTTCTAAAACTGATTAAAACTTTTGAAAAAGAATTTGAAATCAATGGTGAAAAATTGTCAAAATCAGGTGTTATCAGTAGTCTGGCGGTAAAACGACTAACTTTCCGATTTCTTTTAGAATAATCCATGTTGACTGATGGTTCAAACAGTTCTATAATAAACCAATGCCCACGTATCAATCAACTAAGATCTCGAGCACAATTCATGGAGGTGTATTTCCCTGCTTTCATCGGGCGTATGCATCAGTGCAATGTTTGCAGCTATTGCATGAACACAAGAAATCTTGTCTATATCAAAACACCTGCTGCTACAAGTTTTACTTAACACATTGACCAGATAGCTCTTCTCTTCAGTTCCAATCACACTGTATTCAAGCTCAAAATGGTTAAGCTTAGTGAAAAATAAGCTTGTTCCAATTGCACAAAGACTATGCAGCTGGTTCTCAACATGCACCAATTTCTTTGTGTTTGATGCATATGCAGTGTCTTTCCTATGCTTGTTGAACCATTCAAAAACTTTTTCAATATACACATCAATCAAAGGTAATAAGGCTTACTTTCTTGCCTTCTTGAAGACAATGTTTATAGATTCACAAGCATTGCTTGTGTCCAAGTTGTACTTGTCTCCTTTAAAGTAGCACATTGCCTATTTTTCAAGCAGAACACCATCATCTAAATACTCAGCTGCTTTTGGAAACCACCTCCTAAAATCAGTGTATGCATTTACGAACTCACCTTCTGTGTATTGTGAACACATTCTCTGTATTTGTCTGAACACAAATCTTTACAGCCATTCCTAGTTTTCTTTCTCACGTTCTGTGACAAATGCCAAACACAATATCCATGCTGAGACTGAGGGTACATCTCCTGGACTACCTTAATGATGCTCCTATGTCTGTCACTCATAAAAACCAGTTCATGATCATTGGGTATAATAGTTTTCAGTGTTTCAAAAAATATTTTCAAGTAGCATCTTTCTCCCTATCAATTACACCCATTACGATAGGGTAAACGTGATGATTCAGATCCTGAGCTGTGGCAAATACTAGCATACCACCATAAACACTCTTAATAAAAGTTGTATCCATAACTATGACTTTTCTCATTGCTCTAAAGCCTTCAATACTAGCACCCAAAGCGAAAGAGATACTTGAACTTATTTCTGGCATCCACTTTCGCACTTGTTACTGTCCCAGGATTAACAATCTGCAACATGTAAAGATAACAATATAATTTTTGACAACTTTCTTCAGGACTGCCCCTCACTTCACTAACAGCTATTTTTTCCCTCTCAAGGCAGTAGAATATGACACACTCACATGAGCTTCATTTTGAACAACTTTGATCAAAGATTTAGGCACATGGGTGTCTACTTCACCTGGATAGGAACCAAACAAGACATCTGCTACTACTTGTGGTGTGCCTTTCCTTTTATTCTGAATTGTGCTCGCGACAACCCGAGAGCATGTATGGATATTCATATACACTCTGATACTGAAATAAGTAGAATCATTCATTCTTACAGCATGTAGATACCACGAACAACCATGTTCAGCTTAATGGCAACTTAGTATGAGTCGCCACAAATCCGACTTTACAGTTTTGACCTCAAATGTCGACAAAAACAAAAAAACAGAATCCCACAAATTGTTGACAAAAAAACAGAAAAAAACTTAATAACCATTTCTTTATTCTCTTTGTCTCTCTTTCTCTCCCACTTTTTCTTCTCTGCAACTGTAGTCAGCCAGTAGCCGTCACTGTAAACCTCATGACAAGAAGACAGTTTTATGTTCTTCTCAAACCCATTTCCTTATGTTATGAAATCTCCAAAATCCCCAAAAAGAAAAAACATTTCATGACCAAGACAATTACAGAAAAAAAAAAATTCTCTCTCTAGTTTTTCTTTTTCTTCTATGCTGTGTTCTCTCTCAGTCGCGCCGGTCACTAAAATCTCTTCTCAGAAATTTCCACAGGTCACATTCTTGTCTGTATAACAGAAATTTGACTTTCTGATGTCTGAAGAGAAGAAGATTATGGATTTAAGGTTTTTTGCTGGTGATTTGAGAGAAAAATTGAAGATTTGTGAAAAATTGATCATTTGTGAGGAGAGAGAAAGATGAATGAAAGAAATAAAATAAGAAGAAAAAGAAGATGTGAGAGAAAATTATCAGGAGTAAGAGTGTTATATTGAAAAGTGTACAGGAGTGGAATAGTGTATTTTTCTATTTCGCAAATTATGAACAGTCACAAGATTATCTACTATAATTACACTTAAAAATTAGGGGTTTTTGCTAAAAATAACCCAAAACTTGACTTTGAATACAAAAGTAGACCCCTGAAAAAACATTTGGCAGAAATAACCTAAAGGGATAGTGAAAAGACTATTTAATCCTGTATGAATAAACAAAAAACGGATGTCCTAATTACCGTTTACTCCCTGACGAAGTCTACTAAAGTGAAAATGAAGTCTACTAGTAGACTTCATTTTATCGAAATGAAGTCTACTAAGTAATTAAATCTGTAAATTTAATTTTAAAATTTTAAAAAAATTATTTTGGTATCAAATTTACCATCATAAATACAGATTTGGTGATGGTGAGTATTTCGGGTAGGAGTTAGCTAGCGGGGAATGGTAGCGCGGTGCTGGCTCAGCGGACGGTCGGTAAGCCGTAGAGTAAACCTTTTTCTGTTTAGATCTTGTTCTAGTTATTCATTAGGTCTATATGGTTATAGATCTAAGGGAACTTCTGTAACACCCTCGATTCGTTCTATCCTTAGAAGGAATCCAGAGTGTTGCAGTATGATACCGGGGACAGTCCGGCTAGAGCACCCCATAATACTCTAACTAAATTAAGTAGAAGTAAATTTATTATTTAGGTTTTAGAAGTTGTAGACTTCAATATAGAAGTCTACTAAACCGAATAAATTAACCTAACGGAAATTTAAACCAAAATTAAACCCAAAAAATATTCCTTATAAGTTTGACCGAACACAATAAGTATACTTCACAAAGAAGTCTACCAACTGTAGACTTCTTTGTGAAGTCTACTGAAGCTTTTTGGAATTTTTTAAATTTCTTAATTTTTGAAAAACAGAAGTCAAACACAAAAATGACCTATACGTTTTTGGTCAAACTACAAAAGTAACTTGAAAGTAGACTTCGTATGCAGACGTAAACAGTAGACTTCAGACGGAAGTCTAAATTCAAAAGTCAAAATACGGTCAACTACAAAAATAGCCTCTTTTTTTCGTAGACTTCTTAAGCTTTCAAATGAATTCTACTATGTTTTTTTTTGTTTTCAAAGGATATCGAGTAGACTTCTCGTGAGGTTTAATGAAATCTACTTTTTAAAAGTCAATTGCAAAAATAACTTTATGTTGACTCATCGACTTCAGTATAGTTCACGAGAAGTCTACTTTCGCGATATAAAAACTGAAATGTGGAGAAATTGAAGTGCGAGGATTACCTTTAATAAAATTGAACTCCCTAAGTTTCTCTTATCCACCCATAACTTAGGATTTCACCGAAATTAAACAACTCAGATGTCGAGTAACCAGAATTCACCGAAAAAGCATGGCGCGAAGCATTGTAATTGTGCCCAGATGTTTTGGAGAAGAATTATGGTAGAATGAGCAAGGTTATGAGTGAATGAGCTCAGAAATTTGTTTTATTACAGCTTTAAAATTGGTTGATAAGCATTTACTCCATTTTCATGGTTGTTCATGGTGGTTGAAGGTATTGAAGACAATGGCATTCTCGTAATTAAAAAGTTTTAGAAGGTCCAAGAAGACTTTAGCCAATTAAAGAAAAATCGAATTATTAGATGTATAATGGCATTTTCGTTAATAGTTTAAGTGGGAAAGATAAAATTGTGAGAAAATGACAAAAGTTGGAGAGAGAAAAAAAAGAGGTTAGTTTGGTGTTTGACTTTGAAATATGAGTTAAATCTGAAACTCTCCCTAAAAATTATTTAATTTATTACTAGTTGTTTAAATTTATTGAAATTTGTTTTCTAAAATTATAACCAATTACTGTACTAATTTATTTTGATATTTGTCAAAATTCTAAATACATTTATTGATTGATAATAAAGAATGTAAATACAATATCATATTAATCATTTTTATTTAAAATAAAATGTTAGTCATTTTATTTTAATAAAAAGGAAAGAAACTGAAATTAAACGCAACTTTATATCAATTTTCTCTTCATTCTATTTCTTTCATGTTTCATCGTAAATTTAAACTAGAAAGAAAACATATATAATATATATAAATAAATTTTATATTACTTGATGCTTTGAATACAGACTGCAATAACACAAATTACATCAATTTTTCCAAGATAATAAATCAGTTCATTCTTTTTGTCTCTCTCTATCTTGCAGTTATTTTTCTCTGCAGCTACAGAAAGGAAGAACCTCACTCTAAAGTCTAGACCTGACGACAACATAGAAGAGACAGTCTTTCTTTGAACTCAAACCTATTTTCATATGTATAATCTGAAATCTCTGAATAACACAGATATTCAATAATAAAGAAAATATAGTAGAAATCTCCCTCTTTTAATTCTTTTTTTTTTTCAGTTTTCACTCTTCACATTTTTCTGTAAAATATTTTATTAGAAACTTCCAGAGATCACATTAGTATCTGTATACCAAAAAATTGATCTTAAGATGTGTGAAAACTAAAAAAAAAATTCATTTAAAGATAAAAACAATATTAAATATAATATTAGATTAATCATTTCACTTTATAATTTTTTCTCTTCTTTTTATAAAATGAAATGATTAGTTTGACATTGGAAAAGTAAAATGCAATGTCAGATTAGTCATTTTACATTAACAACAAAAAGAAAGAGAAAAAAAATAGAAAGATGAATTAAACTACAATTCTGACTATATGTAATGTAATAGTTGGAAAAGTAAAATGCAATGTCAGATTAGTCATTTCAACAAAAAGAGAAAGAAAGAAAAACAAAACAAAAAATTAAACTACAATTATGACTATATGTGATGTAATAGCTGGATAGAAGAAAACGACTATATATGTTTTCTATGCAATTTTACTTGTTTGGTCAACATAATTTTAACTACAACTACGAAATATGTAGTAAAAAAATTGAGTAACTTACGCAGAACACACAAAAGTGTCGAAAAAAAAACTAATCCCCCAAATTGTTGACAAAAAAACAGAAAAAATCTTAATGACCATTTCTTTATTCTTTTTGTCTCTCTCTATCCCACTTTTTCTTCTCTGCAGCTGTAGTAGCCGTCACTGTAAACCTCATGACAAGAAGACAGTTTTCTGTTCTTCTCAAACTCATTTCCTTCTGTTATGAAATCTTCAAAATCCCCAAAAGAAAAAACATTTAATGACCAAGACAATTCCAGGGAAAAAAATTCTTTCTCTCTTGTTTCTTCTTTTTCTTCCTCTGTGTCCTGTGTTCTCTTTCAGTCGCGCCGGTCACTAAAATCAAATTTGACTTTCTGATGTCTGAAGAGAAGTAGATTATGGACTCAAGGTTTTTTGCTGGTGATTTGAGAGAACGACGAGCTTCGCACTTCACTGATTCTGGTTTCGGAGAGTTTCCTACAGCTTCTTTCTCCCACAGATTTCAATTTTCCGGTGACCGTAAATCTCCATTTGTGCACCAACAGCTTCATAGAAACCTTCTAAAGCTGAATACGACAGCTTCTGTGGCGGATTTTGATCTGGGTTTGTGTCAGAACCTCAGTAGAATGAGTATCTCCGATGAACAAAGGGCTATTCTCTCCGGATCTTCTCCGTTTCTGGGTTTTTCTGGCTCGAGGAATCTATGTTCCTGGCTCGACCCGAATCCGTTTCTAGAGGTTTCTTCTCGTCGTGAAGGTTTACTACACAGCTCTCATGGCGAAATGTCTATGGGTAGTTATGTTGGTGATGGTGACTTTCACAGGTCTCAATTGCTTAGCGTGCAAGACTATCCTAGCACTAGTCAAAACAGAGAGCACCTTCCTCGAAGATTCAACGCTTCGTTGAAATGCCGTGGAAATAATGATTTCCCACCATTTTCAGCCATGAGAGGTTCTCAAGAGCTCGCATGTACGAAGAACAACAATCTGTTTAAGGAAGCTTTCAGTGGTAATGAACAAGATTTCCCACTAAATCTTGCCTCCATGGTTGGAATGTACGGCTCTGTGTACTTAATGGCAAAAGATCAAATGGGTTGTAGGATTTTACAGAAATTACTCGAAGGAGGAAGCTTGCTTGATTCGATGATTATATTCAACGAAGTCATTAATCATGTAATCGAAATTGGAACCGATCAGTTTGGAAATTATTTCATGCAGAAGCTTCTTGAAGTCTGCAACGAAGAACAAAGAACACAAATCCTCATAATGTTGACCGCAGAACCTGGATTGCTTGTCAAAATCTCACTCAACTATTATGGGTAAGCTTTTACTTTCAAACCCTGTTTAAGAGCTTGTCATATTAATTAATACTTACTACATATAGCTTAACAGGAACATAGTATGTATTCCATTAAAAATTAATTGGAGTATAAAAGCATTTAGCATTTAATATATCAGAGTATTTGAATTAAAAAAAATTACCTGAAAATTTAAAAAAAAAGAAAAAAAAAAATTAGACGAGTAGTCGTGTAGAGATGAAGCTTTGTTTACATCTTTGTGGATTTTTCTTGATTTACGTGAAAGATGAAACCTATGATGCTTATGGAAAGGAAAAAAAAAAGGTTGAGATCTTTTGAATAATTGTTTACTCTTCATGGCTGAAAAGATGAATTGTTTTTAGTGATTTTAGACAAAGCAGAGACCTTTGATAAAACATATATCAAGCTCATGGTTGAGCAGTCAAGACTTTGACTTGATGATTCATGTGTTTTGGAAATCTTCGACTGTGATATATTCTGATAAAAGCTGAGACCTTTTGCTTGATGTTTTAAATTGAGCAGGACAAGGGTTGTGCAAAAGCTGATTGAGACAGTGAGTACAAAGACACAAATCAATCTGGTTAAGTCAGCTCTTGAACCGGGTTTGCTCTCTTTGGTCAGAGATTTGCACGGAAAGCATGTTGTTCAAAGTTGTTTGAAGTCCTTTGGCCCTGATGATAACAAGGTTTCAAACATAATCACTTCCCTTTCATGTTCTTGAAAATCTACTTAATGTATGCATGATAATTATGTATTTTTTTCTGTGCATGCAGTTTGTTTTGGAGGATGCTATAAGGTTCTGTACTAAGATTGCGACTCATAACTATGGATGTCTTGTGATGCAAGACTGCATTAAATACTCGGCCGGGGAGCAACGTGAGAACCTCGTTGCTGAAATATCAAGAAACTCTCTCCACCTTGCACAAGACCCTTTTGGGTAGCAATACTAATATTTATGAAAAGAAACTTATACAAGGACAATGCATTTTTTGTGAATGATGCTCACATCTTCAACTTTGAAGCTTGCTTATGTGTGTGAAATTTTGGTGGCAGGAATTATGTGGTGCAATACATGATAGAGCAGAAGCTGGGAGGAGAGAGTGTGATGTTTGAACTGAGAGGCAATTATGTGAATTTGGCTAGACAGAAGTGTAGCAGTCATGTAGTGGAGAAATGTCTTGTACATTATCCAGAGAGCAGATCTCAGATCGTGCGTGAGCTCATCTCTGTTCCAAACTTCGAAGAACTTCTTCTTGATCCTTTTGCTAATTACGTGATCCAGTCCGCTCTATCTAAAACCAAGGTTAGTTAGTATTGCATGTGATCATATTTCTTAACATACTCAAATACATATTTAGTAATAGAACTGAATGGATTTGATCAGGGCAATGTTCGGGCGAGTTTGGTTGAGAAGGTACAAAGATTTCAAAACCTTAGGACGAATCCATATTGTAAGAAGATATTCTCCAAGGGCTGCCTCTTGAGGATCTAACGTAGGACTGACTCTATGATCCTTATTAGATGAAGAGCGCTTTTGTTGTCTCTGTCTTTTGGATGTTTTGTTTGTTTTGTTGTACTCTTGGCACTGTCTAAATGACGAGTAATGTATTTTGTGGTAAACCTTTTTGTAATCGGCTTCTATGGTTCGGTATTTTCGGTTTTCAATTTTCTCGGTTTATTGAAAAATTGAAATCAAAGGAACCTTTTTTGTTTTATTATTTTGGTTGGTGTAGTTTGATGTTGGTTTGGTTTAGTTTAGTTTGGTATCTTGTTTATATGATAAATGGAAAGTTGAAAATATAAAGAATACTTGTTTGTTGCGAATCCAAACTCCTAATTTGGAGCCTTAATCTTGTCGGCATCTCATGTTTAAAATCCACTAAAATCATTATCTTTTTAACAACCAAATCAAAGTTACTACAATACAAAACTTTTCCATCAAGCACACATTACTCCTGTCTCTTCACCAACCTCCTGAAACTTGTCTCCTTGCGTTTCCTTTTATGTCAAAACTGAGCTTAAAAACACAGCGCAAAAAATTTCTTCTTTGGGCAAGCACGTGCTTGGCCTTTCCTTTTCAGTTTGCATTTTGCACACTCAGGGTGTTTCTTCCTTCATTTTATTAGTTGATCCTGACTTTTAACTTACTGAAATACAACTGGTGTTCGATCCATACTTTGTTTCGGATTTTCTGTTTATGTGGAATAGTAGATGAAATAAACCTAGTCTAAAAGCATCTTTATTGGAGGTATCTCAATAATTATCTCAACTTTAAAAGCTATTAAAAATAAAGAAAAATTAATTTTCTTAAAAAAATGAGAATCAGTTCTCAAATGAGAACTCTTGAGAACCCCTCTCATGAAACATATGTTAGTATCTAAATGGTTTATGTTCTTTTTTTTATAAATCATATATCTAACATATTAAAATACAAGTAAATAATTTATATGTTATTACTTTTTAATTTTTATAATAAATCAAAATATCTATCTATCAATATCCATTAAACATAAGATTAATTTTTATATTAAAAAATTAAATTGATATTATTAAAATTATAAAAAATTTTTCAGCTATTAAATTATAATATAAACTAGATTCTGCACAGAAATGTTTTTTTATATATTATTTTATAATGTAATTTGTGTTTTTATAGATATAATATTTTTTTAATAAATGATATAATTTTTTTTTTAAGATAAATTTTTTTTTTTTAAATAAATTTGACCACAGTTATTAAAACATACTTTTAACCTATCCATTTCGTTTAATCCAAAAAAATACTATGAATTTAAAAACATAATTTTACTTCATCTGTTAATATTAGGGAAACTAGGTGTGGTAGCAACAATCTAAGAGCAAATTAGCTTGATAAAACAACATTTTTTTATTGGTGAGAAAATACCTCTTACTTCCTCATCACAACAGAACTGTAACATATATTTTGAACGATAATCAAGACGCTTTATACCTCCGCTTTTTTTTTTCCTTACAAACAACATTTTCTCTTTCTTACTTTTTTTCAAATTTTGAATTAGAGATCCATTTCAACACACAACCTACACTTTTCTTCTCACAACATCGGTTCAAACATTTTTTCTCTCTCATCATTTCTCCCCTTTCTCTGTTTCACATTTTTCCCGCGAGGCAGAGATATTCTTCCCGGTGAACCAGAGTGACATTTTCAGACGAAGCTGACCATGAGGCCGAAATCGTTTGCTTCGATGATGATTTGTGAAAGGTAATCTGTCGACTTTCACTTGTATTTAGTTATTTTCCACTTCAATTTTTGTTTTTCGTTTTTTTTTTGCTTCGTCAATGAATAGTTGCTACTGTCATTGTGCTCCACTGTGTCTTTTTTTCTAGATCTACAATTCCCAGGTTATCCCTTCTGATTTTCGTAGATCCACTATTTCCCGTAGGTTTCGTTCCATCGTTTTATGCTGCACATTTAGGGAACCCGCACATTTACCCGCTTCTTTAATTCCGTAACCTTTTTATTATAATAGACGTCTATTAGTAGTTGACTATTTATTCTTATTTTTCTCAGCTAGATCTCTCGTTATTCTTTCTCTTTTTGGACACATAAACGTTTTTTTTATAGGTAATTTCTCGTGATTCATGATTTTTGTATTTTTTAACCAGTCCACTCCCATTCTCATCCGTCATCCAGATCTATGCTTTCAGATCTGAGTAGTCGACTACTGCCTATAGTCAACTACATTTGAACTACATAACTAGCTTAGTAGGCGACCATTTATTCGGTAGCTAACTATTCATTGCTATGTGTTTGAAGGGCTATGTTGTCCCAAGTACATCCCGATCTGGTACCTGGCAAATGATGTCCTTCCGCAGATTCGCGATGCAGTCTAGGATTTTAAAATTTTTCTTTCGGTAGTTAACTATATACATCGTCACTAGTAATCGTCTACTCGCAACGTCTATAACCGATTCAATATAAAGCTACATATTCAGTTAGTCTACATTACTACTAGACAGGAATAGTCAACTACTCATATGAATAACAATAGTTATTTACATCACATTGGTAGTCAGTTTACAGTAACTAACTATTTGACTTTTGTTCGTTTCATGGGATATGTGTACTCTTCGACAATCCGAACCCACACCATTTGCAAATAATGTGCTTCTCCAGATTAGTGATGCACTCGTTGATATTTTTGAAAGAGTTGGTCGGGAATCTGCCGAAGATGCTTGTTCATTTGCTTGTTCATGTAAATGTCTGACAGTTCCATCATCTTTTTCGTTGTTATCGATATCTGGTTCTCTTTATTTTGTAGATCTAGAGTAGTTAACTATTTTTATATGCATACTGAGTAAGTAGTAACTACATTGAATATGGTCATTAGTAATTGCCTACTCTTATCATCTATAACATATACAATAAATAACTACTCCATATTCAGTTAGTCTACATAACTACTATGCACATATAACCAATTACTAATATAATTATCGGTAGTTAACTACGTTATAACAGTAATCAGTTTACAATAGCTAACTTTTTGCCATTTTTCCTTTGTAGGGATATGTGTTCTCTTCGACAATGTGAACCCACACCGTTCGCGAATAATGTGCTTCTTCAGATTCGCAACTCGTTAATGTGTTTGTAAGGGTTGCTAGAGAATCTGCAGAAGATGTGTTCATTTGCTTGTTCATGTAAGGTTTTAAACCAAACATTCAAGGAACCATCTCTCATCAAGGCGCTCAACCTATTTGCCTTCATTAAACGTCTCAACTTAATGAAGTGCTACCCTGAATTCTTTGAGTCAGCAAAAATGGATAACTACCAATAATCAAATTTTAGAAGTAGCTATCTAATCGAAATAGACAATTATTAATACTTACGTTTAAGTATTAGAATCAACTTTGAGATGTATGGAGAAAATAGACAACTACTAATAATCGCTTGGAGTACTACTTATCTAATCGAAATATGTTACAAACTAGTCAACATCTCTGTGTCATTCAAACGAACCTTCATTTTAAACATAGTCACCTACTAGTCATTGTCTACTAGAAATCTGAACACAACAAACAAAATAATTAGAATTAAAAGGGACGTCTATACTGAAGTGATAGATGACTAATTGATATATGTCTATTTACTTTCAACTTGGTGCAACTATAGAAAGTATCGTCCATAATGTTTCACACTTTCGGAGTGAGAGAATGTTTGTCTGATGGGGATGCAGATTTTTTATGAAAATAGTTGTCTACTATATATCCACATACTCTTCGCTAATGATTTTCTATGAAAATAGTCAACTATGGCTATAGAGTTACCATTGTGACACCTCCCAAGACACCTGCTGCAAAGTTTTGCCGCATTCCTCAAATTTCTTCTGTGTCAGCAAACGAATTAGATCAACTACATTTCTACCACTAAATAGTCAACTATGACTAATAATAAAATAGCTGACTATGTTACAAACACTAAATAGTTGAGTACGTTACCTTCATTTCCCCTTAAGATGAGATCTTTATTTTGCTTTGGACGACCATCTGGTCAGCGCATTAATGGAGGAAGTAGTTCTGAGACACCATAACATACATGAGTTGGTACTAGGTGGAATGGTCTTTCATGCTGTAAGAAGAAGTTACCGATAACTTGTTATGTACACATCTCCCCTTTTATGTTGTAAACTTCATACTCATCGTGACCGACAACAACCACTTACATTTTAAACATAGTCACCTATTAGTAGTCATCTACTATAAATATATGAACACAACAAACAAAATAAATAGAATTGAAAAAAATGTCTATGTTGAAGTGATAGGTGACTACTTGATATATGTCTATTTACTTTTAACTTGGTGCAACCATAGAAAATATCGTACATAATGTCTATTTCATCTGAGGCGGATGCAACTTCTTTATTAAATAGTCGTCTACTACATAACCGCATACTCTGAGCAAATATTTTTATGAAAATAGTTAATTATTCCATAAAGTTATCTCATATTTTAATGATTTGACCAAAAAGACACCATATATAATTTTTTGAGAAAATACAAACCATAACGCTAAAAATCAGAAACTTGAATGTTTGGTTTATGGGTGTTGTGTTAGTGGCTATTTATCTGATCCACTAGAGTTCTCTCAAATTAACCTATTTGTACACGTAATACTAAACGACAACAACGTTTAAAGCTTACTAAAGTAACAATAAAGTTTACGTTGCTATTGTTTCAAAAAGCAAGTAACGTCTGTGTCTTAATAAGTTGGTGTGGTCCCAACCTCCGTCAGATAAAGCGATGTCTAGATTTAGGGAGCAAGGAGTGCAATGTCATTTCCACGTACTTTTTTCTGTTGACTTGTGCTATGCACTTAATTGACCGCTTTTTTATAGTAGTTAGTTAATTTGTTCTCTCAAAAGTAATATTGATGCAAATCACCCTTAATATTACTATATAAAATAATTTTTTAAAATTTTAAATATTTAACTATTTAAAATGATTGATTATGAAAAATATATAATAATATATCATTTATCATCTTTATCATTATGAAAATATTATTTAAATTTGGATATTTAAATATAAAATAAATTAATATCTTATTTACTATTTTTATATAAATAATAACAACTAATTTTTGTAATTTTGATAATTAATCCTAACTATGTCTAAGAAAACTTAAACTAATTGAATTAAAATTTAAAAATTTTCAGAAATAATTTTAAAGATAAAATTCACATATATTATTTTATTAATTTTCTAAAATAAATAAAAAGATAAATCAAATTAAAATTTTGTTTGACAATAAAAATAGTAGTTATCCAAAAACAGAAAAGTAGAAAACTAAAAAAATTATGTTTGAACATAAAAAGTCTTTTCTTTTTAATAGTATAAACTAGTTTCTATCCCGTGCGTCCGCACGAGAATTATTTTTTTATATAATATAATTTTTTTCATTTTTAAATATATATAATTTTCTAATAAATGATAAAAAAAATTTGTTTAGATATAATTTGTTTCTATTGGTTTATTCTTTCTAGTATTATATATGACCGTGATTATAAAAATATTATTCTAACTCGTCTGTCCATTCATATTATCTGAAAAATATCACAAATAAAAAACGTCATTATAACATGTTCATTTATATTAATCCAGAAAGAACCAAGATTGATAAAACGTTTAACATATTTGTTCACACTATTTATATATTTTAAATATTTATTAAGTTTAAATATTTAAAATTAGATTTATTTAATAAAAATATACAATAATATATCATTTTCATCTCTGTCATTAAATATTTAAATTAAATCTAAATTAATATTTGGGTTGTTATTTTTCTAAAGATATAATAATATATTAAAATATAAAAAAAATATATTATTTTATTAATATTACGCTAAATTAACTTATTTGATAATCTAAATTAAAATCAATATTTTTATTTGGGAACAGTTATCCAAAAACAGATAGTAGAAAATCAAGTAAAAATTTTGTTTGGATACAAAATATCTTTCTTTTTTAATAGTATAGATTAGTAATGTTTTAATTAATATAATTAAATACTATTAATAATTAATAAATAATAAATAATATAATTAAAAATATACATTATTAAATAACACAATTAAACATAAAATTAAATAATTTAATCTTATAACTAAATCAAAAATTATACAAAATAAGAAAATTATATAAAATAAACTTAACATTACAAGGCAATGACAAATCAATCCAATATAGACATTTTGATAAAGAAATGATAAAATAATTATAGTCTTATAAATATTTATAATTTTTTAAAAAAAACTTTTATAAGTAATCTTATAAATCCTTATAAATAATCTTATAAACCCTTATAAATAATCTTATAATAATTTTATAAATTCAAATCTCTCCGGCGTATCCTCGGCGGATTCCGCCTCTCAAGTCTCAACGAGCCAATCTCAGACTAAGACTAGTGTCGTTCTCTGCAATCGACGTCTCTTTTCAACCATGGATTCGCCTCATCCAAAATGAATGAAAGAGAAGGCCAGCATTGAATCTCCAGATCCTTGATGGCCATACCTAAACCGGTGGAGCAAAAGCATGTCTGTACCCTCTTCTCCTCCTGCTGAAAATCCTGCAACTATATCAGATAAGGTGTTTCAGGAAGTCTCTCCTCCAATTAAATCGAGCATAGAAATCCAGGCTCCCGAGCTGTTGCGACATCAGGAGATCCTCTCGTCACCTCTGGACCACAAGGAGCTTGGAAAAAGCCACTCTCCTTCTCAGATGCTCCTCCATCTGCAGCGAAAGAAATTCCATGTATGGAGCTTCCACTTTGAATTGGCCTGCTCTATCTGTTGGGAATCAACCTCGTCATCAGAAGAATTTGATGGCTCCGTCAAGAGTTTCAAAGAATTTGGAGTCTGACGAGGTATTGAAAGCTTGCTCAAGAAAATACCCGTGGGCTGCTAAAATGGATCAGTCGCTCCGTAATCTCAACAGAGTAACCATGCCAGAGTTCATGGAGGATGGCACACCATTGGTAAAAATCCCCAGCCATGTCCTTTTAGAGGGATTAGAAAATCAGAAGGAGTTTGTAGTTGGTCAATTTTATCGATGTGCAGCTCCATCGGGAGGATTGGTTCACGCCGTGGTAAATAGAATATGGGGCAGAAAGTGTCGCATATTCTCTCGCAAAGAAGGTGAATCTTCATATTTATTCCACATTCCGGATGAGGCAACCCGAAAGTGTATTCTCCAAAGAGGACTGTGGCATGTGGATGACTGTTTGATGTTTGTTTCGGCTTGGTCTCACGCAGGAAACATCACTCTCCCGAAGATCACAATGGTCCCAGCTTGATTGAATCTTAAAAATATTCCTAGCCAACTATACTCGATCAAAGGCATAAAGTGGATTGCATCCGGAATAGGTGAGCCAATGTTAACCAGTAGACCATGGCTTGATCCTACTCAGATGGGTGAGGCTAAGATATTGGTGGAGGTAAAGCTCGATAAACCTTTTCCTCAAAGAGTTGCCTTAGAAGAATCTTGTGAAACAATCACTATGGTTGATGTGGTCTATTCATGGTTGCCTTCTTAATGCACTAGATGTGGTCAATTGGGTCACAAAGAGTCTAGATGTTTAGGAATTGGTAAAGAGAAGGTTGATATGGCTGTTGTCTCTAATCCGATTTCAAATGACACTTGCTCCTTACCTATTGCAAGGGATGCAATAGCTCCTAAAGAAACTGTATCAACTTTGGAAACAAGAAGTCAATCAAATATCCTCTTAGGCCATGAATCTGTCATTCCTGTCTCTAAGATTGCTGCTATACCCGCTGTAAAAGGTACTCCAACTTCTGCATCTAGGTTCTCTTCTCCACCTGTTGGTACAGGTCCAATTATCAACAAAAACTCTACTATCTTGGCCTCTACAACAGAAGTCACAAATTCTGAACAAGTAGTATCTCCATCAATCCCATCAGTCGGTTTACGCAAGACTCTATCCAGTGGAGCATTGGGGAAAAACCGATTTGCCTCCTTAGAATCTTCGGATGAGGACTCCTTGGAGGAAGAAGATAACTCTGTTACAAACGATGATCCTGATCCAGAAATCTTGACTCCTTCGGGGAAAAGAAACCTTCGAGACAGGCCGGTAAAACCACCAGCAAAAGCGAAGGAATGCAGTGGCACCCTGTCGCAGCTGGTCGTCGCAACCGCGATCGAGGTAACAGAGGAGGTCGTGGCTAATCGTGCAACCGAAGATGCCCTTTTAATGAACCGAAGCGGAAAGTCGGTTCTTTCTAACTTATTGTACTTGAGCTAAACTTTATGCGCTTGTGTAATATCTCTTTAAAAATGTATGGCTTTCGGTCATGGACTGATTTCGTTTTTTAATTAATAAAAATGGTTACCGTTTAAAAAAAATTATAAATTTTTATAATTAATCTTATAAACCTTTATAAGTAATCTTTGTTTTATATGTTATCTATGTTTTTCGCATTGTAAGTGTTTTTTTATAAGATTAAGTTAATGTAATTTTATGCTTAATTGTATTATTTAAGAAAATCTTTGTTTTATATGTTATCTATGTTTTTTAGCATTGTAAGTGTTTTTTAATAAGATTAAGTTAATGTAATTTTATGCTTAATTGTGTTATTTAAGAATATGTATTTTTCTTATATTATTTATAATGAATTGTATTATTAATATTTTTTGTTAACATTATTAATATTATTAATATAAATATATTTAAGGTGTAATTTAATAACAAAAAAAAATAAAATACTTTTTAATATAGGATAATATTTAACCTAAGTTTTCAATATTAACTATACTAAAATATAAATCTTTATAAAATAAATAATATTATATAGATGAGATACTTTAGTGGGTATCTCACCAATGGAGACAGTGGCGGAGAGAGTATGTTGGGAGGGGGTGCAATTGACCGAGGTGAAATTCAATTTTTTTATAAATATTTGTATTTTTTATGTAAAAGCTAGATATAATATTAATAATTTAGCTAAATGACCCCTGTAAAATTTGTTTAAAATACATTATAAATTAAAATTGACCCCTATAAATTTTTTTTCTAGCTCTGCTACTGAATGGAGGTAAAAATTTGTGATGAGGTTCTAAAAAAAATTCTTCTCAAAATAGTAGTATTTTACCTTTTGGAGTATCTCACAAATGGAGATGTTCTTAGATGCTTTAGCAGATTTAGTCAATTATTTAATAAAAATAATTTTAGATTGTTGCTTTTTTCTGTTCGGTTTATATTTGGAATAGGGTTTTTCGTATATAAGAAAATGAATTCATTAAAATTTTAAGATATGGTTCATTATTTTTTTTTTTTATTATTTTTGTTTGGTTTTCGAATTAGATCAGATCGGTTTATCTATATTGAACAATAGTATTAGTCATAATTTCGAAACACAAAGAAGGATATCGATATTGTTTAAAAAAAGAAGAAGGATAGCAATATGCATTTTGTTTTCCTTAAGTGAGAAAAAGAATAAAAAAACTATTTACAATAAAATGCGGACTATTGTATAATAGAACAGAATAGTGTCAAATATAACTAACATTCCATAATGGAAAACTAACACATAATCATGAAACCTTAATAATGCATAAAACTATAAAATGCTTGGTATCACTTTCTGCTTGGCCAATTTTTAAGCAAAGGCAGTGGAGATAGAGAGCATTGTTGGGCGAAAATTTGGATCGGAATGTAAGCATAAAAGTGCAACTTTCACAATTTCTAAGATCTCATCTTTGAGCTCTGGCGTTGGCTCTGGTAACCGACGGTCAGAAATTTCTTTCAACGATAGAGTTTTGTCCAGAGGAGACGATGACAAAGTTGAAACTAAATCGCCCGGATGCTCCCCTTTGATCACTTCAAGAGTTAGTACTCCGAAGCTATACACATCGCATTTCTCGGTCACTTTCATTGCGTAAGCTAGTTCTGTCACATTCAATTTCAAAAACATATTAGAAACTATATATACAAAAAAACGTCTAAAATCAGATATATACATTAAACCAACTCGAACCAAATCAAAATGAATCTAAACTAAAATGCTTGAACCAATACCAAGACTTTAACTTTCTGATCGGTTTTCTTATGTAAAATGACTAAAATTTAAAAGCAAAACTATAGCATAATCGATTTGTAACCAAAGTAACCAAAGTTTTAATAATTAGGTCCCAAAATCTATTTATTAAAAGTAAATTAATGTAGTGACGTTATATTAAAGAACATCAATTCTATTTTGTTTTATTGTCATTTTTTTCTAAATTGAACGTGAACTATAAATTTTATCAAACGAAAACAAAAATATTTTGGTTTTCATTTGCATACAAATTTGTAAAAACCGACCTGAATGCGCCCGCCACTTATAGTCAATCAGAAAAGAACCAAACTACACAATTTTCGGTTTTTATTTGGTTTCTGAATTCTGTTAAAAAAACCGTCCTACTCCTAAAACCAGTCTAGTAATTTCAACCAAACCGAACCCGACCCGACACGTTAGATTCCAGATCCATTTATTTAACGGGTTAAAAAGAAGTACCTGGAGCAACATAGCCGTAAGTTCCAGCAACGGCGGACCAATTCGAAGAATCCGCCTTGAGAAGCTTCGCCGTACCGAAATCGGAGATCTTCGCTTCGAAATCTTCGTCGAGAAGAATGTTCCCACTTTTAATATCACGGTGAACAATCGGCGGAGACCGATCATGATGCATATACGACAAAGCATGGGCCACACCTTTCACCACATTGATCCTCTTCCTCCAATCCAGCATCTTCGCTTCTTCGTCGTTCGACAAAACTTTCCTCAAACTCCCTTTCTCCATGTACTCGTACACCAGGAAAGTGTTGCGTCGATGCGAGCAGAATCCGAACAGCTTCACGACGTTCCGGTGACGGATCTCCGTAAGTGCTCTGATCTCGTTTAGGAACTCTTGTTTCACCGCCGGTTTCGAGATCTCCTCGTCTGTTGTCTCGCTGAGCTTTTTCACTGCCATTGTTATCGCTGGTAGCTTCGCTTTGTAGACTTTGCCGCATCCTCCGGTTCCGATTAGGTGTTTCGAGTCGAATTCTCCTGTGGCTTTGATTATTTCTTGGTATTTTACTTTACCATCGAAGCTAAAGATCGATAACGTTTCTCCTGATTCGGTGTCTGAGTTCTCTTCGATTTGAGGCTTTCTCTTACGGAAACAAACGAAAACCCCGGCACAGACTGAGAGGATTATGATTGCTCCGATGATTGGGACGAGTATGTAGATGATTAGGTTTCTGTCTTTGTTTGATTTCTTCTTCCCTGAGGAAGAACTGATCGGACATGGCTTCAAGCGTTGTCTTGTGTCGTCACCACATAAGTCTCTGTTGCCTTCCAATGCATCTGGACCTGCGTCTTTAAATGCTTTGTTATCTGGAATTGGACCTGAGAGGTTGTTGTGTGATATGTCGACGTGTGTTAGTGCCAGCATTTCTCTGAAACTTGGTGGAATTGGACCTGAGAGATTGTTGTGTGAGAGGTCGAGTCTCTCTAGGTTCTGTAAGGAGCTGAACTGTGATGGGATTTCTCCGTCGAGTTGGTTGTGGCTGAGATCAAGAGTTTGTAGCTGAGACAGCTTTGTTAAACCCATGGGGATGTTGTGATCCAACTCGTTTCTGCTCAAGTTCATGTAGTAAAGCCTTGGCAAGGAGTCAAGTGTTGCCGGGATCTCAAAGCTGAATCTGTTTGAGGATAGATCAAGATACTCAAGATTTGCTAAGAGTCTGATTCCTGAAGGTATTTTACCGGATAACTGATTCCCGTTAAGTTGTAGTTTTGACAAACGGTTGAGATTGCTGATTGATTCCGGGAGCTCGCCGGTGATGTTGTTGGAAGATAGATCGAGCTGACTTAGCTGTGTCATGTTCCAAATCTCAGGTGGGATCGGTCCGGTGATGTTATTGTCTGTTGCGATGAACGCAACCAGCTTTCGACTTTGTTCCCACGTCGGTGAAATCTGTCCGTGGAACTTGTTGTTGCTGAGATCAATGAAATTGAGATTCGGGTAGACTCCGAAAGCCTCAGAGATATCTCCGGTGAAACTGTTCCCTTTGAACCTTGCTCTGATCAAACTCTTGCATTCTCTCAAGCTTTTAGGAAGGGGACCTTCGAGGAGGTTATCGTCTAACGTGAGATTCTCGAGCTTGCCACCTCTACAGATGGTATCAGGCAAGACGCCTGTGAAGTTGTTGGTGTCGAGTTGCAGAACGGTCAGCTCTGAAGAGTTAGCAATTCCCGGTGGGATCGGACCTGAAAGCTGGTTATCACGGAGGAATAGCCATTCGAGCTGTGTCAACTTGCCAAATGAATCAGGAACAGGACCAGTGAGTTTGTTCTCACTTATCTCCAAATCAATCATTGTTTCCATGTCTCCTAGCTCCTCAGGTATGGAACCACTAAGCTTATTCAGGTAAAGATGAAGAATGGCTAGGCTTTTGAGGTTTCCTAAAGTAGGAGGAATCGAACCGGTAAGGTTATTTGTGTGGAGGCTAAGGGTATCTAGAGCGGTCATATCACCAATCTCAGGAGGGATTTCACCAGTGAGCCTATTTTCAAACATGTTGAGAAGTGTTACATTCTTCAACTTTCCAAAACTAGAAGGGATTTGACCGGTTAGGTGGTTTCTATCAAGGCATAGCTCAACAAGGTTGCTAAGGTTTCCGATTTCAGGAGGGATCGTACTAGAGAGAGTATTGATAAAGAGATAAAGGTTAACTAGTTTGGTTAGGTTTCCAAAAGAAGAAGGTATTGGTCCGGTCAACAAATTGTCGTACAGGGCTATTTCTTGAACCTTAGTTAACCGACCGATTTCAGAAGGAATCGATCCGTTTAACTTGTTTTCGACAAGATGGAGAGTTTCTAGGTTACTTAAATTGCCAAGCTCAGGTGGGATTTCACCAACTAACTGGTTAATGGACAAATCGAAGTAGATGAGTTTAGAGAATTGTCCGAATTGGGGAGGAATGGTTCCAGAGAAACGGTTCATGCTAAGATCAACATAAGTGAGATTGGGAAGAGAAGAGAATGGAAAATCTTGGAAAGTACCTTCAATACCGGTATTCGTGAGATTTAACCGGATGATGCTCCCGCGTAAGCAAGAAACACCATACCAACTTGTACAGAAGCTGCTTGTGTTTGGGTTCACCCAAGAAGACAGTTTTGAGGTACTTGTCTGGTTTGTGAAAGTTGACTTCCATTTGAGAAGAGCATTTGCTTCTGAGACTGTTGCAGAAGCTGTAAGAGAACAGCTCAAGATTGTGAATATGATCAAAAGGAATTGAAGCTTGTCTTTACAAGCCATTCTCTCTATTGATCTTAAAATGAGATTAGTGAGATTTTTTTTTTTCTTTTTTTTTTCTGGGTTTGTGTTCATATACAATTCACGCATTATCTCAAAATGTCTGTCTTTTATAATCTGCAAAATTCATTCGTTGACGGGCTTGAGAGTTGACTATTAGTTGTCACTTGATATTAGAGGACAAAACGTCAATAGTTTGAATTTCTTTAGATATATTATAAATGTCTCGAAGAATTCACTTTAAATATTGGCCGTTTACTTTGTCAAATCTTGAAAGAAAAAAAAATTCACAGTTCACATATATTTAAGGAAAATATATGAAAAGCACTTGCTAACTTATTGTTTTCATATTCAATTACTCTTAATTTATTTTAGTCATTGTTTTGTATATATATATATAAACATGTTCTTTATTGTCAGTCTTTGAATTTGAAACACTAAAAGGGAAGATAGTATAGGTGGATTATCTAGGTCGACAAGGATGGTCAAACTCCTTAGAAAATAATACTTTACTTATGTTCATCTGAATGATAGAATTTATTAGTTTTTTTCCCAGTAACCTCGTTGAAAGTAATCTTTATTGGCAACTCAAAATACATAGTTCTAAAAAAAACTACACTTACTTTCACAATGGAATGTCTCTCCCTTTTGATGCATTTTTTGTAGTAAAACTTTATCTTTATCAAAAAAGTTCATAAATCGCGTAGTTTATTACTATATATATACATCTTGTACTATGAATCTGGAACGTAAAATGTATAGATTTGTAAAACACGGACGCACCTAACCACTAGAAACCAAGCATCGCATATAGTCATGTTCCCTTCATCCAAATAAACCAGAAAAGGTTTGTATTACTGCTATAATTTATGCTGAAAAAGACTAAAAATTCCAGTTTTTAGGGTTGAGATCTACGACAAAAACGATTGACTTTGAAAGTCTTGCACAAATAATGGTTTATTACAACTAACTGGCCCAGTCAAAGCTATCACACGGAATGGAGCTTTCTTATTGTATTGAATGTTGATATTTTATTTTCTTAGTCTTTTTAGTTGAGAAAAAAAAATTTATTAGTCTTAGTTCAAGTATTTGATTAGTTATTGAACGTAACGTAGAAATTGTTAGTGGTATTTTTCATAATAATTATTTGTGGAGAATAATGTGTGAAACCAAAGTCTCTTCGGGTAGAAAAAAGGGCCGTTAGAAAAATAGAAAAGTCGACAAGAGAGAAGAATGAGAAGTCAATGACCAAAGATTGGTGCCAAGACTGAAGAGCAAACATTATTTTTTTAAAGATAGAGTGTGGGTCGAGTATCAGTAATTTGGTCATATCATGCATAGTTTTTTTTTATATATTATTATCTTGCATAGTTGCACGACTCGTATGGGTAAATATGACTGCCAAGTGTCAAAGTAGAAGAACAAACAGTACGGGTTGATATTTCTTAAGACCAGTTGATTACTCTGCAAAAATACAGTGGCATAGGAAAAAAAATTCTTACCAGAGCAGAACAACTTTTTTTGTTGTTGACAACAAAACATCATTCCATTACGATTGCACGGCAAGTGACTCTCTTCTAGAGATAGTTAGGCAGGGGCCGTGACGCTTACATGAGAAAACCTTACACCTCGTACTTTAGCAGTTTTGGCAAGCTTATCTGCACAGACATTACAAGATCTAGAGACATGTGATAGACTAAACGACCTAAAAGACAATGATAAAGACTTAAAACCTTCTAATTTTGCTGCGAACATAGACTAGTTTGAAGGATTCACAGTTATGGAGATCAAATCAGAGCAATATGTGTAGAAGGTTTTGCAAGCCACATGTGAGGAAATGATGCATTTCGTAGCCCAAATCAGGGAGTCCAGCACTGCATGCAACGGGATAAGCTTCGGTCGGCACCCTTTAGCCCCACGAGGATGATATTTCGACCAGAAGTAACGAGCCAACTGTGTCCACTGACAGATGTCGTTTCCAGCCACAAACCATCGAGATAACATCCAATCTCCTCTGAAGAGGGAGTAATTGTTGACACAGCATCCTGATCATGACTAATGGCTCCACTACACTACAAGATTTTAGAGTATTGATAGCACTTGCAGATAGCGTTTTGGTTGGTTATGATATTTTTAACTAAACTGGGTATTTAAGATAGCGTTTCTTAATTTTGAAATGCTATAATTGATGTTCTGTGCAAAAAAAATGTTGATCTGTGAAATTTTACTTTGGCGCCTGTGTTTTAATAGCATTTACAGAAATTAAACGTTATGTAAAAAAATTGGATCTAAACACAACAAAATTTGGTCGACGAAAACTTAGGATATTCACAAAAGTCCCTTTTGTTATCCCTTCTCTCTTATTTCACTCTCGATCTCTTTTCTCTCTGTCTTGATCCCAATCACTCTCACTCTCGATCTCTCTCACTCTCAGTCTCGATCTCTCTCTCTCAGTCTCAATCGCGATCTCTGTTCTGTGATCACACACAGGCCACCTCCAATTTCACATAACAGATCAAGACCTGATAGGTTCCGTCAAGGAGGACGAAGCGGTCCGCAAAACTTCCAAAGAAACCCACTGTATAATCAGAGTATCAATACCACAGTTTTCAAAGCACAAGAAGATGTTACAATGAACCAGCTCATTGTGTAGCCAAGGAAGGGCCTCCGAATCTACAATTTTATTCAAGTTGTATCCATCCCTCCACCACCTTGGTTAAGTCCAAGTTTTTATAATGAACCAGCTCATTGTCACTTCTCGTTTATAATGAAACTTATGTATTTCATATATATATATAAAAAGAACAATACACAATACACAACCAAGAATTAATTATTTTTTAAAACAAAAGATATTCATTTTTATTTAGAGTTTAGGGCATAAGATTAGGGTATGTATAAAGTATAAGGTTTGAAATATAATTTGTTTAAGTGCTATTAACAATATATATAATAAATTTTTATGAATTAATGAGTGTTTAATTTAAGGTTTAGATATTCACCATTGTGAGATATTTTTTTTTCTATTTCTCAATAAAAAAATAAATACAACAAAAATTTGTTTCATGAAATAATTTAAAATTAAAATAAGAATGAAAAGTTAGTGCATCTTTAATTTAGAGTTTACGACATATAGTTTGTGGTTTAGGGTATAAAGATATAAGGTTTGAAATATAATTATTTTCATAGATTAATGAGTTTTTGATTTTAGAGTATATATAGGTATTCATAATTGTATAGATATATGTTTCTATTTCTCAAATAAAAAATTTGTTAAACAAACAATTAATTCACACTTAAAGTTTAGGGTTTAGGGTATTGGAGTATATATAGGGTTTAGGATTCACACAATAACAAATGATAATAATCGCAATAAAAATTAAGTGATTGAAAAATGAATATAGACATACAAACCCAAGAACTTATCATTATCTCAATAAATAAAATTATCACAAACTCATGTTTATAAACCATTTTCTATTACTAAAGTAAATAAAACGATTTTATTTAGGATAAGAGAGAAAAAAAAAGTCTTCAGAAGATGAGAACCAATCTGGAGAGATGTTACGGATCGATTACGTGGCACACTCTCACACCCTAGGATACTTCCTTCCTTTGCTTTTTATTTTTCTCTCCGATTCTTCCTTCCTCTGCTTTCAATTATTAGCAAGAGAGAAGGGATCAATGACATGGCATAATTCTGACTTCCTTTCTTTCTGAGTTTCAAGATCTACTTCCTAAATCTCTTTTTCTTTCTTAGATTAACGACGACCACGGCGAAGCTGTAGGTAGATTCAAATCTAATTCTGTCGTTCACTTCTCTTCCTCGTCTCATATTTCCCCTCTCGTGCCTCCTTTAACGACGAAAACAGCGAAGCAAAGCTTCACTGAAAACACCCACGCCTCAGAACTATGCTCCGTTTATGGCGGCGATTTAGATCCAAGCCCGACGGGATCATAATGTCTCAGATCTCATGAGATTTCTTAAAATCCATCGTTTCTATGTGGAAAATAGACTCTTAATCATGGTGAATTGAGTCTCAGTCCCGATTCAAGGTCAGGAAGGAGAAAGAGAGAAGGGATATGTCTCAGGTACATGAATCAGTTTTTTAATCTAAGATCTGGGTTATATATTCTGTGGCTTTACTGCAATTTCACTGTCTGGCTTTGAGTTAGGGTTGATGTTTGAAAAATCCAAGGAGGTGATTCAGATGTTTAACAGCTCTGTAAGTTCCATCAGTTAGTGTTCAAAGATAATTCAGCTCTCTAATGTTTCTGATCTTTTGTATTTGTTCGATTTGTAGCAAATTGGTGGTAAAAGAGTGAAAGTTAAAATTCCCGGAGGTGCCAAGAGGGCAAGAGAAGTATTGAAGGGAGGTCTCGGGGATTTGGTTTCATCTTATTCGAGTCAGCAGAAGATGTTTAGTCTGCTCTTAATGCCATGAATGATCATGATCTGTTTAGTAGTACTTAGTGAAGGATTCGTGTAATTTCACTTTGTAAACCTCAAGTTATTTAATGTAAATTTAAATGTATTTTTATTTTATATTTTTTATTTAAATTAAATGTATTTAAATTAAATTAATATTTTCAAAAAATTGGGGTCGAAAAAACAAAAATATGTTAATGACCAACTGAAATATATAACATTTAAGGATTGCTATGTTTAATATATAGATGACATTTACATAATGCTATTATATAGCTAATTCATAATACTGAATAAACGCTATTGTAGATTAACATATTGCAGACATTAAAACGCTATGATAAAAATATATACCATATCATTTATAAAAAACGCTATCTAAAGTGTCAGACTTTTTATCGCGGACGATGATAGAGCGTTTAACTAAACACTATCGTATCGTTAGATAGCGTTTTTCGTCCGCAATTAATACGTGATATTCTTGTAGTGCTATCCTCCGCATGCACTCTTCTCCAGACTTCTTTCTCTGCTTTTGTGTGATTTAATATATCAGGTGGAAGTTCGTCCATGTTCTCGAATACCTTTTTATTCCTTGCTTTCCACAGGAACCAGATAATCCATGGGAAAATACGAAGATGATCTTCGTTTAGTCATGATTCACACGCTCTCCAGAAGAGATAATCGAGGTTACCATAGATGGAGGATTAGGGAAAAATATTTGGAGCTGAGGGAATCGTCGAAAAAGCCCATACTTGCTTAGATGGTGGGCATTCAAATATCTTATGGTTTATTGTCTCCTCTGAACCACATCTCAGACATCCTTTATCACGTCCTATATGTCGGGAGAATAAACGTTGGCAAGTCACCACACTGCCATTTACGCATTGCCACACAAAGTGTTTGATTTTTTCGTATGGTTTTTAGTTTTCCTATCTGCGCCTTTAATACCGTAGTACTGGGTCCCTAAACAGGGAGGTCGCAGGTCAGACAAAATAAGGTTTTGGCATTCCAATATCCTGATTTGACGGTGTAGTTTTTGGATTTTGTGTAAATGCAACTATACATATGTCTCGAGAAAGCTTGACTTGGGCGTAACCTTATCTTGTCTTGATTTGACGGTGTAGTTTTTGGATTTTGGGTGAATCCAACTACAACCTTAAAATAAGGGTAATCTCCTCGGGAGGGAATAATTAGACGATCTAGTTTCAACCGTTTAGTCTCAAAGTCAATAAGAGTATTGACATAAAGGAGTGGGTCGCGATCCTCATGAAGTCCCCTCGGGGGTCTAGCTGGAATGTGATGGGCTTGCGGGCCTAGGGTTTGTTTTTAACAAGCTCGTTGGTCCTCCAAAAGTTTTAAATTTATAAAACCCTAGTGTCTGCAAGTGCACAGATGTACGTTGTAAGACTTAGGGTGTCGATCCACAGGGAGGATGTCTAATCTACGAGAAACAACAAACTGGGAAAGTAAGCAAAGTCATAAACCAATAAAAGTTTTGGGGTTTTTGGTTAAGAATCCTAAACTAAACCTAATCTAATATTCACAAGAAATAAAATGCAATGCAGGATAAATTGTTAAAGAATATCTCAAGCATATCGACTCAAACTAAAGACTTTTAAACTCATAGGTGGCGACTTAGAATTCTCCCATTTCCAATTAGCTTCCAGGCGATTTATCTTCATCTGTTTCTGGGAATCTGCATGGAACTAGAATAGACATATGTATGATTAACCAACTCTGGTCATCTTAATCAACTAATCACTTAGATCTGAAAAATAACTCTTGCTCTCATGACAGAAATAAGATCATGCATTAGACATTGAATTCGTCTGCTCACATCTACTCTATAGGTAGCTTTCGACTCCTATAGCGACTATGTTCTTCTGAAGCTAGGTATGGATGATCTGATACAACACTCTCGTGGTTCTGATCGATCCTAGGCTCAGAGAATAGGTCATGAATCTACTCTCATGCAATATGAACAACTTAGAAGAGATGAGATCCAGAATATGGTTTAGAACTATAGAAATCCTAATCGATATATATGCTTGTCGATGACTCTTAAAACAACTTGACTCTCTGGGACTAATCTACATGATGCAATGAATGATAAAAGACATAGAAGAATGCAAAAAATGAAACAGATAAGTTAATAATATAAAAAGGAGAAAGAACAATGGATTTGGGAAGAATCCCCATCTCCATCACCTAACCATAGAAAAACAAAGTTTGGTGGCTCAAAATCTCATTACAGGAGCACACACCCGTTTAGGACTGCTAAACAATGTATTTATAGGTCCTAAGGTCTTCCAGGTCTCTTTTAGGGCTTTTCTGAAGATGAATGGCGAAGTGGGCTTTGATGTTGGGCCTTGTGGCTCGGCCTAAGGTCCACCGGGGGTGAGAGTCTTCCAGGGCAGGTAAAACATGTATTTCCCGTGGGTGAGTGTCTTCCGGGACTGGTGAACTCGGTCAACTTGTTTTCCATGTATCTTTTGATTGCACCGTGGATCTTTGTGAAGTAAAGTGTTATGGAAAGCTGGTTGTTTCCTCTTGATTGTCTCCAAATTTTAGCTGGATCAGACGGTGGGAAGGCCTCTCATTTGTTACCAAACTTTTGACGATCTGACTCTGAGCTGAAAAAATGGATTTTTTTCCATTTTGCCATCATATCGCCTAAATTTCCTGAAAAGATCCTTGAAACTACAAATACATGAAAATCATAATAAAAGTTCCTAAAACAAAATAAAACCTTTGAAAAAGCATTTAAAATCAATGGTGAAAAGTGGTCAAATTTAGGTGTAAATGCCCCCACAGTTTCCTGTCACATTCTCCTTGCTTTAAGATTTCTGATCTCTTTTTTTTCAGGTTCTCCTTATAGTTCCCCTAGATTTGGATTTTTGTCCAGGTTGTGAATCCATAACTCCTTACGTGAATACCTATTGCCTTGGCTCAAATGATTTCGGCTTCTAAGACTCTTTAGGCTCTTAGTTTCCTTTCTTTCTTTTTTTTTTTGTTTTTTTTTGTTTTTTTTTTAAAGGGAAAACTGCCTTTTGACTTGGAGTCTTAATGAGCACGAAATTTACCTTTAAGAATGAGCTTTTCTGAGGCATCATAAGATTTTTGGCACACTCCCTTCTGGTCTCTTTCAGTCTTTCTCTTGAGTGACTGAAAACTATGTTGTTCCTCCCTCTCCGGCGTTTTTGCACATATCTGTCGATATAAACTTAAGAGAGATGCATGAGGTTTGAACATGAAGGTTTGGGTTAAGGGTGTGGTACCAGCTAAAGATGAACTGGCCATCTAGGACAATAAAGAATGGTAACAATAAGGTAAAGATGTCCTAAATATATATCATGATGCCTTTTTAAAATCATTGATGAGAAAATTAGATGTCAAGATTAAGTCCAAGTGAGATGAGCTAGTATATCCTGTCAGAAAAGATCTCCATGAATAGAAGTCCTCTAGTGGGATTTTGTAGTGTAGGTACTCTAGCTACTGCTTAGTGTAGTACTAAACCTTAAAAGAGCTTTTTATGAATGATTGGTGTAGAAGCAAACAAGTTAGTTATCATCATCGATTTTGTCATTATTCCCTTAAAATGTATTTCACCTTTGAAAACACTTTTTGAAACTCAAAAGATTTTTGAAAAGTTTTAAGAAAATCGATTTAAAAAATTAATTTTTTTTTAAAAAAAATGCAGAATGCAAAAGCTCATACAAGAAAAGGTGGTTAGAAAGGGATGAAATCCTCCCCCATACTTAAGTCACACTGTTCCCAATGTGAAATAAATCAAGCAAGGATGAGAAATAGAGTATGTGAAAAATTTAAAAAGATTAAGGAAAATAAAACTTATCTGGTGTTGGTGATGGATTGTGAGGTGATTGTGGTGGTGGTAGGATGTTGAAGTGGATGGTGGATGGTGTGGAGTGATGCTTGATCCAACTTGGATGGAATTGAATCAAGGTAGAGGTTGAAGTGGCCAAGGAAGGCCGAATGGTGCTGGCCGCGGATCAAGATGTCCCGGGCGGGGTAAGACGCGTGCTGGTCGCGGTTCAAGGCCTCGTGGCCGCGGAAAAATGCTTGCTGGCCGCAGCTGAACCTCTTTTGGCCGCGGTCAGCTCCTTTTCTTTTTTTTTTCTTTTTTTTTTGGCATACTAAGGTCTGTCTAAAATAAAAAAAAACAAAACTTTAATAGAAAAAGAAAGCTAAACAAAAGTAATTAGATACCTAAATGGATTGCCTCCCATCAAGCGCTTTGGTTTATAGTCCTTAGCTAGACTTTGCAAAGAAAAAGACTTAGTTCAAATAGGATCTTGTCCTAAGACAAGTCCTTTTCGAAATCCTCCTGTTCTGTCTTGCAGGTTCTTCATCACTCCAGAATTCTTCGGGTTCAAATGCATGGGCTTTATGCTCTCCTCTTTTGCTCTTAAGTGGTGTAACTTCATAGAAGATGTCATTGTTGATATTGGCAAAAGAAGCTCTCCTGTTGGGCCAATCCATGATGGCTCCAGCAGTTGCTAAGATAGGCCATCCAAGGATAACTGGATAAAAGTCATCTTTGATTTTCACTATGTATAGATCGACAGGCGCAATGCAATCTCCAATCCTTAGAGGAATGTCTTGGGCTATCCCTCTTGGTATTGCACTTGAATCATCTGCTAAGCTAATCTTTGTCCTGGTACTTAGATGTGCTTAATGCCAAGTCTCAAAGCAGTTGCTTTGGACATCATGTTAATGCAAGCTCCAGAATCACAAAGAATATTGAGGAATCTTTCACCTTTAATGTCACAAGAGATAAGAAATTGATCTTTGTCTTGAACTTTGTGCAGAGTTTGAACTGGTCTACCTTCTTGGGCGTGTGTGAACAAGTCTTTCATCTCTTGGATAGATTCTTTGCTGTCACAGAAGAAGTGGCCTATCATGTGGTCTCTACATGCTTTGGCAAATGAAATTCCTTTGGGCAGAGTCTGAACTACTTGATTGAACTCTTCAAGTGCTTCTTTGCTGATCTTGTTTGTGTAGTCACTGGCTTCTTGGGGATCTTTGAGATGGATCCTGTAAACAGCTGCATCAGGTGATGATCTAGGAAAAGATAGATATCTGGCTCTTATGAAATATGTAGAGATGTTCTCCTTAGTCTCCTTGCTGTATCTGAAGAAAACTTGAAGCCAGCCTTGCTTCCTGATGTCATCGAATCCGAGATAGAGAAGAATGGACTTCACAAACTTGTTGAATTAGATTAGTCTTTCTCTAGATATGCTCTTGGTTATTGGTTCTATGTTGTCATCAGATGAATCATCCCCAGGGTTTGGATACTTTACAAACAAACCATACTCTTCATCTTCTGAGAATTGCTCTTGAAGTTCATTGTCACAAGTGTAAACTATGTTGTAAGATGTATAAGTGTTGGATTCCTCCTTTTCCTTTGATGCTTGTGCAGTGATTGAGAAGACAGCTTGATCAAACAACCTAGATCTGGTCACATGAGGTCGGTCTTCAGTTGGACAGGTTTCAGAAAGAGGTTGGAAGTTCTCCCAATCTGAGAAATCATGCTCCACCGCGGGTGAGGAGCTCGGAGCCGTGGTGAAAGTGGCTCTGGCCGCGGGTGAGGTGCTCACAGCCGCGGTCAGCTTCCTCCTGCTCTCCATGCTTGATTCTTCAATCTCTTCTTCTCCATTGTTATTCTCTTGCCCCCAGTGGCTGTCAGGCATGTCTTAGATATCCAAATCATTGATTCCATTCATATCACACTCCTTATGATCTTTAAAAAGTTTTTCAAATTTCTCTTCTACTTCATCTAAAGCATAAACAACTTTATCTAAAGTAGCATCAAGCTCTTCAGTCATGTTTGTGATCTTTTCAATCTCTTCATTTATCTCTAACTTGTCTGCGTCAGAGTACCACTTTCTATCTTTGAAATCTCTCTCCATTGATCAGGACATTGCAACCTTTTTGTTCTTTAAGTGCTCAACGAAGGGCGATTGTGTTCTTTGCCTCTCCTTCTTCAACGTCTTTAAGTCTCCGCTCTAGAATTGCATTATCTTTGAGCCTTTTTTTCCTCTAGAGTCTTCATTTGATCAGAGAGACATTTGAACTTCCTGCTAAAATCAGAGGACATTGATTCCAATTTCAAAAAAAGGTTAGATTCAGCAATAGCTTGTAGATCAAGAAACTCATTCAGTGTGGTGTCTAATCGATCTAGTTGGAGCCTAAATTGATCAGCCTCAGCGTTTTGGTGCATAATCTGATGAGGAAGAAGATGAGATGGTCGGATTCACCAGGTGTGGCGAATAGGGCTCATCTCGATGGTGAGGAGGTCTCGAGTCTCCATGGTGGTGATTCGGATTAGGGTTCTGAAGATGATGATCAAAATCACGCCTGGATGGTGATTCACATGCGCAGGGAGCTTCACACAGGTCGCAAGACCTTCGCTCGGGATTATGGTTTCTTCTTGGATGATCCATGCTTCAAAGAATTCTGAAATTAGGGAAAACAGAAGAAGAATAAGTAGAAAAAGAAAAAGTTAGGGTGTTTATGAATTTGGTTTACTTCCTATGTTGCTTTGGCAAAAACTCGACATATATATAGTTTTCTGCGGCTTCCACCTCCCAGGTTTAGACCTCTAGAGACTAAAATCCTTTCCGGCAACGGCGCCAAAAACTTGATGGGCTTGCGGGCCTAGGGATTATTTTTAACAAGCCCGTTGGTCCTCCAAAAGTTATAAATTTATAAAACCCTAGTGTCTGCAAGTGCACATATGTATGTTGTAGGACTTAGGTGTCGATCCACAGGGAGGATGTCTAATATGCGAGAAAGAACAAACTGGGAAAGTAAGCAAAGTCATAAACCAATAAAAGTTTTGGGGTTTTTGGTTAAGAATCTTAAATTAAAGCTAATCTAATATTCACAAGAAATAAAATGCAATGCATGATGAATTGTTAAAAGAATATCTCAAGCATATCGACTCAAAGTAAAGACTCTTAAACTCATATGTGGCGACTTAGACTTCTCCGGTTTACTCTAATCGATGTATGATGGCATTTTCAATTAGCTTCCGAGCAATTTATCTTCATCAGTTTCTGGGAATCTGCATGGAACTATAATAGACATATGTATGATTAACCAACTCTCGTCATCTTAATCAACTAATCACTTAGATCTGACAATTAACTCTCGCTCGCATGACAGAAATAAGATCATGCATTAGACATTGAATTCGTCTGCTCACATCTTCTCTATAGGTAGCTTTCGACTCCTATAGCGACTATGTTCTTCTGAAACTAGGTATGGATGATCTGATACAACACTCTCGTGGTTCTGATCGATCCTAGGCTCAGAAAATAGGTCATGAATCTACTCTCATGCAATATGAACAACTTAGAAGAGATGAGATCCAGAATATGGTTTAGAACTATAGAAATCCTAATCGATATATATGCTTGTTGATGACTCTTAAACCAACTTGATTCTCTGGGACTAATCTCCATAATGCAATGAATGATAAAAGACATAGAATAATGCAAAAGAATGAAACAGAGAAGTTAATAAGATAAAAAGGAGAAAGAACAATGGATCTGGAGAAGAATCCCCATCTCCATTGCCTAACCCTAGAAAAAACAAAGTTTGGTGGCTCAAAATCTCATTATAGGAGCACACACCCGTTTAGGGCTGCTAAACAATGTATTTATAGGTCCTAAGGTCTTCCAGGTCTCTTTTATAGATTTTCTAAAGATGAATGGCGAAGTGGGCTTTGATGTTGGGCCTTGTGGCTCATCCTAAGGTCCACCGGGGGTCAAAGTCTTCCAGGACAGGTAAAACATGTGTTTCCCGCGGGTGAGAGTCTTCCAGGACTGGTGAACTGGGTCAACTTGTTCTCCATGTATCTTTTGATTGCACCGTTGGATTTTTGTGATGTAAAGTGCTATGGAAAGATGGTTGTCTCCTCTTGATTGTCTCCAAACTTGAGCTGGATCAGACGGTGGAAAGGCCTCCATTTGTTTCCAAACTTCTGACAGCCAGACTCTAAACTGAAAAAGTGGAGTTCTTCCATTTTGCCATCATATTCTATAAGTTTTCTGAAAAGAGCCTTGAAACTACAAATACATGAAAATCATAATAAAAATTCCTAAAACTGATTAAAACCTTTGAATAAGCATTTGAAATCAATGGTGAAAATGGGTCAAAACCAGGTGTTATCAGAATGTCAGGAATCGATGGCTCAAACCACACACATATATCAAAGCCGGAGCCTACGATCTTTTGAATACGCGAGGCGAAAAGAGACTTTGCCGCCAACATACTGCGCCATCTGTAGGAGGGCCGGTTAGAGATATTAACTTCAAGAGGATTGCAGTATTTAAAATATCTCCCCTTTAGAAACTCGACATAAGAGGGAATTTGGAAACTGTAAGAGTCTCCATAGTTGTTTAGCAAGCAATGCGATGTTAAATTCTTCAAAAGTCCTGAATCGTGAGGCTGCCATCATTCATTTGGTCACATAGGGTGTCTCGCACCATCCAATGAATGCCTCTGCTCACATTCTTGGAAATCCACCAGAAGTTGATATCCCACTCTTCAGCTTAGCACATATGACTTTTGGGACAAGGAAACACGACATTACGTACGTCAGAATCGCTTGAGCCTGAGATTTTATCAAAATTTATTTTCCACCTTTCGAGAGTAGTTTAGAAGACCAGGAGTTGACCTGTTTTGCAACCTCTCCCGAATGAATGCAAACACCTAGGCCTTAGAATCTTGGATCTTCTCTGGGAGTCCTAAGTAGGTTCCCATACCTCATTTTTGGGAGATATCGAGGGTGTCTTTGATCCCTTGCCTTATAGATGTAGGTACGTCACTTCCAAACTTTAAGTAGGATTTAACAAAACTAATTTATTGTCCTGAAGCCTTGCCATAGGAGCGGATAATATCTATGATTTCTCTGCTCTGAATGAGATCAGCCTTACAAAAGAAAAGATTGTCATCCGCAAAAAGAAGATGAGATGTAGATGGGCTCGCTCTCGCAATCCTTATCCCTTGGATCTTTTCCTCCGCTTATGCGGCTTGAAGCTGATAAATTAATGCCTATATACAGAGAATGAAGAGGTAAGGCGAGATTGGATCTCTTTGCCTAATTCCGCAAGATGGTTTGATACTTCCCCTCGGCTTGCCATTGATTAAAACTCTATATCTCACCGAGGTGATGCAGTACAAAATCCAGCGAATCCACTGAGGGTCAAACCCCATCTTCTTCATCAATGATTTGAGAAAATGCCACTTGACCCTATCGTATGCCTTTCTCATATCAGTCTTTATTGACATATACTTCTTCCGACACGGGGGGTTGGATCATAGAGCATGGAATTTTTCTTGTGCAATAAGAATGTTATCCGTGATCAGTCTCCCTGCCAAAAAAGCTGATTCATTCTCAGAGATTAATTCCAGAAGAAGTTTTTTTACGCGTAAACTCAAGACCTTGGAGATTATCTTATAGCCTGAATCCTGAAATCTCCCGGAGACGGTCACCCTTGGGGATGAGGCAGATGTTGGTCTCGTTTAGCTGTTCTTCAAATGTACCAGAGAGTTGGAAAATTTTTATCATCTGAAGGAGGTCTGCCTTAATCATTCCCCAAAATTTTTGAAAGAAGAGAGCTGTGAGTCCATCAGGACCTGGAGCTTTCCCTGGATTCAGGGAGAATACTGCTTGCTTCATTTCCTCTTCTGTAACCTCCCGAGTCAATCTTTCGTTCATCGATGTAGTGACTTTCATAAGGATATCTTAGATCACAGAGGAGGGGTCTCTCCAGTTCGAGGAAGAAAAAAGCAACTCAAAGTATCCAACCGCGATTGACTCAACACATTTCTTGCTGTCCACCCATTCTCGACAGAATTAAGAAGCCTAAGAATCATGTTCTTACTCTCCTCTGTTTAGTTGAAGCGTGGAAGAATTTGGTGTTTTTATCGCTCGCTTTTAACCAAATTGCTCTGCTCTTTTGTTACCAATATAACTCTTCCTCTCAGTAGGCTTCACATAATCACCATTTTATGGTCAGTAGGTCCTCCGTTGTGGCATTATCATCCTCTACTACTTTGTCTATCTTGTCTTGGAGTTTCTTTATAAATGAAAGACATAAAACCTTGATTGCCATCATACTACAAGAAAGAAGTCGATTTCCATCAAAATTTTAGGTCAAGAATATTTTGACGTAATTTTACACCATATTTACGTCGAATTTACGAGAACTTAAATATTCATTGTAAATTCGACGTAAATAATAAGCGTTGTTTGCGTCGTAACTTTTGGACAGACTTACGACAATTTTAGGACAAAATATATATTCATTGTACAATCGTTGGTAATGTTACATCGACCTTACGACGAATTCTATTTTGCATTATATCGATGTAAATTCGATAGTATTTTTTATAGAACTTACATCAATCTGATTTTTGTTTTTAAATCGATGTAATACAATTTTCGTTAATAAACCGATGTACAATTTCATTGAAAATGTTGTACCGATGACTTTTATTAGAAAAATTGACTTTTACGTTGATTATACAACGATCTGGTCAAAATCGTCATAAAACTAAAATATTCTTATAAAAGTCAAACTTTTTAAAACAAGTAAAAGTTTAAGTTATATATATATAACTTAAACAAAAACAGTCTTTATTAAATACACAAAACAATCATACATAAACTTTTCAATCAGAATCATCTGGTGATATGTTCTTGTTATTTGAAAAAGTTTGACTTTTTTAAGAAGATTTGACTCTTACATCAATTTTACAACGATCTGGTTAAAATTATCGTAAAATCAACGTAAAAGTCAAATATTCTTATAAAAGTCAAAAATTTTTAAACAACAAGTAAAAGTTAAGTAAAAATTAAGTTATCATACATACAATTTAAACAAAACCACTCTTTATTAAATAAACAAAACAATTATACCTATACTTTTTAATCAGAATCATCTAGTGATATGTTCTTGTTGTTTGAAAAAGGTTGACTTTTATAAGATGATTTTACTTTTACGTCAATTTTACAAGGATCTGGTCAAAATCGTCATAAAATTGACGTAAAATTCAACCCTAAACATTAAATTTCAGGGTTTAGGGTATGATTTATGTACTCTTTAATCAATTTTTAAAAGAATTACTTTATAAAATAGGTTTGCCAAGAATTTAGCCATTCACATTTTAATTATTTTATAAACCTTTAACATTTTAATTACAATTAAATCTACCTGAGTAAGTAATTTTTGATTTACATCAAATTTAGACGATTTTGACTAGATCGACGTAAAATCGATGCAAAATTTGAACCCTAACATAGGGTATGATAATTCTCCCATTTACTCTTCATTTTTTGTTAAACTTTTTCACATGGGTTTGAATTAGCATAAACCATAAACCAGAAAGAAAAAAAATACTATATGTATATGTTTTGGCAATTATGTCGATTTTAATTTCTCCTAATCATCATAAGTTCGAAGTAAAATACCATCAAATTTACAACGAAAAAGATGATATCATCATAAAATCGACATAATGGACAAACCATGATATTTGAAAACATCATTTCCAGTGGTTTTAGATTGATTTTATTCTTCAAACTAGCATGATATAACTTTTTAGAAGGTATATATTATTTTCTGATAAAAAAAAATTCAGAAAAGTATAGAGAATGCATATTATCAAGTGTTCTTATAAGTGTATATATACATTGATGGAAGATGTTAATTTTTCAACCTAATTATATGAAATGCTGTAATGCTTACTATTATATGGTTTCAACTCATACACACTCTCTATTGTTGCATAGGGGAATTTTTCTACATGTTCAAAATTTGAAAATATGAAATTTTAAAGAATTTACCATCTAAATTATGACGATTTTGTCGCAAATACGACGATGTAAATTTCCAACCGAATCATGGAAACTTCCCGAACTTGGTCCCGGCCCGTCCGCTGAAGACTTATTGGTTCGTTTTTTATAACATTTTCCCTTAATTATAGATATTTTTTTAAAAAATTAACTTTTAACTTAATATTAATTTTTAGGTTGACATCGATTCTTGCATGTCATGGAGTGTCGCTGACACGATCAAGAGCTACTTCGTGGAATCGCACTACAACTGGAATCATGTTTCACAACAGACTTTCGACACTTAGTTCAAGTGTTTTTTGGTAATTTTTTTATTGTTATTTAATTTTATTTATTTACAATTTATCATATATATAATAATATGTATTTAATTTTTTTCTATATTTTTTCCCGTTTACAGAAAAAGTGGAACTACAACCTCGAGATTATTGAGACAGTGAGGACAGCCTTCAAGAAGATGGCGATAAAGTGTCTCATCAACATTGTCTCCGACTGAAAGCGCAAGTGGGAGGTCGATGCGGATGTTGCCAATTCCGCTCCCATGTCTAAGGCATGTTGGAATGGGCTTAAGGCGTATTGGATCGACCCCCACACAGGAGACGGCCGCCAAATGTTTGACGGTTTACAATGGCGTTACGCCAGATGGTCAAAAGTCGGTTACACCGCATACTTCTGACCAGACTTCTTTTGCAGGCAGAAGCCTGATGATGGTAAGTTAATTTTTTTTAATTAATAATATTTAAGTGAGTATTTAATTTTGATTACTTTTTTCGCAGCCTGAAGCAAACAGAGGAGAACTTCTTCCTATGACCAAGGTCTTCGAAGAAAATCACCGGAAGAGAGATGGCTCTTTTGTGGATGCTCGATCGGAGCGGGTTTACAATGAAGTGATGGCAAGGATCGGTGAGCGTCAAACTCAGGTCTCACCTGACGTTCATTTGACCGTCCTCGAACAAATCAAATATTCGAAGAGGTAATTCTCTCTCTCTTTTTTTTTTTACTTTTAATTAATATTTTTTATTCAAGTTTTCAATTTTATACCATGGAGTGTCGCTGACACGATCAAGAGCTACTTCGTGGAATCGCACTACAACTGGAATCATGTTTCACAACAGACTTTCGACACTTGGTTCAAGTGTTTTTTGGTAATTTTTTATTGTTATTTAATTTTATTTATTTATAATTTATCATATATATAATAATATGTATTTATTTTTTTTCTATATTTTTTCCCGTTTACAGAAAAAGTGGAACTAGAACCTCGAGATTACTGAGACGGTGAGGACGGCCTTCAAGAAGAAGGCAATAAAGTGTCTCATCAACACCGTCTCCGACTGAAAGCGCAAGTGGGAGGTCGATGCGGATGCTGCCAATTCCGCTCCCATGTCTAAGGCGTGTTAGAATGGGTTTAAGGCGTATTGGATCGACCCCCACACAGGAGACGGCTGCCAAATGTTTGACGGTTTGGAATGGTGTTACACCGCATACTTCTGACCAGACTTCTTTTGCAGGCAAAAGCCTGATGATGGTAAGTTAATTTTTTTTAATTAATAATATTTAAGTGAGTATTTAATTTTGATTACTTTTTTCGCAGCCTGAAGCAAACAGAGGAGAACTTCTTCCTATGACCAAGGTCTTCGAAGAAACTCACCGGAAGAGAGATGGCTCTTTCGTGGATGCTTGATCGGAGCGGGTTTACAATGAAGTGATGGCAAGGATTGCTGAGCGTCAAACTCAGGTCTCACCTGACGTTCATTTGACCGTTTTCGAACAAGATCAAATACTCGAAGAGGTAATTCTCTCTTTTTTTTTTACTTTTAATTAATATTTTTTATTCAAGTTTTTCAATTTTATACTATTAATTACAAATATTTGTATGTTCCGAGGAAGAAAGGCTGGATTTTAGGGATTGGCTCAATCCGGGATTGTCCGGTAGCGTCTGCTGGACGGATTCACGAGGATCCAGTAGTTCTGCGGCAACAGCTAGAGATCTCCCACACGGAGATACGAACTTGCGGGCTGAGCAAGTCGTGCAACGACGGGAGATCCACAAGATGAACAACCTTTTTGATATTATCGCAGCCAGCAACCCCATGCTAGATGCCACATTGAAGGAGAAGGAAAGGCAAAAGCCGGAAGAGCGGAGCAGCAGCAGCAGGCGTCCACTTCGACTCCACGGAGTGGTAACGGCGAGGAGCAGACACCAGCTTTCGGCAATGCAGACGGGAATCTACCTATCAACGATTTTGTAATAAATTTAAATACAACATAGTTTTTGTATTTATATTTTTATAAATATTTTAGAATTTATTGGAATTTTATAATATTATTTTCGAATTAATATTATTATTTTAATTTGTTTATTAATTATTTTTTTTGGAAATCGACATAAAATCATGTTAGTTTTGCGATGGGCGACAATCATCGTAAAATCAACGTAAATATTGCATCGAAATTACGACAATTCTATAGTGTCGAATTTACGACGATTTAAAATTGTCGCTACGTCGAATTTTCGACGATTCTCGGTTTATGACGTTCGATTTATGACGAACGGGAAATCGACGGTAATTCGACGCAAAAGCCTGTTTGCGACGATTTTACATCGATTTCCTCCGACGTAAATGGTCTGTTTTCTTGTAGTGTCAATGTTAGTTTCAATATCACTCAAACGATCATCCAAATGTAAAATCTTAACATGAAAAATCCTTAGAATAAATAAGAGCTAGACTTCCACTGTTCCCTATTGGGTCAAGAGTATGAAGATTATCAAAATCTAGAGAAATTTGCATATTTTTCAGAAAATAACGATTGTTTTTGGTCTCAGATAAAAACATTAAACCTAGGGAGTATCTAAGACATAACTCCTCCAGTTGACGGGAAGTAGCTCAGCTCCCGGCCCTCTGCAGTTCCATCCTCAGATACTCATTTGGTCGGTTTGGGAGGAGTACAAGAACCCTCCAAACCTTCAGTCTTCTTGCTGTCTTTTGTAGTCTTGGATTTTGGAATGGGAGCAGGAGCAAGAGAAGTGATCGCCTCCCTTCGAGAACTTCTGACATTGGGCGCAGCACCACGGAAACCAATGGACCAAAATGATCCTTGGTCTCTTCTTTGATGAGCTCTTACCTTGATACGACTTAAGTTTCTTGGATACAGCTACACTCACTTTAGGGCTCTTCAGAACTTTATTTTCTGTCCCTGTTTTTCATTCCGGTTGTGTGGAGTAAAACGTTGGTTCTTCTTTGCTTGAGGCTGATCTGGAGATCTCTCCCTTTTGCTAGTTGGAGATTGGGAAGTGGCCGGAGACACCACAGGAACATGAGGAACCAAAACAACAACCTCGGATATTTTACGTTCCAAGCTCACCAAAAATTCCTTTACAGCTAGATCCTCACCCAACAGATCAACCTTCTCCATGGCACCTTCAGCCATCATCATCCTCTCACACTCATTCAAGATCCTCAGGTCTTCCTCGGTGAGCTCAGTGTCTTCCTCTACTCCATCCGCTCGATCCTCCCAATCGGTCGGAACTGATTCTGTGCCAAAGAAACTTCTCACTTCATCATTCTCCAACTCTCGCCCAACAATGTTTTCTTGAGGCATTGGGATAATCTCACCAAAAGGTTGATAGTTGATCGCATCCAATGCAAAGCCCACTTCGAGGAGTCTTGGAGAAGAATCAAAGGCTCCTATATTGCTATTCACATCCTCCTCTTATTCTTCCACCGCTTTTCCTTTCCCCTTGTCCAGAGGATCAATTGCTCTTGTAGCTGGTGGTGGGGAAGAGGTTGGCTCTACAATGCAGATACTTGTTTGGTGCCGAGGAGGTCTTGAACCCCTGCATTGCTTGAAACTGGGATCAATCCTAGGCGGGGACCGTCGGCGCTGAACCAAAGAGCCTTCCTCTAACACTGAGAGTTCTTGTGATTAGAGCCACTCCTATGAGAATCCTCCAGATCTAAAAACTGGAAGCAGCTGATTTATGTGGTCGACTCTATCTCGAGCCAGCAGAAGACTGCTCTTGACGCCGGGGAATTCGAGGGTCATTATCTCATCTTATGCGGTTCTAAACAAAGTCTCTATTCTCCCTGTGACAGTCTCTCTCATCACCGCTGTAAAGGATACGGGGCAGATCTCTGAGGGAGAACACGAGAGGGAGCGAGTACTTCCTTTTCAGGTAGAGAGGTCAGATATTTGTTAGGCCGGTTGATACCCTCAAGGTGAGGTGACCCACGTCCAGATCTGCTTGGTCTGTCTTCAGGTCTGGTGTTTGTACGAGCAAGAGCTCTTTTGGGATGAGATTCTTGATAGCTGCGGTTATCTCTGGGAAACAGAGTCTGTTTGGGCTCTATGTTCCTCCTCCGTTCTGGGTCATTGAGGAAGGGGGAAGCGTTGTCTTGAAGAGAAATCATGTGGGACTTAAAGCAGTATCTCTAAAGTCTATCATACTCCAAAGAAACAGTATTTTCCTTGGTCAAGTTAAACTGCAGTCTTTTTGAACTTCAATAGTCTGGAACATCTGTCAACAGCTCTAACAAATCCCAGGGATAAAGAGGTATACCCCTAACGGTAATCCAGAAAGAGATAGAGCTCGGGAAAACTTCCTAGATGTTCGGTTCCCATAGTTCAAGCGCGAATGTCCACTTGTTGAAGTGGCAGGGACATTTTTTAAGCACCTTCAGAAGGATTTTCTTCAGAGTCAAAGTCAAAGTGGAAGCGACCATTACCTCTGACTCTACCTGCGACATCCCAAATACCAGATCTGGGCATGAAAGCCAGGAGAGCCTTGGTACCCAAATACCAGATCTTGTCTTAGAGTTTCTTTATAAATGAAAGACAGAAAACCTTGATTGCCATCACACTACAAGAAAGAAGTCGATTTCCATCAAAATTTTAGGTCAAGAATATTTTGACGTAATTTTACACCATATTTACGTCGAATTTACAAGAACTTAAATATTCGTTGTAAATTCGACGTAAATAATAAGCGTCGTTTGGATAGACTTACGACGATTTTACGACAAAATATATATTCATTGTACAATCGTTGGTAATGTTACATCGACTTTACGATGAATTCTGTTTTGCGTTATATCGATGTAAATTCGATAGTATTTTTTATAGAACTTACATCAATCTGATTTTTGTTGTTAAATCGATGTAATACAATTTTCGTTAATAAAACGATGTACAATTTCATTGAAAATGTTGTACCTAAACAAAAATTTTAAGTTGTATGCATAATAACTTAAACTTTTTCAAACAACATATCACCAGATGATTTTGATTGAAAAGTTTATTTATGATTGTTTTGTAAATTTAATAAAAACTGGTTTTGTTTAAGTTGTATGTATGATAACTTAAACTTATTTCTTGTCGTTTAAAAAAGTTTGACTTTTATAAGAAAATTTGACTTTTACGTTGATTATACAACCATCTGGTCAAAATCGTCGTAAAAGTCTAATATTCTTATAAAAGTCAAACTTTTTAAAACAAGTAAAAGTTTAAGTTATATATATACAACTTAAACAAAACTAGTCTTTATTAAATACACAAAACAATCATACATAAACTTTTCAATCAGAATCATCTGGTGATATGTTCTTGTTATTTGAAAAAGTTTGACTTTTTAAGAAGATTTGACTCTTACATCAATTTTACAACGATCTGGTTAAAATTATCGTAAAATCAACGTAAAAGTCAAATATTCTTATAAAAGTCAAAATTTTTTAAACAACAAGTAAAAGTTAAGTTCATACAATTTAAACAAAACCAGTCTTTATTAAATAAACAAAACAATTATACATAAACTTTTTAATCAGAATCATCTAGTGATATGTTCTTGTTTGAAAAAGGTTGACTTTTTAAGATGATTTTACTTTTACGTCAATTTTACAAGGATCTGGTCAAAATCGTCGTAAAATTTGATGTAAAATTCAACCCTAAACATTAAATTTCAGGGTTTAGGGTATGATTTATGTACTCTTTAATCAATTTTTAAAAGAATTACTTTATAAAATAGGTTTGCCAAGAATTTAGCCATTCACATTTTAATTATTTTATAAACCTTTAACATTTTAATTACAATTAAATCTACCTGAGTAAGAAATTTTTGATTTACATCAAAGTTAGATGATTTTGACTAGATCGACGTAAAATCGATGCAAAATTTGAACCCTATCATAGGGTATGATAATTCTTCCATTTACTCTTCATTTTTTGTTAAAATTTTTCACATGGGTTTAAATTAGCATAAACCATAAACCAGAAAGAAAAAAAATACTATATGTATATGTTTTGGCAATTACGTCGATTTTAATTTCTCCTAATCATCATAAGTTCGAAGTAAAATACCATCAAATTTACAACGAAAAAGATGATATCATCATAAAATCGACGTAATGGACAAACCATGATATTTGAAAACATCATTTCCAGTGGTTTTAGATTGATTTTATTCTTCAAACTAGCATGATATAACTTTTTAGAAGGTATATATTATTTTCTGATAAAAAAAATTTCACAAAAGTATAGAGAATGCATATTATCAAGTGTTCTTATAAGTATATATATATACATTGATGGAAGATGTTAAGTTTTCAACCCAATTATATGAAATGTTATAATGCTTACTATTATATGGTTTCAACTCATACACACTCTCTATTGTTGCATAGGGGAATTTTTCTACATGTTCAAAATTTGAAAATATGAAATTTTTAAGAATTTACCATCTAAATTATGACGATTTTGTCGCAAATACGACGATATAAATTTCCAACCGAATCATGGAAACTTACCGAAGTTGGTCCCGGCCCGTCCGCTGAAGACTTATTGGTTCGTTTTTTAAAACATTTTTCCCTTAATTATAGATATTTTTTAAAAAATTAACTTTTAGCTTAATATTAATTTTTAGGTTGGCATCGATTCTTGCATGTCATGGAGTGTCGCTGACACGATCAAGAGCTACTCCGTGGAATCGCACTACAACTGGAATCATGTTTCACAACAGACTTTCGACACTTGGTTCAAGTGTTTTTTGGTAATTTTTTATTATTATTTAATTTTATTTATTTATAATTTATCATATATATAATAATATGTATTTAATTTTTTTCTATATTTTTTCCCGTTTACAGAAAAAGTGGAACTACAACCTCGAGATTATTGAGACAGTGAGGACGGCCTTCAAGAAGAAGGCGATAAAGTGTCTCATCAACACTGTCTCCGACTGAAAGCGCAAGTGGGAGGTCGATGCGGATGTTGCCAATTCCGCTCCCATGTCTAAGGCATGTTGGAATGGGCTTAAGGCGTATTGGATCGACCCCCACACAGGAGACGGCCGCCAAATGTTTGACGGTTTACAATGGCGTTACGCCAGATGGTCAGAAGTCGGTTACACCGCATACTTCTGACCAGACTTCTTTTGCAGGCAGAAGTCTGATGATGGTAAGTTAATTTTTTTTTAATTAATAATATTTAAGTGAGTATTTAATTTTGATTACTTTTTTCGCAGCCTGAAGCAAACAGAGGAGAACTTCTTCCTATGACCAAGGTCTTCGAAGAAAATCACCGGAAGAGAGATGGCTCTTTCGTGGATGCTCGATCGGAGCGGGTTTACAATGAAGTGATGGCAAGGATCGCTGAGCGTCAAACTCAGGTCTCACCTGACGTTCATTTGACCGTCCTCGAACAAATCAAATATTCGAAGAGGTAATTCTCTCTCTCTTTTTTTTTTTTACTTTTAATTAATATTTTTTATTCAAGTTTTCAATTTTATACCATTAATTACAAATATTTATATGTTCCGAGGAAGAAAGGCTGGATTTTAGGGATGGGCTCAATCCGGGATTGTCCGGTAGCGTCTGCTGGACGGATTCACGAGGATCCAGTAGTTCTGCGGCAACAGCTAGAGATCTCCCACACGGAGATACGAACTTGCGGGCTGAGCAAGTCGTGCAACGATGGGAGATCTACAAGATGAACAACCTTTTTGATATTATCGCAGCCAGCAACCCCATGCTAGATGCCACATTGGAGGAGAAGGAAAGGCAAAAGCCGGAAGAGCGGAGCAGCAGCAGCAGGCGTCCACTTCGACTCCACGAAGTGGTAACGGCGAGGAGCAGACACCTGCTTTCGGCAATGCAGACGGGAATCTACCTATCAACGATTTTGTAATAAATTTAAATACAACATAGTTTTTGTATTTATATTTTCATAAATATTTTTGAATTTATTGGAATTTTATAATATTATTTTCGAATTAATATTATTATTTTAATTTGTTTATTAATTATTTTTTTTGGAAATCGACATAAAATCGAAGTAGTTTACCAACCAATTTACATCAAAACTTTTACATCGATTTTACATCATATATGTTACGTTGAGATTATGTCAAATTATTTACGTCAAATTTATTTCAATTTACTTACGTCGAATTTCCGTCGATGATTTTATGTTGATAAGAATATATAAATTCTTTTTTCAAACTTTTAATTATCAGGAAATCGATGTAAAATCGATGCAAATTTACATCAAAATCACGTATGTTTTGTGATGGGGCGACAATCGTCGTAAAATCGACGTAAATATTGCATCGAAATTACGACAATACTACAGTGTCGAATTTACGACGATTTTGAATTGTCGCTAGTTTTACGTCGAATTTCGACGATTCTTGGTTTACGACGTTCGATTTATGACGAACGGGAAACTGACGGTAATTCGACGCAAAAGCCTGTTTGTGATGATTTTACATCAATTTCCTCCGACCTAAATGGTCTGTTTTCTTGTAGTGTCAATGTTAGTTTCAACATCAATCAAACATCATCCAAATGTAAAATCTTAACAGGAAAAATCCTTAGAATAAATAAGAGCTAGACTTCCACTGTTCCTTATTGGGTCAAGAGTATGAAGATTATCAAATACTAGAGAAATTTGCATATTTTTCAGAAAATAACAATTGTTTTTGGTCTCAGATGAAAACATAAAACCTGGGGAGTATCTAAGACAACTCCTCCAGTCGACGGGAAGTAGCTCAGCTCCCGGCCCTCTGCAGTTCCGTCCTCAGATACTCATTTGGTCGGTTTGTGAGGAGTACAGGAACCCTCCAAACCTTCAGTCTTCTTGCTGTCTTTTGTAGTTTTGGATTTTGGAATGGGAGCAGGAGCGAGAGAAGTGATCGCCTCCCTTCGAGAACTTCTGACATTGGGCGCCTGCAGCCACGGAAACCGATGGACCAAAATGATCCTTGGTCGCTTCTTTGATGAGCTCTTACCTTGATACGACTTAAGTTTTTTGGATATAGCTACACTCACTTTAGGGCTCTTCAGAACTTTATTTTCTGTCCCTGTTTCTCATTCCGGTTGTGTGGAGTAAAACGTTGGTTCTTCTTTTCTTGAGGCTGATCTGGAGATCTCTCCCTTTTGCTAGTTGGAGATTTGGAAGTGGCCGGAGACACCACAGGAACATGAGGAACCAAAACAACAACCTCGGATATTTTACGTTCCAAGCTCACCAAAAATTCCTCTACAGCTAGATCCTCACCCAACAGATCAACCTTCTCCATGGCACCTTCAGCCATCATCATCCTCTCACACTCATTCAAGATCCTCAGGTCTTCCTCGGTGAGCTCAGTGTCTTCCTCTACTCCATCCGCTTGATCCTCCCAATCGGTCGGAACTGATTCTGTGCCAAAGAAACTTCTCACTTCATCATTCTCCAACTCTCGCCCAACAATGTTTTCTTGAGGCATTGGGATAATCTCACCAAAAGGTTGATAGTTGATCGCATCCAAAGCAAAGCCCACTTCGAGGAGTCTTGGAGAAAAATCAAAGGCTCCTATATTGCTATTTACATCCTCCTCTTATTCTTCCACCGCTTTTCCTTTCCCCTTGTCCAGAGGATCAATTGCTCTTGTAGCTGGTGGTGGGGAAGAGGTTGGCTCTACAATGCAGATACTTGTTTGGTGCCGAGGAGGTCTTGAACCCCTGCATTGCTTGAAACTGGGATCAATCCTAGGCGGGGACCGTCGGCGCTGAACCAAAGAGGCCTTCCTCTAACACTGAGAGTTCTTGTGATTAGAGCCACTCCTATGAGAATCCTCCAGATCTAAAAACTGGAAGCAGCTGATTTATGTGGTCGACTCTATCTCGAGCCAGCAGAAGACTGCTCTTGACGCCGGGGAATTCGAGGGTCATTATCTCATCTTATGCGGTTCTAAACAAAGTCTCTATTCTCCCTGTGACAGTCTCTCTCATCACCGCTGTAAAGGATACGGGGCAGATCTCTGAGGGAGAACACGAGAGGGAGCGAGTACTTCCTTTTCAGGGAGAGAGGTCAGATATTTGTTAGGCCGGTTGATACCCTCAAGGTGAGGTGACCCACGTCCAGATCTGCTTGGTCTGTCTTTAGGTCTGGTGTTTGTACGAGCAAGAGCTCTTTTGGGATGAGAGTCTTGAAGGCTGCGGTTATCTCTGGGAAACAGAGTCTGTTTGGACTCTATGTTCCTCCTCCGTTCTGGGTCATTGAGGAAGGGGGAAGCGTTCTCTAGAAGAGAAATCATGTGGCACTTAAAGCAGTATCTCTAAAGTCTATCATACTCCAGAGAAACAGTATTTTCCTTGGTCAAGTTAAACTGCAGTCTTTTTGAACTTCAATAGTTTGGAACATATGTCAACAGCTCTGACAAATCCCAGGGATAGAGAGGTATACCCCTAACGGTAATCCAGAAAGAGATAGAGCTCGGGAAATCTTCCTAGATGTTCGGTTCCCATAGTTCAAGCGCGAATGTCCACTTGTTGAAGTGGCAGGGACATTTTTTAAGCATCTTCAGAAGGATTTTCTTCAGAGTTAAAGTCAAAGTGGAAGCGACCATTACCAGGTTCACACCGCTGACTCTACCTGCGACATCCCAAATACCAGATCTGGGCATGAAAGCCAGGAGAGCCTCGGTGCTTCTTCCACCGACGTGAAATGTTTTTCCAATGAGGGTGAGTCTGAATCTTGCTATTACAGCAGAACTGTCAAAAGCCGGTGTCACCACCGGTTCGACCTCTTTATCAGAGGAAAGTTGGTGACCCTCAAAGTCTCTAGAGGTTTGTTTCATTGTTCTGCGTCCGTAAATCGAAACAGAGGAGCAAGAGAACCAAGACAAGAGAAGATAAAAGCTTCGGGAATAAAGGGAGACAAAGAGAAAAGTGGAGATCAGGAAGAATGATTAAAAATAAAAGAGAAAAAGAAGACTGTGCCAGAATGGTCACAAATCTAAAACGATTGGTGGGAAAATGGGGAACAGGGTACCAGAGCAGAACAAATATACTAAAAAATTTTAGTTTATCAACTGCCAAAAAACTATATATTTAAATTTATGTTTTCTCATGAAACTACTTTTTTTTTTATCATAGTTGTATTTATTACATCTTCAAATATATCTTTTTGATCAAACAAATAAGACACTCTCCTTAGAAATTGATCACCATTACATAATACTTTCTTGCTAATCTTTATTTTTGAAAAACACCTTTCGATGGTTGCGGTAGCAACACACACGAGATTTCGAGCTTACATAAACTAGTGTGAAGGAGAAATCATTGCAAGTTCTCCTCTAGTGGGGCCAGCTTGTCTTGACTTATCGCCTCGTTCCTTGCAGCGAGAACTGAGAAACAATCATTGCACCTTGAGCCTTGCTAGAGGATTCATTCACATTCAGCTTGTGTGAAATTACATCGTGTACGGTTCCAAATATATCCTGAGCCGATCAAGTAAATGTTGTTGTATTTTTCCCTCAGGTGTTTATCAGTTCTCTTGTTGTAACATCCCTATCCCAGGCTCCTAAGAGAGCGGGGAATCGGGTATGTTAGGTCGGCCATCGAACCGCGTCCGGTAGAATGTCCGATCTGGTGAGCACACAGAATCGCCAGGAAAACGCCCAGGTAACAATCAACAACACAGATTTAGGCTGATCTCTCTACTAAACCTGAAAGACAAGGGGAGAGGAGGGGTGAGTAATTGGGATTACTCAGTGAGGGTGGACCTTAAGGAGGCCCACAACATCATCAAACTAGCATAAATTGGTTTTAAGAGATCTAATCCTAAAGCAAGCCCAAGCAACACATATATAGATATATTTACTTATATATATAGACAACTCATTCCTAGCAATCAATCACACAGCATTCAAGGGTAACCCTACAAACAACTACACAAGAAACGGGTCCCTGGACGCGGCAGTAGTGGGCTGCCACATGGGCCCCCATGCCTCACCTGGAAAGGCAACCAGAATAATCCCATCCAATGGCTGGCCTATTACCATACCCATTAGTCAGGATCACTCTGCCAGTCACACAGACTGATCCACAGCAATCACCGAGACAGGCTATGACACTAACGGTCACTCAGACGGCTGCTCATAGCGGTCTCACCAGAAAGCTATACCCAGCGGTCCCTTTGGACGGCTCAATAAACAGTGGATCGCTAATCCACTCCAGCGATGGCTCTAGCCGTGCCTCACACGACAGCGATAGCCAACAAACAACACTGACTCCCGCCTTCGGGAGCCAGGGGTCCTATCAGAGATCTATATGCACAATCATCTATTTCAAAGAATCATCCATTTCTTAAAGGTCCTTCCATTATTAAGATGCACGTTCGGTGATACCAATTGTAACAAAAAGGAACAATAATCAGGTTAACATCACACAATCAATATTTTAAAGTCCAATAAGTTTAGATCCAAGTTCAGGTTAATTATCTCATTCCACCAGCAACCAGCAATCATCAACAAACAGGCAACATAGATCCAGGTCCTAAACAATTCTAACAACCCTAACAAGCAGATCTAAGCCTGATCTAAGAAAAGGTCACTTAAAAGACAACCATGCATATGTAAGAGAGGATGAAGCCACAGAGCCCTCACCTTGGCTTAGAAGGCTGAGAAACTGGAGGAGGAGGCAGAGGAGAAGGAGATCTAAGAGGAGATCCATCAGAATCAGCTCCCATCTCACCCAAAGGAGAAGGAGGCGGCGCAGACATCACAGCGAGGCAAGGAAGCTTCGACGGCGAGAGAGGCTTGGAGGATGGCGGCGGCCGCGGCAAGGAGAGAGAGAGACGCGGCCAAGAGAGAGAAAGAAGAAGAAGAAAACGCAGAGAGAGAGAAAGGAAGCAGCTCGGCGCAGAGAGGAGAGAAAGAGAGAGGAAAAAGGTGGCTAGGGTTGATTAGGAACTTAATGAGGGTTTTAGGGATTTAATTAGGTATTTATATAGAGGTTAAATAGATGGGCTGGGCTTAATGGGCTCTTAGAAAGAAATTAGGAAAGACCCAATTAAAAAGGAAATAAAAAGAAAAGGGAATGGAGATGGTTTAATTTAATAAAACCGGAATTAGGAACTGGTAACATCCGATATTTGGTTAACCAAAAGTCGGGATGTTACACTTGTATAGCTCCTTTTTAACATGAGTATCTCAACTTAGAAAAAGAAAATCAATATTATTAATTGTGTGAATATCTCAAATATTAAAAATACCCACACCAAATTGCCTTTTTTTTTTCTTAAATTGAGATATTCATCTTCATGGAAGTGTTCTTAGAATTGTAGACTTAGAAAGACCAGTGGTGAATGACACATTTCTCATATAGTCTGATATAAGGGTGGGCGACGCAGAAGAAGTGACAACTGACTATGCCTCCTTTTCTTGAGAGGATTTACGGCATCTACAACCCAAAACTTTATTTTAAATGTGGCAAAACTTCAAATTTAATATTTGAGGATGTATAGCTCTAATGCTAAAACCTTAAATCCATCATTAAAAGAATTTGAATATTGCATTACAATCTCCTAATAAATAATATTTGAGCATGATGATAAAATATTCATAAATATATATCAAACATATATTACATAAAGTATTACATGAGATATTGATAAATAATATTACATATGATTTTATATTTGTGTTGAAGTTTCTTAATGCAATACTTATTTTTGCGTAAATTAATTTTATGTGTTGTATAATTTTATGTTAATAATTTTAAATTATTTATAGTCTATTTATCTGATTCATATGATATAATCAGATTTATAATGATACTAGATTAGTCCAGAATTATACGCAGATAATTATAGAATATTTAGATTCTAATTTCAATGAGAATACACATAATTATGACCCTTGTTTAATTATCCAAAATATCTTATTATATAAAGCTGAACGCGCTCGTAAGCGTGACACATAGAATAATTATAATTCACAAGATTATGACATGTCTTAATGTTAATTTAGATTGTGACATATGTCAATGCAATAATATAAACTTTTTATTCTTAATTATTTACTTTAGAAAAAACAAAAATAAATTATGTATTTTTCTTAAATAGAGATTACTAAACTGAAAAATAGAAAATAAATAAAAATTTAAAAACTACCAATTTATATTATTTTTGGAATATTATCATTTATTTAGAAATATTTTGTACTAATTTATAATTTCATAATTATGAATCATAAAACATAAATTTTAAATAACAAAATAAAATATTAATTTTACAGATTAATTTTAAAGTCTAAATACTTATTTTATTTTTCCATGTATTATGCAAGATAGAACAGAAGAAAAAAGGGAAATGAGGCTAATAACGAGATTAAAACTCAAGGTTTCATACTTGATTAAATAGAGTTAGGACAGCTTAAGTTTGTACTGCGGGAACTAAACTATCAGGTGTTGCAGGACGATGATTAGCATTGTTAACTTAAGTTCTGGCCAAAGCCACATGGTGAGTGCTAGTAGAAAGATTGGCTGCTTGGATGACATCTTTGGCGCTCTGGGCTCTTTGTCTAGAAGCATCGATTTTTATGCTCCCCTAATATATTAAAATTGGAGCAGTATAGACATCTTCGAGCCTGAAAAACGTAAAACACCATTAAACTTAATAATACAATAAATGAAACAGAATGAATTATATATATATATATATATATATATATATATATATATACTAAACTCACCATTTGATGTCTAAAGGAGTGGGAGGTCGAAGAGCCATCCTTCACAAGATGAAAATAAGATTTGTAAGTGATAAAGAATAAAGCAAAGTTTCTTTGTTTATAAGAGCCATCCTTCACATAATGAAAATAAGACTTGTAACTGATAAGGGATGAAGCAAAGTTTCTTTAAAATAGAGTTTCAAATTGTTTTCTTTCAAAGAAACTTTTGTTTTTGGTCAAAATTATTTGTTTTAAAGAAAATGATTAGAAATTGTATTTCTTATTTTTGACATAAGATTTTACAATGAGAAACGATTGAATTTAAAATTGCAAAACCTGAGTGTAACAGGTGTCATAATCAAAGTCTATTGAATATATGATACTGATTAATACATTAATTTATATATAGGCCGTTGGGGATAAATTCAATCCTCTTTACGTGGACGAATCACGTGCTAGCACGTGATGTTCATGGCTTTTGTGTAGGTACGCTCCCCCTCCCCCCAGGCCAAGTTCGAACCAGTATTGGGCCGGATACGGCCTAAGCTTATGGCACCGGGCCTCGAATCCAGTTGGATTCAGCAGATCTAGCACGATAGGCCACCTGTTCTTGGCACAGTGCAGACCACACTGCCAGAAACAAGGAAGTCGGGAACTGATTGGTCAGGAGGATGAGAGGTCACATTCTTTATGTCCTAGACCTAAGCTCAGTGATCCGTAAGGGTCGGGATATAAGGAAGAGTAGCCCGCACAGGTACCCGGAGAGAAAAATCATCCATCTCCGGCAGCCCGGTCCTAGTTACGAGGGATCCAGGCCAGGTATTAATAACCTATTTGGGCGGGAATACTATTCAAATTTCTCTCGAATCGACAATGGAAATATATCTTAGTCTGATTTGATTGTCCATACTCTTACAAGCCCGCGAAAGTGGCATTCATTGAAAGCATTTTTCTTGTGTGTGTCAGATGAAAACGAATTTTCGCAAGAGCTAGGGGGAAAAGCAGAGGTTCAGCAGAGAGCCATACCGCGTCTGAGCCGCCAACTAATCCGTACACTGAGGGTGAAAGGGACAAGCCAAGAGACGGTCTCATTGCAGGCAGAACACACCAAGGAAAGTAGGTGAGATCATCAGAGGCATGACGCCATCACAAAGGTCCGGGTAGATCCTACCTTTCTCAAAGACTCTCGGCCCATTTCCTTTCACTCGTTTTCCGACTTCTTTCTGCTCTCCGATTAGCTACTTGGTGGTCTTTTTGAGCTATTTTCTGAATTGAGCGTTATAAAGTCTTCAGAAAACACACATCTATCATGTTTTCCAGGCTTTCACGTTCTCTCTGTTTTGCAGGAGACTTGCTCCTACTCGAAGACTGAAAATCCCTAAACATATGATATATCTTACAAAATAAAATAAAGTTTGTAAGTGTTAAAGGATGAAGCAATGTTTCTTTGAAAAAAAAAAAATCTTTGAAAGGAAATTTTGTTTCTTATATTTGATTTAAGGTTTACATTGGGAAACAATTAAATTTATTATGCAAAACTTTAGAGAGCGTAACAGATGTCATGAACAAACTCTATTGAGTATATGATACTGGGTAATAAATTGTTTTACATATTGTCCATAGACTGTTGAGCTCATTTGGAGAAGAAAATAAAATGTTTTATAGAACATCATAGATGGATCACCTATTATAATGTTATTAATTATTTAGTAATTTGACATGTGATTTTCAAATTTTTTTAAAAAGAGTCAATATCTTGGCCTTGAAGAGAACCAGAGCTGCAATCCCTCTTCATATTTCTTGTCGCCTAGTATCCTTATCGAGCTGAATCGATTTCGGACACTCTTATCAATGAACCTGATGAGTTTTGAAGCCGATGATGGAGATGCTTCATGTCTTCTGTCATTTCTTTTTTTCTTTCCAAAGAACATAGATTATCATTTGAAAAAGATAGCGAGTGATAAATCCTTTCAAACTACTTTTCCTCGGTTGAGAGATTAAGCTAACAACGTCACTCCAGTTCGAAGAGAAATCTCGTAGAAGAATACCCTTTGCTAGGTTTTTCATGAGAAGAAGATATGGCTCCTTGTTACAGTGGGGTGATTACAGAATCTGCATGATATGTGCGCGTCCGGAATCCAAGTCTGCATCCTATCTCCTGTGGTAAGGTGATTGAGCAGAGTAAGCCAAGTTATAAACCCATACTTTGGACAGTGATGAGGGAACCAGATACCATTAGCCCACTGAACTTTCAGAGATGATGCTCTGATCAGTTCTCTTGTACTTTATGGACTATGGACGAAACATTATTTGAAACTCTTATTTGCTCTGATCAGTTTTTAATTTATTTATCAGAAAAACTTATCAAAAGACCCAACGAACAATGGATGATACTATGGTTCAATTTCAAAAAGCATTTATTTTCACATATATGAGATATCTTCATAAAATGAAAATAAGCCTTGTAAGTGATAAAGGATGAAGCAAAGTTTCTTTGAAAGAGAGTTTCAATTCATTTTCCTTTCAAAGAAACTTTTTTTCTTTTGATGTTTTATAATACACAAGTAAGAAAATCAAAAATAATTCATATTAACCATTAACAATCTTTCTAAATGAATGAAATGGTTCATAAGATTTATAATTTACATTTTTTAGATTGTAGTTTATATTTTCTTGTACTTTACTTTTCGATTTTATTAGTTCTTTTTTAATCAAAATTTCCTTTTTTGTTATTTGTCGATATTAAATAACTAAGAGGGAAAATTTATATAATTATATTTACATATATTACGATCCAAATTATCAATGACATGTGTTACAATCTGGTGAATTATAATAGTCTAAGCTTACGTTGAGTGTGTTCAACTTTATATGATAAGATAATTAAACTTTTTAATAGTAAGGACTAAAAATGAAAGTAGCAAAAAAAAAAATGTGTTTCAGGCCAAAAAAAATAATTTTGAAAAATCCTCTAATCAATTTCGTCCCAGAGGAAGTGCAACATGAGTTAAAACAAATTTATGGAATTACAAAAAATAGAGGTATGGGTCCTATCTGGGTATTCCGGAAAGCATGGTTGGAGCCAAACATAAGATTTTTAATTTTGTAGCGGACAAACTACATGATAGGGTTAATAGTTGGACCTTAAGGTTATTGTCGAAAGAGGATATAGAAGTTTTCATTAAATTTGTGGCATCTGCAATGCACACCTTTGTCATGTCATATTTTCGGTTACCTAAATCCACAATGACGAAATTAACTAGTGCATCAGCATGGTATTGGTGGAGCTCTGGTGGACACCATCGAAGTATGCATTTGATAGCATGGAAAAGGATGTGTAGAGATAAGGAGGTAGGGGAATCAGATTTTGAAATGTAGAGAATTTTAATACGGCTTTATTGGCTAAACAATTATGGCGACTGATTAATAGACCAAACTTAATGTTTGCATGGGTCTTTAAAGGGCGATGCTTTCGTAGCACAAGCCCTTGGGACTCTGTACGATCCTACTCACCGTCCTATGACTGGTGGAGCATAATCTCAGCTTGATCTCTGGTTAATAAAAGGCTAATCAAAAGAGGTTGTTCGGGATGTTTAATCTCTGTATGGACTGATCCTTGGATACCATATTCTCGCCCGAGATCAGTCACTTGCAAGGATTTAAATTATTACCCGAACCTTATGGTCAATCATCTGATTGATTCAGTGACAAATATGTGGAACCTGGGCTTGATAATAGCAATAATTGATCAAGCGGATGTGGACACTATTCATGGAATTTCCATTAGTAGCTCCTATAAGCCAGATCAATTAGGATGACACTTCACAAAATCTGGAAGATATATGGTTAAATCACGATACCAGAGCACTATTCACCAGATAGAGTTTCATAGGATATCAATGGCCCATATATAAAGTCATTACAAGCATATACATGAAAGTTGAAATGCTCTCCAAAGTTATGATATTTTATATGGCAAGCAATAACTGGGTATCTCTTAGTGTCGGCTAGGTTACGCACCCGTAGAATGCAATGTGACACACAATGTGCACTGTGTGGGAGTGGAGGAAGAAACCATTAATCATGTTCTTTTTGAATGTCCTCCAGCTTTACAAACTTTGGCATAATCTTAAGCACCAACGCCTCCAGATGTTTTTCCAATGACATCAGTTTATTCAAATATGGATCATCTTTTTGGGGACTCTTTAAAGAAATAAAAAGCACACATCTTCCACAGATCGTATGGTATATCTGGAAGGTAAGAAATGAGAAAGTATATTTGAATATAGATATAGATCCACAAATTACATTGAAAATAGCAAAAACAGAAGCGGCATTATGGGAGGAGGCTCAAAGGTCTGAACAGGATTCAACCCCCATAAATACTTATACTTCTCCGATCTATTCAATACCTATAACTTACGAAGACTGGTGGTGTTATATTGATGGCTCTTAGAAAGATATGGATATATCAGCAGGATTAGGATGTTATTATATTAAAGAAGGTGCTATGGACAAAATAATGGGAGCCCAAAAAGTAAGGCAAAGTCTTACGCCTCTGCATGAAGATGGAAGCTCTCATCAAGGCTATACATTGTATGTTAGAGAATAAGAAGATGATGAAAGTTTTTGCAACAGACTATTCGGAGTTGGTGAAGATGGTGTTTATACTAGACAAATGGCCAGATTTTGCTTTATACTTGGAGGAGATTGTGAAGATGAAAGATGCCTTCAGCTATTTTTCTATATCACATATCCCACACGCGAAGAACTCGAAGACAGACAAACTAGCAAGAAGTGCTCGTATCTATCTACAAGATGTTATTTATATAAACTCGGTATCACCAGGTTGATTAGTAGAACCGTTTTAGGTACTTAAGCCATCGACAAAAAAAATAAATAAATTAATAAGATTCAATGACTAAAAAGAAAAGCAAAAACCTCAAATTTGAAAATTTAAGAATGGATGGGAAATAAATAATTTTAAAATTTGAGGATTTGAAATTGGGTTGGAGCTGTTCTTAAAAGCATTGTTTAATCCCTCCTCCCCAAAATATGTTTTCGATAGAGAAGTTTCTTGGAAAGCTAGAAATGGTTCTGTGAATACTCTATTTGCTTAACGCTTAAACAAAATTTTTATAAGTTGTTTAATCAGATTTTTACACAACCCCAACATACTGATTGGTCACTAACCAATTCCTAAACTACTTAATCTTTACCAACACATCAATAGCTATGCAAATCATTAGCGGAGCCAGAAAATGTTTTCATTGGGGGCAAAAAAAATTAATGGGAACATATTAATTAATTAATGTGGGGGCAATTTTTATAATTGTTAACGTTCAGATGGCCAAAAGCCTCTGTTACGGATGGCCAAAAGCCTATGTTTCGTATAGAGAACCTCAAGTTAACCAACTATTAGTCATTCATATATATCGAGTCTATGTGTTTATATCAATAGATGGCCTATATAAAATTATCAAAATAAGAAAGAACTAGGAATTAAGAAATTTTTTTATCTTTAATTAAGTGAAATTATTTTGTAAAAATATTTATTGGTATAAACTTTACAGATTATAATACATATTTTTTGTGTGATTTATTCAATAAAATGAATTCAGGCGTTAGATATTATTGGTTTTATCTGAAGTGAAAACACATAATTATTAATTATTATGTGTTAAACGTTGTGAAGCTATGTTTATTATTTGTAAAACCCAAAACTCATCCTACAAATTAAGAATTGGAATTTTTCAGATAAAAAGAAAACAAATTTGATTGACACTAAAAAAAAGTCCCACCAGAAATTTTAGAAAATGAATGTCTAAAGATGAAAAAAACAAAAGAGTTTCTATTTTGCTGTGAGTTTCTCCCTTGCACTCTTTTAATCAAGAATCCAATTCTTACTTGGAATCTATTTCGATTTTGCTTACTAATTTCTATCTTTTCTGCAAATCTTTTTCTTCCAAAGCACTAAAATATTTACTAACATATTTATGAGATACACATATCTGTAAGGTGCAATATACTAATTTTTTTAAGCCTTGATATACACACAAATTGTGTTGTGTTAAATACTAATTTTATTAAGACCATTTATTTTGTTGTTATGATACGTGTGTTAAGAATTTCAGGGTAAATTACTCACCCATATTATCCACTAAGCATCTCTGTATTTATTGAATTTTTTACATTTATAAGGTTTATTTATGTAATATCTTACAAATAATAGTTCATTAATGTAAATAATTCATCTAATATCTTATAAATAAAGATTCATTTAATTGTATAGAGATGATGGTTATATTGTCTCGTATATCTTTTTCTCATATATGCATTTTTTCGTAAATTATTCACATAAAAATGATTATATTATCTCGTAGAGTAGAAATTGTTTTCCTAAAACAATCTTTATCCAAATTACTATTATCAAAGACCTGAAATTTTGGTCTAGGAAAATTTTCTATGGCCTAGTCAATTAATGTGTATAGTAGAAGTCCCCTTAGTCTATTGGTTAATAGGTTCATTAATGCTTTTACACCATGAAATCTAGGGTTTGAATCTCTTGAGATTATTATTAATTTACAGTTTATGGTGGCAAACTTACTAGAAGTTTATAACGATGCAAAAAAAAAATTTGTGCGTTGTAGAATTGTCGCTGTAATAATTCTCATAAATTTGTAATGAAATAATAGATTAATATTAAAAAAGTTAATTAATGTATAAGATTTACTAATATAATATTTTACACATAAATGTTTATTTATATAAAATATTATGTAATATTTTACAATTAAAGTATTCATTTATGTATAAAAATCAAATGCAAAATTGCCATTATAATTAGGTGAAGAATACACGTCCATTCAAACTAATAGAAAAGCGTTTTACTTCAGACAAAACTGTAAAGACATCTTTCTGAAAAATCAAGACATCTTTCTGGCGAGGTTTGGCAAACCGCTTCCAACGCAAGTGAGTATGACGGTTCCTGTCAACGGATCAGGTCTGATCACAAATTTAGCTCCCAAAAACTCCTTCAAGTTCCTCAATGTCACCACTCCATTAGGGGATAACGTTCCCACTCGAACCTTTGACACATCACGTTGGCATAACGCACACAGTGTAAACAACAATCCCTGTAAAAAAAAACCAGAGAATCAAGAATACACACTTAAAGAGTCTTACTTTTAAAACGGTCGTTTAGGATTTTAAACGCACCTGGTGTGTTGAATCAACAACTCCGCCTTTTTCAATCTCCTGAAGAAGCAATGAAGCTATTTCAACTCCTGTGTCTTGTGGTGGTTTTCTCTCTTGCTTCTCTACATCAAGCTCTCCTGTTTCGTCTCTTCTTCCACAAGACACTGTTGTATCTGCAGAGATGTAACATCCTGAAGTTGTTTCTGCAACCAATGATATTCCGTATCCAGGTGATCTGCAATCAAGACGTTGAGCTCTTATCAATCAAGTCTCTGTTGAAAACCTGTGTCTGCTATTTTTTTTTGTTCAAAAGTTGAGTTTTTACTTTCCAGCCAGAGGGCCAGCTCTGTGATCTTGGGAAATATGAACATCAGGCAAGAGGTTGTTAAAGATTCCACGAGCTGTGAATCTCATGGAATGTTCAAAGTCAGTAGACACTCTTGCAGAGAAAGTCACACCTCGTATCTTCTTCACCATTCCTTCCTCTAGCCATTGGACCGCCTGAAGCAGCGATATAACAAATAAGACATCCCCAATGAAGCTTGCAGTGAGGAAGAAAAAAAGAAAATGAACAAGTACGTACATTTAGGGTCTGAACATTTGGAACTGTTAAGAGAACTTCTCCACCTCCATACGGAGCTACTCCACGGGCTAGAATTTTAAGCTCTAACCCTTCTGCAGGGACTCCAAAACGCTTTAACATATTTAAGGTAGTGGAGCGGATTGTGTCAACGCTTGGGTCCCTTGGATCATTTGTAATTCCTGAAAATGTAAATAATTTCTTCGCTAGATCATAATAAAGCTGTGACCTTTTCTTTTTCAAAACTACATAGAAGAAGCTGGATTAAGTACATACAGTGCGTTGGCTGATACAGAACCTAAGAACATCTAATTTCCTCATCTAGGTTTATAATTTCTACAAGTTTTTATCTTCTTGAAGACAGGAAGACAGGTTTTTGGAGATGAACAAGCATTATCTGAAGTAGAAAAAGAGTCACCTTTGAGCCTAATCGAAAGAGGCTTCTTCCCAAATAATCCTAACACAAGCAATGGCTCCAGATAATAGCTAATGGATCGAGTCAGGGCACAGTCGTGAACGAAATTTTTCCCTCCCATTACTGTTCCAGGCGTGTATTCCACTCGAGTCCCTGCAAAAGAGATATTGGACCATATTAAAACCAGCTAGACTTCAATCATAGCTTCAGCTCAATAGAAAAAGGGAAGTATCCTAAGATCTTAAAAAATTCTAAGACACAATCCTAAAATCGATCAATCTGAAGTCATGAACCCTAAATCCCGAAGCTATAAATGAAGAAATCACCAGCTTTTAAATCAATTGGTAAAACGTACTTACCAGTGTCGTTAGTTTTAATAGAGCTGTCATCGAAGACAGTCTCGAGGAGGCCGAGAAGAGATCTCTCGTGAAGGCGGAGGCCAGGAATCATGTCGTTGGCTCGAATCTCATCAATGATAATAGGCTTTAAAGAAAGGGTTGCGAGAAGCAGTCTCTGCCTAAAGCTTTGGCTTCCCTTTATACGCTTGAACAACGTCTTCCCCATTATTTTTCTCACTCTTTCTTTCTAATGATCTAATCTTTTGTCTTCTCTCTCATTATCAGACGATTTTTTTAAACCCTAAACCCTTTTATTTTGGAACAAATCTTACACCCTATTCTGTGAGGCTTTTTCCAGATTCAATTTTGGGCTTTTCACTACTTTGTAGCTTTTGGCTTTTTAGACACATCGAATTTAGTTAAATAAACAAATAAAAATCGATTGGTTTGTAAACTATAGCTAAAAATGCTGAACTTTCGGAAACTCTACATGGATTATAATCGGTTTTAACATTAGGGATGATAGATTGGGATCGACGGATATCGAAATATAGGGTTCTAGAGCTAGAGTACAACGGTATGACTACGTCGCTGTCGTGATCATAACCAACTGTTTCTCGCAACCCTGACCAATAGGTTTCCACTCTGGCCCTGGAAGGGAGAGAACGCAAAAGCTGCACAAGACTCGTCAGTACTCACGATCTCGCCGCAGGTAGGTTTCCACTCCTACGGAAAATCGTCTGTTTCATTCTAGGTCTGATACTTAATAAAAACTTTCGCAACACTAACTATCTAAATCAGATACTAGGTGATCAATCAAGCATACATGCAATAAGAACGAGAATAAACAGAGAAACAAATTAAAATCCCAGATCTATAAACCTAGATGTCTTAATCGATTATGAGAGCCCCTTTCGGGAACCCTAAGCCCAACTCGGGATCTACTCATACATGGCTGAGGTCGACATCATCATTGGTTTTAATAAAAGTAATAAAAAACAGTAAAGAAAAGAGATGAAAGAAAGCTTCTCTATTGAAGAACTCAGACTTGAACAATCTTCTACAAAAATCGCATAAAACGGCTAAAGGAAAAGGGTTTCTGTAAAGTATGAAGGTGGTGTCTAAAAACGACCTAAATGACAAGTATTTATAGTCTTCAATACTCCATGGTCTCTAGGGTTTCGGAATTGAGGCTGAGAAACGACTTTGGGCTTCAGAAATATGGGCTTTAATTCAGAGTTGGCCGGCCGCGGTCGGGTATGACATGACCGCGGAAAATAGGTGGTTGGCCACGGTCGAGAAGCTTGTGACCACGGGGAATGGGCTGGTGGCCGCGGTTGCGTGACTTGCTGGCCGTCTTTGAGTGGCTCCGGGGCTAATGGAATATCTTGAGATCCAACCGTTGGAATGTGTCCAAACCAAGTGCATTTGAAAGCTGGTTGATTCTTCTATAAGTTGTCCAATTTTGAGGGTGATCAGACGGTGAGAAGGTCTTCGTCTCTCCATGAGAGTTCTGACGGTCTGCATTTATCCAAAAGAGTCTTTTTGTTCCAATTTGTGCTTCTTTATCCCAAATTAACTGAAAAGTCTTTTAAAATCCGAAAACATAAAAATCATTTGAAAACCTTTGAAAATGGAGTAAAAACACCTGTAAAAGACATTAAAGTGATCCATAAAAATTGTCAAAATCCGTTGTTATCAACTCCCCCAGACTTAGTCTTTTGTTTGTCCTCAAATAAAACAAAGGCCCAATCTCGGTGAGAGGTTTGAAAACGCAGGAACTAAACAAAATCTCAGAGACCAAACTTCTAGACCAATATTCATCATTATGCATCAATCGGGAATAGCCTAGAGAATTCTCACTAGCAATACGGGCATAACTAGTCCATTAATCCGTCATGCAGAAATCTATTGCACTAAGATCTAACTTCCAGTCAACTAGCTCTTAACATTCATTAAAAATCTCGGTTGTTCTAGAGGTAAGGCACTAATATAAGCAAGGTGATCTAAGCTAGGTGTAAAAAGGGTTATTCTAGAGGTAAGGCTTAAAGTGTTTACGGGTTACCTGAAGATCTGGAGGATGCAAGATATTATGCAAAACCGCAAGAGAGAGTGAAGCTGTTGGTATCTATAGTTTTCAGTCACTTTCTTCTTGCCATAGATTCCTGGTCTTCTTCCTCAGGTTCTCTCCTAACTCCCCCAGACTTAGATTTTTGTAAATCTTTCAAAACCATAGCTCCTTAAATGGATAGTGGTTGCTTCTTGCTCCAAAAATTTCGACAACCTAAGACTCATTAGGCTTTTTGTTTCCCTCTCTTTTTGTTTATTCATTCTCATTTTTTTTTTTTGAAAGAGAGGGAACACCTTTAGATATAGAGTCATAGAGAGCACGAAATTACCAATTAAGATCAGTCTTGTAAAGCTTCATGAGGTTTCTGATATTCTTCCTTCCCAATTCCATTCAGTCTTCCTTGTGAGTGACTGAAAACTGCGTCGCTCCTCTTCTCTCCAACATTTTTGCACATATCTGCTGATATAAACTAAAGAGACAATGCATGAGGATTAAAAACAAGGGTTTTGGGTTTAGGGTATGGTACCAGATAAAGATGAACTGGTCATCTAGGACGACAAAGAGTGGTAAAAATGAGGGTAAAAGACGTCCTAGATGTGTATGTTGATGCCTGCCTAAAATCAATGATGAGAAAATTAGATATCAATATTAAAGTCAAATAAAATGAGCTAGTATATCCTGTCAGAGAGAATCTCCATGAACAGAAGTCCTCTGGTGGGAGTTCGTAGTGCGAGTACTCTAGTTACCGCCTAGTCTAGTGCTAGCCACAAATGAGCTATCATGCATAGTGTAGAAGCGTGCAGGTCTAAATCATCATAGTTTTGTGTCAAACATTCCTGAAAAATACTTAAGGTCGAATAGGTTACATATTAAAATTTAAAAAGTACTTGAAATTTGAAAGCAAAAGTAAAAAAAATGATTAGTACGGATAGACATCCTCCCCCAGACTTAAATCACACTGTCCCCAGTGTGAAAAAGTTGGTGAGAAGATGGTGAATAAAATAAGATAAAAGAAAAAAAAATGATGATAGAACCGTGATGGCAGTGAAATGCTGATCAATCACTCATCCTCCGATGTGTTTGCTTCGAACTGGTGCTGCTCCTGTAGGAAAGTGACAACGCAATCAAAGCATCGTCTCTAAGTTTGACTTTGGAAACCTGTTTAACAGGCTGGTGGTGGATCAAGAAGGGGAACTGATGTAGCTTCCTCCTTCTTTTGTCAAACTAGATAGTGCTTGATCCTTTGGCCATTTACCACAAACTCTTGACCATTCTTTCCTTCTAAGACAACAGCTCCATATGGCCTGACTTCAAGAACTTTAAAGGTACCAGACCATCTAGACTTAAGTTTTCCTGGAAACAACTTAAGCCTAGATTTGAACAGCAACACCAGATCACCATCCTTGAACTCCCTTTTCAGAATCTTTTGCTCATGCAGAGCTTTGGTCTTCTCCTTATAGATCTTTGAGCTCTCAAAAGCCCCAAGCCTTATCTCTTCAAGTTCATGGAGTTGAATGACCCTTTTCTCTTGAGCTGTCTTGATATCAAAGTTCAGCAACTTCACAGCCCACAAAGCCTTGTACTCCAACTCAACAGGAAGGTGGCACCTCTTCCCATATAGCAGATTGAAAGGTGATGTCCCAATAGGAGTTTTAAAGGCAGTCCTATAAGCCCACAATGCATCATCTAGCCTTTTGCTCCAATCTTTTCTGCTTGAGCTAACAGTCCTCTCAAGAATGGCCTTGATCTGTCTATTAGATACTTCAACCTGGCCACTAGTTTGAGGAAGATGAGTAGCTACCTTGTGTTTCACTCCATGCTTTCTCAGCAATCCCTCCAAAGTCTTGTTCACAAAATGAGATCCTTCAACAGAGATAACAACCCTGGGTACTCCAAATCTTGGGAAGATAATGCTCTTGAACAGCTTCACAACAACCTTGGAATCATTCGTAGGGGAAGCAATGGCCTCAACCCATTTGGACATATATTCCACAGCAACAAGTATATACTGATTCCCATAGGATGAAATGAAGGGCCCCATGAAGTCAATCCCCCAGCAATCAAAGATCTCAACCTCTAGAATTGGGTTTTGAGGCATCTCACTCCTCTTTGATATGTTTCCATGCCTCTGACAGGCATCACATGCTGAAACAACTAACTGAGCATCTTTGAACATTGTGGGCCACCAAAACCCACTCTGAATAACCTTTGCCACAGTCTTGAATGCTCCCATGTGACCCCCAAAAGCTGAACCATGACACTCTAGCAACACAGGTTGCATCTCCTCCTCAGCAAGACACCTTCTATACAGCTGATCTTTGTTCAGGACATAGAGGTAGGGCTCATCCCAATGGTATCTTTGGACTTCTCTGAAGAACTTCTTCTTGTGGTAAGCATCTAATTCTGGTGGCTCCACTCCACAGGCTAGATTGTTCACAATGTCTGCAAACCAAGGCATCCTCCTCTCTTGAATGCTCTCTACTTCTTCAAACTCCAAGTAAGAATGGAGCACCATCAGTGATTCCTCAGGTAGACTATCATTGAGAGCCACTTCAGAATCAATCCTCAGCCTAGAGAGATGGTCTGCAGCTCCATTCTCTATCCCCTTTTTATCTTGCACTTCCATGTCAAATTCTTGGAGTATAAGAACCCATCTTAACAGTCTTGGCTTGGCATCTTTCTTGGTCATAAGATACCTGAGGGCTGCATGATCAGTATATACAATGACTTTTGATCCCACCAGGTAGCTTCTGAATTTATCAAAGGCAAAAACTATTGCCAGCATTTCCTTCTCAGTAGTAGCATACTTCTCTTGTGCAGAGTCAAGTGTTCTACTGGCATAGTAGATGACATGTAGCTTCTTGTCCTTCCTTTGCCCAAGAACTGCTCCAACTGCAAAGTCAGATACATCAGTCATAACCTCAAAAGGAAGGGACCAGTCTGGTGCCTGGACTATTGGTGCACTGACTAATGCATCCTTGATCATCTTGAAGGCCTCTTCACATTCAGCATCAAAGATGAAATCAACTTCTTTACACAACAGCCTTGTCAAGGGCCTGACAATTCTTGAGAAGTCTTTGATAAATCTTCTGTAAAACCCTGCATGCCCAAGGAAACTCCTTATCACTTTGACTGAAGTGGGAGTTTGCAGATTCACCATCACTTCCGCCTTTGCTCTATCAACCTCTATGTCCTTCTCAGATATCTTGTACCCAGGAACTATTCCTTCCTGCACCATGAAGTGGCATTTCTCCCAGTTCAACACCAAGTTATGCTGCTCACATCTCTCCAAGACCTGTGAAAAATTAGAGAGACAATCCGAGAAGGAGGAGCCATAGACACTAAAATCATCCATGAACACATCCACCTTCTCTTCAATGATGTCAGAGAAGATATGCATCATGCAACGTTGAAATGTGGCAGGGGCATTACAGAGACCAAAAGGCATTCGCCTGTATGCAAATGTGCCATAAGGGCATGTGAATGTTGTTTTCTCTTGATCTCGGGGATCTATGGGAATTTGGAAGAACCCCGAGTACCCATCGAGAAAACAAAAGAAGGGGTGGTTTGCAAACCTCTCTAACATCTGATCAATGAAAGGCAAAGGAAAATGGTCCTTCCTAGAGGCTGCATTGAGCTTTCTATAGTCTACACACATTCTGTGTCCTGTGACAGTCCTAGTAGCTATCAGCTCATCCTTCTCGTTTTTAACCACTGTGATCCCACCCTGCTTGGGCACAATATGAACAGGAGACACCCATCTTGAGTCAAAGATTGGATAAATTATCCCTGCCTCAAGAAGTTTTAGTATCTCCTTCTTAACCACTTCCTTAAGGTTGGGGTTAAGACGTCGTTGATGCTCAATAGAGGACATAGATTGGTCCTCTAGGTGAATCCTATGGGTGCAAATGTCAGAAGAGATCCCTCTAATATCAGCCAAAGAATATCCTATGGCTCTCCTGAACTTTCTTATCTCACTAAGCAATGCACTCTCTTGATCCTCTAATAGGCTATCATTGATGATTACTGGATATGTGGAGTTTAAGCACAAGAAAGCATACCTGAGCCCTGTTGGTAGAGGCTTGAGCTCAACAGGGGGTGCATCAGCCTCATTCCAATCCTGGTTCAAGCTGCTTTGGCTGGTGTCTGATCCTTTGATAGCAAAAACCTCAGAGCCACTTTGTTCCAGTTCCAAAAACCTTGTCTCAGGACCCAGCTCTCTAGCATTGTCCAAATACAACTTGTACCCTTCACTTGCTTCTGCTAAGAGCCCATTGCTTCCTTGTTCTCGAGTTAGAGCAGCTTGAAGAGGATCCTCAGTGTTCAGCTCCTCAAGCAACTCATCAGCCAACTGATCCATTGTCTCCACATAGAAACATTGACCTTCAATGGTGGGTTTCTTCATCATCTCATTCACATCAAACTTGAGCTTTTCAGACCCAAGTTGAAGCTCTATTATCCCACCTCTCACATCAATTATGGCTCCTGCAGTGGCTAAGATTGGCCTGCCCAAGATAAGAGGATCTACTGGTTCCTCATCCATTTCCAGCACAACAAAATCTGTAGGAACCTCAAAACCACCTATCTTAACAGGTAGATCTTCCAACATACAACAGGCAATCTAACTGATCTATCTGCAAGGATAAGAGAGATCCTTGCAGGTTTGAAGACTCTAAAGCCCAGCTTCTTTGCTATGGAGAATGGCATCAAGCTGACTGATGCTCCTAGATCACAAAGACATCCAGAGAATAGAAGAGGTCCAATGGCACAAGGGAGTGTGAAACTCCATGGATCACTTAACTTCCTTGGAATGGACTTCTTCTGAATGATAGCACTGCATTCATGACTTAGTACCACCATGCCTTGAAGTTCTTTAGTTTTGTTCAGAATGGCATCCTTCAAGAACTTCCCCATCTTTGGCATCATTAGAAATGCATCAATGAGAGGCATAGTGAGTGGTGTCTCATTGAGTGCCTTCTCAAATCCAGGTCTTGCCTTGTCCATTAGTTGCTTCTTGAATCTCCCTGGAAATGGGAGCTTGGGTTGGTAAGGAGGTGGTGGCACATATGTCTTCTCTGGTTCAGGTTTCTTTGCTACCTCTTTACTCTTTTCTGTCCTTGGTTTCTCAGCAACTTGATCATCTTTTAAGGCTGCCTCCCCTCAGTTTGATCATTGTCCTCAATGATCACATTGTTGTTCTCAATACCAGGTAACTCCTTTCCACTCCTCAGTGTAATGGCCTTAGCATATTCCTTGGGGTTGGTTTCTGGTTTTCCAGGTAAGTGACCTTGGTTCCTTGAGCTTGATGCCTGGTTTTGCTTCAGTTCCTTGATGTCCTGCTGCATGGCTGCATTCTGGCTTGCAAAGATCTGTTGACCCTGAAGTAGTTGTTGCAGAATAATAACCATATTTGAACCCATCTGTGGCTGTTGTTGAACCGTTGATGGCTGAAACTATTGTTGAACAGGCGCCTGCTGTTGGAACTGTGGTGGACCAAACCCTGGTGGTGCTTTTTGCTGCTGTGTACTGAAACTAGGACCTTGAAATGGTTGCTGTTGCTGACCAAAACCCTGATTCTGAGCAAACTGATTCTTGGGTTGAAAAGACCCTTGAAAGTTGTTCTTGGGAACAAAGTTCTGTGGAGTTTGAGGATTGGGATAGACTTGGTCTTGTGGGTTAGCTACATTGATGTTTCAGTAAGAAAGGTTTGGATTGGCATTACCATACTGATATCTCTGGAACCTCTGATTCCCAATGTAGTTAAGCTCCTCCTAGGTGAGACCTTCTTCACTTATGTTCTCAAAGATTTTAGAAGGTTCCTCATACTCTCCAACAAAATGCATTGGCTTCTGAGTGGTGAATTTCAACTTGTCCAATTCACTTCTTAACTCCTTAACTTCCCTAGTGAGCCTCTGTTCTGACCTTGAACCTTCAGATCTATTTGATCTGTCATAGTCTTCACCATAAGTATCATTGCTCATTGCTAAGTTCTCCACTAGCTCTAAAGCAGCATGTATCTCCTTTCCCAGAAAGTTCCCATTGGAAGCAGTATCCAGCTGGTTTCTAATCTTGGGAAGAGCTCCTCTATATAGTGTGCTGAGAAGGGAAGCCTCACTAAACCCATGGTGTGGGCATTGGTTTGTGTAGCTCCTGAATCTTTCATATGCTTCACCAAAACTCTCATTGCTGTGCTGAGTGAAGCTATAGATTTGGTTCCTCAGTTTTGCAGTTCTTGAGGTAGAGAAGAACTTAGATAGGAAAGCTTGCTTGCATTGCTCCCAGGTTTGAATGGAGCCTCTTGGAAGATTCTTTTCCCATTGGTGAGCTTTGTCACCAAGACTGAATGGAAATAGTCTTAGCTTGAAATTGTCTTCTGAAACTCCGTTAATCTTGGTCAGGTCACACACCTTATCGAATTGATCCAAGTGTTCCAAGGGATCTTCCATTGCTAATCCATGGAACTTTGACTTCTGGACCATATTCAACAAGGACGCCTTCACTTCAAAGTTGTTGTTTTGCACAGGTGGTGCCTGAATTCCAGCTCCATACTGATGAGCATTGGCTCTGTCATTCTCTCCAACATAGACTTGGGGTTGCTCAAATCTTCTTTGCTGTTGTTGGAAGGGCTGATGTTGGTGGTGCATCTGTTGTCTTTGCTGTACATTGGCCTGATGCCTCTGTTGATGAGCTTGAGCTTGTCCCTGGTGGACATAAGCTTGTTGGTGATGCACCTGTTCCTGATGAACATTACCCTGATTTAATCCTTGACCAACTCCATTACCAGCTCCATTACCCTGAGCCTGTTGCTCCTGAACCGGTTAGCTCTCTTTGTTCTGCCATCTCAGCCTGATCAATCTGTCTTCCACGTCTGTCCCTTCTCCTCCTTGGTACCAAAAAATTGATGTTGTCGTTGAGAGGGAAAGGTGGACCACAGCTTCTTGATCTAGACCTGGTGTTCATACACCTGAAATCACAAACAGAACTTGAAAGTAATCAGTAAAAACAAGAAAATAAGCACTTGATCTCAAAAATAGATCAGAGATTAATGCTAAACAACCACAATTTGGCAAAGGCGCCAATTGATAACTAAGAGTTTTCAAGCTCTTTGTAGAGGTTATCAATCCCCTGTCTTGTAGTACAAGGGGTTTATCAATCCAAGAATGTGGTGATAGACACTAAGCTATGTGATCAGGTTCATAATTCAAGCAAACAAGAGTGGTTTTGATTATCTAATGACAACTACAAACTTAAAAACAGGATTAAAGACTAATGACAATGACAAGTGATATGATTATGATATGATGGAGGGATGAGATTCTAGACATGATAGTTGGTTAGGGTGCTTTGGTGCTAAACTAGAAATGCTAATGACAATGATGAGACATGATTCAAATGGTTAAGAACTCTAATCTAGGTTAATCCTCTCATGAAGGTATTAACCCCTATACTAATCCATTTTCAAACCAAATCATCATTTGTGAAATATGAATCAATATGCATTAATAAACAGTTCTAATTATCATTCAAGCAAATAACAATACATCATCATGCAGCAAATGCTTAAACCCCTAATACAGCTCTTTCAGGAATTTCATCAAACACTTTTGGTGCATAAAATTCCCAGAATCTAGATCTCAAGTGATATGCAAGGATCTAGCATAGAGAACAGCTGTTTAGAGAAATGAATCAAAGAATCTAGCCCTAAGCACTCCTAATCTAACACTTTGGCACCCTAACCTACACATCTAGAACCTCATTACGGTGACTACTCACTAATCATACTAATCTCTCTTAGACCTTTGCAAGTTGAGAAGATTGACATGATTAATGATGATAAATAGAGATGGAGATGATAGATAAAGGGGAAAACACTCTTTAAATCGATTTTAAACTCAAAAGCAAGGTATAATAAGTGGTCTTTCACAAAAAGGGAAAAGAGACTACAAATGGGATCAAAATTTTTCTCCAAATTAGGTCTAAAATGTATTTATAGATGCCTTAGACGAACCGGGTCAACCCGGAACAAACCGGGTACTGACCCGACCTTGGTGGGTAAAAGATAAGTTTGCCACGGTCCAGCATGTTCTTGGTCAGGCCATGGCAAGTGACCGTGTCAAAGTCTTGTATATCGTGTTCTTGGATGAATCATGGTGCCACGGTCTAGCAAGTCTGGTTCAATACCTGTGGCAAGTGGTCGTGTCAAACGCCGAATGTATGTAAAAGGTTGCCATGGTCAGATGTGAAACCGTGATCACGGCCGTGTCAAACGCCGAAAGTATGCGCAAGGTTGCCACGGCCAAGTCCTAGGCCGTGGCATGGAGACCGTGTCAAACGCCGAGAAAGTGTACAAAGTTGCCACGGCCAAGTCCTAGACCGTGGCATTGAGATCGTGTCAAGAGCCAAACGTTTGCATCCCAAATGTTATCTTGCCACGGTCAAGTGTAGACCATGGCATAAAGATCGTGTCAAACCCCGAAGAACTGCATAAAGTTGCCACGGTCAGATGTAGACCGTGGCACTCCACCGTGCCATCTTTCACTTAGCTCGCATCGTTCAGGGCTCCTCGGACCACTTCACGTTTAGGGAAGTGTAACTTCTAAGATACTTGTCCGAATTGTGTGCTTCCGGTTTCAAAGGACAGAGGACTCATATATCTTCAACTTTGGTGAAGGAAGCTTCGGTGCTTGGGAAGTGGAAGGCTTCCTGGAGGGCTCATCTTCGCAATGCATTTACACGATCAGAGAGAGGCGACTAGACATGTGTCCATTCCGGATCCGTTATCTTCCTGCTCATAGCTCAGAATGGAATGATCTCGGACGTTCTGGAAAGAGGACTCAAATATCTCTGTTTCTCATGAAGGCCCCGAAAACTTAATCGGCCTGGAAGTGCACCTTCCTTAGCATTCTTCAGAGCTCATCGGGTCGGTCCAAAACGGCAGCGAGACAGGAGTTTCTTTTGACGAGCTTAACTTTCTGCTCACGCGTCCGAATTCCATGATTCCACTTGCTCTGGAACCGTGATCCAATCCTCTCCAACCTGGATGAAGCACCCGACAACTGAATCAGACCGGAAGGTTCCCCGGACAGGCGATTTCGGAAATGTGTCTGCACCCGGAGATTTTGGCCGAGAAATCCATTAGCCGGTACGCGTTTTGGCCGATAAAATCCACCCGCGGTACGTGAGAATGGTCGAGAACCTCCAAAAACCCAATTTCACCATTTTTCAAGCCTTGATCACCATTCCACTTCTTGGATTCATCTTTTCAGCTCCAAATAGCTCCAAATACACCTGATAAACACTCAAAACATGCAAAGACTCATTGGGACCTAATGCATCTCCTAAGTTCTAAAACAAACCCTAAGGACCTAAAATGCATGAAATAAAACATGATTTGGAATGAAATATGCAACATAAATGATGCAAATTATGAACATATCAGAGCTCCTAGCGAATAACCACTGGATCCTCTGTCCGGACATGACCAGTCGCAGTAGTGATCGGGTATCATGGATGGATCCCATCCCTTAAACTCTGTCCTTCTTCCGAGGGGCAACCTGAAAAAATGTTGAAAACATAAGTAGAAACCTATAGTTAAAGATTAAGTAGGAAAAATAAATTAAAGCTTGCCTCTTTGAAGATCTTGTCCATCTTTGCCACCGTCAAGGTCGGTGAGGACTGGACCGAGCTACCTTTGGGAAATACCAGAGGCGCCTACTGCGAGAGCTGCGTCTACCGCTCATCGATCTTCGCACAGGCTGCATTGTAGATCGCCTCTGTTTCTTCTTCTTGTGGGTGTCGGCGAAGACCTTCGTCATCAGAGGAAGTTCTTCCCCGTTTTCTTCGACCTACAAAATCAATTCGAAATTATTAATAAGACAAATTACAGGTTAATTGAAAAAAAAACTTGTTATTAAAAACTTACCATCATAAGACGTCTCCTGGCGAAAGGAACTTGGTCGGAAGTGTGCGAGACGTTCTTTGGATTTCTGCATCGTCTACAGCGTTCCTGAAATGAATTTTTTTTTGTTTTGTAATTGAAAATATAATATTATATTATAAACACATATTAATTTAATTTACAAACAAACCTGGATCCGGAACACTTCGCGGCAATAGTCAGGTTGTGCAGGGTCAACCAATGGTGCACCAGACCCTCCTAGATGCTAACAGCCATTGGAGCCGGCTTTGCCTTGTTTTCGTCGATCTTCCAACCGCAAAACACTTGAACCAAGTGTCAAAATTTGGTTGTCGGTCGTAAATCTAGTCGTAAAAAAAAATTTGTTAGATATTAAATTATTATAAATATAAATATCTTAATTAAAAATTTGTAAAAAGATCGAAAATCGTACCAAAACTTCCCCAGGGCTCAATCCCAATCGAGTTTCTTCATACTTTCACAACCCGGTTGCTGTAGAAGATCCTCAACCGTATATTAGGCATACGGTTGACGTTGTATCAGGGTTGGGGCTGGTGCTGCTGGTGGTGGTGGCGGTGGAGGCGGTGGAGGAGGTGGAGGCGGTGGGACAACTACCGGTTACGAAACCGTAGGTTGTGTTCCCGAGGACTCCGGGATGGCGGACTCTGTAGCTGAGTTGGATGGAGCGCTATTGTCCGGATAAACAATGTTCCGGTAGTGGAACCTCTTGTTCCGGGGAGCCATCTGAATAATCTACATATTAAAATTAAATATAATTATTAATTATATATATCAGATTTATTTTATTTCTAAATTCTGGAGCTATCTAAATTCCAAACCTAACTAATTCTCCTAATTATTTCTATTTAACTATAAAATTAATAACAGAAATATAAATTAAACTGAAAAATAATTATAAAAAAAACTTACAAAAATCCTTACGAGGGAAGAGAGGAAGGGAGAGCTAGAAAAGAGAGAGAGAGAGAGAGAGAGAGAGAGAGAGAGAGAGATTTGAGAAATGAACGAAGAAGGAAGGAAAACTCGTGTCCCTTATATAGATTTTGTGATCGTCGTAAAATCGTCGTAATACGACAATTTAGTTGTAAAACAAACGTACCAAATGACAAGACACGTGGCATGCTCACAGCGTATGAGCATTACGATGATTTTACGATGCTTGTTCATCAAATTGTCGTAATACGCAGACATTTATACTCTTGTACCTCAGATCTGGAGCCAATCTGGTGGCTCAGCAGTATGATCGTGATGAACATTATGACGGTTTCACGACGATTTGATGAACAAGCATCATAACTGTAATATTATGACGCGTGTGCGACGGTTTTACGATGCCCTAAATATTTGAAAATGATTATTGCATTAAGGACAATGCAAATCTGATTTTAAACTAACATATTAGAATAAGTTCAGCACTTTACATGTATGACTGATTTGTTGAATGAGATAACAAATATTTCAATCATCCTATCTAATATATAACATTTTACTTAACATTTACAAAAACATGCATGAACTTATAAATATGTATGAATTTATCAAATTTCTGATTTTTATCAGAATGAATATTTTTCATATAAAATAAGATAACCTATCAAAAACATTTGTGAAATAGTTAATAACTAATCAGATATAAAGGATTCAAAATTTGAGATTTAACCTTTACGATGATTGTACGGCATTTTTTACAGTTCATCGTAAAATCGTCGTAAAAGTACGATGAATTTACGACTACTCGTCGTAAAGTCGTCGTAAGACGCATACACTATTCAATCAAGGTACAAGATTTCACTAAGGGTTTAGGGTTTAAAAAAATCGTCGTAATGGTTTAAATTGTTAAAAAAAAATTCAAACAAATACAATTACAAATTACTTTATTATAAAAATAACAACAAACATATATGAAAACCATGCATGAAAATCAATCATATTCATCCTCTCGATGTTCTTCATCACCATCAGCTTCGTCTTCCGCCAAATCTTCATCATCGTCCTCGGTTTCATCAAATTCATCAGATTCACCTTCTTCTTCTGTATCATCGGGGAGATCTTCAACTTGTCTGTTCTGAGGGTCAATTAAGAAAATCTCCTCATCGATATCTGGTTCAGTCAGATCTACGCAAGTGTCCTGTTGCAGTGGAACATCCTCAATCCCTAAAATCTTGCCCGTCGGAGCCACTTTAATTACTGCTAACCATGAGATTTATATTGCTCAAACTCGGGGGTATGGCAGAAATGTGACCTGTTCCGCTTGAGAAGCTAATATAAATGGCTCAAACCTGTTGTACCGTCGTGATTTGTTCACGTTAATAACTCCAAATTTGTTTCATCGTACCCCTCTTCCAACAGTTAGATCAAACCAGTCAACTTTGAAGATAACAGTTGTCAGCCTTAACAATCTAAGATACTCCACTTCAATTATTTCTTACAGAACTCCATAAAAATATATTTCACCCCTTACACAAACTCCATAGTTAGGGCGTGATTGGTTTAAACGCAGCGGTTACGGTTGCGAGTGTGGGAGTTTGCAGAATGGGCGATTGCGGTTTTAAACGTTATTAAGCGGTATGTACGATTGGTTAAACTTTTTAAAGCGATCCGTTTACGGGACATTTTTTACTGGTAAACCAGTGGATGTTTTAGCAGTTAAACATAAAATTACTAAAATAAACATCATATATAATTACAAAAAAACATAAAAAACTATATTATTATGTTAAATATCAAAATCACTAATTCAAAATAATTAATAATAAAAATTACAAATAAATACTAAATAATTATTTAAAAATTAATAAATTTTATAATGTTTTATTTCAATTGTTGGAAACATCACCCAAAATTGTGTCTAGTAATGTAATAAACTGGAAAATTTTGCTCCAATTCATAGATCTTCTGGATTCGTCTTATGCATGGTGTAAAATTTCTTCAATTGATCTAATCGATTTTTTTGCATGACTCCAACTCAAATCAACTTCAAATTGCTCAGTAATATTTTTCAAAATACGTTCTTTCTGGAGTACACTCAAAAATCTAAGTTCTTTATTTTCAGTTTATTTTCCACAATGATCTGTTGAAATAATGCACATATCATCTCATTTGACTATGTAACTTTCTGAAGAACAGAAGAAAAGAATTATGACAACCCAATTTTGTAATTAATTGTATTTAACGTGTTTTTCTTTTTTTTTAAACGTACATTTTTTTCTACATAACCGCTACCACCCGCAACCGCAAACGCTAGCAGAAAACAGCTTTTAGATTTCAGCGGTATAAAACAATATAGAGCAGTTTGCAGTGATTTCTTTGATTGTTATGAAACGTCACTAACCGCTACCAACCGTAAACGTTGTGTTTGCGGATGATAGCGGGTGAACTAATCAACACCTTAGTTGTTGTCCGCTTTGTACCGTGACTGTATGTTTGAAAAACATAGCCCCGAGTGAAATACATGGAGGCTGTCGTTATTTTTGCCATCGGACCTTGATAACACAGTATTTTGACCACTTTTATGGATCGTTTTGAAATACTTTTTCTATGTTTTTAATTGATTTTAAGTACTTTTATCACGTTTTCCTAGTATTTGTAGTTCCAAGACTCTTTTCAGGTAACTTAGGGAAAAGCTTAACAAAATGGATAGAAAACCATATTTCAGCTCAGAGTCAAACCGTCAGAAGTTCACCCCTGATTGAAGGCCTTCTCACCGTCTAATCCAGCTCAAATTTGGAGACCTTAAAGATGGAAGTATCAGATTTCCAGTGCACTTTACAGCTTGGCAATCCAACGGTTCAATCAAAAGATACGCGAAGAGCAAGATGTCCCGTAAACCAGCCGGCAAGCACTTCCACCCGCGACCAACAAGCAATTTCCCGCGGTCAGGAGCATCCCGACCGCGGAAAACCACTCATTCCCCACGGTCAGAGCACTCCCGACCGCGGCCATCAACCTCCGAGCCCAAAAAGCCCATTTCTGAAGCCCACACTTGGAGAAACCCTAAGTGACGTCCAGAGAAGTCTTGAGCACTATAAATACATGTCTTAGGAACCCTAAATCGTGTAACCGAGAGCCACCGAAATAATTTCTTCATATTTGTATTGTTTTTGCTTTAGCTTTTAGGGAGAGAGAGATTTGTTCTCTTGAACCCTTGTTCTTTCTTTTTCAATTTCGGTTTCTATTCTACTTCTTAATACTATGTCTTTGATTTCGTTCATTATGTCTGAGTAGTTTTATTGTTGGGATTAAGGGATTTTCTATGGGGATTTATATGTTCGATGAGGATTCCATGAGCTTTTGAGCCGAATCTTAGAACTTTTTCTTCTGAATTCGTTTTTACTGCATGAGAGTAGCGTCATGAACTACAATCTGATCCAGATGCTTGGTGACACGAAAGGGTTCATCAGGTATCAGATCTAGTTTGGGAGGGTAAAACAAACATAGGAGTGGAAACCTACCTATGGGCGATTTGTGAATTAGAACGAGTCTTAAACATAATGCATCTCTTCTCTTCCAGGGCCAGAGTGGAAACCTACTGGTCAAGGTTGAGAGAGATAGTTGTCTATGATCACGACAGTGGCGTATTCATACGTCCGTGACTCCAGTTCGAAAAGTTTAAGCTAAGATCTTATCAAATTTAATCTCTAGGAATGTTTTGAATCGTTCGTACCCCTGAGAAAACTTTCCTGAACCCCAACGCCTTCTTTCCCATTGATTTACACCGTTTTTATTTAAAGCTTTAGTTCAATATTGTCTTTCCTTTTTAGTTCATTTTCATTTAAGCATTAGAATATCCGTTTTTATCATTTTTAGTTATTTTCATTAAGTTTAGTTATTACGTCATTTAATTCTCGTATTCTCTTTTAATATTTTGTTTTTACATTTTAAACACACTACCAAACCCCCACAAAACCGTTTTGGTTCTAGACTTCCTTACTTAATACTTATTTCAAAGGCTTTTTGCAGGAAAAGATCCTCCTTCCCTGTGGATTCGATCCCTAAGTATTACAATTGATCAGCTGAGCACTTGCGGCTATTGATTTCAATTAGGGTAAAACTTGACAACCCTCGACACAACCACATCAAGTCACACCATCAGACCTAGGAGTAACTCATGGAACCATGTTGGATATTCATCCGGATCATTCGGGTCCACCTAATCACAACAAAACTTGCTTTCTTAATTTTGCAAATATGCATATCCTGTAACAAATATATATATATATATATATATTATACGTACTTGCGCTTTTAACCACTGTGCATAGTGTTGATTTCAGTTTCAGAAACCCCAGAGATACATTCTTTAACCTCGTCAACGAATGTGCTACAAAAATATGTATATATAATGTTAAAAAAAACAAATAATTAACACCGACTTCTATATATATATATATATATGTGTATGTATATATATATATAAATATACCTCTCGTACGACGACAACTCTTTGCAGTTTAGCAGGATGTACGTATGTGCACTATGATAATATTTTTCATTGGTCCACCAAACTTCCTTCACTTTTCCACTAAGACGTCCGATCGGAAAGAATATGCCAGGTACACCCTCAACTGCATATGCTTGGCCAACTCCTCCATTATCATATCGACGAGTAGCTTTTTTGCGTGTTCGTACTTTTGGTGCAAAATAGTACGAAGTGAAGTGCGAAGTCTTTTTCGTTAAGCTTCCCGCCACAATTGAACCTTCCACTTTAGCTAGGTTTTTGGTTTTACCCTTAAGATGCTTCATGAAATGCTCGAACGGATACATTCACTTGTACTGAACCGCTCCACCGAGCTCTGCTTCATGAGGGAGATGAATAGAAAGGTGTTCCATTCAAAAAAATCTTTTGTTCTTCCCGTCACGTTCATAACTGTATGCATGATGTTATCGAAAAAAAAATTTCAAAGTGCATGACATCAAAATTGTGTCTAAGCAGATGATCTTTCCAATACGGTAGGTGCCAAAAAATACTTTTCTTCTGCCAATTATGATGAACTCCATAACCTTCAGGCATATATGCAGGAGTGTGCCAGTTTCCACCACGCGTTACTGTTTCCTCTTCCCCCCCCCACCCCCAAATGCTCGATTTGCGCTTCAATATTTGCTCCTGCTAAATATACGGGTGGAGGGACACATACACTTTTGTTCTTCCTAATATGGATGGTTATCCGGTAAAAACCTGCGGTGACAATCAAACCAACAGATTTTTCTACCATGTTTTAGCTGAAACGCATCAGTTAGATCAACAATAAGGACAAGATAACCTCCCATGTGTAGTCCATCCTCATAGCATACCATAACCGGGAAAATCGCTTATTGTCCACATAAGCACGTCCCGCATAATATAAATTTTCCCCGTTGAACAGTCATATGTTCGAACACCAGTATATCATAACTGATTCAACTCATGTATGAGTGGCTGCATAAATACATCGAGAGCTCGCTTTGGATGATTGGGACCTGGAACCAAAATATGAAGGAAAAGAATTTTCCTTTGCTTGCACATATCAGGAGGAAGGTTATAACGGGTCAGGATTACTGGTCATTATGAATTTTGTGTACCAGACATACCAAATGGATTAAAACCATCAGTGCACAGACCAAGATAGACATTCTGTTTAAACTTAGCAAAATCTGGGTATACCGTATATAAGTGTTTCCATGCCTTTGCATCTGATGTATGAGCAACTTCTCAATCTACTTGGGTATGTTCTGCATGTCATCTCATCGATGCAGCTGTCCTTTCAGATTGATAAAGCCGTTTCAACCTATCAGTTATAGGGAGATACCACATACGTTGGTACGGTATCTTTTTACGCCCACCAATTTGCGGTCTGTATCTTGGTTTTTGGCAAAATCGACATTCTTCATATTTCCAGAAAATCATACATATATCATCTCAGAAGGTTGACCAAGACTAAAAATCAACTTCTGTATTTCATAGTATGTTGTCGCTGCCAAGTTATCCTCCAGTAGATACTCTTTCATAAGATCAGCCCAATCATCCATGCAAACCTCAGCCAGGTTATGATCTGTTTTAATTAACATCATCCTAGCTGCCAACGATAATTTAGACAGACCTTCTCTACATCCTTCGTAGATTGGCTGATTAGTATTGTCTAACAAATCATAAAATCGTTTAGCATCTACATTGGGTTCCTCAAGAGCATTACCAGTATACATTTCATAAAATGTATCAGTAACCATCTCATGCATCCTATCATGATCTAGACCTTGATCAGATTGATACTGATTAGGCTGATAATAATTTGATTCATCAAAATCAACAGGACTTTGATAATTACTACTACTACCAGCATTCCCATGAGTATAACTGTCATATCATTCTCCATGTTGATACCAAACAAAATACTGCGGCATAAACCCTCTATTTAATAAATGCGTCCACAAGGTTTTGGTTAGAGTATAACTTGTATTCTTGCATTTCAAACAAGGACAAAACATCTTCCCGCTTTCTTTCGTTCTCCCCATATTTGTGGCCTGATACATGAATATTTCTAACTCGTTCTTGAATTCTTCTGTCAAAGCCCCTTCTGAATCTTTACGCATATATATCCAGCTTCTTAGCTCGTATATAAACATCTCGAAAAAAACTCAAAAAAACTCTCTCTCTCTCTCTCTCTCTATTGCTTAGACCATCTTTATCCGGATCTTTTAGCAGTTTCTTAAACTAGGATAATATATATATATATTCGATTCCAGACCAAAAGTTTTAGAGACGTCTCTTATTTGGGAACAATAAGAGACGGTCTCTTGTGCCACGTGTAGCCGCGTGAATGGACAAACATTTTTCTATTATTATTTCTTTTTTTAAAGAAACTAATTCGGGTTTCCAGCAATGAACAGCCCAATATATCAGGTATTTAAACACAGTCTCTAAACTAAAAAAAACATTATAATAAGGTTTAATGATGATGATGTTGTGAATGAAAAAAGAAATGAAGACGTATTTATAACATAATTTTGGACATTACGACGGTTTTTACATCTTTTTTACAACCAAACCTCAAAATTACGACGATTTTACATCGATTATGCAATAAAATATTTTAACGACATTAGGTAGGTGAACATGTTTAAAATGTTCTTCACCTATCTTCGCATTTGACGTAATATCGTCGTAATTATACATCAGAATATGGTCGTCATAAATTTGTCATAAGGTTACATCGATTTTACGACAAATTTGCATGAAAAATCAAATCTCTCTTTTATCGATGTATAATCGTCGTAAAGCGTTGTAAAGTTTACGTCGAATTTACGATGACCTTTTTTTACGACGGTTTTACGAAGTTTTGTTTTTTCATCGTAAAGTCGTCGTAAAACTGTTGGTTATTTGCGATGAGTTTTAAACCGTCATAACAAACCGTTGGAAAATGACTGTTTTCTTGTAGTGCTAGACAAAAATATAAGTCTCGGGAGTCATTAGGAGAACCTAAAGAAAGGAGGTCAAAAATCTTAGGGCAAGAGGAATGTGACTGGAAACTGTGGACATTCAACAGCTCCATCATCTCTTGCTGTTTTGCATAATATTCTGTCTCTCTAGAAAAAATTAACCCTAAACACTAAGAACCTCACCCCTAAAAAGCCATTTTGAATACCTAGCCTTAATTGCCTTGCTAAATTCCTTTTGATGAAAATCTCTGGAACTTTTAAATGGATGTTAAGAGCTAGTTGACTGTAAGATAGGTCTAAGTGTATAAACTTTTTCATGATGGATCAATGGACTAGTTATGCTTGTATTTTGATTGTTCCTGCGATTTTCAAACCTCTTTTCTAGAGTTAGATCTTTTGTTTTTTTTTTGAGGAAAAACAAAGGTTTAAGTCTGGGGAACCGCTGTGGGTTGCTTATGATGTCCAAACTTCATTCCTTCTTTTGCTTCTTTCACGAGACTGCAGAACATTTCTCAGTAAATTGGGGATAACTTATGATCGAACTGTTGATTGCGTCCAATCCAGTGGTATTAGAAAGATGGTTGTCTCCTCTATCTTGTGTCCAAATTTGAGCTTTATCAGACGGTGATAAGGTCTCATCAGATGTGATACTTATGACGGTCCGAAATTGGCCAAAAGTGGATTTTTTTCCAATTTGCATTGTTTTTTCCTAAGTAACCTGAAAAGAGTCTTGAAACTACAGATATGGGAAAACCGTGATAAAAGCACTTCAAAGTAGTTAAAACATTTGAAATAGCATAAGAAAACACTAATGAAAATGAGTGCAAATATGGTGTTCTCAACTCTCCCAGACTTAAACTTTGTTTGTCCTAAAACAAAACAAGATCCAAGCTTGGAAAAGTATTTTTTTTTTTAGCTTAAACTACCTAGAACGGTTCGGCCAACCGAACCGGTGGAACTGAATTTACATAAATAATTTCTTGAGAGTGGACATGAGCGCTCCTTGCAAGCTTGTCCGCCTTCAAGTTCTTTGTGCATGGAATGTGAGTTAGAAGGAAGAAGTGGAAGCTGTCCTTCATTTTCCGGATCTCCTCCAAATGTAGGACGAAAGCTGGCCATTAGTCGGATGCAGACACCATCTTCACCAATTCCGAACAGTCCAAGCTTGGAAAAGTATATTTAACAGAAATCATAGGGAACTCAAAATCATCATACACCATACTCCTAGACCATAGTTAAGCGCAATGCATCAATCAAGGGTAGCTTAGAAAATTCTCACCAAAACACTAATATAAGTAGTCCGTTAATCCGTCATGTAAAAATTTACACACTTAGACTTAACTTCCAGTCAACTAGCTCTTAACATTCATTAAAGGTTCCAGTGGTTCTCATCAAAAGAATATTAAACAAGGAATTCAAGGTTAGATATCCAAAAGGCTTTTCAATGGTAAGGTTTGATGTGTTTAGGGTTACCTTTTTCTGGAGATACAGGATATTATGCAAAACAGCTAGAATGGATGGAGCTGTTAACGTCCACAGTTTCCAGTCACATTCTTCTTGCTTTAAGATTTCTGATCTCCTTTTTTTCAGGTTCTCCTCATAACTCCCCTAGACTTGGATTTTTGTCCGATTTGTGAAACCATAACTCATTAGATGAATACTTATAGCCTTTGCTCCAAAAAAATTAGGCTTCTAAGACTCTTTAAGTTTTTCGTTTCATTTCCTTTCATTCTTTTTTTTTTTGAAAGAGGACACCATCTTTTTGACATAGAATCTTAGAGAGCATGAAATTTACCTTTAAGAATGCGCTTTCTGAGGCACCATTAGGTTTGATAGGATTTCTGATACTCCTCTTTCCCAATTTCCTTCAGCCTTTTTTCTTGAGTGACTGAAAACTATGTTGTTAAACCTCCCTCTCCGGCGTTTATGCACATATCTGTTAGTACAAGCTAGAGAGAAAACGCGTGAGGTTCAAAATGATGGTTTGGGTTAAGGGTATGGTACCAGCTAAAGATGAACTGGTCATCTAGGACAACAAAGAGTGGTAAAATAAGGAAAAGATGTCCTAGATGTATATCATGATGTCTTCCTAAAACCAATGATGAGAAAATTAGATGTCAATATTAAGTTCAAGTAGAATGAGCTAGTATATCCTGTCAGAAAGAATCTTCATGAATAGAAATCCTCTGGTGGGAGTTCGTAGTGCAAGTACTCTAGCTACCGCCTAGTCTAGTGCTAAACCTTAAAAGAGATTTCATAGAAAGATGGTGTAGAAACAAACAGGTTGGTTATCATCACAGATTTTTTGTGATCATTCCCTTTGAAAAAACTTTGAAAAAATTGAAAAATTCTGAAGAAAAATACATAATGCAAAGACTCATGAAAGAAAAGGTGGTTAGAAAGGGATAAAATCCTCTCCCGAACTTAAATCACACTGTCCCCAGTGTGAAATAAATCAGGCAAATATGAGAAAATAGAGCATGTAAAAATTGAAAAGATAAAGAAAAATAAAACTTACCTGATTTTTTGGGTGGTGTATGGATTATAGAATGGTTATGGAGGTGATATGATGGAAATAAAATTCTTGACAAGAAGAGATGCTATTGTTGGTCTCTATGGATCTCCTTGAAGAGATACCAGTACAGACCACTTGCACCAAAACTTGCATAACTCCTTGCTCAGTGGTCCGGCACTTGATTTTTAAGCTCCATGAGATTGGTGACTCAAGCAGCTTCAACTTTGATGAACAGTTTGACTGCATCCGGGGAGAGCAAGGCTTCCGGTACATTGTTTCTTTGAAGCGCATCTGATTGGTCCAGAACGGCTACGAGATAAGTCCATCTTCAAACAGACATAACTTTAAGCTCATTGCTCCAAATATCTTGATTCCAAGTTTTCTGGAAATATTACTTTCTCCTCTACAAACTTGATGAAGACACCGAAGTCTGTTTCGAAGTATAAATCCTCCGTCACAGGCATTGTTTCAAACGTGTCGCCAGGTGAAGATGCTTCTCAGGGAGTGGTTCGACCGCAGGTGAAGAAGTTGTGGCCGCGGGTCAGGCACTCCCGGCTCCGGTAAAACACATTTTTTTAAAAAAAAAAAACTGAAACTAAGAAGATAAAACATTAATAGAAAAAGAAAGGAAAACTAAAAGAAAACATACCTACAAAAGAATCGTCTCCTTCGGGATCAAAGACTAGTCGTAGTAGTTCTTTAGGATATGACTCTTCAATGCTTTCTCCTTGTGACAAGTCTTGAGGAAAGATTCTTGAGGGTCATCCATGCTTCACTTTAGCTCCACTTGAGTCTCCATCACGTCCAATATGAGCAAAGATCATGTGTGCACCAAAAGAAATCTTGTTGCACATTGAATTAGGGTTCATCTCTAGGGTTCATGATCTATGACACAAGGAATTTGGATAAGGATTTTCTATGATTCTGAAACTAGGATAGATATTTATAAGATTAGCCAACTCTCGTCACCCTAATCATCTAATCACTCATTCATGGCAATTAACTCTCGCTCTCATGCCAGAACAAGATCATGCATTTTAGCTCGGAATCCATCTTGGCTGACCTATCCTCCGTAGTTAGCTTTCGTCTCCTACGACGGTGACGTCTATAAGATCTAGTTCAGGCAACCCAGATACAATACTCTCGTGGCTCGGATTTAACCTAGGATCAGACACTGGTTAGCTACTCCAGCGTTACCGCTTTGAGATTTGAATGAATGGGAGAATCATTGAAAACCGAAATCCTTTAACCTAAAAAACCTAGATGTCATCAGTCATGGGGTCCCTTTTCGATGGCCCTCTTCACCCAGCAAGGTGACTACTCAAACATGGCTGAGCTTGACAACATCATCATTGGTTTTGAAATAGAAAAGCAGTAAAGTAAAAGAGATTGCATAAACCGAATAGATAGATGAAAAAAAACAACAAAGGTTCAAGAGAATAATCTCTATCTCCCTAATCTAAAACCTAATAAACAAAAGTTGGGTGCCTCCCTATCAAGGGGAAAGGAGCACACACGAAATTAGATCTCTAAAATACATATTTATAGGTCTCCAAGTGTTTCTGGTCGTCCTTAGGGCTTCTTGTGAAGAGAGAATGAGTTGGGCTTAAAATCAGACCATTGGACCGTTTATGGGCTTGTCGCAGAGTTGGGCTTCTCCAAGTCTGGTAAATGCTTGTCCACCGTGTTTGAAGGCTCTCAGACGTGGCAAGGATGTTGTTCACCGCGGTCACGAGCTCCTGGACCGCGGTGGTTGGTCTATGATGCCCAAACTTCATTTTTCCTCTTGCTTCTTTCGCAAGACTGCAGAACATGTCTTCAGTAAATTGGAAATAACTTATGATCCAACCGTTAGATTCCGTCCAATCCAATTGCATTAGAAAGCTGGTTGTAACCTTTATCATTTGTTCAAATTTGAGCTTGATCAGACGGTGATAATGTCTTCATCGGATGTGAAACTTCTGACGGTCCGAAATTGACCAAAAGTGGATTTTTCTCCAATTTGCATTGATTTTGCCTAAGTAACCTGGAAAATCTTTTAAAAATCCAAAAAAATGGAAAACACTAATAAGACCTTCAAAAGTGATTGAAAACACCTGCATAAGATACTGAAAGTGATCTATAAAAATGGTCAAAATCAAGTGTTATCAACTCCTCCAGATTTAAATCTTTGTTTGTCATCAAACAAAACTAAAGATCTGAACCTGGAAAAGAGGTTTGAAAATCGCAGGAACTAAAAAAATCTCAGAGACCATGCTTCTAAACCAAAGTTAGTCATTATACTCATATCAGGGATAGTCTAGAAAATTATCACCAAAGTACATGCATAACTAGTCCGTTGATCCGTCATGCGAAAGTTTAGACACTTAAACCTATCTTCCAGTCAACTAGCTCTTAACATTCATTCAAAAGTTCAAGTGGTTCTCATCAAAAGGACTTTAGTAAAGCAATCAAGGCTAGGTATTCCAAATGGCTCTTTCAGGGTGAGGTTGTTGATGCGTGCTCGTGTCAACTACGTGAGGGAACAAGTTTTACCCTTAACAAAACAAATGAAAGCCGCAAGTGCACAACTAATCAGTTGTAGTATTTAGGGATCGAATCCACAGAGATTTGTGTGCCTGGTATTCTTCTACGGTTTTTAACTTTATGTCTAGACTAAATTGGTTTTAAAGGTTGGTTGTTTTTCTTGCGAATTAAACTAAAACAAAAGAAAGCAAATAAATCTATCCTAAAAAGCAAGTAAAGAAAATCGAATGAAATGCAAATGGAATAAGTAAAATATCGAACTAAACAAAAATAAGGCAAGTAAAATATCGCATGAAAGGTAAATAAAGCAAGTAAATAACGAACTAAGGAAATTGAAATGCTGGTCTAAGAAAGCAAGTAAAAATCGATGGAATTGTAAACTATGGCTAAAAACGCTGAGCTTTTGGGAACTCTAAGGGATCATAATCGGTTTTAACACTAAGGTAGATAGATTGGAATTGACGGATAACAATATATGGGTTCTAGAGCTAGAGTACGGCGGTATGACTACGTCACCGTCGTGATCATAACCAACTGTTTCTCGAAACCCTGACCAGTAGGTTTCCACTCTAGCCCTGGAAGGGAGAGAACGCAAGAGCTGCACAAGACTCGTCAATACTCACGATCTCGCCGCAGGTAGGTTTCCACTCCTACGGAAAAATCGCCTGTTTCATTCTAGGGCTGATACTTAATGAAAACTTTCGCAACACTAACTATCTAGATCAGATACTAGGTGATCAATCAAGCATACATGCAATAAGAACAAGAATAAACAGAGAACAGGTCGAAATCCCAGATCTATAAACCTAGATGTCTTAATCGATTATGAGAGCCCCTTTCGGGAACCCTAAGCCCAATCTACTCAGACATGGCTGAGTTCGACATCATCATTGGTTTTAATAAAAGTAATGAAAAACAGTAAAGAAAAGAGATAAAGAAAGCTTCTCTATTGAAGAACTCGGACTTGAAAAATCTTCTACAAAAATCTCATAAAAACGGCTAAAGGAAAAGGGTTTCTGTAAAGTATCTAAAGTTCTTCCTAAAAACGACCTAAATGACATGTATTTATAGTCTCCAATACTCCATGGTCTCTAGGGTTCCGGAATTGAGGCTGGGAATGACTTTGGGCTTCAGATAAGTGGGCTTTAAGTTGGAGCTTGAATGCCGCGGTCGGGAGTGTTGTGACCACGGCAATTGGCTTGTTGGCCGCGGTCGGGAAGCTTCTGACCGCGGAAAATAGCTTGTTGGCCGCGGTCGGGAAGCTTCTGACCGCGGCAAATAGCTTGTTGGCCGCGGTCGCGTGAGTTGCTGGCCGACTCCGCGTGGCTCCAGGGCTAATGGAATATCTTGAGATCCAACCGTTGGAATGTCTCCAAACCAAGTGCATTTGAAATCTGGTTGATTCTTCTATAAGTTGTCCAATTTTGAGGGTGATCAGGCGGTGAGAAGGTCTTCGTCTCTCCATGAGAGTTCTGACGGTCTACATTTATCCAAAAGAGTCTTTTTGTTGCATTTTGTGCCTCTTTATCCCAAATTACCTGAAAAGTCTTTTAAAATCCGGAAACATATAAGTCCTTTGAAAACCTTTGAAAATAGAGTAAAAACACCTGTAAAAGATATTAAAATGATCCATAAAAATGGTCAAAATCCGGTGTTATCAACTCCCCCAGACTTAGTCTTTTGTTTGTCCTCAAAACAAAGGTTAAATCTCGGCGAGAGGTTTGAAAACGCAGGAACTAAACAAAATGTCAGAGACCAAACTTCTAGACCAATATCAATCAGTATGCATCAATCGGGGATAGCCTAGAAAATTCTCACTAGAAATACAGGCATAACTAGTCCGTTAATCCATCATGCAGAAATCTATGCACTAAGATCTAACTTCCAGTCAACTAGCTCTTAACATTCATTAAAAATCTCGGTGGTTCTCATCAAAGAAAATCTAGGCAAGGCAATCTAGGCTAGGTGTCAAGAAGGATAATTTTGGGGGGTAAGGCTTAAAGTGTTTACGGGTTACCTGAAGATTTGGAGGATGCAGGATATTATGCAAAACCGCAAGAGAGAGTGAAGCTGTTGGTATCCACAGTTTTCAGTCACTTTCTTCTTGACATAGATTCCTGGTCTTCCTCCTCAGGTTCTCTCCAAACTCCCCCAGACTTAGATTTTTGTAAATCTTTCAATACCATAGCTCTTTAAACAAATAGTGGTTGCTCATTGCTCCACAAATTTCGACAATCAGACTCATTAGGCTTTTTGTTTCCTTTTCTCTTTTCACGTTTTTTTTTTTTTTTTGGAGAAAGGGAACACCTTTAGATATAGAGTCTTAGAGAGCACGAATTTACCAGTTAATATCTGTCTTGTAAAGCTTCATGATGTTTCTGATACTCTTCCTTCCCAATTTCATTCAGTCTTCTTTGTAAGTGACTGAAAACTGCGTCGCTCCTCTTCTCTCCGGCGTTTTTGCACATATCTGCTGATATAAACTAAAGAGAAAATGCATGAGGATTGAAAACAAGGGTTTCGGGTTTAGGTTATGGTACCAGATAAAGATAAACTGGTCATCTAGGACGACAAAGAGTGGTAAAAGTGATGGTAAAAGACGTCCTAGATGTGTATGTCGATGCCTGCCTAAAATCAATGATGAGAAAATTAGATATCAATATTAAGTCCAAATAAAATGAGCTAGTGTATCCTGTCAGAAAGAATCTCCATGAATAGAAGTCCTCTGGTGGGAGTTCGTAGTGCAAGTACTCTAGCTACCGCCTAGTCTAGTGCTAACCACAAATGAGTTATTATGCATAGTGTAGAAGTGTGCAGGTCTAAATCATCATAGTTTTGCGTCAAACATTCCTGAAAAATACTTAATGTCGAATAGGTTACATACTAAAATTTAAAAAGTACTTGAAATTAAAAGCAAAAGCAGGAAAATAATTAGTACGGATAGACATCCTCCCCCAGACTTAAATCACATTGTCCCCAGTGTGAAAAAGTTGGTGAGAAGATGGTGAATAAAAGCAAAATAAAATAAAATAAGATAAAAGAAAAGAAAATGATGATAGAACCGTGATGGTAGTGAAGTGCTGATCAATCACTCATCCTCCGAAGTGTCGTCTGCGAACTGGTGCTGCTCCTGTAAGAAGGTGACAACGCGCTCAAAGCGTCGTCCCTGTCTCTCAACTCTGCGCTCCAGATCGGAATGAGTGTGTGATGATGTAGATGATGAGGTGTGGCCGGTGGGAATAGATGGCTGAAAATGAGCACGGATCGCAGCTGCATCACGCCTCGCCTTGGCCACTATGTACTGGCCAATGGTGAATGGTAGACGAGGTACGGATGGCAGAAAATCATCGGATTCCGGAGTCCATCGAGGGCGTCCTCCGTTGCTCAATCTCGGGATAAACGCTGAAGGTAAGCAGACTCGGTGCTCCTCGGTGCCAGTGCAATACTTGTAACCAAAGCTGTCTGGATCGAAAGCGGCACGAGAGATAGTGTGATCGCGAGAGAGGTAAAGTAGATCATACCAAACATCGGGAAGTGGTTTGTCAGATGAGAAATCGAATCCTACAGCCTATAGTATCGCTGTAATAGCACTCCCGAAAGCTGGAGTAGCGTCATCGCAACCATGTAAATCATGCTTCACCTTTACCATATTCTGCGATATGATCCAGGCAAAGCAGGCAAGTCGTGGGTCGTCCATAAATGGGATCTGAAGTGTAATGAGCTCAGTCTTCAAAACACCTCCCATGTTGGCTCTAGAGAAGATCGTGTGTGCTAAGAGTTTGTGCACAACTCTCACTGCTGGGTGGCTAAGAAGGGCTGACTTAGATCTCCCACTATCATAGGCTCCATGACCCATCTCTCTCCACAGGTTAAGATCAGGTTCATCTTCAAGATAAATGCCATCAGTGTATGGAAGCTTAAGAGCTTCACAAACCTCGGAAATAGTGAGAGAATAAGGCTGTCCGCGGATAGAGAATGACAAGATGCCATCTGATGCTCTGGGGTTCCTCCTCTTCGTGTGGTGGAGTGTAACGGTCGCTAAAAGCTCACGGACTAGCTCAGAATAAGTCGGAAGGTTCAGCTCCAAGTAGGGTCTCAGCTTAAGTGCATCGATGTACCAGATTACATCCTCTCTGATTCCAAGCATCTCGAGTGTATGATAATCAATGCAAGGCGTGGGTTTGATGTTCAGCTTCTTGAAACGCCTTGCATAGTCCACTCTCGGGTTTGTCTCCCTCCCAATGTATCGAATCTGTGGTGGTTCGGGAGGTGCTCGTGTTTCTCTTGAGTGCTGGAGCAATCTCATCACATAGCTTCTTCTTCTCGGTCTGGCTTGGTTCAGCATGTACTCTCCTAGAATAGCATCGTCGGGAATGTCATCGGAGCTGCCACCTGTTCGACGGCTCCTTCGGGATCTGGTTTCATCAATTTTCTGCAAAATGAAATGATTCTTGGAAAAAGAATGAATTTGGGTGCTAATTTTAACACATTAAGATCTGTTATACTAATACTAGTATAAAGAGATTAATTAAAACTATGAGCAAACAAAATTGATATTAAATCAGAGAAATCAAGTAGTTCATGACTAAATTCGGATTTTTGATGTTCTCAACATAGAAATCTTCTAAAAATCTGTTTTTATGAGCAATTTCCATGTGAATTCTAAAGATTACCCAATACTAATCACTAATCACACAAGACTAAATCAAATTCATCAATTTTGCTGTTCCAAATTCGATTTTTATTAAGCATGTAGAATCCAAATTTCAAAAATCTCAATTCCTCTTAAGCTAGGTGCTAAAATCAATTTTTAGATAACCTAAATGGATAATCTATCATTCTTAAGCTATTTCCACCATCAATAGACCAAGATTTGGGTTTTTAAAGAAAACCCTAAATTCAAAATCGAGTAAGAATGGTGAGTTTGAGGTTCATACCTTGCTGGAAAGAGAGAATTGATGGCAGAATTGAAATCAGCTTTGAAAAAGAGTGAGGTTTGAGCCAAAAATCTCTTAAAAAGCTTAAAAATTGAAAAATGTGTTCTTTCTCCTAAATCTCTAAGTCTTTTGGAAGAGAAGAGAAGAAAGAGTTTTGATCCAAAAAGTTTGTTTCTTTTCTTTAAAAAGCGTTTTTGAAGCAAAAACGGAAAATTTCAGGAAATTTTTAAGTTTACGGGAACTTACCTTTTTTTGTTTGCACATTAGAAAAGTTTAAAACTTACGGAGGATCTTTTCGGGTTTTACCGGGAACATTTCGGGAAATACTGGGAATCACCAGGCAAACACCAGGCAACACCGGGAAATCACCAGGCAACACCGGGAATCACCAGGCAGCGGCAGAAATCCGTGGAATCATCTCAACGACCAACGGCCGCGGTCAGGAGACGCGCGACCGCGGTAGTCGAGTGCTCGGCCGCGGTCACATTCACGGTGCCGCGGTCGATGCACCTTTGGCCGCGGTTCCGTCTGTTGCGACCGCGGGTCTTCCTCCTGCGGCCTATTGTCCAATCTTCTCGTCTTTGCCGGGCCGAGCAGCAAAAGACCTACCTTTTTCCTCTTGGTTTTTCTAATTTTCTGATTTTTTTTTTGTGTTTTTGTTTTATAAAATACCTAATACTTAAAAAGAAAAAGAAAGCATAAACTCTAAAAAAGAAAAGAAAATTAAAAGAAAGAGTACCTAAATGGGTTGCCTCCCATTAAGCGCTTTTGTTTTAAGTCGTTTAGCTCGACGTAAGCATGAGGAAATCAGGCTGATTTGAATGGCACTCCACTTGATGTGCCTTTATCACTTCCGGTTGGTGGAGGTTTTACTTCTTCTCCTTGAAGAGAAGTCTTCTTACCTTTACTCTTCTTTCGGACTCTAATGTTGTTGAGAACCCTTTTTGTGTTTTCGATCAGCTCCTGGATTTAGTCCTCACTAGTTTTTGTTGCGTCCGGTGGAATGATGATCTTGATCTTTGCAAAAGCTTTCGGCTTCTCCTTTTCTTTCTCTTTTGGCCTGTTTCCTTTGCTTTGAAATTCATCTAAGATAGTAGGATAGTACCTTTTTCTATCCACATTGAGGAAAACAGCATGCCGGTTTGCGTGATCGATTATTGCTCCTACTGTAGCTAGAAATGGTCTCCCGAAAATGAGTGGCCTCTCCTTGTCTTTATCCATCTCCAAGACTTGGAAATCTGCTGGAACAATCTTATCTCCCACTAGAACTTGTAGATCATGAATCGCCCCTTCAGTATCTTTTTGAGATGAATCTCCAAAAATAACCTTAACCGTCGATGTCCTTAAGGTTTTTATGCCCAATTTTTCGGCAAATGTCTTAGACATGATGTTGACATTGGCTCCGGAATCGCACAAGCAGTCTGTAAACTTGATTCCTGAAATGAAACACTGGAAAACAAAACGTCCCGGATCATCGGCTTTGGTAAGCCTTTGAAACGGTGATCGTTCAGGTACCTTAAAACGGTGGCTGCTTGGGATCGATATCCTTGTACAGTGGTACAAAGATTGGGGTTTCTTCTTTCTTTCCATCGGTCCCGGCCTCTTCTTCGGGCAATGTGGTTATGGCGTTGCAAAACTTCTTAGGGTTATCTTCAACTCTTCCTGGAAGAACTCCACTTTGCCTCTTCATAGAGTCGGTTGTTTGGGCGATTTGCACATCTAACTTTTTTACGTGCGAAGATAAAGATTCAAACTTACCATTCAGATCATTGTACATGCAGTCCACTTTCACGTTCACGTCTTTAGATGCTTTTTCGTTCGTCATAACGAGCTGTTGGATTAACTGTTCAAGTCTACCGATTTATGAAGCTAGCTGGTTCGTCGTGACTCCCTGCTGTTGTACAAATTGATTGTTAAAACCCGTACCTTGGTAGTTATATGGCTGCCGCGGTTGATATGGTACTATTCCTCCAAAGTTTCCACCTTGAAACTTGTTTTGGAAGGTTTTTGCTGAGGTGGGTAGTACTGATCTTGAGGGTTCTCCACATTTGGATTGCGGTAAGAGAGATTGTTGTAATTTGCATTCCGGAAGTTGTTGTTGAAGTTGTTGTTGGAGCGATTTTGGTATGGCACCAGTGCTCCTACGTAGTTCACATCTTCTTCGTGAAATGCTTGATTAATGTGATCGATATCACTAGGTCCTTCATCTTCTGCGCCATTGTTGGTTTCACAGGCATGGATCGGGCGATTGTTGCTCTTCAGAAGCTGGCTCACCATGTTCTTCAACTCAGTTATCTCCTTGTTGTCTGTTCCGGCTTGCTTCATCGATCGATCGTATTCAGGACAGTCATTGCTATTGGCTTGAGCCAAATTTTCGATGAGAGCTCTTCCTTGGGTTATCGTCTTTTGCCCAAAATCTCCATTGCTAGCTGTATCAAGTGAAATTTTGTATTTTGGTTGCAAACCTCGGTAAAATGTGCTCAGCAGGCTTGATCCATGAAATCCATGATGAGGGCAATCACGTTCATACTCCTTAAAATGTTCCCAAGCTTCATAGAAAGATTCAGTTGGCCCTTGTTGAAAGGTTGAGATCTTCGTTCTCAAATTGTTTGACCTTGACTTAGTGTAGAAGTGGTTTAGGAAGGCAGTTCTACATTCTTCCCAATTGGTAATCGATCCTGCAGGCAAAGACTTCAACCAACGGTGAGCTTTATCTGCTGATGAAAAAGGGAATAACTTACACTTTAAATAGTCAGGTGGAACTTGGTTTGTTCTCATCATGCTGCAAATTTCTTCAAAAAGCTCGATATGGTCCATTGGGTGCTCAGAAGGAACTCCATGGAACTGGTTTTGCTTCACCAATGAGATGATTTGAGGCTTGACTTCAAACTCATTCCGGTTTGGAAATGGTACTTGAATCGCAGATCGATTCTGAAAATTCTGAGTAAGTGCATCAAAATCAGCTATGCGATGGTTCCTGGCTTGTCTTCGGTGTTGATTTGCTGGCGGAATGGGGCGATGAACGCGTTCATTCGGCTGCATTGCTGGGTGGTCACCATCGGCTACATTGATAGGTGGATCAAGGTCTTCACGTCTTTCTCTCTCTAGGTTCTGGTGGTTTCTTGGAAGAACCTCATCCTCCTCTCCATCTTATCGAGCATGATCACCTTCTATGTGATCATTCTCTTCGTTTCTCCATGTTCGGACCCGTCTTGGTCCATATTTAAATTTCGATTAATAGGATCTCCAGGCTGGTCGTCGTTGGCCATTCCTTGCGTTCGTCTAAGTCTTCGAAGTTCTCTTTCGTGTCTGTCTATCTCGTCTAGAATTGGAATGTCTCCTGCAGGTCTACGCCTGGTATTCATGCAATTCAGAGAAAGACAAAAGAAGGGAAAGATAGTTCAGAAAAACTTTAAGAAAGAACTAGAGATCAGGTGTTTAGAACAGAAGTTAAAACAAGAAAAATAGCAAAAGGCAGCGAAACAAATCCCCGGCAACGGCGCCAAAAACTTGATGCGTGCTCGTGTCAACTACGTGAGGGAACAAGTTTTACCCTTAACAAAACAAATGAAAGCCGCAAGTGCATAGCTAATCAGTTGTAGTATTTAGGGATCGAATCCACAGAGATTTGTGTGCCTGGTATTCTTCTACGGTTTTTAACTTTATGTCTAGACTAAATTGGTTTTAAAGGTTGGTTGTTTTTCTTGCAAATTAAACTAAAACAAAAGAAAGCAAATAAATCTATCCTAAAAAGCAAGTAAAGAAAATCGAATGAAATGCAAATGGAATAAGTAAAATATCGAACTAAACAAAAATAAGGCAAGTAAAATATCGCATGAAAGGTAAATAAAGCAAGTAAATAACGAACTAAGGAAATTGAAATGCAGGTCTAATAAAGCAAGTAAAAATCGATGGAATTGTAAACTATGGCTAAAAACGCTGAGCTTTTGGGAACTCTAAGGGATCATAATCGGTTTTAACACTAAGGTAGATAGATTGGAATTGACGGATAACAATATATGGGTTCTAGAGCTAGAGTACGGCGGTATGACTACGTCACCGTCGTGATCATAACCAACTGTTTCTCGCAACCCTGACCAGTAGGTTTCCACTCTGGCCCTGGAAGGGAGAGAACGCAAGAGCTGCACAAGACTCGTCAATACTCACGATCTCGCCGCAGGTAGGTTTCCACTCCTACGGAAAAATCACCTGTTTAATTCTAGGGCTGATACTTAATGAAAACTTTCGCAACACTAACTATCTAGATCAGATACTAGGTGATCAATCAAGCATACATGCAATAAGAACAAGAATAAACAGAGAACAGGTCGAAATCCCAGATCTATAAACCTAGATGTCTTAATCGATTATGAGAGCCCCTTTCGGGAACCCTAAGCCCAACTCGGGATCTACTCAGACATGGCTGAGTTTGACATCATCATTGGTTTTAATAAAAGTAATGAAAAACAGTAAAGAAAAGAGATAAAGAAAGCTTCTCTATTGAAGAACTCGGACTTGAAAAATCTTCTACAAAAATCTCATAAAAACGGCTAAAGGAAAAGGGTTTCTGTAAAGTATCTAGGGTTCTTCCTAAAAACGACCTAAATGACATGTATTTATAGTCTCCAATACTCCATGGTCTCTAGGGTTCCAGAATTGAGGCTGGGAATGACTTTGGGCTTCAGATAAGTGGGCTTTAAGTCGGAGCTTGAATGCCGCGGTCGGGAGTGTTGTGACCGCGGCAATTGGCTTGTTGGCCGCGGTCGGGAAGCTTCTGACCGCGGCAAATAGCTTGTTGGCCGCGGTCGCGTGAGTTGCTGGCCGACTCCGCGTGGCTCCGGGGCTAATGGAATATCTTGAGATCCAACCGTTGGAATGTCTCCAAACCAAGTGCATTTGAAAGCTGGTTGATTCTTCTATAAGTTGTCCAATTTTGAGGGTGATCAGACGGTGAGAAGGTCTTCGTCTCTCCATGAGAGTTCTGACGGTCTGCATTTATCTAAAAGAGTCTTTTTGTTCTATTTTGTGCCTCTTTATCCCAAATTACCTGAAAAGTCTTTTAAAATCCGGAAACATAGAAATCCTTTGAAAACCTTTGAAAATAGAGTAAAAACACCTGTAAAAGATATTAAAATGATCCATAAAAATGGTCAAAATCCGGTGTTATCAGTTGTTAGTGTTTAGGGTTACCTTTTTATGGAGAGACAAGATATTATGCAAAACAGCAAGATAGGATGAAACTGTCAATATCCCCACAGTTTCCAGTCACATTCTTCTTCTTTTAAGATTCTTGATCTCCTTTCTTCAGGTTCTCCTCATGACTCTCCCAGACTTAGATTTTTTTCCAGGTTTTAAAAACCAATCCTCACAGATGAATACTTGTAGCCTTTGCTTCCAATGATTTCGGCCGTCCTAGACTCTTTAGGCTTTTGGTTTCCTTTGCTTTCATTTTTTTTCTTTTTTTTTGATTTTTTTTGAAAGGGGAAACCGCCTTTTGACATAGAGTCTTAGGAGCATGAAATTTACCTTTATGAATGAGCTTTTTGAGGCACCATTAAGCTTGATAGGATTGCTGATACTCCTCTTTCCCAAATTTATTCAGTCTTTATCTTGAGTGACTGAAAACCATGTTGTTCCTCTCTCTCCGGCGTTTTTGTACATATCTGCCAAAAAAACTAAAGTGAGAATGCATGAAGTTTGAAATGATGATTTTGGGTAAAAGGTGTGGTACCAGCTAAAGATGAACTGGCCATCTAGGACAACAAAGAGTGGTAACAATGATGTAAAGATGTCCTAGATGTGTATCATGATGCTTGCTAAAACCAATGATGAGAAAATTAGATGTCAAGGTTATGTTCAAGTGAAATGAGCTAGTATATCCTGGCAGAAAAGATCTCCATGAATAGAAATCCTCTGGTGGGAGTTCGTACTGCAAGTACTCTAGCTACCGCCTAATCTAGTACTAACCACAAAAGAAACTAGCATGTAAAGTCTAGAAGCACATGGGTCCTATTCATCATAGTTTTGTTTTTTGGTGTTCCTGTTTTTGAATTCAGTGTTCCTGTTTTAAAAAACCTTTGGAAAACCTTTTATGAAAGACCTTTTTTGAAAAAACAAACTCGAAACAAACCAAATTTTATTAGTAAAGGATGAAAATTCTCCCCCAGACTTAAATCACACTGTCCCCAGTGTGAAAAAGTTGGTGAGAAGATGGTAAATAAAAACAAAATAGTCTAAAAGAAAGAAAAGAAAATGATGTAGAACCGTGGGTATGATGAGGTGATGGATGGGCGCCTATGTCTCATGGCTGCTGTCTGTCTCTGTGGCAGAGGAATCATCATCATACATGTGGTTCTTTGCATGAGCACTATGCTTAGTGCGAATGAGACGTGCTCGAGAAAGTTCCATGATCTGCAAAACAGAATTCTCGAGACCAAGAATGAATGAGGCTGTATTTTGAATCAATTTTTATGAGCAAAGATGTTCATACAGCTATCTCAAACACATTCACATGACAAACAAACTGTTATCGCATCAAACATTGCAAAATCTGAGAATTTTTGGTCAAGTTCGATATATTGATGTCCAACACATGAGATTGCTGAATCAAGATGATGTTAATGCTCACTCATATGTAATATAATCTGGTTTTCTATCAACAAGGACCAAACAATCCAGAATTGCTAAGCTAAATCAAACAGTTCTTCAAATTTTGATTTGCTCAAAGTCTCAAATCTCAGATTTTCAAAAAATTCCAATCTCCATGGTCTAAGTGTTTAATAATGAATTAAACTACCAGTAGTCTAGTCTTGAGCTCAAAGACAATTTTCAATCATCCTAAGGTAATATTCTACTCATTCTAAGAAAACTCTAAATTTGAGTTCATGAGAAAAGTGAGAAATGTGGATCCATACCTTGATGAAAGTGTGATGTGATGATAGATTTGAAATCTTCTTTGAAAAAGAGCGAGACAGAATAGAAATTTTGAAAAGAATTTGTCAAGTTTGAAATCTGGTCTTTTCTCAAAATCTCCAAGCTTGGTTGGTAAGATGAAGAGAAAGACCCGTTTGATCTTTTAAATCCTCTTTTTCTTTTAAAAATGTGTTTTTCCTAAGAAAAAAAATATTTTAAAAGTTCTTAAGGACTTACCTGGATGCAGGATGGATTGTAAAATGGTTATGGAGTTGATATGATGGAAAGAAATTCTTGACAAGAAGAGATGCCATTGTTGGTCTTTGTGGATCTCCTTGAAGAGATACCAGTACAGATCACCTGCACCAAAACTTTCATAACTTCTTGCTCAGAGGTCCAATACCTGATTTTTCAACTCCATGAGCCTAATGTTTCAGGCAGCTTCAACTTTGATGAAGGGTGACTGCATCCGGGAAGAGCAAGGCTTCCTTCTCGCCGGTTCTTTGATGTGCATATGATTGGTCTAGCTGCGAGACAAGTCCATCTTCAAACGGTCATAACTTTCAGCTCACGGCTCCAAATCTTATGATTCTAAGTGTTCTGGAAATATTACTCTCTCTTATACAAACTTGATGAAGACAACAAAGTCTGAATCAAAGTGTAAGACATCCGTTTCAGGCAATCTTTAAAACGCGTCGTCATGTGAAGGTGAGGCTGGCCGCGGGTGGGAAGATGGGTCGGCCGCGGGTCAAGAGGTCGTGGCCGCAGTACAGGTGAGGCTGACTGCGGGTCAGGGACTCCCGGCCGCGGTAAAAACACGTTTTTTTTTTTCATTTTTTGTGTTTTTGTGTTTTTTTTTTTTTTTAAACTTGAAACTAAGAAAAGGAAAACATTATTGGAAAAAGAAAGAAAAACTAAAAGAAAACATACCTACAAAGGAATTGTCTCCTCTAGGATCAAAGACTAGTCTTGGAACTTCTCTAGGATATGAGTCTTCAATGCTTTCTCCTTGTGACAAGTCTTGAGGAAAGAGTCTTGAGGGCCATCTATGCTTCACTTTGGCTCCATTTGAGTCTTGATCACGTCCCATATGAGCAAAGATCAAGTGTGCATCAAAAGGAATCTTGTTGCACATTGAACTTCTTTGGTTGATGTTTTGATGAAGTGTGAAGGGTGGACCTTCTTCTATGACGTTTTCAGGGACCTTTGTAGCTCCTCCAAGATCAAAAACTGGTTCTTCTCCACTGCTTATGGTCAGGCAAAGAGAGTTCTTTGCATCCTTTCTCATCTCGATAACATGGAAATCATTAGGAAGAAGACAATCTTCAACTTGAAGAGGCAAACTTTGTGTGAAACCTAATAGAGCTGCAGTAGAAAGATCTCCAACATTAATATAAACCATAAATGAATGAAATTTCGAAATACCTGTTCTCTCAGAGAGTTTTGGTATTTGAATCACATCAGATTTGATATCACAAAGAGAATCATGAACTTTTATTCCTTGCTCTTCTTCAGGAGCTTCAATCAGCGACTTCACCATTAGTGTATCATCCTTTATGAGATTTTTGTCACACTCAAAGTTGTGAGGAGTTGATGCAGAGGACGGCATTGGCTCGTCAAGAACAGGAGGATTGTGATCCTCTTCATCTACTTCGAGGCACTCAAATGGTTTGGTAGTGATGAGGTCATTGCTGGGAACAGAAACAGGTTCTTCTCTTCCTTGGTCAAGGGATTCAATGATGGGAGAATTAGGGTCCAAGATACTTTCATTGGACATGGTATTCTTAACAAATTTGAAGGAGGTTTCTCCATCTAATTCATAAGCTACCCAACATCCATCATCTCTAGACTCGAATTCATTCAGCTCTTGAAGCATACTGTTTATCTCTTCATCAGCTTGCTGATTCATCTCAGCAACAAGTCGACTAAATCGATGGGGCTGAGATGGTTGATGACTTGCCATGGGCGAATACACTTTATCTCGGTAGTGATGGTTCTGATGAGAGTTCCAATCCATATCGTCTGATTCACTGTAGGTGTATGAATGAGAGTATTGAGCAACACACGGGAAATAACACCCTCGCCCATGATCTCATCTTCCTCCCAAGGTGAATTCATGTTCCAGATACCTGAAACAAATAAAAACAAAACGAAATTTAAAAGAAAAAGGGGTGTCTACGAGTCGGATTTACTAACCTATGAAGTTTGACAGAAGCAAAAGAGATACTCTCTCCGGCAACGGCGCCAAAAACTTGATGCGAGCTAGGGTTGCTATCGCAAAATAGTTTTAAATTTATAAACCCTAGTGTCTGCAAGTGCACAGCCGTGCGTTGTAGTACTTAGGGTGTCGATCCACAGAGAGAGTTGTCTTTTCTGCAGAAACTTCAAACTGGATTAATAATCGAACTCAAAGACCAATGGGGGTTTTTGTGGGGTTGTGTGTCACAATTTTACTAAGCTAAACAGGAAATAAAATAGATCAAAACAAGGATGAAAAACGTGTTGGGTATTAGGGTTCATCTCTAGGGTTCATGATCTATGACACAAGGAATTTGGGTAAGGATTTTCTACGATTCTGAAACTAGGATAGACACTTGTAAGATTAGCCAACTCTCGTCACCCTAATCATCTAATCACTCATTCATGGCAATTAACTCTCGCTCTCATGCCAGAAAAAGATCATGCATTTTAGCTCGGAATCCATCTCGGCTTACGTATCCTCTGTAGTTAGCTTTCGTCTCCTACGACGGTGACGTCTATAAGATCTAGTTCAGGCAACCCAGATGCAATACTCTCGTGGCTCGGATTTAACCTAGGATCAGACACTGGTTAGCTACTCCAGCGTTACCGCTTTGAGATTTGAATGAATGGGAGAATCATTTAAAATCGAAATTCTTTAACCTTAAAAACCTAGATGTCATCGGTCATGGGGTCCCTTTTCGATGGCCCTCTTCACCCAGCAAGGTGACTACTCAGACATGGCTGAGCTTGAAAACATCATCATTGGTTTTGAAATAGAAAAGCAGTAAAGTAAAAGAAATTGCATAAACTGAATAGATAGATGAAAAAAAACAACAAAGGTTCAAGAGAAGAATCTCTATCTCCCTAATCTAAAACCTAATAAACAAAAGTTGGGTGCCTCCCTATCAAGGGGAAAGGACCACACACGAAATTAGATCTCTAAAATACATATTTATAGGTATCCAAGTGTTTCTGGTCGTCCTTAGGGCTTCTTGTGAAGAGAGAATGAATTGGGCTTGAAAATAAGCCATTGGGCCGATTATGGGCTTGTCGCAGAGTTGGGCTTCTCCAAGTCTGGTAAATGCTTGTCCACCGTAGTTGAAGTCTCTCAGATGTGGCCAGGATGGTTTGCACCGCGGTCACGAGCTCCTGGACCGCGGTGGTTGATCTGTGATGTCCAAACTTCATTCTTCCTCTTGCTTCTTACACGAGACTGCAGAACATGTCTTCCGTAAATTGTCAATAACTTATGATCCAACCGTTGGATTGCATCCAATCCAATTGCATTAGAAAGCTAGTTGTATCCGCTATCTTTTGTCCAAATTTTATGTTGATCGGACGGTGAGAAGGTCTTCATCGAATGTTAAACTTCTGACGGTTCGAAATTGGCTAAAAGTGAATTTTTCTCCAATTTGCATTGCTTTTGCCTAAGTAACCTAAAAAGTCTTTTAACACTCCGAAACATGGAAAAAACTAAATGAAACCTTCAAAAGTGATTGAAAACACCTGTATAAGATACTGAAAGTGATCCATAAAAATGGTCAAAATCAGGTGTTGTCACCATCATCTCTAAGCGTGGATTCCTTCAGCTCTTGAAAAATACTGTATATCTCTTTAGCATCTTTCATCACTTCTTTTAGTGTTGCAGCAATCTTAAGATCTTTTGCAAAAAATTTAAGATCCTGCCCTTTTATGGACATAAAGCGCTCTGTAATATCAGAAAACTTCTGGTTGAATTCAAGGGAGTAGAGATCAATCATCATATCAAGAGACTTGGCATCAACTATACGCAACAAATTCATTGTAGCAATAAATCATTTAAGATTCCATCATTTAGGGAAGAATGAATCATGGCCCAGATGCGTTGTCCTTTGCATTGGTAAGCCTTACAATGAGTGTTAGAGCACTTTCTTGCTCAAGGTCAGAGGTATCCATCTCTGGTGGCTTGATTCTTTTTCTTGGGGGCATATCTAGTGAAACCACAAGGCCTTTTCCTTTTTCCGAGTATAAGTAGCGGTGCGACATCTTAGTTGAGGCTTGATGTTCTTCTTGGTGTCGAGTCTGCATGATTGCTTGCAGATGTAGGTAGTAGAGACTCAGGTGGTGAAGAAGATAGGCGGGACAAGGCAGAGATTGGAGCAATTCTGTTGAGGCAGACTTCCTTTAGCGTGGTGCGCGCGAGAGGCAGGCTTCCATGGGCATGTAGCGACAGTGCAGGCTGACTCTCCGACACACAATGGGGGTGGAACCACAGCGAAGATGGTCAAAAGCGGTTTTATTTTAAAAAAAACTTTCTATTTTTATCAAAAACCATTTAGGAAAACGTCACTATCTCGAAATACCAGACCGTTGAGACAGTCTAGGAGATCATGCTTGGGAGAGAAAGGCCCTTGCAAAAAAAAAACTTACTAGCCCAGACTGTATTCACCCTCCGCTTTTATTAAGGAAATTCATTAAGGTATTTACGGAGATACAACTCCCAGCCAGGAGAAGCCGTACCAATTTGTGGAGTAGAGGAGTCCACCATTATCATCGCCAAATGCAAGAGGAGGAATAACTTATGGAAGAAAGACAGCTCTGGAAACGAACCCTTATACTCTTCTCACATGTAAATAAATCAATTCTTTGATTTGAGAAAATATTCGCTCCACTAAAGACTAGCGAAGATTACTATTCAGTAAACAAAGAATTGTTTTTTTTCAGAAATTTGAAAAATCAAAGCAAAAGAAGATTCGAAAGTGGAGAGCCAAAATTCTGCCGGAAAACTAAAATCCATCAAGTGGAATTATAATTAATCCAAGTCGAATATAGAGCAGCTCAGATTATTAAAGATTCAATATTAATCGAACAAATATAAGGAAAAACACTCCCTCGGTGAAAAATGAAGATGTACAATATGTAATTAATTATATTGGTTTGTTTCCTAATATTCCCAAAGCAACTTATCCAGATTATAGCAACGGATCCGTACCGTGTGCGGGTTACAAACATTTAATAAATAAAACGTTAAAAATTAAAAAAAGTTTAATATATTATGTTATTTATATATTTTTTTTTCGTTTTTTGTTGATTTAACTAAATCAAAGTTTTGATTGAATCTATCGTTGAAATGGGAATCTAAAATCGATATTCGTTCAGAGATAATATGTCCAATCCAATTGCATTAGAAAGCTAGTTGTATCCGCTATCTTTTGTCCAAATTTGATGTTGATCGGATGGTGAGAAGGTCTTCATCGAATGTGAAACTTCTGACGGTTCGAAATTGGCCAAAAGTGAATTTTTCTTCAATTTACATTGTTTTTGCCTAAGTAACCTGAAAAGTCTTTTAAAACTCCAAAACATGGAAAACACTATATGAAACCTTCAGAAGTGATTGAAAACACCTGCATAAGATACTGAAAGTGATCCATAAAAATGGTCAAAATCAGGTGTTATCACCATCATCTCTAAGCGTGGATTCCTTCAGCTCTTGAAAAATACTGTATATCTCTTTAGCATCTTTCATCACTTCTTTTAGTGTTGCAGCAATCTTAAGATCCTTTGCAAAAATTTTAAGATCCTGCCCTTTTATGGACATAAAGCGCTCCTTAATATCAGCAAACTTCTGGTTGAATTCAAGGGAGTAGAGATCAATCATCATATCAAGAGACTTGGCATCAACTATACGCAACCAATTCATTGTAGCAATAAATCGTTTATGCCTGAGACTGAATTGATCAAGTTGTGGAATTAATTGATGGATCTTATCATTTTGGTCCAGAATTTGGTGTCGAAGAGGGTGAGATGGTTGATGATTCACCATGGGGGAATGCACTTCATCTCGGTAGTGATGGCTCGGATGAGAGTTCCGATCTATACAGTCTGATTTTCTGTAGGTGTGTGAATGAGAGTATTGAGCAACACACTCACCCAATGATCTCATCTTCCTCTAGAGGTGAATACATGTTATCGATCATGGAGTCCCTTTTAATGGCATTGGGTCCCTTTTGATGGTCCTCTTACCCAACAAGGAAACTACTCAGACATGGCTGAACTTGACAACATCATCATTGGTTTTCAAATATAAAAGCAGTAAAATAAAAAAGATTGCATAAACTGAATAGATAGATGAAAAGAAATAACAAAGGTTCAAGAGAAAAATCTTTATCTCCCTAATCTAAACCTAACAAACAAAAGTTGGGTGCCTCCCTAACAAGGGGAAAGGAGCACACACGAATTAGGTCTTCTAAAATACATATTTATAGGTCTCCAAGTCTTTCTGGTCGTCCTTAAGGCTTTCTTTGAAGAGAGAAGGAGTTGGGCTTGAAAACGGGTGATTGGGCCGAAAATGGGCTTGTCGCAGAATAGGGCTCTCCAAGGCTGGTAAATGTGGGTTCACCGCGGGTGGAGGCTCTGAGGCGTGGCCAGGATAGTGTTCATCGGATGTGAAACTTCTGACGGTCCAAAATTGGCCAAAAGTGGAGTTTTTTCCAATTCCATTGTTTTTGCCTAAGTAACCTAAAAAAATCTTGAAACTACAAATATTGGAAAACCATGATAAAAGCACTTGAAAGTAGTTAAAACATTTGAAATAGCATAAGAAATCACTAATGAAAATGGGTAAAAATACGGTGTTATCAAGCCTACAGCATGGCCTTTAAGATTCCATCATTTAGCGAGGAAAGGAATCATGGCCCAGATGCGTTGTTCCTTTGCATTGGTAAGCCTTACAATGAGTGTTAGAGCACTTTCTTGCTCAAGGTCAGAGGTATCCATCTCTGGTGGCTTGATTCTTTTTCTTGGGGGCATATCTAGTGAAACCACAAGGCCTTTTCCTTTTTCCGAGTATAAGTAGCGGTGCGACATCTTAGTTGAGGCTTGATGTTCTTCTTGGTGTCGAGTCTGCATGATTGCTTGCAGATGTAGGTAGTAGAGACTCAGGTGGTGAAGAAGATAGGTGGGACAAGGCAGAGATTGGAGCAATTCTGTTAAGGCAGACTTCCTTTAGCGTGGTGCGCGCGAGAGGCAGGCTTCCATGGGCATGTAGCGGCAGTGCAGGCTGACTCTCCGACACACAGTCGGGGGTGGAACCACAGCGAAGATGGTCAAAAGCGGTTTTATTTTAAAAAAATCTTTCTATTTTTATCAAAACCCAGTTAGGAAAACGTCACTATTTCAAAATACCAAACCGTTGAGACAGTCTAGGAGATCATGCCTGGGAGAGAAAGGCCCTTGCAAAAAAAAAACTTACTAGCCCAGACTGTATTCACCCTCCGCTTTTAGTAAGGAAATTCATTAAGGTATTTACGGAGATACAACTCCCAGCCAGGAGAAGCCGTACCAATTTGTGGAGTAGAGGAGTCCACCATTATCATCGCCAAATGCAAGAGGAGGAATAACTTATGGAAGAAAGACAGCTCTGGAAACGAACCCTTATACTCTTCTCACATGTAAATAAATCAATTCTTTGATTTGAGAAAATATTCGCTCCACTAAAGACTAGCAAAGATTACTATTAAGTAAAAAAAGAATTGTTTTTTTCAGAAATTTGAAAAATCAAAGCAAAAGAAGATTCGAAAGTGGAGAGCCAAAATTCTGCCGGAAAACTAAAATCCATCAAGTGGAATTATAATTAATCCAAGTCGAATATAGAGCAGCTCAGATTATCAAAGATTCAATATTAATCGAACAAATATGTGGAAAAACACTCCCTCGGTGAAAAATGGAGATGTACAATACATAATTAATTATATTGTTTTGTTTTCTAATATTATAGCAATGGATCCGTACCGTGTGCGGGTTATAGACATTTAATAAATAAAACGTTAAAAATTAAAAAAGTTTAATATATTATGTTATTTATATTTTGTTTTTGTTTTTGTTTTTTATTGATTTAACTAAATCAAAGTTTTGATTGAATCTATCGTTCAAATGGGAATCTAAAATCGAAATTCGTTCAGAGATAACATGTGCGATCTATTTATTAATATAACCTTTAACCAAAATCAAATTTGAACTAAAATTGATTATCACTATTTAAATATCCATTAATGTTTTCTGATGTTTAATTTCTTGATTGGTTTTTTTAATAAAAATTCAATTCATAATTTCATCCCTAATTACTCCTTATACAATTGTAAAAAATTATGTGTTCCCACTGACTCGTGTACCATGTGAATCAAGTAATAAATAAGTATTTTTATAATTATAAAATTTGTATACTTAAGCAAGCATGACCTTAATATATATAGAAAAAAAAACTGTAGTTGCACTTTGAAACAGAAAAATAGTTAACTTCATATGTATGTTTAAACATGTTCATTTCAAAATTGGAACAGAATATCGCAGAATAAGGACACGAACAGGTAATTCACACTACAAGAAAACATACAATTTGCAAAGGAATTTTGCGACAGAATGTAAGCCTCGCATATTTGTGTCGGATTTGCGTCTATATTGCAACTACTTTGCGAGGCCTACTTAAAACATCGCAAAACCCTCGCAAATTTGCGAGGGATGTCTCCGTCACAATTTGCGACGACTTTGCTTAATTTTTGCGATGAATTTGCGAGAAATCAAAAATCCCTCGCAACTGCGTAGCAATTTGCGAGCGTATTGCGTGGCCTATTTCTTTCGCAAATTTGTGAGGGATTTGCGAGGATTTTCATGTGCGAGGAATTTGCAAGGGAATATAGGTGGTAGTTTGGTGGGCACGTTTTAAATATAAAATAACTAATTATTTGCGAGGATGATATTGCGTTGCAAAAGAAACGCACAATGGTTTCTATTCCCTCGCAATTTTTCTTACCATAGCAAATCCCTCGCAAATATCCGTAGCAAAACCATCGCAAAGTTTTTTTCCAGTTCTATAAATAGCCATTCATGAGATGTGAGATTGCACACAACATAGAAAAACAATCGATTGAAAAAAAATTAGAGAAATAAATTTTGAGTGTGAGGATTTACACAAATGTCCTCGGAGCACGAAATATACACATTACGTTCATGGATGTATAATCAAAGAGATCCGGAGACGGGTGAGGTGACAAAAGAGTTTCAGGATGGGTTGCGAGCATTCATGTACCAAGTAACAAACCAAGCGAGTCGTGACGGTAAATTATTTTGTCCATGTAGAAAATGCAAGAACACTCGATTTTTGGGTATTGATATTGTGAAGAAGCATCTATATAATAGAGGATTTAAGCCAAACTATTATATTTGGTTTTCGCATGGGGAAGGTTGTAATAGTACTGTTGATCCAGGAAGTAGTAGTATGGGTCCAGGCGTTGATCAACCTAGTTATAATTATGGTAATTATAACTATGTTGATGAAGGGGGAAATAGGTTTCATGATATGGTTACAGATGCATTTCATGAAACTATAACTGCATTTGCTGATGATAGTACTAGGGAAGAACCCAATGTAGAAGCAAAACGGTTTTATGATATGTTAGACGCTGCAAACCAGCCTATCTACGATGGATGTAGAGAAAGGCAGTCTAAACTATCATTGGCATCTAGGATGATGACAATCAAAAGTGATCATAACCTAACTGAGATTTGCATGGATTCATGGGCTGAACTTATTAAAGAGTATTTACCAGAAAATAATCTTTCTGCTGAGAGTTACTAAGAATACAAAAGTTGGTTGCGGGTCTTGGATTACCATCAGAAATGATTGATGTATGCATTGACAATTGCATGATTTTTTGGAAAGATGATGAAAAGTTGCAGGAATGTCGATTTTGTGGGAAACCGAAATATCAACCCACTATTGGAAGGACCCGCGTGCCATTCCAACGTATGTGGTACTTTCCAATCACCGATAGATTAAAACGATTATACCAATCCGAAAGGACATCAGCAGCAATGAGATGGCATGCAGAACATACCACGCATGATGGAGAGGTTACACATCCGTCAGATGCAAAGGCTTGGAAACACTTTCAGAATGTGCATTCAGACTTTGCTAACGAGAGCAGGAATGTCTACCTTGGCTTATGCACAGATGGATTTAGTCCATTTGGTATGTCGGGAAGACAATATTCTCTATGGCCTATCATATTGACGCCATACAATCTTCCTCCAGAAATGTGCATGCAACCGGAATTTTTGTTCATGAGTATTCTAGTGCCGGGTCCTAAGCATCCAAAGCGAGCCCTTGATGTATTCCTCCAACCTTTGATTCATGAGTTGAAACAGTTATGGTACACAGGTGTTCGCACATTCGATTATTCGCAGGAAAGGAATTTCAAGATGCGTGCTATGCTATTGTGGACAATTAGCGATTTTCCAGCATATGGAATGTTATCAGGGTGGACTACGCATTGAAGATTATCTTGTCCATATTGTCTTGATCAGACAGAATCATTTCAGCTCAAGCATGGAAGAAAACCATGTTGGTTTGACTGTCATCGTCGTTTTCTTTCCATGCACCATCCGTACCGAAAGAACAAGAAGTCGTTTAGGAAGAACAAGATTGTGCGTGTTCCACCCCCGGTCTATCTTTCAGGGAATGATTTGTTTGAGCAGATTGATTATTATGGTGCTCAAGAAACATATCAACGTGGGGGCAATTGGCACACTAAGGCAAACATGCCTGACGGATATACCGTTTCTCACAATTGGCACAAGAAAAGTATCTTTTGGGAACTCCCATACTGGAAAGATCTCTTATTACGGCATAACCTTGATGTGATGCACATCGAAAAAACTTTTTTGATAACATCATGAATACGATTTTGAATGTGCAGGGAAACAGAAAGAGTAAAGACAATATGAAATCAAGGTTAGACTTGGCTGAAATATGCGTAAGAAGTGAGTTGCATATTACACGGGACGGAAAAATACCAATCCCAATTTTTCGATTGTCTGGGGAAGAAAAACGAGTATTGTTTAACTGAGTTGCTTCAGAAGTCAAGTTTCCTGATGGATATGTGTCCAAATTCTCAAGATGCGTAGAGCAAGGAAATAAATTTTCTGGTATGAAGAGTCATGATTGCCATGTATTCATGCAGCGACTACTACCATTTGCGTTACTCGAGCTCTTACCGACAGTGGTCCACGAAGCAGTTGCAGGTAAAAATGTATTCATATTTGTTGTGTAAATTATATATATACATAATTTTGTCTTACTTATTTAATTATATTATTGCTAGGCATTGGAGCATTTTTCAGGGACCTATGCACCCGAACACTGACAGAGGACGGCATAGAGCAATTACTCAATAATATCCCTATTTTGCTCTGTAACTTGGACACCTTCATTTTTTGACGTGATGGAACATCTTCCAATCCACCTACCACATGAAGCAGCTCTTGGAGGGCCTGTGTAATTTCAATGGATTTACCTGTTCGAGCGATTTATGGGACATCTGAAAAGAAAGGTCAAAAATCTTGCAAGAGTGGAGGGCTCAATTGTTGCAGGTAGTTTGACCGAAGAAACATCTCACTTCACATCATACTACTTTAGCCCAACTGTCAGAACAAGAAAAACCGCTCCTAGAAGATATGACGATGGAGGAGTTGCACCTACGTATAACGTTGATGTTCCAGATATATTCGCCCAGATAGGAAGACTTGCTGGAAAGTTGAAAGAAGTTTGGTGGGAAGATCATGAACATTGTCGTGCGGCTCACAATTATATATTGCGAAATATTGATTATGTGCAACAGTTTGAGAGGTATATATTAATTATCTGAAGTTAACTTGAAATTTATTTGATGACTTGTTGTTTAACCATGTTCAAAAATATTCATTGCAGCATATTTGACATGCAAATCCGAGAAGCCTATCCCGAGTTACTTGAAAAAGATTATGAGAAGTATAAAGAACGTGATTTTGCTGGATGGTTAAAATACTATGTAAGAAATGATAAATCTATTCATGATATTTATTTTGATTTTATATAATTGTTACTTACATAAAATATATGTGTATATAGGTAACAAATGGATGTGGAAACCAGCCTTTGCCATTATGGTTGCACGAGATTGTTCAAGAACCAATTGCAAAGATCACTACTGCCCCAATGTACTTCACTCGTGGATACACATTTCATACATATAAGCATGGCTCCCATAGGTCAACCGCGAATTATGGAATCCATGTGCCAGGTGAAACCGATTACTACGGCGTCTTGCAAGAAATTATAGAAGTCACATATCCAGAAATTATCGGTTTGAAATGCATTTTATTCAAATGTGATTGGTACGATCCAACGGTCGGTCGAGGTGTCCGTATAAACAACTTAGGGGTGATCGATGTCAATGCCAACATACGTTATTCCAAATTCGAACCTTGAAGATACAAAACGGAAAGCGGATGGGTCTTTTATTGATGGACGTTCTGAGAAGATTTACAGTGACTACACCTTGAAGATACAAGAGTTGTCTCAGCAAATTGATAGTGATGATCCAGAGAGCTCTCGTGAACTTACTCTGACCGAGAAGAACAAGATTTTGCTCGAGGTGAACTCGTTAACAATCAACTTGTTCTTGATTTAGTAAATATTATTGAACTATAATATAAAGATGTTTTTGTTTTCTTAGGTCGCTCCTCGTAAAAAGGGGAGATTTTATGGACTTGGTTTGCTGCAATCGAAGATTGATGTTGCTACTACTCCAGCTTCATCTCGAAGTGAAGATGATCCGGTACTTCTGAAGCGGATCATTGCATCTCAGGCCACATTGATAGCAACGCAGAATGCAAAGATGACCTCTTATGATGTCGCTCTTGACTATTTGGCCGAGAAGGATCCGGCTTTGGCATCTTTACTTCGTAACATCCCGGGAACCGGGACTGGTCCAGAAACTGAAACTGATCCATCTTCGGGAACCAGAACTGGAACCGGTCTATCTTCGGGAACCAATCCATCGGAAACATTTTAGTTTCTTTTGTAATTACTTTAAAACAAGTATGTATTTTATTTTGAATATTAAGTAGACCAATTATGTATTTTATTTTGAATATTAAGTGTTTTTTTTTTGTAAATATATGTTTTATTTATTTTAAATAGTAATTTTAATATTTATTATTCGGATTTTGTTTCCAATATAAATTTGATTAAAAATGAAATATTTGCAAAAAATATTAAAATAATTATAAACTTGCGACGCATATGCGAGGATGCAATTTGCAAACCTCACTATTTCCTTGCAAATTTCCAAGTATTATGCCTCACAATTTCCTCACTCATTTGCGGCGATTGCAAATCTCTCGCAAAATTTGCAGCGCCTAGTTTCCTCGCATATTTTGCGACAAGCCAAAATCCCTCGCAAAATTTGCAACGCCTAACTCCCTCGCATATTTAGCGTCGACAAAGAAATCCTCGCAATATTTGCGACGCAGAGAATCCCTCGCAAAATTTGCGTCGTAATCGTGCTCTCGCAATTTTGCGACGAATTGAGTCCATCGCAAAATTTGCGACGAATTTGTGAGGCTTTTTGGGTTGCGACGAGTCATTTGCGACATTTTGAGTTTCGTTGCAAAATCGTCGCTATAGGTGATTTGCGAGGAATTTTCTACGAAATCAGCCATTGCAAAGCGTATGTTTTCTTGTAGTGTCAGGTATTGAAAAAATTACTTAGTGATGAGGTAAAACTCTGAATACTAAAACGTACAATTGTGAATAAGAAAAACAGGTCTTGGTCCCATAACCACACCTTCTCTAAAGTTTTTCGTTTAGCATTAATTTTTTGTAATCACTCTAACCTCGAGAAAATGACAAGCCTATGAAGTTAGTATCAATCGCGTGATATTGCACAACCTATCCTTCAGATCAATGTTCCCAGGAAGCATAATTGGAGCACCAACTTTTAAAATCAATATATGGTTAGACAAATGATGTGTGCGGGCCTAGACTTGTGTTTTTCTTACAAGCCCATTGGTCCTAAAAAGTTTAAATTTATAAAACCCTAGTGTCTGCAAGTGCATAGATGTACGTTGTAGGACTTAGGGTATCGATCCACAGGGAATATGTCTAATCTGCAAAAAAAAAAAAAAAACTGGGAGAGTAAGCAAAGTCATAAACGCATGGGGATTTGGATTTTTGGTTAAGAATCTTAAACTAAACCTAATCTAATATTTACGAGAAATAAAATGCAATGCAATTAAATTGTTAAAATATTATCTCAAGGATGCCGACTTAAACTATAGACTCTAAACTCATAGATGGCGATTTAGACTTCTCCGGTTTACTCTAATCGATGTCAAAGAATTTCCAATTAGCCTCCGGGCGATTTATCTTCATCTGTTTTTAGGATCTGCATGGAACTAGAATAGACATGTGTATGATTAACCAACTTTCGCTATCTTAATCAACTAATCACTCAAATCTGACAATTAACTCTTGCTCTCATACCATAAATAAGATCATGCATTAAATATTGAATTCGTCTGCTCACATCTTCTCTACAGGTAGCTTTCTAGGTATGGATGATCTGATACAGCACTCTTGTGGCTCTGATCGATCATAGGCTCAGAGAATAGATCATGAATCTACTATCATGCAATATGCACAACTTATAAGAGATGAGATCCAGAATATGGTTTAGAAACATAGAAATCCTAATCGAACATATATCCCTATCGATGACTCTTCAACAACTTGACGCTCTGGAACAGACCTACATGATGCAAGGAATGATAAAAGACATGAAAGAATGCAAAAGATGAAACAGAAAGTTTATTAGATAAAAATGAGAAAGAACAATGGAGTCAGGGAAGAATCCCCTTCTCCATCGCCTAACCCTAGAAAACAGAGTTTGGTGGCTCAAAATCTCATTACAGGAGCACACACCCGTTTAGGGCTGCTAAGAAATGTATCTATAGGTCCTAAGGTCTTCCAGGTATCTTTTAGGGCTTCTCTGAAGAGGAATGGCAAAATAGGCTTTGATGTTGGGCCTTGTGGGTCGGATTTGGTCCACCGGGGGTGAAACTCTTCTGGGGCAGGTAAAATGCTTGTTTGCCGCGGGTGAGAGTCTTCTGGAACTGGTGAATTTGGCCAACTTGTTCTCCATGTATCTTTTGATTGCACCGTGATGTAAAGTGCTATGGAAAGCTGGTTGTCTCCTCTTGAATGTCTCCAAATTTGAGTTGGATCAGACGGTGAGAAAGTCTTCATTTGAGGCTGAACTTCTGACGGTCTGACTCTGAGCTAAAAATGTGGATTTCTTCCTTTTGGCATCTTTTTTCCTAATTTTTCTGAAAAGAGCCTTGAAACTACAAATATAGAGAAATCATAATAAAAGTTCCTAAAACTGGTTAAAACCTTTGAAATAGCATTTGAAATCAATGCTGAAAATGGGTACAAATATGGTGTTATCAACTCCCCCAGACTTAGACTTTGTTTGTCCTCAAACAAAACAAGATCCAATCTGGAAAAATATTATTCAACAGAAATGAGAGGGAACTCAAAAATATCAGCAACCATACTTCTAGACCTTAATTATGGACAATACATCAATCAGATCAAGTCTAACCAAAATACAAACATAATTAATCTGTTAATCCGTCATGCAAAAATCCACACACTTATAACTAATTTCCAGTCAACTAGCTCTTAACATTCATTAGAGGTTTCAGTGATTCACATCAAAAGGATATTAAATAAGGCATTCAAGGTTAGGTATCAAAATGCTTTTTAGTGGTGAAGCTTGATGTGTTTAGGGTTACATTTTTCTGGAGAGACAGAATATTATGCAAAACAGCAAGACATGATGAATCTTTTGATACCCCCTCAGTTTCCAATCACATTCTCTTTGCTTGAAGATTTCTGATCTCCTTTCTTCAGGTTCTCCTTATAACTCCCACAGACTTGGATTTTTGTCCAGGTTGTGAATCCATAACTCCTTAAGTGAATACCTATTGCCTTTGCTCAAATTATTTCGGCTTCTAAGACTCTTTAGGCTCTTGGTTTCTTTCCTTTTTTTCTTTTTCTCTTTTTTCGTTTTTTTTTTTGGAAAAGGGGAAACCGCCTTTTGTTAGAGTCTTAGGGAGCATGAAACTTATCTTTAAGAATGAGCTTTTTGAGACATCATGGTGCTTGCTGAGATTGCATGGTACACTTCCTTCCCGGTTTCATTCAGTCCTTCTCTTGAGTGACTGAAAACTATGTTGTTCCTCCTTCTCCGGCGTTTTTGCACATATTTGTCAACATATACTTAAAAGAGAGTGTATGAGGTTTAAACATGAAGGTTTGGGCTAAGGGTGAGGTACCAGCTAAAGATGAACTGGCCATCTAGGACAACAAAGAGTGGTAAAAATAAGGTAAATATGTCATCAATGTATATCATGATGCCTTCTTAAAACCAGTGATGAGAAAATTAGATGTCAAGATTAAGTTCAAGTTAAGAGCAAGTATATCCTGTCAGAAAATATCTCCATGAATAGAAGTCCTCTGGTGGGATTTCATAGTGCAAGTACTCTAGCTATCGCCTAGTCTAGTACTAAACCTTGAAAGAGCTTTTTATGAGCTGGTGGTGTAGAAGTGAACAGGTTGGTTATCATCATCGATTTTGTCACTATTCTCTCAAAATGTATTTGACCTTTGAAAACACTTTTTGAAACTCAAAAAGCTTTTGAAAAGTTTTAAGAAAACCGAAAAAAAAAAAATTTAAGAAAAATGCAGAATGCAAGGGCTCATGCAAAAAAATGTGTTTCGAAAGGGATGAAATCCTCCCCTAGACTTAAATCACACTGCCCCCAGTGTGAAAGAAATCAGGCAATGATGAGAAATAGAGTATGTAAAAATTCAAAAGATGAAGGAAAAGAAAACTTACCTGGTGTTGGTGATGGATTGCGAGGTGGTTGTGGAGGTGGTACGATAGTGAATGATGGATGGTGGCTGATGTGGAGTGGTGTTTGATCAAATTTGGACTGATTTGAATCAAGGTAGAGGTGGAAGTGGCCAAGGAAGGCTGGATTATTCCTGGTCGTGGTTGAAGGTGTCGCGGCCGCAGTAGGACTCTTGCTGGCCGCGGCTGAACCTCCTTTGGCCGCGGTCAGCTCCTTTTCTTTTTTTTTTTTTAGATGCATATTAAGGCCTGTCTAAAATAATAAAAACAAAACTTCAATAGAAAAAGAAAGTTAAACTGAAACAAATAAGTACCTAGATGGGTTGCCTCCCATAAAGTGCTTTGGTTTATAGTCTTTAGCTAGACTTTGCAAAGAAAAAGACTTAGTTCAAATAAGATCTTCTCCTAAGACAAATCTTTTTCGAAATCCTCTTGTTCTCTCTTGTAGGTTCTTCATCACTCTAGAGTTCTTCTAGTTCAAATGCATGGGCTTTATGCTTTCCTCCTTTGCTCTTCAGTGGTGTAGCTTCATAGAAGATGTCATTGTCGATGTTTGCAAAATAAACTCTCCGGTTGGACCAATCCATGATGGCTCCAGCAGTTGCTAAGAAAGGCCATCCAAGGATAATGGGATATGATTTGGTCTTCATTATGTATAAAACGACAGGTGCTATGCAATCTTCAATCCTTAGAGGAATGTCTCGGGTTATCCCTCTTGGAGTTGCACTTGAATCATCTCCTAAGCTAATATTTATCCTGGTACTTAAAATGTACTTAATGCCAAGTCTCAAAGCAATAGTTTTGGACATCATGTTAATGCAAGCTCCAGAATCACAAAGAATATTGAGGAATCTTTCACCTCTAATGTCACAAGAGATAAGAAATTGACCTGTGTCTTGAACTTTATGCAGAGTTCGAACTGATCTACCTTCTTAGGCGTGTGTGAACAAGTCTTTCATCTCTTGGATATATTCTTTGCTATCACAGAAGAAGTGGCCTATCATGTAGTCTCTAATGCTTTGGCAAATGAAATTCTTTTATGCAGAGTCTGAACTACTTGATTGAACTCTTCAAGTGCTTCTTCGCTGATCTTGTTTGTGTAGTCACTGGCTTCTTGGGGATCTTTGAGACGGATCCTGTAAATAGCTGCATCAGGTGATGATCTATGAAAAGATAGATACCTGGCTCTTTTGAAATAGGTAGAGATGTTCTCATTAGTCTCCTTGATGTATCTAAAGAAGACTTGAAGGCAGCCTTGCTTCCAGCTGTCATCGATTCTGAGATAGAGAGGAATGGACTTCACAAATTTGTTGAATTTGATCAGTCTCTCTCTGGATATGCTCTTGGTTATTGGTTCTGAGTTGTCATCAGATGAATTGTCCCCAGGGTTAGGATCTTTAACAAACAAACCATACTCTTCATCTTCTGAGATTTGGTCTTGAAGCTTATTGTCACAAGTGTAAACCATGTTGCAAGATGCATAAATGTTGGATTCTTCTTTTTCTTTTGATGCTTGTGCAGTGATTGAGAAGAAAACTTGATCAAACAACCTAGATCTGGTCACATGAGGTCAGTCTTCAGTTGAACAGGTTTCAGAAAGATGTTGAAAGGACTCCCAGTCTGAAAAGTCAGGCTCGGCCGCGGGTGGAAGGCTGTGGGCCACGGTGGAACTAGTCCTGGCTGCAGGTGGAGTGCTTGCAGTCGCGGTCAGCTCCTCCATGCTCACCATGCTTGCTTCTTCAATCTCTTCTTCTTCCTTGTTGTTCCCTTGCTTCTAGTGGTTGTCAGGCACATCTTGGGTATCCAAATCATTGATTCCAGTGTTCAGATCATACTCCTTATGCTCTTTAGAAAGTTTTTCAACTTTCTCTTCTCTACTTCATCTAAAGCATAGACAACTTTGTCTAAAGTAGCATCAAGCTCTTCAGTCTTGTTTTCAACCTTAGCTATGTCTTGCCACAGCTCCAATGTGTAGTCATAGGTCTGGTTCTTGCTTTCATTCAGCTCCTTAACCAAGTCATCAATCTTGAAACTTAGGGTTTGCATCTCCCATTTACTTTGTCGAATGTTGAACTTGTTTTTCCCTTGTTCTTCTTCGACAAACTACATCCTCTGATTCAACACTTCATTTTCTTTGGTTCTCTGATCCTCCAGTGTCTTCACGTGCTCAGAGAAGTCATCAAACCTTTTGTTAAGGTCGATGGTGATGGCTTCTATCCTTGTTCGCAGGGCAGCAACAATGAGGGCTTGGAAAGCAAGGAACTGATTCAGCTTGGCTTCCAATCGATTAAGCAGTTCGTTAAATCGATTGTTCTCATAGTTCTGGTGCAGAATCTGATGAGGTAGGGGATGAGATGGTCGACGGTTCACCAGGTGTGGCGAATAGGGTTCATCTCGGTTGTGTGGAGTTCGTGAGTTTCCATGGTGGTGGTTCGGATGAGGGTCTCGATCCAGGTGGTTGGAATCATGCCTTAATGGTGATTCACATGCGCAGGGAGCTTTACACATGTTGCAAAACCTTCGCTCGCGATTAGAGTTTCTTCTCGGATGATCCATGCTTCAAAGATTCTGAAACTAGGGCAAGCAGAAGAAAGAATAAGCAGAAAAAAAAGTTAGGGTGTTTATGAGTTTGGTTTACTTCCTATGGTGTTTGACAGAAACTCGACATATATATAGTCATCTGCAGTTTAGACCTCCAGCGACTAATTCCTTCCCCGGCAATAGCGCCAAAAACTTGATGTGTGCAGGCCTAGTGTTGTGTTTTTCTTACAAGCCCATTGGTCCTAAAAAAGTTTTAAATTTATAAAACCCTAGTGTCTGCAAGTGCACAGATGTATGTTGTAGGACTTAGGGTGTCAATCCACATGGAAGATGTCTAATCTGCAAACAACACCAAACTGGGAGAGTAAGAAAAGTCATAAACTCATGGGGATTTGGGTTTTTGGTTAAGCATCCTAAACTAAACCTAATCTAATATTTACGGGAAATAAAATGCAATGCAAATAAATTGTTAAAAGAATATCTCAAAGATGTCAACTCAAACTATAGACTTTAAACTCATAGGTGGCGATTTAGACTTCTCTAGTTTACTCTAATCAATGTCAAAGCATTTCCAATTAGCCTCCGGGTGATTTATCTTCATCTGTTTCTGGGATCTGCATGGAACTAGAATAGACATGTGTATGATTAACCAACTCTCGCTATTTTAATCAACTAATCACTCAGATCTGACAATTAACTCTCGCTCTCATGCCAGAAATAATATCATGCATTAAATATTGAATTCGTCTGCTCACATCTTCTCTACAGGTAGCTCAGGACTCCTGTAGCGACTATGTTCTTATGGAGCTAGGTATGGATGATCTGATACAGCACTCTCGTGGCTCTGATCGATCCTAGGCTCAAATAATAAGTCATGAATCTACTCTCATGCAATATGAACAACTTAGAAGAGATGAGATCCAGAATATGGTTTAGAAACTTAGACATCCTAATTGAACATATATCCCTATCGATGACTCTTCAACAACTTAACTCTCTGGGACAGATCTACATGATGAAAAGAATGATTAAAGACATGAAAGAATGCAAAAGATAAAACAGAAAAGTTAATTAGATAAAAAGGAGAAAGAACAGTGGATCTAGGGAAGAATTCCCTTCTCCGTCGCCTCAAAATCTCATTACAGGAGCACACACCCGTTTAGGACTGCTAAGGAATGTATTTATAGGTCCTAAGACTTTTCAGGTCTCTTTTAGGGCTTCTCTAAAGAGCAATGGTGGCGAAATGGGCTTTGATGTTGGGCCTTGTGGCTCGGATTTGGTCCACCGGGGGTGAAAGTCTTCCAGGGCAGGTAAAATGCCTGTTTACCTCGGGTGAGAGTCTTTCGGGACTGATGAATTTGGTAAACTTGTTCTCCATGGATATTTTGATTGCACCGTTAGATCTTCGTGATGTAAAGTGCTATGGAAAGCTGGTTGTCTCCTCTTGAATTTCTCCAAATTTAAGCTGGATCAGACGGTGAGAAAGTCTTCATTTGAGGCTGAACTTCTGACGGCCTGACTCTGAGCTAAAAATGTGGATTTCTTCCATTTTGCCATCTTTTTTCCTAAGTTTCCTTGAAACTACAAATATAGAGAAATCATAATAAAAGTTCATAAAACTGATTAAAACCTTTGAAAAAAACATTTGAAATCAATGGTGAAAATAGGTACAAATACGGTGTTATCAACAAACCAAAAATCTTGACTATATTCAAAAATTCCTGGGTGTATACTATGTCATCTGCATAACTTGTATCAAAAGTCTTGATATTATCAGCTAGACATGTCCATTTTGGGACGAAAAACCAGTCTCGACGCATACCCATCCTGAATTTCTCGTCTTATTCCCAATCGCGTTCAAATAATTTCATGTTTAATACTATTTGTTTAATTAAATGGATACATAACGGATAACGGAAAGGAGCAAGAATGAAATATGGTAACCGAATTACCCGTTTGAGAATTACCAACCCCAATTTCCCAAACCCATCTTGTGTTTAAGTTTGCCATTTTGTTTTTATATTATAAATACTTTGGATAATGTTTTTCAAAATCAGTTTAGGGATCATGAATAAATTGTTTTCTTAAGTTTTGCTTGTCTGCCTTCCTTGATAGTTTCATAAAATTTGAATTACCACGCCAAATTTCCCCTGTAGATAGTTTTCTTAAGTTTTATATCATAAACACTTTGCTTCAAACCGCTCCAAGAATAAAAAAAACTTTAGCAACTAAAAAAGGAAAAAAAAAAAAAAAAGAGAACAGATAAAATCAGAATGACCCCTTGATAGTTTCATACTCGTCACTGATTCCCAGCAGACGAACAGAGATTTCTCAGAGGAATTCATAACTCACTTACCCACTTTGATTTGCCCATCTTTCATCTCTGAAAGATTGTTTATTCGATCTACGAATTTCAGATATGTCGAAGATTTGGCAGAGAGGGATTCGATATTTCTCCTATGCTTCTTCGATCGAGAAAGGGCAGAGTCGTGTCATTGATGCTTCGTTAACTCTCATTCGTGAAAGGGCAAAACTCAAAGTATACAACTTTATTCAAAATATGAAAGTTTTTTTTTTTGTTCATTATTAATGTTTTTTTCTTTCTGTTTGTTTGTGTATATGGTTCTTGTAGGGAGAGTTAGTGCGTCTCATAGGAGGAGCCAAAGCTTCAGCATCTCTTCTTGGTGTACCTCTTGGCCACAACTCTTCTTTCCTTCAAGGTCCTGCTTTTGCTCCTCCAAGAATCAGAGAAGCTATTTGGTGTGGTAGCACAAACTCCTCCACTGAAGAAGGTTCGCTCGAGTTTTTCTCTGCTTCGTTTGCGATGATTTTCGATACGAAACTTTTGTTTGGAATGTTGGAAACTTTCGTATCTTATGTTAAGAGGTTTGTCCTGTGTTCTGAGCTCGTTTTTTTGGAATATTAGGTTGTAAATTCTGAATGTTGGAACTTGAGTTCTCTGCTTTGTTTGCGATTTTCGATACAAACTTGTGTTAGGGCCTATGTTATGTGTTCTGAACTTGTTTGGATTATTAGATTGTAGATTCTGAATGTTGGAACTTCAGTATCTCTACTTCGTTGCAGTTTTCTATTCAAACTTGTGTTTAGGGCCTCTGTCCTGTGTTCTGAACTTGTGTTTGGAACTCTAGATTGTAGATTATGAATGTTGGATTTTTTTGGTTGATGGTTTAGTTTTAGTCGAAGCATGAGGTGTTTGTTGTTATCAGATCACTCACCATGTGCTATACAGTCATCGATCTTCCATTTTTACGAGTTATGTGGGGTGTGCTTGTTTTTCGTTGAGATTAGATTGTGGAATATATTGCAGGGAAGGAGCTTAAGGACGCACGGGTTCTAACTGATGTTGGAGATGTTCCGGTACAAGAGATTAGAGATTGTGGGGTTGATGATGATAGGCTGATGAATGTAATTAGCGAATCTGTAAAGCTTGTGATGGAAGAGGTAAGCTATTATACCATTAACACTAGTGTTATGCTACCTTTCCTATTCGAGTTTACTCAAATCTGTGGAGAAGGCCTTTGTGTCATCTTAGTGTTTGAGATTTAGATCAAGACTTTTTTTTTAGTCTGTCTTGTTGGTTTTTAGCAGCTAAAAGTCCAAATGTTTATTGTGTCAGGAACCATTACGTCCACTGGTATTAGGTGGAGACCATTCCATATCTTATCCGGTTGTTAGAGCGGTTTCTGAGAAACTTGGAGGACCTGTGGACATTCTTCATCTCGACGCACATCCTGATATATATGACTGTTTTGAAGGCAACAAGTACTCTCATGCATCTTCCTTTGCTCGTATCATGGAAGGTGGCTATGCTCGGCGTCTTTTACAGGTTGGTTCAATTTCTCTGTTGTTATATACATTACAATATCAGGGAAAGATATTCCTAAGGAGAACTCAAACTTTATCGTAGGTTGGGATCAGATCAATAAACCAGGAAGGACGGGAACAGGGCAAGAGATTTGGAGTAGAACAGTATGAGATGCGAACCTTCTCAAGAGATCGCCAAATTTTGGAGAATCTGGTATCTCTCTCTCTCCCTAAATTTAGACAAAACAAACAGTGTTATAGCAGGGGACTTTGTATGGACTCCTTATTAGAGGTTTTGTGCATTTGTTACATTGCAAGTAATACATTAAATGGGTTTGTACAGAAACTAGGGGAAGGAGTGAAAGGTGTGTACATCTCGATCGATGTGGACTGTCTTGATCCGGCATTTGCACCAGGAGTGTCCCACATTGAGCCAGGAGGTCTCTCTTTCCGAGACGTACTTAACATCTTACATAACCTTCAGGGAGATGTTGTTGGGGCTGATGTTGTCGAGTTCAACCCGCAACGTGATACTGTTGACGGCATGACGGCAATGGTGGCCGCTAAGCTTGTTAGAGAACTAGCCGCAAAAATCTCGAAATGAATCAGAATGGTATGTTGGAGTTCCTGGTTTTGCTATGTTTCTTTGTTTTCATTGTTCAAGTTTGTAATATTTCGGTTTAGGTTCTTGAGAAGTCTGGCCCCGTAGACAGAACAGTCATAGATATGAATAAGAATGCTTACACTATATATGGTCATGCATCGCAGGAGAAAATGTAAATGAAAGACTAACTCATTTCCTAAATGTCTAAATTTTTTTGCCATGTTAGAATTCTTTTGAGATTTTATGGGCTTTATTGATTTTCATCAAGCAAAGAAAAATAAAGCTTCTTAGTCAACTATTACTATGGTTAAACAAAGAGAGCATGAAAGACTAGTTGAATGCGTGACCCCTATGGTAACTTAAGACCATAAGCCACAAGTCCGATTATAGTCTCCACTTCAAATGGTACATAATATAGGCTCTGTTCGTTTTTTCATCCAGACGCCATCTGGATGCAAATGCTTAAATGTTGTTCTATGGACACTTTAGAACTAATATCTGTATGCAAATGCTCAAAATACAGATATTTGAGATGCTGAAAAATAAAAAATATAGAGTCTGGGTACAAATCTAGCATCTCAAAAATTAAATGACTAAAATATTCCTCAGTATAACATATTCATAATTATCCTTAAAAAATTATTTTTTAGTTAAAAAATCATTTCTTATAAAAAAAAAATGTGCTAAAACTGCAAAATTTCATTTTTTTTCCAAAATCTTGATTTCCTGCAAAAATCGCAAATGAGAAAATTCATACCCTAAAAAATTTGAAACAGGAGTGAGAATATTTACACCTAAAGATGCTACGTAGTTTTTCAAAATACTGGAAGAAAAATTATGTTGGCGAGGAATCGAACCCTGCACAACACCTGTCAAACAAAGCATATATACATTTATTGGTAATTCAACGAACTTTTATAATATATATATACATTTTATGAGCGTTTATTTAAAAAAAAAAAAAACAGAAACGACGTCGTATTAGTTATTCATTACTTTTAGAAAATCTGGTCTTCTTCGTCGAGCTCTGTGTTCAAATTAGGGGAAGAACTGGAAATTAGGGTTTTTGGGTGTAGAAGAAGACAGAGGAGAAATTGAGACCCCAGAAGTTGATTTTCGAAACCCAAACTCGGAATTGCCTTCAAGTTCTTCTCGATAAAACAATTTGCCCCAAGATTAACCACAGCTCGTCGCTCTAAGAAATCTCCTTCGAGTCGAGGGAAACAAACTCCTTAGTTTCCAGCATTTAGGATCGGATTTTCTAAAAGCCAATGAATAACTAATACGACGACGTTTGAGTTTTTTTTAAATAAACGCTTATAAATTGTATATATATATATTATAAGAGTTCGATAGATTACTAGTAAGTACAATTGGTCTGGTGGTTTCTGGGTGTAAATGTTCTCATTCCAACGTGGCAGATGAGTCAGTCTCCGTTAAAAATTTGATAGGGTTGACTAACAGATAAAAAGTCTATGCACGATTTGGTCAAAAAAATTTCAGTTCAAACATGAATTTTTTTATTTTGCGGAGTTCAGGTATGTATAAACACATTATAAAAATACAGACACTAAATAGTACCAGTTCGTGCGATTGAAGCACGTATCGACCGCTTTCCCGTCCAATTATAAGAGTTTGATAGATTACTAGTAAGTACAATTGGTCTGGTGGTTTCTGGGATTGGTTTGTGTGGTGTAAGGTGTAGGTTCGATTCTCTGGACCTTACACAATTTTCTTTTTTCAGGATTTTGCAAAACGACATCGCATTCTTAGGTGTAAATGTTCTCATTCCAACGTGGCAGATGAGTCAGTCTCCGTTAAAAATTTGATGGGGTTGACTAACGGATAAAAAGTCTATGCACGATTTGGTCAAAAAAATTTCAGTTCAAACATGAATTTTTTTATTTTGCGGAGTTCAGGTATGTATAAACACATTATAAAAATACAGACACTAAATAGTACCAGTTCGTGCGATTGAAGCACGTATCGACCGCTTTCCCGTCCAATTATAGTCTCCACTTCGAATGGTACATAATATAGTATTGCAAGCTTTTGTTTGACATGACCCATGAGACTCTTTCTATGAGCAACCATTTCCTTTCTCTTTGTTTTTTACGTTTTTCTTCAAAGGGAAAACTGTTTTTTTTTTTTTGCTCATGAGAAAATACCAAGTTCTCAAATCCAACAGTATCACTCCACCTAGTGTTTTGGAGGCCTCTATCTACTGTAAATATAATACTGTGTTGCTATTTTTCTCTTCTTATCATTTTTGCACATGTTGCGACAATTAAAAAAAAATGTATGAAGTTCTACACGAGATAAAGTAAGGGAAGGGTACCAACTAAAAATGAATTGGCTACTTCACAATTAACGGAGAGTGGTAAAAATAATAATAAAAAAAATCATGAATATATGGTTCGTTTTCCTAATCTAACACCTTTAATGAGATAATTTAGTCAAGTTAGTAGTCGAATAAAAAAAAGTCAATATCAGATCCATCAAAATATATGCAACCTAAAACTTTTAGGGTATTCTAATCATAGTAGCTTCCTAATTTTGTGTCCTGAACAAACTCTGGTATAAGTCATTGAATCCCAAAATAAAGCCCTTATTCCTAGAAAATGTCATAATTCCCAATTATTTGACTCAGAAAAATAATTTGATTCAAAAAATAAATTTAAAAATATGACTCAATAAAACCCAAAAAAAAATTAAAAATCAACTCTAAAAGCAAAACAAAACACACATCTTGTTCTTTTGTCAATATATCTAGTAGCGAGTCAAAACCTGAGATGCTGAAGATATAATGTGTTCACCAATCACAAGTAACAATTAAAAAAAATCAATGTTCATTTAAAAAATCACAAGTAACAAACCTTACAAAATTTTGATAACCACTACTGTAAAAAATAAGACAGAGTTGTCATGTTCTATCGCCATAATAAAGAATAACGATAGTAGCGGATTTTTAGGATACAGATATCATAAACTTTCGTGAGGAGATCACAAATTTATACAATCTGTGAAACCATTTAGAAGTTATATCAGTTGAATGAAATGTTAAAAAAACAAAAAAACGTTATTCTAATTGTTTTAAACAAAAACTAAAATTTTATGATCGTCCATATTAGGGCATTAAAGTTTCGTTTCCTTCTACTTATTCTTCTCCAATTCAACTGCACTTTCAACTGTATTTTGATCTGACTCTTTGACATTAAATGGAACCTTCACCACCTCCATTTAAGGACACCCGAAAACTGGTACAGTGTAATGCAATCCCTCATTTAATGACATTACTATGAAAAACGTTTTATTGTTGCACCTGTCTATCTACTTCTGCAAATATATGGTTTCAATTTCTGATTTATATTTTTAAGATCTCTTGTCTAATTCTAGCTCTTGTTTTTATTAGACCTTCTCGTCTGCTCCTGTATATATACTATTAGATGTATAATAATTGTGTATATTATATATGTTCTAATTAATTAGCACTGATCATTTAATGTATATTTTTAATTTTTAATGTGGGTATGCATGTTATGTGTCATTCATTAGTGCTGAGTTTTTAGTCAGAATGAAATTTAACACAAGATATATTCATTCCGTTTCAAACTACTCCCTCGGTTCAGAATTATTTGATGTTTAAGTTTTTTATACACAGATTAAAAATTTATTTAATATTTTACACTAAAAATATTATTTATAATTTATTTAAATATAATTAGCTAATAAAAAGATAATCTGCAGAATATAAAAGGTCAAAAACAATAAAAATTCATTAAATTTTACATTGAAAAGTGAAAACATCAAATAATTCTTAATAAAAAAAAATCTCATAAAACATCAAATAATTCTGAACAGAAAGTATAATATCATTTAAAATTAGTTTTTTTTTTCCTTTTCAAATTTTATATCATTTTAGGTTTTCAATGTAAATTTTAGTATTTAATGCCTAATTTTACCTTCAATCTAAAAATACCAATAGTCAGTTTGTAAGTGTATGATAGAATTTCTAATTATGTTTTCTAAATATATATGAAAAAACCTCAAACAACATTTAATGAAATGGATTATATATATATATATTGTCGAAAAGAAATGGATTATATATATATATATATTAGGAAATGAAAAATTTTATTAAGTGAAAAATTTCATTAATATATATATATATATATATATATATATATATATATTCGTTATAACAAAATATTGGGAAGATTCGTAAGTTTCTGAATCGACTTTTTGAATTATAGTTAAACGAAATTTATTTTCATCTTTCCCCTTGCGTTTGATTCCTAGACTTTATGATCTTCGTGTTAAATTCTAAAAGTTTTAGATCTTAATTTCACTCATAACCTCTATTAATGTAGTGTTCAAAAGTATCCACTAATGATATTAAAGCAGAAACCACGCCTGTAAGATTAAATTATCCATCTTGTATACTTTCAAAAGTGCTAGATAACCAACTATTTGATATTATATATTATTGTATGTCACTGCAAAACATACTATTTCAAAAAACATTTAGTTTACGTAAGCATTTGCAACTTACGCAACTCTAAGTTTTTTTTTTCCCCTTATCTCATTCTACGTAGCTCTTGTCAATAGACAATAGATATCAGATTATTTTGTCTGAGTGCGGCCAAATTAATTGCATACTGTCCAAGAAACAGAAGATTATTAAATAAACGTAATAAATTATGAACCGCTTTCGAAAACATCCAATAGCTTCTTGAAAATTTAATTAGCCTTTTGTTTTGAATTTTATTTCGGGAAGGAAGTAGGAATTGAGCGTTGGATATTTATATACATCTGAGGGTTTTAAATAAGCTCTCTGGTTGCAGTAATTGAAGAGGCGAAACTTTGAATGCACGTCATGCATGGCCCATAAATTTATTGATTTTGCTGATAAATTAAAAAAATTCAAATGTTCTACTGCCTATATAAAATGACCTCGAAACAGATTGGCCTACACAAAATATAAACTTATAGTACGTACAAATATATCTACGTGATGTTAGAATTTACAGACAAAGGAACAAGCTGGTTGATGAAAAAGCGAGAGCTCGCTCTGTCTTATCGCATGGAATCTGAAGAAGCTTCTAAGAAAAGAAAGTGCCACCAATTATTAGCAAATGATGATCTCGTCGAAAGAGTCGAAGCTTCTTCCTTTGATCAGAAGGTAAACATGTATTTGATGTTGTAGTTATGTAAGAAGATTTTCTATGGAAAGGTCTTAAAACATTTGAAGATTCTGTGCAATTTCATTTATCAAAAATATAAGTTACGTCGTAAGAAATTTTGTGCCATAAGGTATCGAAACATTTGAAATTAGATGCAATCAAAATATATTTGATGCATGTTATAAGAAGATTTTTAGAAAAAAATGGAAGTTTTCGATAAATTAATTGTATTTGTGACCAAAAAAAAAACTAGGAGTTCTCTAGTTTGTTGATATAGTCAAAAATATTTACAAAAGTTCTTTTATGATTGGTGGACCTATGCCTTCATTTAATTGGAAATCGCTGAACATACTTATGATTTTAATTAGGAGATATATAGGATTATGAGTTTAGGAGATATGTAAGATGTTTTCGGATCTTGTGTTGCAGAGAAAAAGATTCAGTGAAGACACAGCAAATTATATCGATGAAGAATATCATCACAACCGCAAGAGCCTTGATCTTGAACTCAACTTGTCACCATCTCTGATCGATCTAAACAATCATCATGATCATGATCACGATCTGAGTAATTACAATAAAAATTATGAGAGAGTTGAGCGGAAGAAGAAGATGATGGAGATGGGTTCAGTGTTGGGGCTAAAAACACAGAAAAGCATGGGGTGTGTTGCTTTTGACCTCGACGACGACGGTAATGACAGTAATGGCGGTGGCGGCGAGGAGGAGATGGTGGCGAGAGTGTGCATGAAATGTAATATGTTGGTGATGCTGTGTAAAGCTTTACCAGCGTGTCCTAATTGCAAGTTTATGCATTCACCTGAAGACACCACTCTCTCACTTCTCTTCACTCCCAAGCCTACTTTGCTAGCTTAGTTAATATAGTTATTGTTTTTAGTTTCTAATTATATCTATATCTAATCACTAATTAATGCTTAGTATTTATTGTTTTTTATCGAACAATACTTTATTTGTTGAGATGTTGTTGAACGTCTGATTAATAGCATAGGATCATTAATGTGATCCGCTTTCTCTTTGCTTTTTTTTAGGTCACCATATTGTAACGTTGAGAAAATAATGTTAGTTGGTGATCATATAATACATGGCATCATTTGGCCACATGTATTTTATAAAAGGAGAAGTTATATTTGAATTACTTTGATTTTTTCCACAAATGACGACGGCCAGAGTATACGTCCTCGGCACGTAATTTTCGGTTTTTCAAGAATTAGTTTTTTTTTTTTTTGTCAATCGGTTTTTCAAGATTGATGTTTTCAAAATAATTTTTAAACAAAATAATAATGAAAAAATCAATAATTAGTATAACTTGGTATATATATGGGATAACAATATATAACTATAAGTAGGTAAATCGTAATTTGCTAAGTTCTTGATAGGAAATAACAAAAGGATACCATATACTTAACATTCATACCAAAAAAAAAGGATACCATACCACACACCAAAAAAAAAAAAGGATACCATACCACACACCAAAAAAAAAAGAGTTGAGTTCCATTTATTATTCTCGTACAAAGTTATACTAATATTTAATACGTTAAGTTGTATTGTAGAGCCCAAAACAATATATTTAGTACGTTTATATAATGAAAATAGAAATTCTTTTCATAAATGGATGAAAGTGGAAATTCTTTTTATAAAAAGGATACAAATTATTAGAAAAAATGGATACAAATTAAAATAACATGTTGTGGAGATTAATAATTAAAAAATTAATAATAATACTAAAACTTACTTGCATAATCTAAAAAATTGAAAACTTGAGGACCAAATAAATAATAAACATATGTAATATTGATATAATTTAACACTAAACTTTATAGTTTGAAAATTTTATAGAAAACTATAGAATTAATGTAGAAAAGAATACACTTATAGTAGTTTTGGAGTTTATAGTTAATTTCTAATATATTTAATGATTTTTTTCATTACTTTTTTCAAACGATCCTGTTAATTATTTATTACAGGAAAAAGTTAATGTATATTCATAAAATTATGTTTATTTTAGATTAATTTAAATAGTATCTATAAATTATTAAACGGATAATCCAAAAAATCAAGAATTGTAAAATCAGTGATTTATTAATTAATAGAAATATTTTTGAATTTGTAACCAATTAAAATATACAAAGTCATAAACTCTTAAATTTGACGCAAGTATATATACATGGGCTTATAGATGCTGATAAGACATCCATAAGAATCAGAAAGGAAAGAGACACACGTTGGTCACTTGCATGACGAGTAGATAATCCTCACTTCCTCTCGATTCCTGGTATTGATGTGTTTTTGAGTTAATGTTTTATTTTTTTTTACTGAAACACTATCGTATTTTGTTTTTATTAGATTATGTTTAGAGAAAATAAACGAATCCTCGTTCTATAAATGTACTGAAAAGAATCAAATATATACGAAAATATTATTAATAAACAATCATTTACAAAACAAAAATTAAAATAAATAATCATTAATGTGTGGGTTTTGGATTGCTGCTAGTTAAGGCAGAAATCGTTCAAACTATAGTTTGAAAAGCTTTTATGTCTCTGTTCTTACTCTTGATTTTTAGATCTCTCTTTTTTGTTGAAAGGGCTTGTTTTTGGTTGTCTCTCTCGAGTTCATTTCTCCCTTCTTTATAAGGAGTGGGGTTGCCTAGATCTTTTAATTCGCATGAGTATATGAACTATAACTTCCTAAACCCGTAGAATTATGTTTTTTTTTTTAATAGGCTTGTTTTTGGATATCTCTCTCGAGTTCGTTTCTCCCTTCTTTATAAGGAGTGGGGTTGCCTAGGTCTTTTAATTCATATGAGTATATGAACTAACTTCCTAAACCCTAAATCTCGTGGAATTATGTTTTTTTCTTTAACAGGTATAATACATCTGTGTGTGTTTTCTATGCTTGTCTATGTTACATGTATTTTCTGCGATTCGCACTAACCTTATATATTATTAGAGTGATGAGAGAAGAACACATGAGTGTTTGGAAAGAATTGTATATTGCTTTCATAATTATAATGAATAGGGTACATGCATATTTATACTAGATATCTTTTCTAAACTAGATAGATACAAATCTCAAGCCGGTGATAGAGAACCAGCAGAATGAATGGCTTGAGATTGACTTGGATTTATCAATGAAGCGCTTTGGACTTTGTAAAAGATGCGTATCGGGTGATAGTTGTTTTGGCGGGGGCTGTGAGCCATGGCAGAGATCATAGATCTCGTGTTGGTGACATTGTCAGATGGCTCGATTTGGCAGGGCCAGTGCTTTGGCGGAAGCAGCGATGGTGGTACAGATTAATATTGAGGTGATTGTCTCCAGTGATGGAGGTGATGAGGGAGGTACGGTGAGCACTGCTTCGCAACCGAAGCTCTGCTTCTACTCATTTCAAAGGCTTAGCAAATTAGCACCAGGTGACCTTTGCTTTTGTATCTGGTTTAGGATTTCTAATCCAGCATTAGTTACAGTGTCAATTTCAGGCATTTTTTTTTTTTTTTTTTGTTTCCCATGGCATCATTCTACTGCTTAGGTTTAGAGAGGTTGACGAGATACAAGCAGTGGCGGACCCATGATTAATTTTTAGGGGGTTCAAAATATAACACTAATGAAAAATAATGAAAGAAAAATTTAAAAATTATCATATTGGGGGATTGAACTTAGGTAAAGGGGGTCAAACTTGAGCTAAAACAACCAAATGATCTACAAAAATCTTTACTACATGCAACAAAACTATTTATATATAATTTTATTCTGTGTCATGTGACACCCTATTCTATAACGTGGTTCCGCCTCTGGATACAAGTACTTCTCAACAATGTTTATTGCTTAAGTATAATGATTGCTTCTATCTTCTCTTTTATATTCTTCACTTGGCTCTTGTAGCATCGGATTTGTTAGCCAGATTGGCTTTTGTTATATTTTGTAAACAAATTCTCCTTTAATGTAGAAAGTACCTAATCTATAAAACTTTGTTTGACCAAAAAGAAAGAAAAACATCTATAGTTCATATTTGAGATTTAACTAATAGCTTGTAGGTGTATTTAGAACAGTTCTATTTGAATCACTTATTAATTAATTTTGTTTCATTTACATGAAGAAATGTTATTTACTTATTTTGAAACAGATTGACCTGATTTGCACAGGACAGAAGTTTCAGATTAAAAATGTAAGTAAATCGAAACGATAAAACTATTATTAATGGTGGAGTTAAATCTCACATATCAACTATGAGATCTACAATTTCAAAAGTAAGATTTCAAATAGGAGCAGTAAAAAAGACAAATTTATTGTATCTTCTGCTTCTATGTTCTTCACTTGGCTCTTGTAGCAGCAGATTTGTTAGCCAAATTAGCTTTGTTATATTTTGGTAAAAAAATCCTCTTCTAATGAAGAGAGTACCTAATCTATGAAACATTGTTTGACCAAAAAAAGAAAAACATCTATAGTTCATATTTGAGATTTAACTAATTGCTTGTAAGTGTATGTAGAACACTTCGATTTGAATCAGTTATTAATAAAAAAATTTCATTTATATGAAGAAGGGTTATTTACTTATATATTTTGAAACAGATGGACTTGATATGCACAGCATAGAAGTTTCAGGTTAGAAATATAAGTAAATCAAAACGATAAGACTATTATTAATGGTGGAGTTAATTCCCACATATCAACTATGGGATCTACAATTTCAATAGTAAGGTTTTGAATGGGAGCAGTAAAAAAGACAATTATTGATGATATGGATTAACCCAATATATATGTTCCATTCATCAATTTTATTTTAAATATTGAGTTCTTTAATTTAAATAAAAATAAATTAATAAACTATTAGTGGTTCGTTTTTATGAAGAAAAATTGAGTTCTGCTATGAATAGTATAAACGATCCATATTGGTATTGTTTGTAATGTATTTTTACTGTTTAGTAAACTTTAATATTAATTCCTGAGGAAAAGTTATTAGGTAAGTTATAGGTTAATTAAATTTTATTTTAGTATATTGATATTTTTTATTCAAATATATGTTACATCCTAGGTGTGGAGAAATTACTCGGAACTAAAAAACAGTATTAAACCAAACCAGTATAGAAGGTATTTAACCAAACTGAAACTAACATATATACTTGAATGTATCCTAAACTCCTATATCCAAAAAACAAAATGATACTTAAAATATCCAAAATATTAGTTATATTTAATTTTGAAATAACAAAACTATCAAAAATACAATTACAAACTGAATATAATAATTATATTTAGACCAAAATATCTAAAATATTTAAAATATGCAATAATCCTCTTATATTTTTAAAAATTTAACATTTTCCAAAAATGTAACCAAAATTCATTAAAATTAAATTATTGAATTGTTTAGGTAAAAGTAACCAAACCCAATATATGATTATACCCATGCTATTATATAACACATTTTATCGGCTTCTCCCATTTAACCATACATTTTGACCGCTTGATCTGCACCATTTGATCTCTTTTCTCCATTAGAAGGTTAAGAAGAATATAAATGTCTTTTGAAACCAAAATATAGATGCATATTACAAAACTATAAAATAGAAAATTACAAACACAAACGATTTTTGAAGACTACATGACTAGTTCGTAAGGACATCTTCAACGCTATTCCAAATCGGACTCCAAACGCCATTTTTGGATAAAATATTCTTTAAGCCCACTCTATTTTCAACTTCAAAATGGAAAAATGTTATTTTTTACTCCAAATATGGAGTAATATCATTTTCTACTCTATTTTGGAATTGAAATATTTGATTTATAAAGTAGTCTTTAAAAATTTAAGTGATTTAAATAAGAGTGAATTAGCTCAATAATCATATATGAGGTCGAATTTGCAGAAATGACCAAAACCCCACACAAAACTATCGCTACTGTGGAGATAATCATCAGCGATTACCCTTTTACCACCAAAAGGTTGTGCCACGTTGTTTGTTGAGCTCTGACAGGAGACGTGAATGATTATATATGGTGGCTGGGAGGATTCTATAGACTAGAAGAAATATCTTCGTCTGTTAATCAGAGCCACACAAATAGTTCTCTCCAGACGAGCAATATACATTATAGTAACAAGTTAAATATTTTGTTATAGATTAACAATTATTATATCATATAAAAACATATAACTTTAGATATAACATTATGTTTTACACGATAACAATAATGTTAGATTGATAACAATAATGAGTTATATAGATGATTAAAGATATTATTGATATACTTAGCACGTTACATATAGATTAACGTCTACAATTATAATATTTACTAGGTAAAATATGTTATGTTGATAACAATAATGAGTTATATAAATAGTTAAGATGTTATTGATATACTTAGCATGTTACATATAAATTAACGTCTAATATTATAATTAACTAGGTTAAAAATATGTTAGATGGATAATAATAATGAATTTTCTAGATTGTTAAATGTGTTATTTTTGAAGTTAGTGCGCTACAGATACATATAATACTCTATTAGATGTGTTAGCATTCTGACAATAAAACTATAAAAGTAATTCAGCTAGATACACACTATTATATATGTTAGAATCAATCTGATAGGATCATCGTTTGTTCTAGCAGTTGGAATATGGAGTTATTTTTCTTTACAAAGAAAGCCAGAAAAAAAAACTTAATTTGATAAAGGATGGAGAAGTCAGGGTGACTATACCGGTGAGCAACCAAAACAATGCTAATTTTTGATTGAAAGTTCAGATCGAAGTTAGAATTTCACAAGCTTAGATCATATACAATAAATTTCAGATGCATTCCAATAAGCAGATCCGGTGATGGTGATTTGATATTGTTGGGAAATATTGTTTTCGAAGAGACAATCTCGAGGATGAAGGTGAAGAAGATTACAATAGTGACATAAAAAAAAAAATAGAGATGAAGGAGAGATAAAGGAGAGATAGAAATGCATAATGTTTAGCATTAGTGACACCAATTGAAAAAGCATGTTCTAGTCAAGCCAGATCTGACACAAAATCTCTTTATAATCGACCTACATATATAGCTTAATAAAAGTGTATTGGTATTAAAAAAATTGAACAATATCCTATACAGTGCATGGTCATTTCTGCAAATATGCTTGGCGGGATGGTCGTTCTTTACAAACTATTCTTTAAATAAACATATTAAAATTCTAAATCCATTATATATTCCATTTATCCACTTAAGAATTATTTATTAGGCCTTTTATCGAAAAATCTATGCTTAATTTATCTAAATATTGTTCATAATTCATATTTTTAACACTCTAAAGTTATTAATGTTTTTGTAAAAAAAAACAATTAATAAGTCAATCTGTAAATTTTATAGATAAATTATATTTTTTAGCAATCAACAATAAAAAGGAAAAATAAGAATATGTTTAGAAATTTTTTGTTGGAGTAGAAAATGAAGAAATATATTAGAGAGAAATTCAAATCCATTGGAAAATGAAGAAATATATTAGAGTTAAATATGCAATAATACATTGGAAATGCTCTTAGACTATGTACTATGGTTTATAATTCAATATTTTTGTTTTCACTTTTAACACTATATCATTTTTTTTTGTTTCAACCTGATAATTCAATACCCTCTCAATTTTTACACTCTACAATAGTTTTGGTTAATTACGTTAAAAGGATAATTATCCAGAGAATAGGTTTCTATTTTCACTGCTTTTTACCGATATTGTAAGTAGGTAACTCTTATTATTATATGTATTTTTCTCCCTATAAATATTTTGCTTCTCTTTGTAAATAGAACATGTAACTTACGAATGAATAATAAGAAATCACTATTTTCTATTCTTACCCACACATTCCTCTCATCTCTCTCTCTCTCTACAAAACAAATAATCTATATAATAAAACATCATCACCTATATACAAACACATATATAATATCATATAATCTATAAAACGTTATCAACAGGGTCTGTCTCTATATCTAAAATGTAAGATTAAATTATGTTTGATCCGTTTATGTTTATATACTATGATCGAGATGACTGTCACTGCCTTCTCCGAACCGATCACTATGGTAGACTATACATTCACGATCATTATGATCATATGGTAGAGAAGGTCTTCTCAGATCAAATAATTGGTTGGCGTATGATCATATGGTAGATGTCTCTTCAGATCACGACATCCATATAATAAATGTCTCAAAGACATTTATGAAAGGTTCCAGAAGAACCGTTTGAAAAAAAATCTTTAGATGACATTTAAGAAAAGTTCTTGAAGAACTAAAAAAATAAAAAAAATCAGAAGACATATATGAAAAAGTTCGAGATGAACTGTATGAAAAAATATATCCAGAAGATATAGATTTATTTTCTAGATGAAACATATTATGTAGTTATTCAAGAACGCTTTCATTTTGCATAATATATTTCGTCCAAAAGATGAATTTTTTTTCTAATTATTTTTCTTTAAGTTCTGTTTATTATCGTTAATTATATGGAAGGCTTTCTTTCTATTTGCTTTAACTTCATTTTTTATTATGCTTATAATTTTAAATTTTATCATGTTTCTTTAAAATTAGAAATTTAAATTGCATTATAAATTGTTATACAGATATCATATCAAATTTGGCAAAACTTGAGATCACTCCCCTTGATATATCTAGAAATAATTAAATGAGATGGGCAATAGCCACAATGATGCATTTAAAGACTAAACAGCTCCTTGATACAATCGATAAATCAAAATCTTTACCAGAAGAGAGGAAGGCTAACACCATGATATATTTATTCAACCATATCTATGATGGTTTAAAAGATGGATATTTCACAAAAACAGTTTTTTTAGATCTTTGGTAATCACTCAAAGATGGGTTTGATCACTAGAAGTATATGATCTTACCAAAAGCAAAACATGAGTGGTTAAATCTCTGGTTCCAGGACTACAAGAATGTTAGATAATATTACTCCACTCTGTTTAAATTCACTTCAAAAATAATATTATGTGGAGAAACGATAAGCATTTTGATGGGAAAGCGGCCAATTCATACCTCAACTCTTTCAACTGGTACCAATTAGTACCTGAAAAATTTTGGTGTGCTAATCAATACTTAAACTTTTGAAAATATGAATATCCATACTCCAACTTATATTATTTGGCCAAAACAAACTTTAACCTGAATTTTGTTAGTCAACGCCGTTAAAATGTTAACGATGATAACACAGATTCTATTTGTCATCCTCATTGGAAAAAGTCGAGAAGAAGCTTAATGCAAATACCAAAATTCTTAAAAATAGCATTAGAAGAAACATATCCATTACCAGATTTTGGCTGGAGAGAGCCCAAGGATTCGAGAATTGAGTTTTGATCAGAATCTCGCTTGGACTCAAGTTTTGTTGTTCTGTGGTTATTCAGATTCAAAGAAACGCATTTGGTGCAGTGGTGTCATGTAGCACAGAGGCGTTATTTAACTTAGGTTCAATTCCCTTGATGTGCAAGTTAATTAATTTATTTTCGTTTACAAAACAATGTCGTCTTGCAGTTTTGTTCAAGGAGGATATGACATGTGACATCTTATCATCGTTAATATTTTAATGGCATTGACTAACAGAATTCGAGTCAAAGTTGGTTTTGGCCAAAATAGCATAAGTTAGGGTATGTATATTTATATTTTCAAAAGTTTAGATATTGAGTAGCACACCAAAATTGTTCAAGTACTAATTGGTACCAATTGAAAGAATTGAGGTACGGATTGACCCATTTGGCCAATTAGTACCTCAACACAGATAACTGGTACCGATTAGTACCCAAAATTGTTTGGTGTACTAATAAGTACCCGAACATTTAAAAATTTGAATATCAATACCTAAACATTTTTTTTTTGGCCAAAACATACTTTGACTTAATTTTCGTTAGTCATCTACGCTAAAGTGTTAACAGAGAATCTGAGTTGGCACTAGAAATCTGAGGTGGCATTATAAATTAAAGTAGGTGTTCATGTCTTCGAGTTGTTCATGTCTTCATGGCTTGAGCTGGTAATAATAACAATATTTGAGAGGAGTAATTAAAATACTTTTCTAGCTCAGTTGGTAAATGCGTAGTTCCTTTAATTTTTCTAAAGAGGGTTCGATTCCTAGAAGCTGGAGTTTTTTTTTAAAACTTAAACTTATCAAAACGACGTAATTTTAATTTATAGTGCCACATCAGATTTCTAGTGCCAACTCGGATTTTTTTGTTAACACTTAGACGGAGTTGACTAACGAAAATTAAGTCAAAGCATGTTTTGGCCAAAACAAAATTGTTCAGGTATTGATATTCAAAATTTTAAATGTTTGGGTACTTATTAGCACACCAAAATTGTTTGGGTACTAATCGGTACCAGTTATCTGTGTTGAGGTACTAATTGGCCTTTTTCCCGCCTATTCACCCACCATGCAGACCATTTCGATTATTTATGGTATTATTTGATACATCTAACAGATGGTCATATGTGTCTATTGACTATACAAAATACGGCTTTTACAAGATTTATTGCCCAATAATCAGGTTGAGAGCATAATTTTGTGATTATATGATAAATAAAATAAGACAAAAGTCTAAAACCGTGCCAGGCACGTTTCCCTAAGTAGTTTCCATCCACCTTGTTTTGCCTGATTGGGACAGTTTCCTGCCTGGTTTTTCCTAAAATAGAAAGTTTTTCAAATCTTAAACCGTCTTTTTTCTTCCTCGCCGTGGTTCCACCCCCGACTTAGTCGGTTGGTCAGCCGTTTATCGGTCTCTATGGCTCACGGTGCTAATACGGAGCCTCTCTTCTTCCCCTCCCCTTTTCCTCTTAGTGGGTCTTTGGTTCGAACCCTTAAACCCTCCCTTCTGTCTTGTCCATTTGATTTAGCCATGGCTCAAAGACTATCTTATCATGACAAAGGCAAAGCGGTCGCGACCTCTAGTAAACCGCCGAGATCAATCCGCGTGAAGGTTCGTGACTCTGACAATTCTGCCCTGCTCCCCTAGTGGGGCAGAGTGACTCACCCGAAATATCAGAAAGTCTGGTCCATTGTTCCGTTCTTCAGCCAACAGATGGAAGACCTCAGTCCGGCCTATAGGGGCTGACCTCGGACAAGGAAAATTCCAATTCCAGTTTGCTAATGAGGAGGATCTTCAATGGGACCTTACAAACAGACCTTACCACTATGCAAAGTGGATGCTTATCATTCAACGATGGGAACCCACAGTCTCTAAAGACTTTCCTTCGCAGATCCCGTTCTGGATCTCCATCCAAGACTTTCCGGTTCACCTCTGGACGCAAGAAACCATCAAAAGCCGTGGGGACTCTCTGGGTTTCTGCGAGGAAACGGATATCACTTCTCTCTCAGCCAGGGTGAGGGTCCAAGTGAATGGCTTAAAGCCTCTCATCACTTCTGCCATTGTTGAATACTCTAACGGAGATGAGGTTTCGGCCACCCTTGTTTATGAAAAGCTCGAGCGTCATTGTCCTCGTTGCATGATGCTTAGCCATGAAGAAAAAGAATGCCTGGATCCGGAGCATGTTAATCCCGGCCCTGGATCTCATCTCTCCTTAGGAGGTGGAAACCTTAGCTCTAAGAAGATCGATGATATCCGCGGTGATGGGGTGACCCATGGTCGTGAGCTTGAGGCGGATAGACGAGGTGTCGGATCCTCCAAAAAGGCCATCCATTTCTCCAGCCACCTATCCGGCTCCAGGCCCGGGAACCATCACTCTGAGGGAAGAGGAGGGTCCTCTCGCACCTTTATGCCACCCTCGAATATCAACTTGGATCCAAAGAGACATTTGGCCTATGCAAATCCTGCCAGCTCGGATAGGAGGACTCCAAACCCTTACATCAGGCCTGGAAAAGCAGAACGAGCCCTGCTTCGGGAGAACTCATCTCTCAACTCTGCTCGCTGGGAGAGGGTTGAAACATCTAGAACCAGCAGATCCAAATCAGATGTAAATTGTCAACCCTCCTACACCTCCCCAGGCATTTCCGCAAGAAGCTGTGACCAAAGCCATTGGAGAACTTTGAGGTGTTATGAAACAATACACAAGTGTGGCGGACCCTACTGAGAGTGCTGCTCGCAAAGAAAGGTACAGACAAGCGGAGGAATCTGGACAGGTCCAAGATGCGGCAATCCAAATGGTCCAAGCGGCCATGGTAAATCAATATCAGCCTGAGGTTACCTCCCCTGTTGAGCGTATTCCTGCAATTCTAAGGCTTGGACCTGTAAACCCAGAGATCCAAGGATCCACTGGTGTGGCTCTGATCCCCGAAGCTATTGCTAAACCTAAACGTAGGCCAGGTAGACCCCCGAGCAGCAAAAACGCATTATCCGCCCAGAACATTAGTTCAGGGTCTATCTCTAAGAAGAGGAAAGTCAAGACAATTCATAGTTCCCCGAGAAGAAAAACGACTACATCTCTAAAAAGGAAGGGGGCCTCCCCAAGCCGGAAGAGAAAGTCGAAAGTACCTGAGTTAGTGAATGCACCTGATGCGGGACCTAGTGGTGTAAATCCTCCAGCTGAGGTGACCCTAAACGACTCCAAACCACCAGCGGCAACGATTATCCCAGCGATAAAAAAGAGGACGATGGATTTTCCCACTCCATCAACTCCTCTTCCTTAAAGATAGCCAGCTGGAACTGTCAAGGGTTGGGGAACCCCTTGACAGTTCAACAGATTGGGGATATTAGATTGAAGCTATTCCCTGAGATCCTTTTCCTATCTGAAACGAAGAATTCAAGCGAATTCATCCTTCAGAAGCTTCAATGGATGAAATACTGTCACCATCATTTTGTTCCCCCACACGGTATTGGAGGTGGAGGCCTCACCCTGTTCTGGAAACAGGAAATTGACCTCGAAATCCTTGATTCGTGTGAGAATTTTATTGATACCAAGCTGCATTATGAAGGAAAACCTATCTTCGTGACTCTAGTCTACGGTAACCCAAACCGATCAAAACGAAAGCAGTCTGGAGGATCTTATCTTGCGAGCGAACGTTAGAGAAGGGCCTTGGTTCCTTACGGTCGATCTCAATGACATCATTGACAACTCGGAAAAAGAGGGAGGCCCGGTAAGAGCGGAGGGCACCTTATCGAGTTCCCGGTCCTTCCTGTTGGAGGAAAACCTATATGATCTCCAACATTCCGGAAATTTCCTTTCCTGGGGAGGAGTTCGAGGAAACCATCTTGTCAGATGCCGACTGGACCGCGCGATGGCAAATTCCGATTGGGCTGAGCTCTTTCCGGCGGCGAGGAGTGAGTATCTCAGCTTCGAGGGATCCGATCACAGGCCTATAATCTCGCATTTTGACCTCAGAAGAAAGAAGAATCATGGGATTTTCCGATATGATCGTAGATTCCGAAACAAACCCGAGGTGTTTAACCTGGTTAAGGAAAGTTGGGCTTCTAACCCACAGGCCTCTGTCTGCCGCAGAATCTCCCAATGTAAATGGGCCCTTATTGAGTGGAACAAGACCCAACAGAATAACAGCCAAAAGCTGATTGTGGGCCTAAAACTCCAGATCGATCAGGCGATGTCTAGCCCTATCGCCGACGACTCTCTGATCGTAAAACTTAACGCCGATCTCCGAATTGCTTACCAAGCGGAGGAAGACTTTCAGAAACAGAGGAGTCAGAATTTGTGGCTCAGCCTGGGGGATCGCAATAACGGATATTTCCACGCCCTGACCAAAAACCGAGCTGCTCTAAACAGCTTCTCCGTAATCGAAAATGATGGGGGTGTCCCTGTTTTTGAAGAAAATCAAATTGTTGAGGTGGTAATCTCCTATTTCGACAAAGTGTGGACGGTAACCGAGATCAAATAGATACCGAAGCAATCAAGCCGAGAGTTACAGAAGCCTCTAATCTAAAGGTTATTATGGAGCCCACGGCTGAGGAGATAAAGCAAGCGGTGTTCTCCATTCACGCTGATAAAGCGCCTGGCCCTAACGGGTTTTCTGAAAGTTTCTTCCACTCTAACTGGGCGACAATCAGGAATGAGATTGTGTCTGAAATCCAAGCTTTCTTCTCCTCCGGGGTTCTCCCTCACTCCTGTAATGAAACATTTGTCAGACTTATCCCAAAGTGTAATGGTCTGTGTGAGCCAAAACTCGCACAACCAAAAATTTGTTAAGGAAAACTTAAGGGATCCAAAATTTCTAGGGTTTATCGCAAGAACAGTAAGATTAAAAGAAGGTTTTTGCTGAAAAGTGTTTAAGTCTTATTGCTCTCGAGTTGTGAAAAATAACATCATGAATTGTTTACAGCAACTATTTATATAGAGTCTATGAACCGCCTAGCCGAGAGTCTCGGGAAAGATTTTCGGAATATTTCCTTATCGCTTCGTGCGGCCGCCGCCATAGCACTTTGCCTAGGGTTTTTATGGGCGTAGGTCCTTTACGATCTTTGCTCATCTCATTAAAGAAGGACTGGCTCGGCCCAACACGAAGAAAGCGGCTCGGCCCATTCTTCCTCTTGCTCAGCTCGACCCACTCTTTGTTCTTCTCACGGCTTGGCCCATTTATCTTCTTCCATGGCTCGGCCCACTCATCTTGCTGAGCACAGCTCGGACCACTTGTTTTGTGGGACGGCTCGGCCCATATTCGGTGGGCAGCTGTTCCTTCTTGCCAAATCGTTTTGTGGGATGGCTCGACCCCAACAGTTAGCCTCCCAGCTCGTCAGTTTCGGAGACGAGAGTGACGAGGTTCATTGCTCCTGGCCATGGGATAAACCATCGAGTTAGGCCGTTGCGAAACAATTCCACTTGAGGCATTTTGGGAATAAAAATGCCGAGCCGTTCTTCACGAAGCATAATAGAGAGCCATTTTTTGGCGAGGCTGTTTGAAAGAAAATGCCGAGCCGTTCAAAAGATGAGGTTACTTTGACAAAGATAGCGCTGAGCTGTTTTCAACGACGTGGTGTTTACGTAGTGCCGAGCTATTTTAGCGACGAGGCGTTTCAAGATAAAAGATAATGCCGAGCCGTTTTGTTAAAGGCAAGGCGTGGCGCAGTCTGTGCTGCTTGATGAGATATCCTTGGGAAAGAATGTACGCGAGGCGATTTGACAACGGGGACAGGCGAACTGTTTTTCCCCGAGTTTTTTTTAAAAGGACGAAGCGTTTTTGCGAAAACTGTGTCGAGCCGAATAAACGACGAGGCGTTTTGTGAAAATTGTGTTGAGCCGAATAAAGGACGAAGCGTTTTGCGAAAACTGTGCCGAGCCGAATAAACGACGAACCGTTTGGCGAAAACTGTGCCCGAGCCGAATAAGCGACGAGGCGTTTTGCGAAAACTGTGCCGTTCTTAATGTAAGACGCCCATAGTGCTGCGGTGCGTAGAAAAACTAATACTAAAGCTTTTCCAGAAAATACAATACCGAGGCGTATTAGATATTGTCGGGGGAGAGTGTTACGCCGACGCACGTGATCTAGATACGGCTTGTTACTGGATTAAGTCAGGAGATGCCAAACCGACAAGGTCAAAAGATGCATAGACGACAAGGCAAGACAGTGCCTAGAAGATGAGCCGAGACGATGGCTAGGAGACAAGGCAAGGGGATGCCTAGGAGACGAGGCAGGAGGACGCCTAGTCAACGAGCCGAGATGATGGTTAGGCGATAATGCAAGAGGATGCCTAGCTGCCGAGCCGAGTTAACGGCTAGGTGACAAGGCAAGAGGATGCCTAGGCGACGAGGTAAGATGATGCCTAGGCAATAAGCCAAGATGACGCCTAGCCGATGAGCCGAGATGATGGCTAGGCGACAATGCAAGAAGATGCCTAGCTGCCGAGCCGAGTTAACGGCTAGGCGACAAGGCAAGAGGATGCCTAGCTGCCGAGCCAAGTTAACGGCTAGGTGACAAGGCAAGA
>NW_006256756.1:11475250-11505725 GCF_000478725.1 Eutrema salsugineum | reverse complement strand
CAAGATGATGTCTAGGTGAAAAAGGCAAGATGATGCCTAGGCGTTAAGCCGAGATAATGCCTAGGCAACGAGCCAAAATAATGCCTAGGCAACGAGCCGAGATAATGCCTAGGCGACAAGGCGAGGTGATGCCTAGGCGATGAGTACAGTAAAATGATGCTTAGGTGACGATCGAAGATAATGCATAGGCGACGAGGTGTTTTCGTTTAGATGACGCCGAGCCGTGTTTAGCGATAACGACAAGGCGATTTTTATTGGCAATGCCGAGCCGTGTTTAATAATAACGACGAGGCGATTTTTATTGGCAATGCCGAGCCATGTATAACGACAAGGCGTTTTCATTATATGATGCCGAGCCGTGTATAACGACGAGGCGTTTGTTTTTTATTAACCAAAGATGATTTCGGGCCGTTCATTGAGATTTATCCATTCTATCACTGAGAGAGGTCCCATTGAGGTGAGCTGTTTTAGATTGTTTTGAGAAAGAATCTCCGACTAACGCCGAAGTATTTTTCAAGTAAGTTATGTGTTTTATAGGCCTTGTTCTCTTTGAGAGACTGATCATTCGTGAGGAAGAGTCGGGCATTGCAGCCAAAGTGTTTAGCTTGAGCCTGTTTTTTTCTTGCCGAGGCGTTAGCCCAGGGTTTCTCATTGATGAGGCAAAAGTTCAAGAGGATATAGTGTTCTTTTTGGAATATGACTATAGACCGGCGTTCCCGAGAGGGTGAGTGCGTTTTGCCGGGTTTAAGAGTTCACTTCGGTTTTAGAGAAAGCGATGTAGTCTCGACTTATAATCTTGTGTGCGATAGTGAACTGTGGCGACCGATACGTTTTTAGTCTGAAATTTTTATAGTGCGCTTAATTTTTATCCATAGAGGATGTAACTTGCACCCTCGTCCTAGGAAAGGTGGTAAAAAGTCCGTTTAGAGAACTTGGTATTTGTTGTCTCGTTGTGGCCAGCAACGAGACGAGGCGTACAGTGTTTGGATACCAAAGTAGAACTTTGCCAAAGCAATGCAAGATCAATGAACATAAAGTGCTTTGTAAAACAAGTAAAATGTTTAGCTGACGTAAAAACAAGTGAATAAAAGACTAGCCGAAGTGAAAGCAAGTGAATGAAAACTAGCCGAAGTGAAAGCAAGTGAACGAAAAAATGAAGTGAAATAAATCTAGACATACCTGACTTGACGAGCTAAAAATTTAAGATATGGTGTAAGTATATCTTAGGAGGGGGGATAGCTGAACCCGTCCGAGGACGGACTGCCTACGTACCCTTTGCAGGGATCAAGCCGTCCCGTAGTCCATGCTGGTCGTGGTGCATCCTTAGTGATAGTATCTCTTCAGATGCGGAGTTAAAATCAAGCTCCGGATTGCTGCTTTCGTCGCTTCGTATTGCTCGTCTAAATTCTTCATTTCTTCCTCATTCACGATAAAGTCTGATGATCGATGCAGAGCATCCTGAATTATTTGCGGCGTGTTCAGAGCCATCTCCCTTCGAAACTCTGATTTGTACCATAGGGATCGTTTTAGGGCTTCAAGGGCGGCCTTGTCACTTATTCCTTCTACTTTGGACACAACAGCTTTGAACCTTGCCATGTAATCCCGAAGCGGTTCGTTAGGTCCTTGAGATAACGTCCATAGATCGGCGTCGGAGGTGCCTCGGTCCATGAACATCGAGTACTGCTTCGTCAACTTGAATGCCATTTAGTGCCGAGGCGAGCTCTTCTTGGCTTATTCGCCGAGCCGAGCCATTTTGTTGTGACTTCGTGGTTCCATCATTCTGTTGGGCGTCCACGTCGATCGCGTCATTCTCCTCTTCGCCGGCCCGTCGCCTTGAGTTCCGACGGAGTGGAAGCGGCTCGGTCATGTTAACTCGGGTTTCCGCGGGAGTCTGTTCGCCGAGGAGACAAAACATTGGTGGAGCCAAGGGGTTTCTCGCGCCGCTCCCCGAGGCTTCTGCAGGCGTTGAGAAATCGAAGCGTCTCCGGATTCCATCCATCGGGTCGGAGATTCAAGCTCTCCAAGTTGGGTGTCGTCGCTCGGCCGTCATCACGTCGAGCCTCTGCCTCGTTTCTTTTGTCCTGCTCGTCGATCTTCTTCATCAATGCAGTCATCATGTTTTGCATCTCCTCTTGGATTTCGGTCGTCGCCATCGTTGTGCTTGATGCTGGAGCGTCCTTTTCCGCGCCGTTATCGTTGTTGTTGTTGTTGTTATCGTCGAGGGTGTTGCTCGCCATGTTCTTCAGATCTTAAAGTCTTGTCGATTTAGAGAAAAGAAGTTTCAATCTCCCCACAGACGGCGCCAAATTGTGTGAGTCAAAACTCGCACAACCAGAAATTTGTTTAAGGAAAACTAAGGGATCGGAAACTTCTAGGGTTTATCGCCAAACACAGTAAGATCGAAAGAAAGTTTTTCTTGCTGTAAAACTGTTTAGCTCTTATTGCTTAGGGTTGCAAAAGTTACAGAATGAATTGTATACATCATCTATTTATAATAATTCTCCGAACCGCCTAGCCGAGAATCTCGGGAGAGATTTTCGGAATATTTCCTTATCGCCTCGTGCGGCTCACCGCCTTTGTATTTCGCCTAGGGTTTTTATGGGCTCCGTCTCTCAAGGCCTTAGTTCAGCCCATCTGAACTTTTCCACGGCTCGGCCCATCTAACTTCTCCACGGCTCGGCACACTTGCCATTTTAGTCGAGACATGATCCGGTCCACCTCACCGAGCCGCGGCTCGGCCCAGGCATGTTGGAGAGGGGCGCAGCCCATTTCTTACGATTTGGCTCGGCCCATCTATCTTTCTTCGCGGCTCTCCCTACTGGTCTATCTTCACAGCTCTCCCACTTGGTGATCGCGGCTCTCCCACTTGTCTTGGTGAGAACGGCTCTCCCACTTGTCTTGGTGAGAACGGCTCTCCCACTGGTCTTGGTGAGAACGGCTCTCCCACTTGTCTTTCTTCCATACTTAGTCATTTTGAGATGGTTTTATCTGCTTGGGGTGAAAACCGACCCTAACAGTGAGTCACCAAGTAGCCGAGGAACTCTCCCGAGGTTACTGCAAATCTGCACTTCGCCGGGTTCAGTTTCATGTTATGTTTGTTCAACTACTCGAAGCATTCTCGTAGGTGCGCGATATGGTTTTTTTCTTCGAGTGATTTGACAAACATATCGTCGATGTATACCTCCATGGTTTTTCCGAGCTGATCTGCAAACATTTTATTGACGAGCCGCTGATATGTTGCCCCGGCGTTCTTGAGTCCGAACGGCATGACTTTGTAGCAGTATATCCCGCGATCGGTTATGAACGCCATTTTTTCCCGGTCATCGGGATGCATTAGGATTTTGTTGTAACCAGAAAACGCGTCCATAAATGTGAACAACCTGTTTCCCGCGGTGGCTTCGACGAGCCGGTCGATGTGTGGTAGTGGGAAACTGTCTTTTGGGCACGCCATGTTGAGGTCAGTGAAGTCTACACAGACCCGCCATTTGCCGTTCTTCTTCTTCACAACCACCGGATTCGCAATCCAGTCCGGGTATTTTGCCTCGGCGATTGATCCTACTTTGAGCAATCTTTCCACTTCGTCGTTAACTGCTTTAGCTCACTCGGGTCCGAGTTTCCTCCTTTTTTGCTTGATTGGTTTGAAGGTTGGGTCCACGTTCAGCTCGTGACAGGTCACGTCGATGCTTATGCCTAGCATATCCTCCGCTGTCCAGGTAAAAGTGTCGATATTCTCCTTGAGGAGGGAAAGAAGCTCGTTCTGGACGCGCTTCGTCTATGCATACCGAGTCCACCGCGTCACATACCGGCTCGCCGCGCGTTTCACAGCTCTCCGTGATCTGTAATTGCTATAAGAGTTTCGAGAGCTCGTTCGCAGGCTCTCGGTCCGTCTTCAGCTTTTTGCGATCTACGTCTGCTCGTGCATCGGTGACGGGGTTCCTCAACTTGTACTCCGTCAAGCAACACATTCGTGACTCCCTCAGGTTTCCCCAAATTGTTTTGATGCCAGCTGGAGTCGAGAATTTGAGGCAGAGGTGATAGGTGGAAGGGACAGCCCTCATCGCATAGATCCATGGAGTTCTCATAATCACATTGTAGATTGCTAGGTGATTGGTGACGCAGAATTCGACGATCCTAGTGACCCCGCCTGCTACCACAGGGAGCCTATTTGTGCCTATAGTTATCGTTGTTTCTCCAGAAAATCCGGTTAGAGGTTTGGGGATCGCCGTCACCTCGGAGAGATCGATTCCCATCCTTCTGAGTGTCTCCCTAAAAATGATGTTTACCGAGCTCCCAGTATCGATGAGCACTCTTGCTACATCGTGGTCTCTGATCGTCAATTCGATCACTAGTGGATCGTTGTGCAGTCTATCTATCCCTGCCATTTCCTCTTCGGCGAAGGAGATCACCGTATTCGGAATATCGGTCGGTTCTGTCCAATTTTCCTTCGCTTCGGCTCGGCGCTGATAAGCCTTGATGGAAGACACCATGATCATGTTGATCCTTTGTCTCGGCTCGGGTCGCTCTTCGGGTTCGCCTCTCCTCTCGCGCTTGGTGTTATCGTCTTGTCGGGGAGGATTTGCGGGTTTTGCCGTGCCGCTCGGCTCGGCTCCCTCTTTTGGCTCATTAGGGACGTCGTCTTTAAGATTCACCGTGTTCGGGAGCTCTCCTGCTGCCATTTTAGCCGCGATTTGCCTCCTAGAGTTCGGCATTGCGCCGTCGAGTGCCCATAGGTTTGGTGATACTCACAGAACGCCTTTTCGTCATAGTTGGTGGGTCTTCTTACCCAAGTGTTGCTGCGCGGCTCTCCTCTTCCTCGTCCAGCGCCAACTTCGTAGTTGTGGGCACCTCCTCTTCTTGGTTCGTCCGAGCTCTGCGTCGTTGCGTTGTTTGATGGGTTGCCTTTCTTCGAGGGGCGCGTCAAGATTGAGCTCCGTATCGCTGCTTTCGTCGCTTCGTACTGCTCGTCCAGATTTTTCATCTCTTCTTCGTTCACGACAAAATCTGACGACAGATGTAAGGCATCTTGAATCGTTTGTGGCGTGTTGAGGGCCATTTCCCATCGGAATTCAGATTTGTACCACAAGGACCGCTTCAGAGCTTCGAGTGCGGCCTTGTCGCTGATTCCATCTACTTTGGATACGACCGCCTTGAACCTTGCCATGTAATCCCGAAGCGGTTCATTCGGTCCTTGGGATAGCGTCCACAAGTCGGCATCCGAAGTTCCTCTATCCATGAACATCGAATACTGCTTAAAGAATATAGCAGAGAGCTGTTGAAAACTGCCGATTGAATTGCGCTCATGTCTCGAAAACCATTCGAGCGCGGCTCCCTTAAGATGTTCTACGAAGAGTAGGCAGTATCTGGCATCTACTTCCTACTCTGTCAGATTGGCAGCGTTCTTTGTGAAAGCTCGTCCCATTGCTATCCGAAACGCTGTGATGCACTTGAGACTTCATGGTGCGTATCTTGGCCACTGTCCGAGCCATTGAGGCTCGCAGCTCTTTGATTTCGAGGGTTTGTGCATGAGTCATTCCCTTTGATTGGTGCGGCCGCTCCCGCTCTTCTCTCCTCGGCTCGTTTTCGCGCTCTGCCTGCTCGATCCATTGGAGGTTTTCCTCTTCTTCAGTCGGGTTGTCGCCGCGAGCCGGATCGGTGACTTCATCAGTCCAAATGCCGTTTAGTGCTGAGGCGAGCCATCTTGGCTTATTCGCCGAGACGAGCTGTTTTGTTGCGAGTTCGCGATTCCGTCGCTTTGTTGGGCGTCCACGTTGATCACGTCGTTCTCCTCTTCGTCGGCACGTCGCCTTGAGTTTTGACGGAGTGGAGGCGGCTTGGTCATGTTGATTCGGGTTGCTGCTGGAGTCTGTTCGCCAAGGGGACGAAACATTGGTGGAGCCAAGGGGTTTTTTGCGCCGCTACCCGAGGCTTCTGCAGGCGGTGAAAAATCGAAGCGTCTCCGGACTCCATCCATCAGATCGGGGATTCCGGCTCTCCAAGTCGGGTGTCGTCGCTCGGCCGTTATTGCGTCAAGCCATACCGTAATCGCCTTGTTTCTTTTGTCCTGCTCGTCGATCTTCTTCATCAACGCAGCCATCATGTTTCGCATCTCCGCTTGGGTTTCGGTTGTCGTCGTCGTTGTGCCTGATGCCGGAGCGTCCTTCTCCGCGCCGTTGTCATTGTTGTTGTTGTTGTTATCGTCGAGAGTGTTGCTCGCCATGTTCTTCGGATCTTAAAGTCTTCTCGATTTAGAGTAAGAAATTTTCGATTCTCCACAGATGGCGCCAAATTGTGTGAGCCAAAACTCGCACAACCAAAAATTTGTTAAGGAAAACTTAAGGGATCCGAAATTGCTAGGGTTTATCGCAAGAACAGTAAGATCAAAAGAAGGGTTTTGCTGAAAAGTGTTTAAGTCTTATTGCTCTCGAGTTATCAAAAATTACATCATGAATTGTTTACAGCGACTATTTATATAGAGTCTATGAACCGCCTAGCCGAGAATCGCGGAAAAGATTTTTGGAATATTTCCTTATCGCTTCGTGCGGCCACCGCCATAGCACTTTGCCTAGGATTTTTATGGGCGTAGGTCCTTTACGATCTTTGCTCATCTCATTAAAGAAGGACTGGCTCGGCCCAACACGAAGAAAAGCAGCTCGGCCCATTCTTCCTCTTGCTCAGCTTGACCCACTCTTTGTTCTTCTCACGGCTTGGCCCATTTATCTTCTTCCATGGCTCGGCCCACAATCTTGCTGAGCACAGCTCGGCCAACTTGTTTTGTGGGACGGCTCGACCTATATTCGGTGGGCATCTGTTCCTTCTTGCCAAATCGGTTTTCTCCAGTACTTAGTCATTTTTGAGATGGTTTTATCCGCTTGGGGTGAAACCGACCCCAACATGGTCCAAAGAAAATGACGGATTACAGACCCATCGCACTCTGCAATGTTTATTTCAAGATCATTTCAAAACTTCTGACGAGAAGACTTCAACCGGTGATATCCGACCTGATTTCTGAAAACCAATCTGCGTTTTTTCCTGGAAGACTAATTGCAGACAACGTTCTCATTACCCATGAAGTGCTCCACTATCTCAAAAACTTTGAAGCAAAGAAATTCTGCTCTATGGCCGTTAAAACGGACATGAGCAAAGCTTATGGATCGTTTTGAAATACTTTTTCTATGTTTTTAATTGCTTTTAAGTACTTTTATCACGTTTTTCTAATATTTGTAGTTCCAAGACTCTTTTCAGGTAACTTAGGGAAAAACTTAACAAAATGGATAGAAAACCAGATTTCAGCTCAGAGTCAAACCGTCAGAAGTTCACCCCTGATTGAAGGCCTTCTCACCGTCTGATCCAACTCAAATTTGGAGACCTTAAAGATGGAAGTATCAGCTTTCCAGCACACTTTACAGCTTGGCAATCCAACGGTTCAATCAAAAGATACGCGAAGAGCAAGATGTCCCGTAAACCAGCCGACAAGCAACTCCACCCGCGGCCAACAGGCCATTTCCCGCGGTCAGAAGCATCCCGACCGCGGCAAACCACTCATTCCCCGCGGTCACAGCACTCCCAACCGCGGCAAGACAACTCCGAGCCCAAAAGCCCATTTCTGAAGCCCACAATGATTCCCTCATTTGGAGAAACCCTAAGTGACGTCCAGAGATGTCTTGAGCACTATAAATACATGTTCTAGGAACCCTATTTCGAGGATATGCTATTTTTCTTATTGTTTTAGAATACTTTTAAGTTTTAGGTTTTAGGGAGAGAGAGATTTGTCTCTTGAACCCTTGTTCTTTCTTTTTCAATTTCGGTTTCTATTCTACTTCTTAATACTATGTTTTTGATTTCGTTCATCATGTCTGAGTAGTTCTATTGTTGGGATTAAGGGATTTTCGATGGGGATTTATATGTTCGATGAGGATTCCATGAGCTTTTGAGCCGAATCTTAGAACTTTTTCTTCTGAATTTGTTTTTACTGCATGAGAGTAGCGTCATGAACTACAATCTGATCCAGATGCTTGGTGACACGAAAGTGTTTATCCGATATCAGATCTAGTTTGGGAGAGCAAAATAAACATAGGAGTGGAAACCTACCTATGGGCGATTTGTGAATGCTGACGAGTCTTAAACATAATGCATCTCTTCTCTTCCAGGGCCAGAGTGGATACCTACTGGTCAGGGTTGAGAGAGATAGTTGTCTATGATCACGGCAGTGGCGTATTCATACGTCCGTGACTCCACTTCGAAAAGTTTAAGCTAAGATCTTATCAAATTTACTCTCTAGCAATGTTTTGAATCGTTTGTACCCCTGAGAAAACTTCCCTGAACCCCAACGCCTTCTTTCCTATTGATTAACACCGTTTTTATTTCAAGATTTAGTTCAATATTGTCTTTCCTTTTTAGTAGATTTTCATTTAAGCAATTAGAATATCCGTTTTTCTCATTTTTATTCATTTTCGTTAAGTTTAGTTATTAGGTCATTTAATTCTCGTATTTTCTTTTAAGATTTCGTTTTTATATTTTAAACACACTACCAAACCCCCACAAAACCGTTTTGGTTCTAGACTTCCTTATTTTATACTTATTTCAAAGGCTTTTTGCAGGAAAAGATCCTCCTTCCCTGTGGATTCGATCCCTAAGTACTACAATCGATCAGCTGTGCACTTGCGGCTATTGATTTCAATTAGGGTAAAACTTGACAACCCTCACTCACCACCACACCAAGTTTTTGGCACCGTTGCCGGGGAAGACACGCGTTTTCGTTTCTGCAAAACCCCGAGAAAGGTTGGTAAATCAACTCTAGAACCCCCTTTTCTGCAATTTTCCATTTTTTGGTTATTTTGTTTCCATTTCAGAAGATATGGATCCTATAAATCGAAATATACACTATGAGGAAGGTTTTTATAACACTCCTCAAGCCACCAGACGCAGAGAAGAACACCAAGCCCGAAGTCTTAGCTACATGGATCGATACAGCCAGCCAAACCATCCATACCACCAGCGCAGAGAGACTGTTTGACGCCGGGAAGATCCTTATGGTCCTCCTCCAACCTACTTCGAGCCACACACCTATAATCCTCCACTGCAGAACCCTAGTCAGCAAAGAGGACAACTTGAGTATCAGCAGACGTTTGGGACGCCTCGAAGGGATGATAAACCAGTTCCTTGATCAGCAGATTCTCACCGAAAACACCCTGCTCAAGAAAATTGATTCAATCTCTGAAGAGTTCAATAAAAATTCGATGATATGGCCAATCATGTTTGAGTTTTGGAAGAGCAAACCCACAAGGACTCACAAACACTAGCTGGGATGATCCACCAAGTCGCAACAGAGCAGACAAGACAAGGGTATGACATCATACAAAACTCAAGTGATATTGTCGAATCAAAACAGCAGATTAAAGAAGTCAGAGAATCCGCCTCCTGGTATAGAGAGAAGACAGATGAAGAGTTGCAAGAGATTGAGCACAGGCTGAACAAACTCGAGCTCAAAGCACGGGAGATTGATGCAAGAATGGAGCAGATTCCCAACATTGAGCAAATTGAGAGATTTTCTAAGAAATCTCCCAAAGATCCTGATGAAGATGCACATCAACGCCCTGGTATGAGTTCATATGATGCTAGTCTACCCAATAAAGAAGCTGGAGACGTTCGTATCAAGTACAAGAAGGAAGAGACAGACTATGAGCAGATTTCATCCGGAGCCGCGAGTCCGAGTGTTCCGACCGCGGCCAAAGCCTTGTTTCCCGCGGTCGCGACTCCTCTGACCGCGGGAGTTAGTCGCTCAGATGCACCTCCGGGTTTTGAGAGGAAAAGAATACATCTTTTGTCCCAACTTCAGCCTCCAGCACCTAAAAAAGCAACTCAGGAAGAAGAAGACCAAGTTTCAGATGAAGAACCAGATTGGCAGGAATCATTACCTTGTATGATGGCAAAGGAATGTGTTGAAGATTCAGCTGACTCTTCAATCCAAGAAGACCAGACATGCAGCGAGATAAAGATGCCATACATCGATTCAATCATTGAATATGACGCTGCAGCTTTCTTTTGTGAATCCTATTCTGCGTTCGAGACACCAGCCAATACCTATACAGAAAGGCAAGTTTGAATTCTCCATAAGGTCAAGACTACAGGTCAGTTTCTTATCTCTTGTTCTATTAGAGGAGAAATGTTTAAAAACGTGCTATGTGATTCTGGAGCTTGTCTTAACATGATGTCCAAGGCAATTGCTTTGAGACTTGGTATTAGACACCTGCGCAGGACTAGAGCAAAGATTAGTCTAGCTGATGATTCCAATGCAACACCTCAAGGAATAGCTCATGAAATTCCTTTGAAAATAAGAGATTGCATAGTGCCTGTCGACTTCTACATTGTCGAAACGAGAGATGCAACATATCCAGTGATTCTGGGATGGTCTTTTCTAGCAATTTCCAGAGCTATAATGGACTGGCCAAACCAGAGGATTTCATTTGCTAATATCGACAAAGATGTCTTCACAGAAGCTGTTCCATACAACAGCAAAGCAGGAAAATGTTATGCAACAGAAGAGTTTGAAGAAGAACTTTGGAGTGACGAAGAACCTGCTAGGCAAAGCAAGGAGATGTCGAAAAAGACTTGTCTCAGGACAAGGTCTTCTTCATTGGAATAAGTCACGTCCAACACCAAAAGTTGAGCTAAACGACTTAAACAAAAGCGCTTAATAGGAGGCAACCCATTTAGGTATTGTTTTCTTTAGAATTTTTCTTTCTTTTTCTTTTGATCTTTTTCTTTTTCTTAGTTTCAGGTGTTTCTTATAAAACAAAAAAGCCAAAAAAATCAAAAAACCCGAAAAAAAACCAAAAAGAAGGATGGTACCTGACTGCTCGGCCCAGCAGGAACCAAGGAGAAGCAGGAAGAGGCCGCGATATAAGCCCTCGCGGTCGCAGGCGTTCTGACCGCGGGAAACGACTCATCGACCGTGGTCGCGCGACCCCTGACCACGGCACTTGGTCGTTGACATTCAAACCCGACCCCAAACCACCCACTTCACCCCATTCCACCTCACCAATCACCCTCCACCTCATTCATCACCCTCCACCACCTTCATCACCACCTAATCACCTTCCCAAACCCCTTCGAATGAATCCGGTTCATCTCCACCAGCATCCCAGATCCAGGTAAGTTCTCTTTGTGACAAATTCGATTATCTATGCATTTTTCTCATCCAATCTCGACTTGTTTCACACTGAGAACAGTATGATTTAAGTCTGGGGGAGGATTTCATCCCTTTCTAACCACTTTTCTTTCATGAGTCTTGCATTATCTACACTTTTGATCCTGAATGGCTAGTTCATCTTTAGCTAGTTCCCCACCTTAACCAATCCTCTTTCAAACCACATGCACTCTTGTTTTCTATTGTCTTATATGCAGATAAGTGCAAAAACGTTGGAGAGAAAGAGGAATGACGCAGTTTTCAGTCACCAAGGACAAAGACCTGCGATTTGCCGGAAAAGTTCCCGGAAGGATTCAACACAAGAGGAAACTCAGTTTGCCTTAGAAAAATCTCAAATTTTGGTACAATCTCGTCCTCTAGTCTCTTCCTCTTTAAAAGGCATTTCCTTTTCAAAAAAAAAAATAAAAAATCCGAAAATAAGAAAAGAAAAGAATAAAAGCCTTAGAGAGTCTAGAGAGGTCGAATTTTAAGTCCCAAGGCAACTGGAGTTCGATTTTATGGAGTTTTGGAGATCGTTTTCTGATTCCCGGAAAGAATCTAAGTCTGAGAGAACAGCTGTTTACAACAAAGGAGGAAGGATTATGCAACAACATTTGGCAAGAAGAAGTAACTGAAAACTGTGGTCATCAACAGGTCCTTATCTCTCTTGCGGTTTTGCATATTATCTTGCATCCTCTAGATCTTCAGGTAACCCGAAACACTTTAACTCCACCACTTAAATAGCCCTTTAATGCCAAACGCCGTCTACCCTGGATGATGTCTTTAATGAGAACTCACTATTGAACTTAATGAATGTAGAGAGCTAGTTGACTGGAATCAAGATTTAATTTGTTTAAGTTTTGCATGACGGAAAAAGTGGACTAGTATCTTTTGTGCATTGGTGAGAATTTTCTAGACTAAGTTATGGATTGATGCACTATCTTTGGTCCTAGTTTAGGAGTTCATGTCTATGAGATTTGTGCATTTCCTATTTTTGTTTTCACTTAACCAGTTTAGGCTTTTGCTTTGTTTGAGGACAAACAAAGGTTTAAGTCTGGGGGAGTTGATAACACCGTATTTTGACCACTTTATGGATCGTTTTGAAATACTTTTTCTATGTTTTTAATTGCTTTTAAGTATTTTTATCACGTTTTTCTAGTATTTGTAGTTCCAAGACTCTTTTCAGGTAACTTAGGGAAAAACTTAACAAAATGGATAGAAAACCAGATTTCAGCTCAGAGTCAAACCGTCATCACACCTGATTGAAGGCATTCTCACCGTCTGATCCAGCTCAAATTTGGAGACCTTAAAGATGGAAGTATCAGATTTCCAGCACACTTTACAGCTTGGCAATCCAACGGTTCAATCAAAAGATACGCGAAGAGCAAGATGTCCCGTAAACCAGCCGACAAGCAACTCCACCCGCGGCCAACAGGCCATTTCCCGCGGTCAGAAGCATCCCGACCGCGGCAAACCACTCATTCCCCGCGGTCACAGCACTCCCGACCGCGGCAAGCCAACTCCGAGCCCAAAAGCCCATTTCTGAAGATCACAATAATTCCCTCATTTGGAGAAACCCTAAGTGACGTCCAGAGATGTCTTGAGCACTATAAATACATGTTTTAGGAACCATATTTCGAGGATATGCTATTTTTCTTATTGTTTTAGAATACTTTTAAGTTTTAGGTTTTAGGGAGAGAGAGATTTGTCTCTTGAACCCTTGTTCTTTCTTTTTCCATTTCGGTTTCTATTCTACTTCTTAATACTATGTTTTTGATTTCGTTCATCATGTCTGAGTAGTTCTATTGTTGGGATTAAGGGATTTTCGATGGGGATTTATATGTTCGATGAGGATTCCATGAGCTTTTGAGCCGAATCTTAGAACTTTTTCTTCTGAATTTGTTTTTACTGCATGAGAGTAGCGTCATGAACTACAATCTGATCCAGATGCTTGGTGACACGAAAGTGTTTATCCGATATCAGATCTAGTTTGGGAGAGAAAAATAAACATAGGAGTGGAAACCTACCTATGGGCGATTTGTGAATGCTGACGAGTCTTAAACATAATGCATCTCTTCTCTTCCAGGGCCAGAGTGGAAACCTACTGGTCAGGGTTGAGAGAGATAGTTGTCTATGATCACGACAGTGGCGTATTCATACGTCTGTGACTCCACTTCGAAAAGTTTAAGCTAAGATCTTATCAAATTTACTCTCTAGCAATGTTTTGAATCGTTCGTACCCCTGAGAAAACTTCCCTGAACCCCAACGCCTTCTTTCCTATTGATTTACACCGTTTTTATTTCAAGCTTTAGTTCAATATTGTCTTTCCTTTTTAGTAGATTTTCATTTAAGCAATTAGAATATCCATTTTTCTCATTTTTATTCATTTTCGTTAAGTTTAGTTATTAGGTCATTTAATTCCCGTATTTTCTTTTAAGATTTCGTTTTTATATTTTAAACACACTACCAAACCCCCAGAAAACCGTTTTGGTTCTAGACTTCCTTACTTTATACTTATTTCAAAGGCTTTTTGCAGGAAAAGATCCTTCTTCCCTGTGGATTCGATCCCTAAGTACTACAATCGATCAGCTGTGCATTTGCGGCTATTGATTTCAATTTGGGTAAAACTTGACAACCCTCACTCACCACCACATCAAGCCTCGGGTCAAGTTATCAGTCTTGATAAGTCTTCTATCACTTTCTCTCGGAAAACCCCACCTGAAATCCGCGTGCGAGTTAAACAGGAGCTGAAAATCTCCAAAGAAGGCGGTGTGGGGAAGTACTTAGGCTTGCCAGAAAATTTTGGGAGACGTAAGGAGGGCCTCTTCACAAGTATTGTGGATAAAATTCGACAAAAAGCTCTCAGCTGGTCAAATAGATTCTTATCGGGTGCTGGGAAGCTGGTTTTGCTTAAGAGCATTCTGTCAGCTATCCCCTCCTATGCCATGAGCTGCTTCAAGCTCTCTGTCTCACTTTGTAAAAGAATACAATCGGCCTTAACCCGGTTTTGGTGGGATGCAAAGATGGACTACCGGAAGCTCTGCTGGGTATCTTGAGATAAAATGACCCACCATAAGGACAATAGAGGTCTTGGGATGCGAGATATCTTGGCTTTTAATGACGCCATGTTGGGTAAGCTGAGCTGGCGACTTATTCAGAACCCGAATAGCCTTTTGGCCAGGACATTACTTGGTAAATACTGCTGGATGAATGACTTCCTGAGCTGTGAGTGTCCTACGTCTGCTTCTCATGGCTGGAGAAGCATTTTGTGTGGTAGAGATCTTATTCGCAAAAACATTGGATGGGCTATCGGTAATGGCAAGTCTGTTAAGTTGTGGGGTGAGAACTGGTTATCCACGTCCCAACCCTACTCCCCTCACGGTCCTTTGCTCCCGGAACAAGAGACTCTGCGGGTCTCAGACCTGTTAGATGCCACTTCGTTTGAGTGGAGCTGTGAAAAAATTTCGAAGCACCTCCCAGGCTTGGAAAACGAAATCCTCGCAATAAAACCAAGTATTTTTGGTGGAAGAGACAGGCGTATCTGGTTGAAGGACAAATCAGGCGTCTACACTACCAAATCAGGATATTATGCTGCTAAGGAGGATCGTCTCCCTCCCCAACTTGATTCTTGTCTGAGCTGGAGATCAGATGTGTGGAGGATCCAAACAGCTCCTAAAGTAAAGTCATTTCTTTGGAGAGCAGCCAATGGAGCTCTACCAGTGGGTGCAAATCTGGAAAACCGAATTCAAGCAAGTGCCTTTCCTTGCTCCCGGTGTGGAGATGCTGAAACCACCCCTCATCTGTTGTTTTACTGTGAGTTTGCACGACAAATTTGGAAAGAGTCACCTTGGGTTTTGACCCTCCTCCAAACCTCCAATTTGACAGCCTGTGGAAAGCTTGTCGATTGATCAAATGCCCCGAGGCTCCGTGCACCCCTGTTGGATCTTTAGCCTCTTGGCTATGCTGGTATATTTGGACCGCAAGAAACAAGAGGGTGTTTACGGACAGGGATTTCTCTGTCTCTGAGATCATCACTAATGCCCTCAATGCTTCCAAAGAATGGACTGCAAACCAGGGGAGTAAACCCAAGGCTGCTGAGTCATTGGTGCCCCATCTCCCCCATGACGTTACCACTGAAGTGATCTGCCACTCCGATGCAGCGTGGAACGCATCTAACAACACCGCAGGGCTTGGATGGACAATTCAAGCTGGGAATGAGTCTCCCATTCAGAAGTTCTCGGCGACTTCCCAATGCGTCAGATCACCCCTCATGGCAGAAGGTCTTGCCATTCGAGCGGCTCTTTCTCATGCTGCAGCTGAAGATATAAGGTCTATCTTGGTCAACTCCGATTCCTTATCATTGATTAGAGCTCTAAGCTCTGGATCATTCATCTCTGAACTCCATGGAATTCTCGAGGATATCTCCTTACTTTCCAGTGGTTTTGAGAATGCAACTTTCAATTTTATCCCTAGATTATCAAACACTGTCGCTGATTCCCTAGCTAAATCCGCTTTGTATTCGGTTGAACCAATTTCTATTTGAGTAATGAAGAAGAAGTCTGCCAAAAAAAAAAAAAATAGTAAATAAAATAAGACTTGATAATGCTGTGAATTCACTTCACAAGCCTTTAATGACTATCATATATCATTTGGAATAGATGTCGAACATCATATTCTGCATGTTCACACACAAAATGCTTTGGCTGAGTCTTTGATTAAATGGTTGAAACTCATTGCTTAGACCGTTAATTGATAGCACCGTATTTTGACAACTTTTATGGATCGTTTTGAAATACTTTTTCTATGTTTTTTATTGCTTTCAAGTAATTTTATTATGTTTTTCTAGTATTTGTAGGTCCAAGACTCTTTTCAGGAAACTTAGGGAAACGCTTAACAAAATGGATAGAAGACCAGATTTTCAGTTCAGAGTCAAACCGTCAGAAGTTCACCCCCGATTTAAGGCCTTCTCACCGTCCGATCAAGCTCAAATTTAGAGATCTCAAAGATGGAAGTATCAGCTTTCCAGCACACTTTACTGCTTGGCAATCCAACGGTTCAATCAAAAGATACGCGAAGAGCAAGATGTCCCGTAAACCAGCCGGCAAGCATTTCCACCCGCGGCCAACAGCCATTTCACCACGGTCAGAGACTTCCCAACCGCAGCCAACCATCCATTCCCCGCGGTCACGCACATCCCGACCGCGGCCAGCCAACTCCGAACTCGAAGGCCCATTTCTGAAGCCTAAATCATTTTCTCAGCCTCAATTCCGGAACTCTAGACACCAGAGAGCATTGGAGACTATAAATACTTTTCATTTAGGACGTTTTTAAGGGAGACTAAATACTTTACAAGAAATTTTACTTTAAGCTTTTTTTTTAGGTTTAGGGAGAGAGAGATCTATCTCTTGAACCCTTGTTCTTTCTTTTTCAATTTCGATTATTGCTCTACTTTTTAATACTATGTTTTGGATTTCGTTCATCATATCTGAGTAGTTTTATTGTTGGGTCTAAGGGCTTTTCGATGGGGATATAGATGTTCGATGAGGATTCCATGAGCTATTGAAGCCGAATCTTAGAACTTCTTCTTCTGAATTTACTTTTACTGCATGAGAGTAGTGTCATGAACTACAATCTGATCCAGATGCTTGGTGACACGAAAGTGTTCATCCGGTGTCAGATCTAGTTTGGGAGAGCAAAAGAAACATAGGAGTGGAAACCTACCTATGGGCGATTTGTGAATGTTGATGAGTCTTAAACATAATGCATCTTTTCTCTTCCATGGCCAGAGTAAAAACCTACTGGTCAGGGTTGAGAGATATAGTTGCCTATGATCACGATAGTGTCGTATTCATACGTCTGTGACTCTAGTTCGAAAAGTTTAAGCTAAGATATTATCAAATTTACTCTCTAGCAATGTTTTGAATCGTTCATACCCCAGAGAAAACTTCCCTGAAACCCAGCGCCTTCTTTTCTATAGATTTACATCGATTTTCATTCAGGCTTTAGTCTAATATTTTTACTCTTTCAATCGATTTTCATTTAAGCAATTAAGTTTAGCCGTTTTCTCGTTTTTAGTCGATCTCATTAAGTTTAGTTATTAGGTCATTTTTTTCTTTTGTCAACAGCTTAAACTTCCTAGATTATTAGGTCATTTTAATTTTTGTATTTTCTAGTTAAGATTAGTTTTTACGTTTTAAAGACACCACCAAAACTCCTACAAAAATCGCCTGGTTCTAGACTTCCTTACTTTATATTTCTTTCGAAGGCTTTTGCAAGAAATATCCTCCTTCCCTGTGGATTCGATCCCTAAGTACTACAATCGATTAGTTGTGCACTTGCAGCTATTGATTTCATTTACGGTAAAATTAGACACCCTCACGACACGACACATCATTAATATTGAGCACAAATCTCTCAATTTCAGTGTGAGGTCCTGCTATCTTGCATGCAGTAGCATTTGTTGCACATTGATCCTCCTAGGAAACAACGTGAACTTGAAATTCAGAAAGTTTTACATTTTTAAATATGGTAAATGAATTACTAGATGCGTTCAAAAGATACAAAAAGAGTGAAAAGTCATATATACCCGCTGTAAATGTTCCATCAAGAATTAATTTTCCAGAAGAACAAACTGATGGAAAAATAGCAAGTGAACCCAATGTTCAGTTGAAAAGGAGGAGACCGATAGGCTCAAAGGATAAAAATCTCCGAAAAAGAAAGAAACTGGGAGAACAAAACAAAAATTGCCGAGAAGAACCACATACAGAGAAAGGTGCTAAAGACGAATATGAAAAAAAAAATATGAGATTTTCATCAATTATGTCCATGATGGAATATTATGGGCTAGAGATGAAATAGAAGGTAATGATGGAATATTCTCATTCTCTGTATTCAAAGAAATTGAAAATAGAAGTGATGATCCAGATCCAGTGTCCATATTGTAATGCGCAAAAAGATCTAACTAATAGAAGTGGAAAATAGCCATAGAGATTGAACTGATCTCCCTCAATAAAAAAAAATGTATTGTCACTACATCCAAAGATATAAATCCGGTGGGTACAAATGGGTTTTTGTGCGCAAAAAAATAATAAGAAATATGAAGTTACAAGATATAAAGCCCGGTTTGCTACCCAAGAATTGATTATAAAGAAAAGTATTCCTCAGTTATGGATGCCATTACATTCTGATTCTTAGTGAGTCTTGCGGTATCTAAAAATCTAAAAATGTATCTAATAGATGTTGTGACAGTATATCTATATGGATCACTTGATGATGATATCTATATTAAAATCCTTGAAGGATTGAAAATGACTGAAGCATCAACCTCAAAATATAAAAAGCTATATTTAGTCAAATTACAGTGATCACCGTACAGATTAAAACAATCCGGACACATGTGGTATAATTGCTTAAGCGAATATTTGCTAAAGAAAAGGTATGTGAATAATGCAATTTTTTCTTGCGTCAACATTAAAAAATCTTCATCAGGATTTGTGATCATTGATGTTTATACGGATGACTGAATATAATTGAAACTTAAATGGAGATTAGTGATGCAAGAACTCATATGAAAGAAAAGTTCAAAATGAAAGATCTCGGAAAGACAAAGTTTTATCTTGGATTACAGATAGAATGTTTCCGAGATGGAATAACAAAAGGTTCTTAAAATACTTTTATATGGAAAAAGCGACTCCTTTGAGTACTCCAATGGTTTCGATCGTTTGATACTAAAAAATATTTGTTCCGACCTTGTGAAGATAACAAATAAATATTAGGTCCTGAAATACCTTATATGAGCGTTATTGGTAGATTTATGTATCTTACAAATTATACCCGACCGGATATAGCATTTGCTACAAATTTTCTTGTAAGATATAGTTCATCCCCTACGCGCAGATATTGGAATGGAATAAAACATATTTTCCGTTATCTTCAAGGAAAAAATTATTTGGGATTGTTTTATCCTAGAAAATCCAAACTCGTTTTAGTCAATTTTGCAGATGCGAGATATTTATTAGATCCTCATAAGGCTCGATCGCAAACCAGATATGTTTTCACTTTTGGAGGAACTGCAATCTTGGCGTTCTCAAAAGTAGACATTTGTCGCCACTTCTTCAAATTATGAATAAACTATTGCGCTTCATGTGGCATGTAAAGAATGAGTATGGCTCAGATCTATGATCCATCACATACAAGAAGCATGTGGAATAGTCATCAATAAAGAGCCAACGAAATTGTTCGAAGATAATGCTGCATGTGTCACTCAACTCAAAGAAGGCTACATTAAGAGTGATAGAACAAAAGATATTCTTTCAAGTGACAATGCAACAGATCTTTTTACAAAGGTACTTCTTACTGCAACATTTAAAAAGCATATTTAAAGTATCAGAATGCGTCATTTATGAGATTTATGAAGAGAAAATTATATCCATTATTTAAGGGGGAAAATTGTGTTGCTGTACTCTTTTTTTCTTGTCATGGTCTTTATCACATTGAGTTTTTTTATGATAAAGTTTTTAACAAGACAGTACATAGTACGTTAACGATGAAAGATAATTAAGAGGGAGTGTTAAAAGGATAATTATCCAGAAATCGTTTTTTATTTTCATCGCCTTTTACCAACATTGTTAAGTCGATAACTCTTATTATTATATGTATTTTTCCATATAAATATATTGTTTCTCTTTATAAATAGAATAAACATACAAGTGAATAATAAGAAATCACTCCTCTCTATTCTTACCCACACATCGCTTTCATATCTCTCTGTCTCTCTACAAAATAAAAATACATATATAATAAAACATCATCACCTATATACAAACACATATATAATATCATATAATCTATATAAAAAATCAACATTTTACCCCACTAATTTTCATATTTTTTGTATTCTTTTTGGTTTTATGATTACAAATAAATAAAGGTTCTCAATAAAATAAATTAAAATATTTAAAATTTGTTTTTTTAAAGAAATTTGTTTTTTTTCTTATTTTTCATTTTAACTATGCTTCGCTTTCAAGTAATAAAAAACGAGAAATAGAGATAGTATAAAATTATCGAAAATTAGAACGCAATACAATACATGAATAAGCACACAATACAACTAATATAACATTAGTAGCATAAAAAAAACACAACTAATAAAACATACATAACTTAATTAATACAATAGACTCAACTCACAAACAATAATTTTTTTAAATCAGACGCAAATACTCTAAAATCTCTTTAATCACAAAACATTAGAAATAATGCCCATATATGTTGACTAGATCTGCTTGCAATTCGTGATTTACATTTGAATCATGCAACTCGGAATTATCACGCATAAGAAAACATGTTTCTGCTCGGAGTTGCATCATCATAAGTAGGTTGATCAGGAAAGTAGTGGACAATCAGTCTTTGATTTACTGCTATGTGATCTCTTTTGAAGTAATTTGTTTTGCTACGACTTAAATAGTTTTCCTATATTTTGTTTTGATACTCCCTAAACCAGAGGACGATATTTCTCTCTTCAATTTCAGACTGTCTTTTGTAAATTTTGATATCAAAAGGAAACTCTAATGGATCCATTGAGATTTTTTAGTAAGAAAATGTTTTTGGTATTGGTGCATAAATAGGAGAATAATTGAACTAGTATATTAAGTGGTTAGAGTCTTGGATTGAAATTGAATTGTTGAAACCGAAATAATTGGATAAGAATTGGATTCTCCCATTAAAAGTTAAAAGTCATGGATTGAATAAAAATTTAATTGAAATTAAGTGACTAAAAGCGAAAGAATTGAATAAAGATTGGACTATCCTATCAAAAGCCAAAAATCACTTATTGGATAAGGATTGAACTGACATTGAATAGTTGAAACCAAAAAAATTGGATTCTCCCGTGAAAGCAGAAAATAAAAAACAAACATTATTAAAGTAGAAAGTGACAGACAAACATTATTAGAGCAAAAAGTGATAAAATACAAACAGGCACTTGACAACAATTAATCTCCAAATAAATCATGCCCCAACTTCTCCAACAACTTTTTGCTCTGGTCATCAAGATGTTCTTTCTCACTTAGTTTCATAAACATCTTTATCTTCTTAGCCTGAGTCCTCTCGTTCAACTGCTGGTTTGCCTCCTTTTGCTTCATGGTTATCTTGTCTAATTGTTCCAACTCTTGCTCCTTGAATTGTTTGAATTTATTCCACTCTTCGTTGACCACTTCCAAAGCTATGCCCCTACCTTTTTTCTTACTTTTTTTTGTAGCTCCATCCCTTCCCATCGGACGAACTCTAGATCCTACAAAGTTGGAGTCAGTTGCATCATTCTCGTGGGTTTTTTTAATAATTTTATTTGTTTTAATAATAACTATCTATATTTCTCTTTTTTTTATTACTTGAAAGAAAATCCTAGTTAAAAATGTAAAATAATAACGTTTTCTAAAAAAAAAAACTTTTCAGTATTCAATTTAATTTTATTGAAAATTGTTACTAACTTGTAATCATAAAAAAACATAAAAGAAAATAAAATTTTGAAATAAAAGTAGTGGTCTAGAGTGTTGAATTTTATTAAACAAAATTTTGCATAGTGCAACAATCTTACTGTAAGTTGGATAATCTTCCTCTATTTTGTTTCGATACTCCCTAAATCGGAGGGCGATATACCTCTCGTCGATTTCAGATTGTCTTTTGTAAGTTTCAATATCAAAAGGAAATTTTGATGGATCCATTGAGATTTTTGAGGAAGATGAGATTTGTGGTATTGGTACATAAATAGGAGAATGAGTTCCCATTTATAAGATAACAGAACCAATAGATTAAGTGGTTCAAGGCTGGGATTGAAATTCAGTGATTGAAACCAAAAGAATTAGATAAGGGTTGTATTACTAAAAGCCAATGATCACATATTTGATAAGGATTGGATTGAAATTGAGTGGTTGAAGCCGAGAGGATTGGATAAAGATTGGATTCTCCATTAAAAACCAAAAGTGATGGATTGAATAAGGATTGGATTGAAATTGAGTGATTAAAACCGAAAGGATGGAAGAAAAGAATAGATTCTTCCATCAAAAGCTGAAAATCATGTGTAGATAATGATTAAATGGAAATTAAATGGTTGAAACCAAAATGATTGAATTCTCCCATTAAAGCAGAAAATAACAAAATACAAACAAATAGTTGACAATAATTAATCTCCAAATAGATCGTGGTTCAACTTCTCCAACAACAAATAATGGTCATCGCGATGTTAGTTTTAACTTAGCTTCAAAAACATCTCTATCTTCTTTGCCTGCTCTTGCTTCATTGATATTTTTTCTAATCACTCCAGCTCTCGCCCCTTGAATTGTTTGAATTTATTCCACTCTTCGTTGATCACTTCCAAGGCTGCACCCTTACCTTTCTTTTTACTTTCTTTTTAGCTCATCCCTTTCCATCGAACAAGCACTAGATCCTACAGAGTTGGAGTCATTTGCATCACTCTCGTGGGCTCTCTTAGATCTACTACTTCCATAGCTAGTATTTTCTCGTACCTGACTACCAGAATGGGTTTGATCACGAACATCTAGCCATTCTTTGATTGAATTGAAATTTTCATTCTTGCTACTTGAATATAGTTCATGCGCTTCTGCCAATACATCATTTTCCGACCACCTGTTTTGTTTCACAAGCTTAGTGTTATCATATGCGCCAACCCATTTGGCTAATATTTTATTCACATATCTGTAATGATTCCTGCACGAAGTTCTGCCAGAAACTTTACCTACAATATGATTCACTTTTTGTGTTTCTACCAAGAACGTTGTTGGTTACATATTTAATCAACCCACTCAGTAGCACAAAATTATTCTTAGTTGTCCATCTGGGTCTTTTCTGGCGAGCAGAAATTGAATCCTCTGCATCTGGAGTGGCTTCATTAACACCATTCATACCACCAAGAGCGATTTGTATAGAAAATTCAGGAAATTCAATTGCACCAACATTCAGAATTATTTCATTATCTGTTGGAGTAAAAGAATAAGAAGATGCTTGAGATGGATATGGAATCATCGATCTATAATATGGATGATAGTTTGGAGGCTAACGAAATGAAGAAATTTGGTGGAGCACCATAATTTGGTATTTACTATGGTTGATTAGAAGATTGAATTTAAAATTGATAATTATTGGGATTTGAGTAATTAAAAGGGCAGTTAAGGGTAGGCTTGGTGTTGATTGTAACCAAAACATTAAGTCTTTTATGAACATTTTGTCTTTGTGATGTTCTGTTTTAGAGTTTGAAAGAAAAACATCAAAGAAACATTCTTCTCATTCTCACCAACTGAATAATCTTGTTACACACACATACATAATATATCGCCTAAGCTAGTCTTCTTTTAACAACTTCCAAGGACAACTACTCCCACTAGCCTAGACAAATCAGCCACACTAGAAACAGTAACACTACTAGCTCAACAACTCTTGTTACCAAAAGGAACTTCTAGTTTAGTTATTTAAACTTTCTTAGTTTGGTTTGAGACACAAATGAGCATTACTCAACACTCCCACTTGCTCTTTTGTCTCTCAAACCAAGCTCGTATCGAAAGTACTCATAGCTCTAACCTCCCAAGGGCTTAGTAAAGATATCGGCCATTTGATCCTCACCTTTGTAGAACTTCAACTGAATATCTCTGTTTTTCTCTGCATCTCTAACAACATGATACTTGATCTGAATGTGCTTGGTCCTTCTATGTTGAACTGGATTTTTCCCAATCGCTATAGCTGACTGGCTATCACTATAGATATGAACTCCTCCTTCGGTGATGAAGTGTAAGTCAGCAAACAGTCTCCTTAACCACATTGCCTGATTTGTAGTTGCACACAATGCCATATACTCGGCTTCAGCAGTTGACTGAGCTATAGTATCTTGTTTGCTGGTTTGCCATGAGAAGATAGCTGATCCAATGGTGAAGCAGTATCCTGTGGTTGATTTTAGATCATCTCTGCATCCTCCCCAGTCACTATCTGAATATCCGATCAGTTTCGGTTCCTTGACAGCAGTAAACATCAAGCTCAGATTTAAACTTCCTTTGATGTACTTAAGTACTCTCTTTGCTTCCTTGAAGTGACTAACCTTGGGTTCTTTCAAATACCTTGACAAGTAAGATGCTGAGAACATCAGGTCAGGTCGTGTGGCTGTAAGGTATAAGAGTCCTCCCACTAGGCTTCTATAGATTTTAGGATCCACAAGCTCTTCTTCAACGTTTTGATTCTTGCCTTGTGGAACCAAGGGCGTTCTCATACTGGTGCAATCCTTCATGTTGGACTTAGCCAAAAGCCTCTTCGCATAGCACTCTTGAGATAGAGAAATTCCCTCTTCTAGTTGAGTTATCTCCATTCCCAAAAAATAATTCAGTAATCCTAGATCAGACATCTCAAATTCATTCTTCATTACTGCCTTGAATTCTTCGATCATTTTCTCATCATCTCCAGTTACTATGAGATCATCTACATAGATACAAACCACCAAAAGCTTTCCATGATCCACCTTAGTGTACAATGCATGATCATTCTCACTCCTTCTGAAGTTCTCTCGCAAGAAAAACTCATCGATTCTACTATACCAGGCTCTTGGAGCCTGCTTTAGGCCATAGAGAGCTTTGTGCAACCTAAGCACATGACCTTCCTTTCCCTCTTCCTCAAAACCGAGTGGTTGTTCAACATATATCTCCTCTTCAAGATTACCATTGAGAAAAGCTGATTTAACATCAAGTTGGAATAGCTTCCATTTTCTTTGAGCAGCAACAGCTAGGAGTACACGAATGGTAGAGACAGGTGCAAAAGTCTCCAAGTAATCGACACCATATTGCTGAGTAAATCCTCTTGCAACAAGTCTTGCTTTGTGCCTTACAACATTACCTTTGGCATCTTGCTTCAATCGATATATCCATTTGACTCCAATTATGTTTTTTCTTGCAGGGCTTTCAACTAGCTCCCATGTCTGGTTTTTGACAATCATTTGAATTTTCTCTTCCATTGCTTCTCTCCATTCATTGTGTTTAGCCGCCTCTTCAAACAGAGCTGGTTCTTCTTCAGAGCTTGAGTAACATTCTTCACAGACTCCAGAGTACTCGATGTTTGCATATGGAGCAGTGAGAAGAATGTCCTCAAGTGATCGAGTTTTTTGATTTGGTCGAGCTGAGCAGGGCTGTATAAGATCGGACTTGAGACACTAGGCTGCGAATCTCTAATATCCATGGGTTCATCATTTCTTGATCCTGACTCATCACCTTTAAGATTTCCGTTTGCAGCATCTGATTCAGGAGATATGTCAACATGTTTTACCACTTCTTTCTTTTCCCAATCCCACTTGCTATCTTCTTCAAAGATAACATCTCTAGAGATGTCTATCTTGTCTTCTTTCAGCAAATACACCCTGTATCCTTTCGTTTGAGAGCTGTATCCAAGAAATATCCCTTTCCTTGACTTATCGTCCCACTTCTTTCTCTTTTCATCAGGTATATGAACATGACACACACAACCAAATACTCTCATATGACTTAGTGATGGTTTAGTTCCATTCCAAGCTTCAAACGGAGTCTTGCTTTCAAGTGCTTTAGTCGGCGTTCTGTTTTGAACATAAGCTGCAGAGTAGACAGCTTCAGCCCAAAACGTTAGAGGAAGATCCTTTTGCTTTTATCATGGCTCGAGCCATTTCCACTAGACTTCGGTTTCTCCTTTCAGAGACTCCATTTTGTTGTGGGGAATAAGCTGCTGTGAGCTGCCTCTCAATGCCATGGTCTTTTAGGAATCTAGTGAAATCTCCGGAGAGGTATTCTGTTCCTCTATCTATTCTTATTTTCTTGATCTTGCAACTCGTTTGATTTTCGACTAGATTCTTGAACTTTTTAAAAGTTTGAAACACCTCTGATTTGGCTTTTAAGAAGTAGACCCAGATCATTCTTGTTGCATCATCTATGAAGGTGAGTAAGTACCTGCTTCTACTGAAGGACTTGTTTTGCATAGGACCGCATATATCACTATGAATAAGCTCCAACTTTTCTTTTGCTCTTCTTTAGGTTTCCTTTGGAAATGAATCTCGACAGTGCTTTCCAATGATGCAGCTTTCACATTTCTCTTGACTTATGTTGAACTTTGGTAATCCAACAACCATCTCCTTCGACTGCATTATCTCCAGATTTGAGTTTCCTGTGTGACCCAACCTTTTGTGTCATAATTCTGCAACTTCATTCTTAGCTACCATTGCTGATTCTTCATTTGAAGGCCATTTGATGTGGAAACTCTTGTTTTTCATCATCACTTCTCCTATGCTTCTCCCAACCCGATCATAGATGAAGCAGCTTCTTTCTTGGAAGACCACTTTGTAACCATTGGAGATCATTTGTGGTACACTTAACAGATTTTTGCCAAGTTTAGGCACTAGAAAAACATTTTTTATGATTCTCTTGCCTCTTTTTGTGTTCATCTCTCTATCTCCTTTTCCTTTGGAGATTAGCACAGCTCCATTTCCAACCTTTATTGGAATGTTTATACTTGTGTTGATGTTGACAGAGATCTTCTCGTCAGGCGTCATGTGATTTGTACATCCGCTGTCAATAAGCCACATACTTCTCTCACTTGATTCTTCCTCCTTTCGATTTGCAGTGAACGTGTGTTCTGTTCCTTCTTCATTTGAGTAATCCTTCATGCTTTTGCTTGTTTCTGCGTGAATCTCCTTCACATATTCTTTGGATGCTTCTCCAACCAGTTTCTGCTCCCTTTCTCTCTTAGGTGAGCAGCTCTTCTTCTTTCTTCGACGCGGCTCCATGGATCAATATGAGCTCTGATACCATGTTGATTGTAATCAAAACATTAAGTCTTTTATGAACATTTCGTCTTTGTGATGTTCTGTTTTAGAGTTTGAAAGAAAAACATCAAAGAAACATTCTTCTCATTCTCACCAACTGAATAATCTTGTTACACACATACATAATATATCGCCTAAGCTAGTCTTCTTTTAACAACTTCCAATGACAACTACTCCCACTAACCTAGACAAATCAGCCACACTAGAAACAGTAACACTACTAGCTCAACAACTCTTGTTACAAAAAAGGAACTTCTAGTTTAGTTACTTAAACTTTCTTAGTTTGGTTTGAGACACAAATGAGCATTACTCAACACTTGGGCAAAATATCTTGAACAAAAAAAATCGAATCAGAACCAAACCGAATTAGAAGATCCAAACCAAACCGAATAATTGGAATTACTAAAGTGATTCCTCTTGTAAAATATTATGGGTACCGAACTGAACCAGAGTAAAACCAAAACTCGAACAGATACCCAAAATTTATGTAATACAACAATTTATCTAAATATATTAAGTATATTTAGTCTTCAAATAACCAAAATACTGAAAATTACAATTACAAATCAAATGTATTAGTTCTGTTTAGACCAAAATAACTAAAATACTCCATAAATTAGAAAACTTTTAGTTATATTTGTCAAATTAAACAATGTTTTCAAGTTTTAACCAAATTTTATTCAAATTGAATATTTTTTTTAGTTTTTGGATTAATTTCGGGTACCAAAAACTGATCCAAATCCATGCAGAACCGAACAAACCCAAAAAAGAAAAAAAATACCTGAATGAGTCCTAGATCTCTAACATTTGGAGAATCCGAACCGATATCTAAATGTCTTGTAGTTAGGAGAATCCTGAGTGTTAATAGGGTTATAGTTGGGATCCATTTCAAAAAGGTGTTAAAGACATTTTATTCTATCCAAATTAAATAAAATAAGTTTCCGTTTATAAAGTATGAAAAATAATAAATTTTGGTATAATTTATTAATTTACATGTAATAGTTGATCTTAAATAATTTGATGAAAAATATCAAGAATCCCAGCAACCAATAACAGTCGAGCATGTGTCACAGTCAGCACGTGTCCGAGTCCATATCTCTCTCCTCTAAGGCACGTCACGTGGCACTGGTGGATCTTATCTCACCTGTATTCAATCGGTTAAATATTTTCAACCATACTTAATCCACATATATTGAACTACCTTTTTCAACAACCTTATTATATTGATTCAACAACTTAATTTATTTTTCAACACCATTCTTCAACAATTTTTTAGAGAGACTACAAAAGATCATGTTCAATACACACTTATTACATTATATTTTTCGACGAGATATTTTCTTTAATTATTTTTATTTGTGTGAAGAAAAAATATGTTCAATCAACCAATCCACATAAGACATCACATCTGTAACATCTTGATTTCTGGTATATGCCAAGAGACTTATAGAATTTGATTTGACTACTTATATCATCAAAGTGCACTTATCTTTTCGGGCACTAGTCTTGAGAGAACTCCAAAGTTAAGCACTTTAAGCTGAAAAAATCTCAGGATGGATGATCTACCAGGAAATGGTCGCAGTACCGTGTGAATGAGAAAAAAACACGTGAAAATATCACGTAATGATTTGTAAGGTAAATAAACAAGTCTTACAGTCCTCTCAGACTAATGCACCGAGGAAAGGTGGGCTCAGGGTATCACAACATCTATACTGCTGCTATCCCGTTAATCATTTCATTTTTAGACTCTGACAATTAATTTGGACTCTTTTGATGGTGGATTCAGGAAATAAGTTTTTCCACATATTTCCTCAAGAACGTAGAGTTTGGGGTTGTCCATGAATGAAGAACAATCTTGACTTTGATATTGTGTGCTTCGTGCTATTGGACCTTCGAGATTGTTCTGAAAGATTCAGCATTGACAAGAAAGAGAGGTTGCTAAGCCTCAAGGAATCTGACCTGATAGTTGATTCGGGGACATGTCTAGTTCCTCGAGCTTTGTTAAATATTTCATTGATTTTGGGATCCTTCTTGTGAATGCATTACCTGACAAATTTAGAAAACAAAATTACTTCAGTAGTCCAATGGATTCATGGATATATATCCACAAAATTTATTTCCAGAAAAGTCAATAGCCTTGAAGTCTTTTCATTCCGTATATACTCCTTTATGCACCATTCCCATCGAATTACAATACACATTAGCATAAGACATGTAGTATTAAGGTAATCATATTTTTTTCGTAAATGTGGTTGTTTCACGCCAACTGGTAATGTAGAAAGCTTGCAAAAGCTCCATAGAAGTGATTACGTAAGATATCGAAGACTTTAAAACTTTCAAATCCAATGGATAGATGGGCTTATACAATGATCCATAAAATTCAGTTGATCGAAGGATAGGGATATATAGCAATGGCAAAGAACCCAACCAAGATGGAATCTTGTCTTTGATTCTTTTGCTTTTCATATTTAGAAACTCCATTGCTTTGCAGTTGATCATGGATCTTGAAAGTTTTTCTTCCAAATGGTTGTGACTAATGTCAAGTCTTTAACTTGGTATTATTGACAAATATGTTTGGAAGAGTTCTACTGAAGTTGTTAGCTATGCATAATTAGCAATTTAGCACTCTAAGAGAAACCGTTGACTCCAATAATGGTCTGCAAGCCGGTTCACTGAGTTGGCTCGTTGGTGACTCGTCTTGTTTGATACAGTTTTTAATAAATTCCAAATTAAACTCTTTTACAAGAGCCCACATAGAAGCAACTAGCGAGACAAATAATTTAGTCGCTTCAAATATGACCATTGATACACCGATCAGCAGGACCGATCAATAGCTGGATGTATTGGTTTGAGCTTCAAATACTTCTTGCATGCATGGGATAATCAGCTAGTAAAGTATACATAGACTACAACTCTTTGTCTGATCAAACATTTTAGTTTGTTGCGATCTATAGGATTTTCCAAATCGACTAGTACCTTCGAACTTTGACCTACGAGTGTGTCTTGATGATTTGTCGATTAGCCGATGTCCTAATCAACCTTCATCATGATGCATGGTGGTATGTGACCTCTATTGTTCTGGTGGTATGTGGCCTCTAATCGAGAATTTTCTTCAGCAATCTATTGTTCTGGGTTGACCAGACTGGGGCCCAATCGAGTACGGTTTCATCCTTTGTTTTTGGTCAACTCATGATCGGTCGGTCAACTACAATATTAACATAAGAAAATGAAAAAAATAGATTTGTGGCTCGCCGTCTTCCACCGCATGAAGATCTGAAGTTGAATGAAGTCAATATCTGACGGCAGAATCATAATCTTTTCAAGCCAAACATCATCTCTGTTCCACAAAACCGACCGGGATATTTTTTCCCTTTCTTCCTTGTCCTCCCCAATTTCATTTCAGGTCGATTATCTGTAGTAAAACGCCTTTAATTGTGTTTCCTGGGCAACAACGA
>NW_006256756.1:11464267-11475150 GCF_000478725.1 Eutrema salsugineum | reverse complement strand
TGACTATTGTTCTCTTCCGAGAAAACTTTTGTATAGCAATTTGCTTCCTTTTCAATGAAGAAACCGATCTTATTGTTGCTGGTACTAATCACAATCGTATCATCATCCTGATACGTTCCTCATGACCAAGTGCAAGAGAAAGAGACATTTGACGTGGCAAGAGAAGGCAAAGACTCGAATACAATCAAAGGCTTTGCCGTTGATTTCATCTTCTTTAAATAAGAGATTTGTGGTATTTTTGATATTCATGCTTTTGTTGTTGAATGTGAGTGGAGAGCGATATGAGCTCGTCGACTATGGCAATGGCTGTTATGAGCTTATCGTGATGAGAAAGAGAGATTGATTCTGAGAGAGAGATATATCTTCTTGTCTTTCATTAATCTATTCAATTGGTGCGTTGTGAGCTCGGATTGAATCTAACGCGATGGGATTCGTTGATGTACCTATATTCACGGGAAACGATGTGAGGTCGTGGATCACTTGGATGGAGAGATACTTTGCTCGATGCGATGATATCACTGAATTGCAGAAACAGGCGATGGCATTTGGTTTCATTGAAGGTGATGCACTAAGGTGGTATTATCAAAGAGAGTTCGAAACCTGGAACGATTTGCGGAAGGCTTTGTTGATGAAGTACGGTGATGATGGTGATCCTGAACGTTATTGGTTGCTTGCCGAACAAGATCGCCTGAGGAAGAGATTGAGATCTTCTGCGATTCAATCTGAATCCGCAAAAGCGATTACAACGCTTGAGTCAATTTGTGTCGCAGAGAGAACTCCAAAGGCAGATTCGATTTTTCCAACTGATTCACGTTCGGCGGCATCTGCTTCAATCGTGGAGGCTGAGTGTGTTGCACAATCTGAGGTATCACATTCTTTCATGGAACCTGGCCTTAGCGATAAGATGTTAGGAGATTTAGAAACAAATATGGTAATTGAGGATCAACAACAAGTCGTATCAGAAGGATTGAGTGACGTCCTTGATGATTTACGTTCTGCTGTCTCTGAGCTTTGTGAGAAATCAACGTGTGTCGACTCCACAACTTATGCCTTCAAGGTGTTCGATAATAGGATTCTTAGGGGACACAGACTTCAACATCAAAGGAAACGAAGGATATCTCCTAAGTCTTGGCAGTTTAAATATAAAAATGGGATGATAAAGCAGAGGAAGCAGAAATTTTTTTCCAGATCATGGAATTTCCAGTTTAAGAATAGCTCAGTGACAAGTGATTTGGTTCCTACGATGTTGATGAATCAATTTTCCTTCCTAGATCGACATGTGTTTCTCAGATTTGAAGAGCAGATTGCAGATTATATGGCTGCCTTGTTGAGGGACAATTTATGCCAAGGGTTATGTGCAAGACAGAAACATCAAAGGAGGAAGAAAAGGATTTCTCTTAAGGATTGGAGTTTTAAATATAAAACTGAGCTGGAGAATTTTCACTCTGTTATGACTGAACAGTGTGTATTGCGATGGAGCAGGAGATTCAACCATTAAATGAACAGGTTAAGGAGCATGAAATTCAAGATGGATACACACTGGCCATGTCGAGTTATTCAGTTCACAAAACAGCTAGTGTGAATGCAGAGTGGGAAGCAGTGAAACGGGTACAGAGAGACAAATGGACTCAACCCTTGGATGGTGAGAGATGTCTGTCTGCAAAATTGCTGGAAGTTGGCCATATATTGTTTGAACGTACCAGTTTTCAGTTTAATAAAGGATGTGGAGTAACAGGTCTGCTGGGAAATGCAAAAGATACTGGAGTTCAACTACCATCTCAAATTCAGCTTGGAAACATATTGCAAAACAGAGCATATGAAATGGCAATTCGTATAAATTTGCTGCTGTTACAAGTTTTGAATCATTTGAAAGAAGTTCAACAGACATCTACAAGCCCTGAAATGGCGTATACATGGTGTAACACTGTAGATATATACAGTCCTTGTAGACAGTATATGGAGACAACTTTTGATACAAACAGAGATTGGGGAGATAGCTGCAGAAGATACATAATGCCGCTTCAGAAAATAGCTTTAACTCTTTGGTGGCCACTTGCCAAGGAATCTTCTTATCTGTGGCACCGATGGCGTCGTAAAGACAACCACAACTGTGCTTTCACAATACTTGCAAGCATAGGTCAGCCTGTATTTAGGTTGAAGTTGACTGCCTCCTCTACGAACCAAGCTGAAATGGATGGGGATGTCAACATAATAGCACAACAAAGGCCTGCGAAATTGAATGACTTGTTGGGATCAATCTCTGAACCTATGGTGGGAAGTAATTTTCAACCTAGTACTGCTGAGAGGATGAGACACACATTTGTGTCACGAATGCTACGTAAAATGAGGATGAAACTTAATCTCAGCGACAAGGGACTAAGGTGCATTGCCAGAAACAATATCTACATCAGATGCTTGCTAATGATACTAAGATAGAATTTGCTCACACACAACGAGATTTACTGCAAACATCTGCAGTAATTCAGCGAAAAGATGTGTAACACAAGTGTTGGAGGTTTCAGGAGGCCTGTCATTATGTTCAACCTGAGTCAAATGGAAACGTTTATGTGTCTGGCATCGTTGGAAGAACAAAATGACAAACTCAATATTGGAGTTGCAGCAGAAGGAAGGCGTCCCAAAACCAGTATTGTGTCTTTCCATCATTTCATTCTCTCCAAGCTTGAGGATAAGCTTTTCAAAAGGGGCGGGTATTGATACGTTCCTCATGACCAAGTGCAAGAGAAAGAGACATTTGACGTGGCAAGAGAAGGCAAAGACTCGAATACAATCAGAGGCTTTGCCGTTGATTTCATCTTCTTTAAATAAGAGATTTGTGGTATTTTTGATATTCATGCTTTTGTTGTTGAATGTGAGTGGAGAACAATATGAGCTCGTCGACTATGGCGATGGCTGTTATGAGGTTATCGTGATGAGGAAGAGAGATTGATTCTGAGAGAGAGATATATCTTCTTGTCTTTCATTGATCTATTCTCTTGTACTCATCATTATCATCAATAGAAGCAGCATTTACAGAGTTCACAAGTCTGAACTCTATCACATCCTTCTCCGTTAGTGTTCCGATTTGTCACAGAGGATCCGCGAAAGATTACATCTTGGGGTTTCGAGATCGGAATTGTCCTTGTAGCGATGAATCAGCCTCGCGTCGTCCTCGTTTTGTCTCCGTCACCGAGGTAATTCCGGTACAATTTGCTCGAAATCTCTCACTTGTCTTTTTTTAGCTAAATCTGAGTTTTTGAGTTTTTTTTTTTTTTTTGTGTGAAGGGAGATGATCGATGGTTACAAATGGCTTCAGATATGATACATGAGGACAAGTGTGACTATGTGGCTTTACTCTTCTATGCATCTTGGTGTCCTTTCTCTGGATCAATTAGACCAAGCTTTGATGTCATCTCTTTGATATATTCATCGGTTCCTCACTTTGCAATTGAAGAATCATCAGTCAAGGCAAGGTGGGTTTTTGTTGAAAAGGCTAAAACTTGTATAATTTTGATCTAGAGGTTACTGGTTTGATGCTTTTTACTTTTTGTTTGTGTGTGTGGTTCAGTACACTTTCCAAGTATGGAGTTCATGGGTTTCCCACTATCATCCTTTTGAATTCAACAATGCGCCTAGCTTACCGTGGATCCAGAACTCTAGACTCTATTGTTACCTTTTACCGTGATATTACTGGTAAATCATTTGTTTCTGCATCTACTAGTGTTCTCTCAGATTCTTCATTTTACTTGGTGTGCATAGAGTTAGTCAAAGAGCTTTTTTTCTTGGCTATCTTTGTATTGGTCCATATGTTTTACAAAGGCAAGGGCCTAAGTTATGAAAGAAGTGAATTAAAGAGCTGTTACATGGTTATCTTGTCTTGGTCACTTATCGGATAGGCATTTGGCTGTATGCTTCAGTCCTGTTTTTATGTTTTACTTGGCGTGCATAGAGTTACTCAGAGAGCTTTAGTTGGCTAAGTTTGTATTGGAATGTTTTATAAAGGCAATGGCACAAGTTATGACAGAGCGAGTTAAAGAGCTGTTACTTTGGCTATCTTTGTCCTTTTTTTTTTTTGAACAACAGGCTATCTTTGTCTTGGTCCATTAAAATAGGCATTTGGCTGTATGCTTCAGTCTTGTCTTGGTTGCTATTGTGCTCCTGTCATTGGTTGTTTGTGTATGATCTTCTATTTTATCAGTTTTAACTTTTTGATCGGCAAAACTAACCAAGAAACATTTGTCATTTGTGGGAATGTAGGCATTGAAACGCTAGATGAAACTTCGGTTGAGAAAAACAGGTTAGTTCCTCAATTCGGTAACCAAAACAGCATAGAACCAGAAAACTGTCCTGTCTCATGGGCAAGAAGATCACCTGATAATTTGTTTCGCCAAGAGACTTATTTGGCTCTTGCCACAGTATTCGTCGTGTTGAGATTGCTACACTTGATTTTCCCCGTATTGGTTACGTTAGCGAAATTCACTTGGGGGCGAATTGCTCGGAACATGAGACCTGGGAACTTCTTGGAGCATGTCGTCGCTATGTATCTCAAAGAACCTTGCATGAGTAGCAATTTGCAAGGAGCCATGAATGCTAGAGCATGGGCTTCAAAATCTTTGGCTACTGTATCAATTGGTGATTCAAGCCTGACATCAAGCAGAAGCGTTTCAACTTCACAGTGAGCCATCAGTAACTATTTTGTTTTTTCTTTTTGGGGATTTTGTCCTTTCTTGTATAATCAATCACAACAGTTCCTCAAACCAACGAGGGGCCTTTTAATTCATAGCTTTACCATTTTGGCAAAGTTTAAAATTACAAATTGTAGCCCAAATACATTTTCTATCAATATTAGAACAAAACTGACCACTAAAACTACTTTAGTGTCTTTCTGCTCAAAAGATTATCTCTTGGATGAGCCAGAATCAATTTCCATCTGCTGCATATCTGCATACTTGAACAGCTTCTCGTTAAACAGAAACTGTGGATCTTTACCGATCAAGACACCATCTTTGTCGTAACCATCCTTCAAAAACACAGTCCAGTTCATCTCAGTGCCAGCCAAGTAAAAAGTAGTGGGCTGCTTCTTGAGCATCTGGTACGTCTGTCTAGTCAAGCTAAACTCGTCTTTGAATTCCACAATGTGATGAATCGAAGCTCTTTTCTCTAACGTCAAGCTCAAGAACTCATGGACGATCCCTACACGGTACTTCTCTGCTTCCAACGTCCATACATCAAGCTTCCAGCCATCCGAATACGGCGAAACCAACGGTAATGTGTTCAATTGATTTAACTTCTTCGTATCTTTCTCTTCCAATTCCAATTCTTTACCATGTTTCAATGGAAACTTAAACGCTCTTTTCGCTTTATCTTCGTCCACCATGAACGTTCTTTCGAGCTCACTCACTGCAAGATTCGGATCCCAATTCACCAATTCAAGTACCCGGTTCCCGTCTTGACCCGTCACGACCCGGAAATAATGCGGGTATTTACCGACCCGGTCTCTGAAATCCTCAGGAATCCCAAAAATCAGTCTCGTGTGATGGATTTTGCTTAATAAGATCCGTTTATCTTTCGTCATCATCAATAGCTTTCTAACACGATTTACTCTATCAACCTCCATCGAATCCATTAAAGCTCTCTCTTCATCTAACAAATCCTCCATGAATTCAGAAAACCCTAACCACATCTTCCCATCGCTGTGTCTATAAGTCTGAAAGATGAGAGGATGTTTAGGGATGTAACGAGTCACCTTACGCCCGCGTGGGAACCCTAGCTCGCGGTAGAGCTTGCCGGCGTCGTCGAGCCGGAGAATCCGATCAGGTTGCTTCGTGATGAATTCTTTGGATCGGGTTAGGAATCGGAAATGTGCGTCGCGACTGACGAGGGATTCGAAATGTGAGATTCGGGTCGAATCGTGCTGAACGGGTTTGGTTCTGGCGGATTCTGGTTTTTTTCGCTTCTTTTTGAATTTATCTGGCGTTTTGGTGATGAGGAATGAGGTGGAGAAAGGTTGAGTTGGGAGATTAGGGTTTGGATTTCGGGAAGAAGATGAGGAGATTTTGGGAAATGTTTCAAGTATTGGATTATTAGATCTTAGGGTTCTTGTAAAGAGACGGAGCCAAGCCATGTCTCTGAATTTAGAAACACTGAATATCGCAAAAATAACTAGGAGCTGAGAGCATCAGTAATCACTAATGGTGAACCCCTCATGAAGTTTACCCTAAATTTTTTATTATTAAAATTTTGAGAAGAAAGAAAAAGTAAGAAAAGAGAAAAAGTCGAAGAAGAGAAGAAAGAAGAAAGAGATAGAGAGAGAAAAAGAGAAAAGATGGAGAAAATGTTTCTTTTTCCAAACCCAACCAATCAAATTTGGGCACGTATGAACCCTCTTAAATCTCTCTCTAAAAACTTTAAATCTCTGAATATTGAGTTTTATTCATTTATTTTTAATAAAAAAACTCATAAATCCCATAGATGGTCTCATTACCGAGTATAATGGAAGCTTTACACCCAAGCGCCAAACCAGTCCGAAGATTCAACGATCCGAATATGAACCCGAATATATTTTTTTAATTTTTTTATCAGCCAACGGTTATATTAACTAAAAAAAATATTACAAAGTTCAGCACATACATCAAAGCATTCACGATATAGTGTCTTTTTTCTTATACATTCTAGCATTCTTAGCCAAATGATCTGCATCAATGTTCACTTTCCTATTAATCTGCTTGAACTTGTATGTAGCTTTCGCTATCTTGAGAATGTCCTCTGTGTAGCCTTGGATTTGCTGATTCATTTGAGGGATATGACTTCTTTGAAGGTTAGCTTTCTCAAGATATCCATAGGGTAAGGATGAGTCTCCACAAAAGACGACCTCCTCATAGCCTAATTTCTTAATATTTGTGATTGCTTCCAATAAGGCTATAGCTTCTGTTTCTAAAGCAGAATTGGTGGCCTCTATAGATGTGGATCCCTTCAGAATATGTTTCCCTTGTGAGTCATATAATGTTCACCCAATACCAGCTACTGATTTGTGATATATCCAAGAAGCATCCGTACAACAACACAAATTTGATGTATGAGCTACTACCTCTTGGAACGTTGACGGAATTTTATTTGGCTGGTTGCCGTGTTGAATGGCTGGGAGATTGAAAGCTGCTTGAGCTTCCTTCCATAACTTATGGTCGATGATAGTTTGATGGATTATGTGTGGAATTGCCCACTTTTTATTGTTGAAAATGAGGTCATTCCTCGCCTTCCAGATTCACCATCCAATAAGAGGAAATATGTCTATTTTTCTTTGCAATAACACTTGGAGATTATCATGAAAAGCTTGGTCAATGTTTACCTGTGTGCTTATTTCACCAACTGGAGATAATTCTCATATTTCCTTAGTAACACGGCATTGAAATAAGAGATGATTGACGGACTCATTTTCTTCTCCACACAATATGCATTCTCTTAGAACCTTAAGTTGAGGTCTTCCTAGTGCATCTGCAGTGGGAAGAGCATTATGAAGAGTTTTCCACCAGAAATGTTTGATTTTTCGGTGGGGTATTAAGCCTCCAAATATGATTACTTAATTTATTCATAATAATGGCAGCTTCATCATTATTCAAACAAGGAAATTTGGTCAGATGATGATAACCTGATTTGATAGTGTATTGTCCATCCTTGGTGTATATCCATTTTGGTATGTACGGAACTGGCGTTCTGTGTAGTCTGATCCTTTTTTTAATTGTGATGTCTTTAGGATGAATAATCTCTTGTAATTTCCTATAATCACATGCGGTTTCATCTGGCATTATTAAACCTGAAACCGTTAATTCAACATCTGTAATAAGACCCATAGCTTTTGCTGACCGTGGAGGACAGTCTAACCAGTTATCACGCCAGACCTTAACGGTTTTCCCATTTCCTATTTTCCAAAGTAAACCCTGTTTTAGAAGTTGAGTACCTTCGTAAATGCTTCTCCATGCATGACTGGGTTTGTGGCCTAAAGTTGCCTCTATTAGAGATGTCTTACTGTAGTATTTTGCTTTGAGGACTTTATATCATTTAAATCTCCAAGAACAAGTCTTGGTCTGTTGTTTGTAGTAACCCTCTTGAATCCATTCAATCATGCGATTCCATTGGAGTTGTCGAGACTTTCTGGTTGGATTACCATAGATGTATGTGAGACAAAAAGTTGTTGGCCCTTCCGTAAGCAAAATATGCCGCCAAAAGATAGCTAATCCTCCGTTTAAGCCATCATGAGTTACCAACATTTGATGTGGAAAGTGAAGGTCTTCGCCGAGTTGCTGTACAAAGCTATCTTTATTCTTAGTTTCTAAAAGGAACAGGATATCAAACTTATATGTACTATTGATATCCTTTAGATATGGAATTGTCAAAGCGTTCCTCAAACCTTGAAAATTCCACTACATGATCTTCATTCTAGAAGTGGTGGCTTCGAGGTTTCCACCTCCCCTTTATCCTGGTCAGTAAAAGCTATTTCAGTTTTTGTCCTGTTAGTTGAAGTCTCGCCATCTGCATCTGTAGATATAGCTTTCCTCTTAATCCTTTTTCTGGAGAAGCCTTAGAAGTGGAGCCAATCTCCCTTATAGTGATAGGCTGATCCATTTGGGGAATACTAGTATCCGGGTATAGGTATTGCTGAACATATTCCCCAAGTGATCCCGAGATCATAAATTTCGCAGAGAGCTCTCCATTAAAGTTTGAATCAATATTCACTACAAAAAAAACATCATTTTACGACGGCTAAAATGGTCGTTATTTCGTCTTAATAGGGTTATTACGACGAACTACCGACGATTACGAAATCGTCGTAAAGTCATCGTCGTAATAGACAAATCGTCGTATAATATACGACGGTTTCGTTTCGTCGTAACATCGAGGGAAACAAAATCGTCGTAAATGCGTCGTACAGTTTACGACGATTTTACATCGAAGTGCGTCAACTTGGTCTTCGCCTGGACTGTCGTTAAGTGGTCGTTAATGGTCGACGTAAGATCGTTGTAAAATGTACGACGCAAAAATCGTCGTAAATCAATCGTAAAGTATTTAATCATTTCATCGTAAAATCGTCGTAAAGCACGGACGTATAATCGTCGTATTTGTGGTCGTACATTTTGGTCGTAAATTCGTCGTAATAGTTACGACGAATGTACGACGGTTTTAAATAAAGATATTACGACGATTATACGACGTTTAATATAATTAAAAATTTTCAAAAAAATTAATTCAAATTAAAATTTAAATTAAAAAAAAATAATTTACAATTTATAATTTATTAAAATTTAAAATTAAAATTAATTATAAATTACAAAAAAACCCTACAGCTCTAAATCTAAATCTATATCTATATCGTCGATCCCGTCACCGACCTGCTCTCCATCGTCCTAGACGTGTTCCTTGCCGGGTCTTCGGTTTGATGCTTTCGCCGGCGCCTGATCTCCGGCTCTAGGAGGCTCAACCCCGAGAGATCGGAACATCTCCTCGTCCGTCTGCACCGGCGGTTGCGTCCTAGTGACCCGGCAGCAGACGATCCGACAACTCCATCAGCCCGCAGCTTGTCCAACTGCGCCATGAGCACCGGGTTGTCGGCTCCCATGATCTCGAAGAGACCGTAGAGCTGGTCGATCCTCGTCTCGTAACGGATCCGCATCTGATCGATCTCCTGGCAGATAACCGGATCCGGGACCCGGACGTGACCAGTCGCCGTAGCTCTCGGGGTATCACGGATGGACCCCATCCCTAATACCCGTCCCTTTTTCTTTGGGGCAACCTAAAAATATTTAAAAACATTATGGTTAGAAATTCAATTTAAAACTAAAGTTACATTAATTAAATATAGTAATTAAATTTACCTCTTCGAAAATCTGGTCCATCTCCGCTACCATCAGCGCCGGGGTCGATTGGACCGAGCTACCTCCGGGAGACGTTTGACGCGCCTGCTGAGTCAGCTGTGTCGCTCCTCGGACGCCGCACAGCTGGCGTTGTAGATCTCCTCCGCCCGAGGATCCGTGAATTTGCCGTTCCGCTTCTTATGCGTCTCGGCGAAAACCTTTGTCATCGGAGGTATTTCTCCTCCGTTATCTTCGACCTACAAAATCAAAATGAAAAAATTATGATTGACAAATAAGGGTTAATTATTTGAAAACAAAAAAATCAGTAATTTTAATTTACTTACCATCATAAGCCGTCTTTCGGCAAAAGGAATCTGGCTGGAAGTGTGCGGAACGTTCTTCCGATTTCCCGCATCGTCAGTAGCGTTCCTGAAAAATATTTTCATTAGAATATATTATAAGAATTAATGAAAACAAATAATGTAAATATTAATAGAAGTAACTACTTACCTAGATCCAGAACACTTGGCGGCCGTAGTCTGGTGTGCGGATCCAACAAGTACTGGACAAGGCCCCGCCAGACGGAATTGGCCATAGGCGCCGGCTTGGCCTTGTCGCCGTCAACCTCCCACTTCTGTTTCCAGTCGGAAACGGTGTTGTTGAGGCGGAATTTGACCTTCTCCTTGAAGGCCGTCTCCACACGTCCGTGTGCGGATGTTTCCCAATGCCAGTTTTGCTTAGAAAAAAAAAGTTAGTAATTATTTTAAAAAGTTAAAATTAAAAATTAAAATTAAACGAAATTGTAAATTACTTACCGCAAAACACTTGAACCAAGTGTCAAGTGTGGCCTGATCCAACTTCTTCCAGCTGGTATGGGGTTGTATGAAAAACCCATTGATGATATCCGCAACGTTACGACCGACTGCATTGTCGGTCGTAAACCTAGACAAATAGAAAGAGAAAAGTAAATTAATTTCAAATATATAAGAATAAATATTAATTAATTTAAAAATATCGTAGGAAAAAATTTACGTACCAAAA
>NW_006256756.1:11393921-11464167 GCF_000478725.1 Eutrema salsugineum | reverse complement strand
TCCCTAGGCTCGATCCGGGTCGAGTTTGTTCATGGTCTCACGACCCAGCTGTGCCAGAAGATCCTGTACCGTAAACTGGGCATACGGTACAGACGGGATCGGATCAGCTTCAGGATCGGCCGGTGCGGGAGCCGCTGGTTCGGCTGGTGGTGGTGGAGGCGGTGCCGGCTGCGGTACAACGACCGGTTGGGAAACCGTCCGTTGTGTTCCCGAGGACTCCGGGATGGCTGATCCGGTCGCCGAGGTAGACGGGCCGTACCGTCAGAATCGACCAGCTGTCGGTAGTGAAACCCCTTAGCCCGAGGAGTCATATCAACAGAATCTACAAAATTTAAAAAAATTTGTTACTAATTTTTCAAATATTTATTTAAATTTACAAAATCCGAGCCTATCTAAATTCTGAAACCTAAATCTAAATTCCGAACCTAAATCTAAATTCCAAACCTAAATCTAAAAGAATATGTAATAAAATTATTTTAAAACAAAAAACTTACAAGTATTTGGCTAGGAAGAGGTTTAGGAGATTAGGGAGGTAGAGAGAGAGAAAGTTTATTAGAGAGAGAAGGGAGAAGAGAGGAATGAGCGACGAAATGAGGAAAACTCGCGTCCCTTATATAGATTTTGTGATTGTCGTAAAATCGTCGTAACTTTACTGCGATTTTACGATGATTTGGTTGTATTTCAGTCGGTCCACTGCATGACATGACACGTGTCATGATAAGAGCGTTTGACCGTTACGGCGGTTTTACGACGATTGTACCATAAACCGTCGTAAACCCGTCGTAACGGCTAAACATTTATAACCTTGTACATCGGATCAAGAGCCTATCCGGTGCAAACGTTATGACGGTTCCACGACGGTTTCAGAGAACTTAGTCGTAAAACCGTCGTAAAGTTACGATTATATTACGACGGTTTACGATGTTTTTAAAAAAAGTAATTAAACCCTAAATCTTAAAAAAGGGATATTGCATAAAGAACAATGCGAAGGTTATTGTATCCTAACATATAACAAAAGGTTTACAACTTTGCATGTCTGATGAATTTATGACATGAGATAGTAAATATTGAAATTCCGTAATCTAATGTACAACCTTTTACTCATGCATTTACGAAAACATGCAAGAACATGTAAATATGTATGTTTTTTTCAAATTTTTAATTTTGCTCAGATTGATAGCATTTCATATAAAATAAGATAACCAATCAAAAACATTTGTAAAATACCTTACAACCAATAAGATATAAAAGATTCAAATTCTTGGATTTCAACATTACGACGATTTTACGACGAAATAGTGTAATCATCGTAAAACCGTCGTAACTTTATGACGATATTACGATGGTTCGTCGTAAAGACGTCGTAATGTTGAAACCCTATTCATTCAGGGCTTAAAACCTAGACTTAGGGTTTAGGGTTTAGAAAAACCGTCGTATAACCGTCGTAAAATCGATCTTTAGGGTTTTTAAAAAATTCAAACAAACAAAGTTACAAATTACATAATAACAAACATTCACTAAATACAATGCATGAAACTCAATCAGATTCATCTTCCTCTATTACTTCATCACCATCACCGTCTTCTTCCGCCAAATCGTCATCATCGGTTTCAGCAAACTCATCATCACCTTCTTCTTCTGTATCATCGGGAAGATCTTCAACTTGCCTGTTCCGAGGGTCTATTAAGAAAATCTCCTCATCAACATCTGGTTCAGACAGATCTACGCAAGTGTCCTGTTGAAGTGGAACATCCTCAACCCCTACAATCTTGCCCCTCGGAGCCACTTTAACTACAGCTAACCATGAAATTCCTGTTGATCGAACTCGAGGGTATGGCAGAAACGTTACCTGTTCTGCTTGAGAAGCTCATATAAATGGCTCAAACCTGTTGTACCGTCGTGATTTGTTCACGTCAACAACTCCAAACTTGTTTAGACGTACCCCTCTTCCAACAGTTGGATCAAACCAATCACATTTGAAGAGAACAGTTTTCATCCTTAACAATCCAGGATACTCTACTTTAATTATTTCTTGAGGAACTCCATAAAAATCTATTTCACCCCTCACACAAACTCCATAGTTAGTTGTCGCCCGCTTTGCACCGTGACGGTATGTGTGAAAAACACAGCCCCGAGTGAAATACATGGAGGCTGTAGTTATTTTTGCCATCAGACCTAGTAGTAACTCATGGAACCATGTTGGAAATTCATCCAGATCATTAGGGTCCACCTAATAAGAAAAAAATTCCACTTTAATTTCTTGATTTGGATATATAGCAAATTAAAGTAGTCTTTTAATTAAAATTTTATACGTACTTGTCCTTTTAACCACTGGGCATAGTGTTGATCTTTACGATCATTGATTTCAGTTTCAGAAACCCCAGATCTGCATTCTTTAACCCCATCAACAAATGTGCTGAGAAAAACAACAAATAGTTATTAATACTGACAACTCATATAAAGATATTATTAATTAAAAAGTACCTTTCATACGATGACAACTCTTCACAATTTAACAGGATATACATATGTGCACTGTGATAATCTTTTTCATTGGACCACCAAACTTCTTTTAGTTTTCCACTAAGACGTCCGATCGGAGAGAATATGTCATGTACACCTTCAACGGCATATGTATGGCCAACTCCTCCATCATCATATCGACGAGTAGCTCTTTTGCGTGTTCGTACTTTCGGTGCAAAATAGTATGAAGTGAAGTGTGAAGTCTCTTGCGTCAAACTTCCCGCCACAATAGAGCCTTCCACTTTAGCTAGGTTTTTAGCTTTACCTTTAAGATGCTTCATGAAACGCTCGAACGGATACATCCACCTGTACTGAACGGGTCCACCGAGCTCTGCTTCGTGTGGGAGATGAACAGGAAGATGTTCCATAACATCAAAAAATGATGGTGGGAAGATCTTTTCCAAATTGCACAACAAGATTGGAATATTCAATGCCAGTTGTGATATTACATCAACTGATAATGTTCGTGTACTAAGATCCCGAAAAAAAGCACCAATGCCTCCAATAGCTTCATGGACATTTTTGGGCAAAAGTTCAGCAAATGCAAATGGAAATCTCGTTGCATAAACACATGGCAGTCATGGCTTTTCATCCCAGCAAACTTTACCCCCTTCACAACAGATTTGGAAAGATTAGAGACATACCCATCAGGAAATTTAACGTCAGAAGAAACACATCTGAACAATGCTGACTTTTGATCTGCACACAACTGAAATACAGGAACTGGTGCTTTCCCATTTCTCAGTAGATGCAACTCACTTCTGTTGCATAAATCAGGCAAGTCCAATCTTGACTTACCATTGTCTTTTGTTCTTCCCGCTACGTTCATAACTGTATGCATGATGTTATCAAAAATTTTTTTTTCAATGTGCATGACATCAAGATTGTGTCTGAGCAGATGATCTTTCCAATAAGGTAGTTGCCAAAAGATACTTTTCTTGTGCCAATTATGATGAACTCCATACCCTTCAGGCATATTTGCAGGAGTGTGCCAGTTTCCCCCACGCGTTACTGTTTCCTCTGCCCTCCAATGATCGATTTGTGCCTGTATATCAGCTCCTGTTAAATTAACGGGTGGAGGGACATGTACACTTTTGTTCTTCATAAATAACCTCTTGTTCCTCCGATATGGATGGTTATCCGGTAAAAACCTCCGGTGAAAATCAAACCAACAAGTTTTTCTACCATGTTTTAGCTGAAACGCATCAGTTCGATGAAGACAATAAGGACAAGATAGCCTCCCATGTGTAGTCCATCCTGATAGCATACCATAAGCGGGGAAATCGCTTATTGTCCACATAAGCACAGCCCGCATAGTAAATTTTTTCCTCGTAGAACAGTCATATGTACGAACGCCAGTATACCATAACTGATTCAACTCATGTATGAGTGGCTGCAGAAATACATCGAGAGCTCGCTTCGGATGATTTGGACCTGGAACCAAAATACTTAAGAAAAAAAATTCTCTTTGCATGCACAAATCTGGAGGACGGTTATAAGGAGTTAGGATTACTGGCCATAATGAATATTGTCTAGCAGACATACCAAATGGACTTAGCAAAATCTGGGTATACCATATTGAAGTGTTTCCATGCCTTTGCATCTGATGGATGAACAACTTCTCCATCTACTTGTGTATGTTCTGCATGCCATCTCATTGATGCAGCTGTCCTTTCAGATTGATAAAGTCGTTTTAACCTATCAGTTATAGGGAGATACCACATACGTTGGTACGGTATCCTTTTACGCCCACCAGTTTGCGGCCTGTATCTTGGTTTTTGGCAAAATCGACATTCTTCCAGCTGATTATCATCTTTCCAAAAAATCATACAGTTGTCAACACATACATCTATCATCTCAGAAGGTAGACCAAGACTAAAAATCAACTTCTGAATTTCATAGTATGTTCCCGCTGCCAAGTTATCCTCCGGTAGATACTCCTTCAGAAGATTAGCCCAATCATCCATGCAAACCTCAGCCAGGTTATGATCTGTTTTAATTGACATCATCCTAGCTGCCAACGATAATTTAGACAAGCCTTCTCTACATCCTTCGTAGATTGGCTGATTAGCATTGTCTAACAAATCATAAAATCGTTTGGCATCTACATTAGGTTCCTCAATAGCATTACCAGTATGCGTTTCATGAAATGCATCAGTCACCATTTCGTGCATCCTATCATGATCTACACTTTGATCATATTGATACTGATTAGGCTGATGACCATAATTCGATTCATCAATATCAACATGACTTTGATAATTACTACTACTACCAACATTCCCATGAGTATTACTGCCATATCCTTCTCCATGTAGATACCAAACAAAATATTGCGGCATAAACCCTCTATTTAATAAATGCGTCCACACGGTTTTGGTTAGTGTATACCTCGTATTCTTGCATTTCAAACAAGGACAAAACATCTTCCCACTATCTTTCGTTCTCTCCATATTTGTAGCCTGAAACATAAATATTTCTAACCCGTTCTTGAACTCTTCTGTCAACGCCCCATCTGAATCTTTACGCATATACATCCAAATTCTTAGCTCGTATATAGACATCTTGAAAATAAACTCAAAATACTATCTCTTTTTATTGATTAGACAATTGTGTCACGTCTAGCCACGTGAATGGAGTAAATTAACCTTATAATATTATTACTTCTTTTTTTCAAAGTAATATAACTCTTAATTCGGGTTTGCAGCAATGGACAACCCAATATATAAGGATTTACAACACTATACTAAAATTTAAGAGACCTACAATGGGTCTCAAAGATGAAGATGCTCTTATGTTTGAATGATGATGTGTTGTGATTGAAAGAAGGAATGAAAATCTATTTATAGGAAAATTTCGGGCTTTACAACGCTTTAACGACGACATTTTACGACGAATTTACATTCAAAAATAATATTACGACGAGTTTACAACGATTATGCGATAAAATCTTTACCCTGCAATTGTTAGGTAAACATGTTTTAAATGTTTTCCACCTAACTTCTTTTTCGACGTAAAATCGTCGTAATATGTACATCGAAATGCAGTCGTCGTATATTCGTCGTAATTTTACATCGAATTTACGAATATTTTACATTTACTAGCAAATCTCTCGTTATCGATGTATAATCGTCGTAATTCATCGTAAATTGTACGTCGAGTTTACGACGATTTTTTTATACAACGGTGTTACGACGGTTTTAAAATTAGACGTAAGATCGTCGTAAAATCGTTGCAAACTTGCGACGATTTGAAAACCGTCGTAATGGACCGTTGGAAAACGATTGTTTTCTTGTAGTGATTCTCACCCATATCTCTTTGATCATTAGTTTCACCATTCTCTGGTTAAGCCATCTCTTCATTAAGATTCTGTTGCTCGATGTGTTCCTGAAGATCATGAATTTGAGGTAACAGAGCTTGAGGGATACAAAATGGATATGGATCTGGGTGGTGAAGATGGAAGTTATAGGATCTTTCATCATGGGTAAGAGCTCCACAAGTGGAACAGAATCGCCTGAGCTTCTCATAAGTAAATCTTATAAGAGTAGGTGCTTCATGGTCTTCGAAGTGAATATAGCGAACAAATATGAGTCTACCATAAGCATCCATCTTCACTCAAATACAGACTTCCCCTTCTTAGTCTCTATTAGGCTGCTGCTGCTTAGTCTCTATTAGGCTGCTGGATGAAGACTTCTTCCACATGGCCTAGAGCTTTTCCCATCTCTATGATAGCTTGATCCTCCTTAGAATCATAAGGTATGTTCTTAATCTTGACCCAAAGTTTAATTATGCGAAGATAATCCAGGAAGTGGCGATGAGTCCATCTATCCGCTACAACCATTCAGTCTCTATAATTCCAGGGTCTGTTGTCGAGAACGGTAAGGAATTAATGCTACTGCTTGAAAAATAATTGAGCGGAGTTGTCTTCGTTGATACGGCTGGTGATACGTCCTTCCAATCTCCAAGCTTTGGGCATCATAAGTTGAATTCCAGCTGGGTTCTGATGCTCTGGATTCAATCCTTTGACGACGAGACTGAGACGGTGATCGTCATCCCGTTTCTTTTTGACTTCAGATGAGAGCTTCATGGGTTCTCTATCCTTTCCCAAAGATAAGTTTTGAAAATCTAGCCACAAATCCTTCTCCATCATAGAGAAACAATAGTGTCTGATAAGTCGGAAAAGATAATCCACTTGTGGTGGAAGGTAGATTGCCGACAAAGAAAGTCAGTGCAGAAAGATGTAGAAGATTAGCGAGAATCGCCTTTTTTGCCCTAGGAGATAAGGGAGAGAGAAACAAAAAAACTCAAAAGTTTTTAGACAAACCCAAAAATATTTATCTCCAGTTCTATGTATTTTATATAATTGTTTAATGTAAATTGAGATTTGGTTGATGATGTTTTATTGTCTTCAGCTTGCTTGAAATTCTTAAAGTTTTTTGTAAATGCAAATTGCGATCGACTATAACAAAATGATGTTTGTTTCCAGTTACTATGATATCAGTTCTATGTTTTACATCATAACATTTTATAAACAAATTATGGACTACAAGGGCTGACCCTGATCTAAAGCTGGTGAATTTAGGGCTTTAGATGTCAATAGATATAAACATTTATAAGGGCAATTAATTTTAAAATTTGGTAGTAGGTTAGTGGTTTTGGCTCTTTTTCTCAGTGTACAGTGTCAAGTTCGAATATGACATTGCATGTTTTGTCTCTTTTTTTTCTTTAATAGGCTCATAAATTTTTTTTTTTAGCTTTAGGCAAATAATTAAGTTGGACCGGCCCTGCACTGATGAAACTATGGCTCTGTTTCTACATATAAGTCTAAAAGTTCAAAGAGATTTTGATTTAATATTTAGACGAAATCAGGAGACTGTAAAAAGAAAATGTAGTGAAAATTTTAGCAGATGGAGTACTTATAAGCAGTGTCGGCTCTAAGGGTGTGCCATATGTACATTTGCACCTCATCCATTGTTGTTTTTTTCAATTTTTGTTAACTAATTAGGATCGTTTTTTTTAAATAGATTGAAATTAGAGATAATATTTGCAAACTTATAAATATATGATAAAAACTGTTTAAAATTAATGGGCATATGGCATGCATGTGATTATATTAGAACTCCAACGAGACACGAATTACAGTGAATTAAATTCTTAAAATGCTTCTTGTAGACCGAATACATTATCCATATTTTAGTGGATGTGTTGGAGTTCTAGGTGGAATACACATTTATGCCATAGAAAAACCAGAGTTTTAAGGATTGTACTAAAGTCGACATGATAATATATCACTGAACATATGTAATTCACATATATTTGGAATAAATTTATCACTGAACATATGTAATTCACATATATTTGTAATAAAACCGTGAGATTATGGTATGATATAGCCGTTCTGGTCATGGCAAAAAAAATGATTATGAGTTTCCTATGTCTTCTTTTGACTAGCATTACATCGTTAATTTTGGCTATAAAAAATACAAGTATTTTTGGCTCCTTATAGATCATGACATAATAGAGATGTGAGGTACCATATGCTAGAGTTCAACTTTGGTCTTCTTCCTCTTAGGAATAAAGAAAAATTCTTCAATTGACATCATGCTTCTTCTTTAAATTCTGTGATTAAAATAACTTTTAAAGTTTGAAAGAATAAATGGAAGATTTTTCTATTTTTCTAAGATACAAAAAGATTACATAATTTATTAAAATTTCAATTTTTTAAGATGTAAATTTTTTAAAAGTAATAATAGAGACAAAAATAAATAACACATATTGAACGTTTGATTTAGGTAATATGGAAGTAACAACTTGAGAAGAAGAAGAATATATGCAGGGCCAGATCTGGGCCAAACCTATTGAAACATTTGTCGTGGCCCCCAAATTTTTCAGCATAGTCCAGCTAAAATTGTTGAAATCAGGTATTCTTGTTGATTGACATTTCAATCGCTGCCTCTGATGCTGCTCTTGCATCTCTAATTTGGTACAGCGATATCATGTTCATCATCGATTATCATGTTATGCATTATTGTGCACACTCTCATTATATCATGCAAAACCTCATTTTTTCTAATAATGCGATGATCCTGCTAGCAAACTTGGATTATAAAACTCCAAATACACATTAAACATATTTCCAACATGTTTCTTGTTTAGAGCAATTTTTCTATCTCAATGTATAACCTCATGACTAGGAATAGAGCCTCGATGACTTAAGTGGTCATCTTCTTGAGTGAGATAATTAATGAATAAGGTAGATATTGTTAACAGACAAATTAACTGCAATTTATTATTCTCTACCCACTGCAACATTATCAGCCTCCAATATCAAAAGAAAATGGACCTCCAATATTAAATCTTTTTTTTTTTAACTAACTGGTATTGTTGGGATATTTTTCTAAAATCTACATGTGTATATTTATATATAAAATTTAAGATGATAAATAAATTTAAGATGATAAAAATTTCTTATAAATTAGTCTACTCCATTCATCAAATTTCACCCTTCATGAACTGTTGGACTAAAATCTTATTCATGCTATCTACCTTATCCAACTATCATATACGGATATCTTGAGATTTTGATCTACACCATTCAATCTCATCCATTATCTACCAATGAATTAAAACCTTATCCAAAATAAATTTATTATATAAAAATATTTTGAGTTTTTTTATCTACACCAACCATTCATAAGGATATCTTGAGTTTTTGTACCTACATCATTTATTAAAAATTATATCTATACATTATTTTGTATAAATAATAGGTTTGAAGTAATGAAAAAAAATCATACACTTAAACCAACTACTTCTTTTCCTTTAAAAAATGAAGAAAAATAGAGGCTCATCAATCAATCAAAAAGAAAATGAGTTGTTATGTAATATTTATTTAAAAATATCATAAGTTTTATTGATAGAAATAATCAGTCTCTGTGGCGAGTATGAGATAAAAGAGTAATAAGTTCAATGAAAAAAATGAAAGGTGTGAAGAATTTAGAAGCAAATCTATAGATGTTTGTGTTTGTTTGTTTCTTTTTGGTCGATACTTATATTTATATAATATATAATATATATATATATATATATATTATGATGGAGAATTTTGTTACTTATCTATAATAACTAGTTAGTCTCCAATTAACGATTTTTGAATTTTAGTTGTTTATTATTATATTAGGTATATTCTATATATTTTATATATTATCCTGAAGAAAATTAATATTCTATTCATATAATTCATAATAAAAACATTAAATAATGGATCCAGTGGTTTAGCCGATTTGACAAAAAATTAGATTTCGATATTCTTTTAGGGATAAAGATAGTCAGAAAAATTCCATCAAAATTTTTTTGATAAATTGTTGGAATCGAGCCTGCCGACAAACTGATGAATTTCGGACGAATAATATGTCGGTAATTTTTAACAACTTAATTTTTGTTAGTAATTTCCAAAGATTTTCATTTTTTTAGAAACTTCCGACAATTTACTAACAAGTTATCTGACGCATTTTGACTATCCATATTTGTTGGAATATTGTGACGAGTTTCCAACAATATTAATTTTTGTTAAATTATTATAAATTTTTTGTTGGAAAATTTTCGACGACTAATATCATTGAAATTATTTATTGGAAGTTTTAATGTTTTCTTGTAGTGAAAAAATCTCTACAATGTAGGATGAACATTATGTATGTTGCTAGAAATTTTGAAGAGTTGCATAATCCAAGTTGTGAATATGCATCTAAGTGGTGCTTCCGAGTTTGACATTGTAAGTACATTTATTTGTGGGTTTCTTGCAGATTTGACTTAAGAATTGATATCAAAAACCAAAATAATTCATTTTTTTCCTTCTTTCATAAAATTACTACTTTCTCTCTAATCTATCCTTCACACACACATATATTAACCAAAATGCCATTATTCATTTAATATTTTGATTTTTTTATAAATATAACACAAAGACCAAACAAATCCCTAACATTTCCTTAATTACGAGAATTTCATCTTCTTTAGTATCTCCAACCACCATTATCAACCAGTTTGAAGCTTTAAATGCTTCTCAACCGATTTTTAAAAATGTAATAACTAAATAATATAGTTCATAACCTTATAATCTTCCATATTCTCTCCAATTTTATCTCCAAAACTCCTCAATTCATGTTTTCATCATTTACAATTTCATGGGTGATGCATTTCGGTGATTCTTGCATAACCATGATCAAGATTGTTTCTTTTCGGCGAAATTCAGAGTTCTGGGTGCTTAAGAGACCAAAACGATCTCAAAACCGATAAAGGTAATGACACACTTCATTTCGGTAATTTTTATATCTGTATCGCGAAAGTAGACTTCATGGTGAAGTCTACTATTAACAGGTCTACTAGTCAATGCAGAGGTTGATTTTGCAATTGAACCTTTTAGAATTTCTAATGAGTAGACTTCACATGAAGTTTACTCATTATCTTTTGAAAAAAAAAAATCCAGTGGACTTCTTTTAACATCATATCGGAAAAGTCTATATAAAATATAGGTTATTTTTGTAATTGACCGAACTTGGCTTTTATAAAGTAGCTATCAAATGAAGTCTTCTATTAAGTCAGTTTTGTATTTGACCAAAATTTTGACTTTTTATGGAGGTTTGCGCTTGACAAAATAGTCAAACTTTTAAATTTTTCTTTTAAGAGTATACTTCCCAAAAATGAAGTATACTTCTGGTGAAGTCTACTCTGAATATTTTCAGTCAAACACAAAATTAACCTTTTTCAGTAGACTTCACTTGTCGTTTACTCTGGAAAATTAAATGCAAAACTAACCTTTTTTTAGTAGACTTCAGTAGAAGTCTGCAGACTTCAATCGCAAACTTCACCTATAGTCTACTCCAAAAATAAAAACTCTGTTCAAATGTAGAACTAATCTTTTTTCCTTGAAGTCTGCTGATGAAGTCTACTCTTATAAAGTCAATGTTTTTGTCAAATGCAAAAATAACTTATTTTTTAGGTAGACTTCTTTTGCAGACTTCTAATGGAAAAGTAGACTTCACATGGAGTCTACGAATGAAGTTTGCACGAGAAGTCTGTGTGGTATCATTATTTTAAAAACGCATTCATAAAAAAAATTGTAATGATTTTTATTTTAGGTTTTGGCATGTGTTTTAGCAACTGTTTTAACTACTCAATGAGTTTCATTTGTTTTAAATCGATATTTATAGACTAATTAAATTTCTTAATTTAATAGCTAATTAGCTTGGAAGAGTAGACTTCAAATAAAGTCTGCATACGAAGTCTGCTAACAGAGTCTGCACATGAAGTCTGCAAACGAAGTCTGCATATGAAGTCTGCAAATGAAGTCTCCTATGTAGAAAACTTGTTACTTATGTGTTTGTAAAATGTTGTTTGTAATTTTATTTACTAATATAGTTTTTTGTGTTTTATTATAGATAATGATTCAACTACATGTTTATGGATAATGGAAGATGGAAGAAAACTTGTGGCATTTTGTGGTGGATAGTGGCAAAGGAGGAATAATGTTCTTTTTAAGTGATGGTTGTACATTTAAGGAACTTATTGAGATGGCACAAAATGATTATAATTTGTTCATTCTTCTAAACTTGCATGTCTGGTTGGACCTTGATCACTTTTCAATACTATTGCATGCAGACTTCACATGAGAGATGTCTTATTAGCAATAACTTTTGAAATGTGATGAAGTGTATGGTTAGTTAATTTAGCTTATTATGATAAATTTGGTTTCTAGCATAAAAAATAATAATAGTAATCTCATTCAACATAAACATGACCAAAAGAAACGCTTGGTTTAAGGTTTATATATTGCATCAAAAATTAACTTTACAAAAGAATGTTTTGTGATGAGAATTGGTTACAATATAAATGAGATAATAATAAAGGTAGAGCAAATAGATATATTCTTCTTGTTTAGGAATCTCTGGCTAAAATTAGAATTATCTTCATATCGTTTCTGCACCATATCAACAATATCATAAAACTCAGTCGCTTATGTAGTCACTTTCCTACACATATACTCATCATGAACAAAAAAATTGAACATCATGTTAATGATTGAACTTGAGAGAACATAAATATTCTTAAATTCAATTTAAGCTAAATAATAATAAAGTTTGTCAACTTGAAATTGATATCCAAAAATTAAAAAAAAAAAAATACAAATCCAGATTGAAGATGACCATAAACAATACATAAGTATTAGGAGATAAACAATAATATGTTCAATTGACTTAAGTATTTAAAACAACAAATTAACAAATTAATCATGAAATTTACGAGGGTGAATTTTAAGAATCCGATGAGTCATCTTCTGGGACACCTTCAACAATACGTCTTTCTTCTCCCTCTTCAAGATACCTGAAGAGAAAAATAAAATACACAGTTATGGTAAAAAAATCCTCTTAAATACTTAACTATCTATATCAACGAAGAAGCTTCAAAAACCAAGATTTAGTAATCAATAAACATCAAATAGTTTTGATATGCACACAGAATATCTTTATAACTATGGAAATAAAAATATTCAATAAAGACAACACAAATAAAGCACATACAGGACATGGCACTGCTCATGGAAAATCACTGGTGAGAGATCCCTCAGATCCATGACGCCAGAGATAAAACCGATGGTCAGAAAATGGGAAACGCGCTGCAGATCTAGAGGATCTGACGGTTTAGATGTGTTGAACGGCGGAGGCAGAGGCCGTGAGCTGTCAGATCTGGTGGTGATAAGACGGAGAACATGGAAATGAAACCCATCAGATTTTCACCAGAGCAGATGCTGTGTGCATATCTGAGAGTGAGCTTGGGATTTTGGGATTGGATCTCTGGGAGAGATGGAATAAGGGATGACAAAGGTGAGATCTTGCTTTCATCTCTTTTCATCAGAAAGGTAAAGAAATAAATTTCTGATAATTCATGAGATGAGGAGAGTTAAAGATAGGTTAGAATAGATAAACACAAAGAAAAAGAAGAATAACGATGGCTTACCACTACAACAACCGGCAAGAAGGAAAATATGGCAGAGATTAACGGCGAGAGAGGCGGCGGTGGTTAACGACAAGAGAGGCCAAAGAATGTGGAGCACATCGCCGTTTTAGAAAGAGGCGAGGGTTTTATTTTTATTACAAAATTAGGGTTACTTTCTTTATATAATGGGATAAAATTTCTGGATAAGTTAATTTTTTTTTGGTTTAGCAGACTTCATTAAATGCTAAATTCTAATTAGTTTTTACCGGGTTAGGAAATTTTTTTGGTTAGAATAAATATTCTCAATTCTATTTCGGTTAAGATAAATTTTTTGGTTTAGTAGACTTCATTTGAAGACTACTATCATTTACACTCGTTGGTTCAATTTCAGTTTAAATCTTGGTTAAAGTAATTTATTCGGTTTCGCAGACTTTTATATAAAGTCTACTAACTCTAAACCCTAAATCATATTTTGCACTCATTATTGAAACTATAAACTAAAACTTATGAATATGAAACAATAATTTATATACATCAGAAATGTCCATATTTAATTTATGATTATAAATTTGAAACCAATTTTTTTTTTTTTTATGATTCAGTTACATAGTAGTCTTCATTTGAAGTCTACAAGCAGATTTCTATATTCTTCAGTAGACTTCGGAAGGTTACAACTGTAATTGAGATTTTTGTTTTTTGTTTGTTCATACAGGATTATATTGTAATTTCACTATCCTTTTGGGTTACTTTGTTTTAAGTTGAATAGAGGTCTACTTTTGTATTTTAAGTCAAATTTTAGGTCATTTTTAGCAAATCCCTCTTTATTTTTCTCCTCTAGTTATATGAAATTTTTATATATTAAAAAGTTTTACTTTTTTATATCATTCAGATGGAAAAAGCCAAAACAATTTTGGTAAAGGATTCAAATTTGGTATGATACTGTAGCAACGCTAAAACATATTTTTAATAATATTATGTATTGAAATTTTAATATTAGTTAAAATTAAAAGATCAAAAGACACAATAATAATTAATATCTATTTTTAGTTATAACAATATTTAAATTATCAGGCAAATTGATTAAAATACATAATAAACTTTGATTAAATATTGAAAAATAAAATTTAAAAAAAAAAAAACCAAACAAATAACAGAATGCAACAAGATAATTTTTAAAAACCTAAAATAAACTTAAATAATAATATATTGTCGGGAAAGCTATTTCCAGCTCAGCTAAAATAGTTATAATATGGATAAAATTTTTCTTGTTAATTAGTAATATTTGGTCTTCACCTTGAGATTGAGCATATTCTCGTCGAATTAAATCTCTTTGATAATGAGATGCTCGATATTGAGATCCATAATATTGGTATTGAGAACCTTCTCCACCTTCTTCATATTTGTTCGGTTGTGCTATTTTCTAAAAATGTTATCTCTTATTTTTAATATACACACGACAAGCAAGATCAGATATAGAACTCAAATCTGCAAATAAGATTTTTCTCTCTTCTTTCATTTTTGCTACCTTGACCAAGTATATATATATATATATATATATATATGCACTTGTCATATCTTGTTCAGAAGAATTGCTAGAATTCTTATTTTCAATCTGGTTAACGCATCTCTATAATTTAGAGACTGAAGCAAGAATTGTTGTCATTCGAGTTTGTAAAGATCCCCATGGTCTTGGATGATGAGAAAAAATCTTGGATTTTTAATATTCAGTTTGAACTCTGTCCAAAACTGAACTTTTGATTGGTTTATTCCTATGATTGGATTTTGGGAAACATCAAGATACACATGACATATATTCGTCAACGGAAAATGAACGAGCAAATTGAAGTAATTTTAGTACAAATATTAGTGGTAAGAAAAAATAATCAAGATGTTTGATCATTCAAAGAGTAGTATACATTTAAATAGAAAAGTGAAGGAAAAAAACTTATAAGATTTTGGTCAAAAAAATGCAACGGCTAAGATAGAGTTGTTTTTTTCTTAGATGTGATAATTGATATAATACATAAAGTGATTATTCAATGCAAGAGTTAAATCTTGGTCAATAAAATTCAGCGGCTAAGATCGACTCATCTTTTTTTTATATACCATGTGCTAGAGGCATTTCATCTTTTTGCTAATCTAACTAAAGGAACTGCTCCACCCGCTAATTATGTTATTAATGAGAAGGATTATAATATGGGCTTTTATCTAACTGATGGCATATATCAAAATGGTCCATTCTTGTTCAAGCAATTCATGATCTATGTGGTCCCAAAAAAAATATTTGCAATGAAGCAAGATGCTTGTAGATAAGACAAAGAATGTGCATTTGGAGTATTACTGTCAAGAATTGCAATTGTAGTTGAACCATCACGCTTTTAAAATAAAAAGTATTATATGATATAATGATAATTTGTACATAATGCAAAATATGATCATATAGAGGATGAATGTGATGTTCCAAGTGAAAAAGTTGAGATGACAGGTGATGATGATGTTCGATTTCAAGAATTCTTAGCAGGACATAATGATGATACTGTATTTCAAAAATTCTTAGCACGACATACACAAATCAAAAACCAGGAAGCTCATATTAAATTTCAAAATGCATTAATTGAACATATATTGTCCGAATATACTAATTCTGAGATTTAATACAATGTATATTTTTTTTATTTACCAACTGTGTCTTATATTTAACTTTCAACTAGGATCGATATAATCTGCACTACTCGCGGACGTGGTAAACAATATCTAAACTATTTGTATTATTTAATGTTATATTATTTTTATAAATCTCGTAATTAACTAAATTGTTTCTATCAAATTAAGATATGTCTAGATATTTAATTTTTTAGTTTTTATTTTTAGTTTCTCAAATTATGATCATCTATGTATTTGTTTAGTTAATAGTACATAGTTTTACTTGTTTTGTTTTTTGCGTTGATTGTTAATATTATGCAATTAGCTTTTTTTTTTTGAAAAAAAAAAAGAAAAATATTAACATTTTAAAGGTTTTGGTGCATAAATTGTTTTCTTCTGTTCTATTTAATGCTTATTTGTAATATATTCAAAATTTAAAATTATAATTACAATGGTTCTAATTTGAGATCATATGGGTGATGTATTGTATGATTGCAAATTAGAAGACAACCATATCTTATGCAACAGACTATTCTGAGTTTGTGAAGATGATGTCTACACCTGAAGAGTGAAGAGTAAAAATGTGTTTATTATTTTTTTAATCTCATTCATCTCATGCGCAAAACAACACAAAGTAGATAAATTAGCACAGAGTGCTCGTTTCTACCCATTAGATATTACTTATGTCATCTCGGTACCCCGGTTTAAATTTCTGAATTGTTATATGTATTTAAGTTGTGACCAAACAACTATTATGAATCAAAACTAAAATCATATATCTGAAATTTTGGATATAAGTAAGATATCTTGATTAAAGTGTGGAAAATGATATATGTTTTCTTTAATTTACAAAAAAAAAACTATATTAAATCTAATAAAATTTCTGTAACTATTTTTACTTGCTTTTTTTATATGTTAGATAAATTTATTCATTAATTATTTTAGTTATGCAAGTAAACCAATTAAAAATTGCCATATAGATGCTGAGGTAGCGGAAGGAGAAGAGAGAAAAAGCTGGCTTTATATTTATAGATTAATAAGTTATAAGAATATTTAGTATTTCAAAAAAATATTAGAAAAATCATAGAAATATTTAAATTAATAATATAATAATTGAGAATATTATTTTTAGTATGATTTTTTTATATTGTGGTTGGAGATAAAAAAAAAAACTAGTAACACCATAACACCAAATTTTGGGTTGTGGTTAAAGATGCCCTTAGTTACGCGTAGCCAAGGGCATTAGTGATGGTTTTAAAAAATGATATGTGAATCATTCGATTATGCCTTAATGTAAAATTAAATGGTAGATTTATCAATTCAGCTTTCTTTGGTTTTTCTCTCTCATTTCTATCTACCTTTTTCTATCATTTATCCTCCATTTTCATCTTCTTCCCCAAGTTTGAATTAATATCATCGATATTTTGAAAGAGCACCATGATGCTAGGGCTTGTCTTCAGTTACTATGAATGTCAATGCCATGTTTTATAATGTTATGTGATACGCTACAGAAAATTACGGTCTACAACCAACATTAAATATGAGCATTGAAGAAAGTGTGACTATGTTTTTACGAATATGTGAACGTGAACACAATGAAGTTCAAATATTTGTTGGTTTGAGATGTGGTCGAAATCAAGAAACTGTGCAGATAAAATTTATTGACGCTCTTAGGGCTACTGAATTTTTGGCATTAGATTATATTAGAACTCCAACAAGAGAAGAGCTAGACAGAGTTCCTCAAAGACATATACAAGATCAAAGATATTAGATATATTTCAGTAAATTTGTGTGGAGCTATAGATGGGACTCATGTAGGCATAACATTGAAACCAGAATTACAAGGAATGTATTAGGATCGACATGATAATCCATCCTTGAACATCATGGCAATATGTGATTTGAATATGTTATTCACATATATTTGGAACGGAACACCATGATCATGCCACGATGTAGCCGTTTTGATAATGACACAACAAAGTGATTCTGGATTCCCTTTACCACCACCAGATAAGTATTATCTCGTTGATTATGATTATCCAAACAAACAAGGATTTTTGTCTCCTTATAGATCATCATGAAACAGAATTATGAGATACCATATGGCTTAGTTCTATTATAGTCCTGCTCCTGGGAATAAACAGGAACTCTTCAATCGAAATCATGCATCTATACATCTTGTTTTCGAGAGAACTTTTGGATGTTGGAAGAAAAGGTTGATGATGGAATTTCCAAGATATATGTTAAAATCCAAAAAGAGTAATAATGGCTACAATGGGATTACAGAATTTTATCAAAATTTCAGATTTCACAGATCCAGATTTTACAAATGCAATGAGTGAAACGAAACTAAACAATATAGATTCTGAATATGATTTAAGTGACATTGAATGAGCAGAGGCAGCAGATGGATATATGGAGCAAATAAGAGACAGAATTGCATATATATTATAGAATCAAAATATTTGATGATAGTTTTTATTGTATTGTACTTCATTTATTATGAATTATTATTTTATCTCATTTAGAACTATATGTATCTTGAAAAATAAACCTCTATTTGCAATAAAATTTAAATATTTGAAGCTCATAAATATATAAAATTGTTTATTCATTAACCAAAATAAATAATTTAATTATAAATTTACTAATTATTATATATTTATTTCTAATATCTATCTATAATCTGTAATCTATTAGAGAAAGAAGATAATTATCATCATTATTCTATTAATATCTTTTACCGCCATTAGTTTTGTCGAGTTGTGGTTTTCACCGCCTCTTGTATAATATTTTATGATTACTTACATTCTATAAATATGTGTAACTGTCTATGTCAAATCATAAGATAAATTGAAAAAACCATATTCTTCACTTTTACGCTCACATCTTCTCGTCACTCACCTCACACACACAATATAATATATATATAAACATATTATCTCACATATATCTTATATTTTTTATAATCGTTATCATATATTATATTATACAAACACATATAATCTCACTTATATCATAAATAGTTTATAATACGTTATCAGCACAATCCGTTTCTATACCGAAAAAGTAAGGTTTACTTTATGTTTAATCTGTTTACGTTTATGTTTAATTCAATCCGACCATTATGGTAGGCTAGGCCTTTACGATCATTATGATCATATGGTAGACTATGTCTCCTCAGATCAAATATATGGTTGTTTTATCATCATATGGTAGTTGTCTCCTCAGATCATTTAAGAAAAATTTCTGAAGAACTAAGAAAAACATATGATATCTAGAAGACATACTTGAAAAAAAAATGTCCCGAACATATATAAAAAAAAAGCTCCAGAAGAACTATAAAAAATATATATCCAGAAGATATATAAAAGAGTTCCAGAAGAATTGCATAGTTAATTCCATCCAGAAGACGAGTATTATATTGTTTAAATTTATTGTTCTTTAATTCTGTTTATTGTTGTTTTAAATTCAGTTTTTAAATTCAGTTTTTATGATGTTTGCTAACTTACATTTTTATCTTGTTTTTATTAAAATCAGAATTTTGAAAAATTGATTATAACCAAATTTATAAATTGTTATATTGATTACAATTATCATGTCAAATTTGGTAAAATTCGAGATAGCTGCCTTTGATATATCCGTAAGTAATTATATGAGATGGGCCACTAGCTGCAAAAATTCATCTAAAAGGAAATCAGCTCCTTGATAACATAAAACAAGGACAACTTCTGAAGAGAAAAAGGCGAAAGTCATGATCTTTTTATTCAATCATATCCACGATGGTTTAAGAGATGAATATATCACGAAAGAAGATCCTACATATCTTTGGCAATCACTCCAAAATAGGTTTGATCACCAGAGATATGTGATCTTACCAAAGGCTAGACATGAGTGGTTGAACCTCCGGTTCCAGTAGTATAAGAGCGTTAGTGAGTATAAATCTACTCTATTTGGAATCACTTCCATGATAATGTTATGTGGAGAAAAGATAAGTGATTATGATATGATTGAGACAACTCTCCAAACATTTCATCCTGGAAACATAGTCCTGCAACAACAATACTGGGAAAATGGATACAAGAAGTATTCAGAGTTGATGCAAGTTCTCTTTGTGGCAGAACAAAATAATAAACTTGTGATGTTAAACCATCAAACTCGTCCAACTGGATCAACTCCATTCCCAGAAGTGAATGTTGCATCATCCAGCTATGATAATTGACAAAATAGACGTGGACGCGGTCGAGGAAATGACCGTGATTGTGGACGAGAATATGGACGTGGTCAAGGACATGGACGAGGAAGAAGATTCCGTCTTGCTGATTTCAACGATGTAAGAAATAACAAAAAGTTCAAAGGTAATGAAGTTGGTCGTGTGAATAATAAGCAATATGAGAATGCTTGATACAGATGCGGCAAGAAAGGACATTGGACCCGTACCTGTCGTACGCCAAAATATTTAGGCGATCTGTACCAAGAATTGCAAAAGACGAAAGGAAAAGAAGGTGAAAATCAACTTCATCCATGGCGAATCCAGGCTTTCTTTCGATGGTATAAACGATGATACAAATCTGGATATTTCTGATTTCATGGTTGATCCCGAAGATATCAACGAAAATCAAACTGGGTAGAATCTTCCCAAAGAAGAATATGTGACATAATGTATATATAGTGTGAAAAATAAAAAATATAAAATCTAATGTTTATAAATGTATCTTTTGTTGTAAAATTATAATATAAACCCTTTTGTTTTGCTATATTAATTCATCTTTTATGAGTATCTTGAATTCAGAAAATGTCAAAGGTTAAGATCGAGGATGGAGATATATGTCTGGCAGACAGTGCTACAACGCACACAATACTTAAAGTTAAAATATATTTTTTTCTCTCTTGAAATGAAAGATTTTGCCAAAAACGTGAATACAATATCTAGTAATACAAAAATTACTATGGGCTTCGGAATAGTCAGTTTTTCAATGCCAAGAGAAACAAAAATTGAAGTGAATGATGCGTTAAATTCCCTCAAATCCCAGAAATTTGTTAAGTTTTAGAGATATCCGCAAAAATGGATATTAAATGGAAACTATGAATAAGAATAACATTGAATATCTTTGCATTACATCAGTTATTTCGGAGAGAAAAGTTGTATTAGAAGTATTACCAGCATTATCCTCCAGAATATATTCCACGAAGATAAATATGACTGAATCATATGTTGCCCTAAACTTAAAGTTTACAAGTACATTCAGAATCTGGTATGAACGATTAGGGCACCCTGGTTCAGTCACGATGCGGAAAATTGTGGAAAATTCTAATAGCCATCTGTTGAAAACCAGAAGATTGTTCAATCGGGAGAATTTATATGTAATGCTTGTTCTCAAGGAAAACTCATAACTTGGCCATCACCAGCTAAAATCGTGAATGAATCTCCAGTACTCCTAGAGAGAATACATGGTGATATATGTGGGCCTATTCACCCACCATGCGGGCCATTTCGATATTTTATGGTATTAATTAATGCATTCAGTAGGTGGTCACATGTGTGTTTATTGACAATACAAAATTCAGTTTTTGCAATATTCATTGCCCATATAATCAGGTTGAGAGCACAGTTCCCTGATTATAGGATAATGAAAGTAAGACTTGATAACACTGGTGAATTCATTTCCCAAGCTTTTAATGATGTTGATGTTGAATGTCCTGTTGCACACGTTCACATACAAAATGGCATGTCTGAGTCATTGCTTAAACGGCTGCAACTCATTGGTAGACCGTTAATATTGAGAACAAAGCTCCCAATTTCAGTATGGGGTCATGGTATATTGCATGCAGAGGCATTGTTTCAGATAAGAACGAGTTCATATAATAAATATTCTCCAATACAATCAACATTTGGCCAGGAGCCAAATGTATCCCACCTGTGTGCTTTTGGGTGTTCGGTTTATGTTCCTATATAAAAAATGGGGTCGCAAAGAAGATTGGGAATATATATCGGTTATACATAACCAAGTATAGTAAAGTATCTTGAACTATAAACTGGTGATATCTTTACGGCACATTTTTCCGATTGTCAGTTTAATGAAGATGAATTTCCAGCATAAAGGGGAGGAATTAAAGAAGTTTCGAAAGATGTTACATGTTGCACACCATCTTTGTTGTACCTTGATCCCCCTACGAAACAACGTGAACTCGAAGTTCATAAAACAATTCATTTACAAAATATGGCAAATGAATTACCAGATGTTTTTATAGATACGAAATTGGTGACAATGTCATATATACCCGCTGCAAATGTTCCATCGGGAATCAATGTTCTATAAAAACAAAATGATAGAAAATTAGCAAATGAACCCAAATCTCAGTTGAAGAAGGGGGAGACCGATCGGCTCAAAGGATAAAAATCCCCGAAAGAAAAAGAAATTGCGAGAACAAAATGAAAATGGTCTAGAAAAATCACATACATAGAAAAATGACGAAGAAAAATATGAGATTTCCATCAATTATGCCTAAGATGGAATATTATGGGCTAGAGATGAAATAGAAGATAATGATGGAATATTTTTATTCTCTGTATGCAAAAAATTGAATATGAACATGATGATCCAGATCCAAGATCTATATTAGAATGTCAGAAAATATCTGACCGGGAGAAGTGAAAAATGGCCATAGAAACGAAATTAATATATCTCAATAAAAGAAATGTTATTGGATCTATTATCACAACACCTAAAAATGTATAACCTGTTGGGTTCAAATGAGTTTTTGTGAGAAAAAGAAATGAGAAAAACGAGGTGACAAGATATAAAGCCTGACTTGTCGCCCAAAGATTTTCTCAAAGACTATGAATTGATTACAAAGAAACATATTCCCCGGTTATGGATGCAATTACCTTCAGATTTTTAATAAGTCTTGCGGCATCCAAAAATCTTGAAATGTATCTTATGGATGTTGTGACAGCATATCTATATGGATCACTTGATAATGATATCTATATGAAAATTCCTGAAGGATTGAAAATGCCTGAAGCATTAAGTTCCAAATTGAAAGAAATATGTTTGGTCGAATTACATCGATCACTTTACAGATTAAAATAATCCGGAAGCATGTAGTATAATTGCTTAAGCGAATATTTGCTAAAAAAAAAGGTATGTGAATAATGCAATTTGCCCTTGCGTCTTTATTAAGAAATCTTCGGCAGGAATCGTGATCATTGCTGTTTATGTGGATGACCTGAACATTATTGGAACTCTAAAAGAGATTGATGATGCAATAACTCATATGAAAGAAGAGTTCGAAATGGAAGATCTCAGAAAGACAAAGTTTTGTCTTAGATTACGAAAAGAGCATTTCCGAGATAGAATATTCGTACATCAATCAAATTATACTAAAAATATATTAAAACGCTTTTGTATGGATAAAACGACTCCTTTGAGTACTCCAATGGTTAATCAATCACTCGATACATAAAAATATCAGTTTCGGCCTTGTGAATATAGCGAAGAAATATTAGCTCTTGAAATATCTTATATGAGCGCTATTGGTGGACTTGTGTATCTTGCAAATTGTACTCGACCGGATATAGCATTTGCTAGAAATTTACTGGCAAGATATTGTTCATCTCCTAAGCGCATACATTGGAATGGAATAAAACATATATTCTGTTACTTCAAGGAACAATTGACTTGGGATTATTTTATCCTAGAAACTCCAAACTTGGTTTAGTCTGTTTTGAAGATGCATGCTATTTATCAGATCCTCATAAAGCTCGATCGCAAACCGGATATGGTTTCACTTTGAAGGAACCGCAATCTTTTGGCGTTCTCAAAAGCAAACATTAGTCGCCACTTCCTCAAATTATGCAGAAACTATTGTGCTTCATGAGTCATGTAGATAATGTGTTTGGCTCAGATATATGACTCATCATTACAAGAAGCAAGCAGAATAGTTTTCAACAAAGAGCCGATAAAATTGTTCGAAGATAATGCTCCATGTGTCGTTCAACTAAAAGAAAGCTATATCAAGAGTGCTAGAATGAAACATATTCCTCCAAAATTTTCCTCTTACACCCGAGAGCTTGAGAAGAATCAAGAAATCGATATCTAGTATATTCAGTCAAGTGACAATGCAACAGATCTCTTTACAAAGGCGCTTCCTACTACAACATTCAGAAAGCATCTTCAAAGTATTAGAATGTGTCATTTGCGGGATTTATGAAAAAACCGTTATTTCCATCATTTCAAGGGGAGATTGCGTTACTATACTTTTTTTCCTTTGTCATGGTTTTTATCACATTGGATTTTTCCATGGTAAGATTTTTAACAAGACAATACGTAATGCGTTAATAATGATGGATAATTAAGAGAGAGTATTAGAGAAATAAGATAATTATCATTATTATTTTATTAATATCTTTTACTGCCATTAGTTGTGTCGATTTGCGATTTTCACCCCCTCTTGTATATTTATGATTACTTTTCTTCTATAAATATGTGTAAATGTTGATGGATAATCATAAAGTAATTTGAAAACCATCTTCTTCCCTTTTACTCTCACATCCTATCGTCACTCACCTCACACACACAATATAATAATATATATATATATATATATATAAACACATATAATCTCACTTATATCATATATGGTTAATAATATGTTATCATATACTATATTATATAAACACATACAATCTCATATATATCATATATAGTTTATAATATAATCCATTTTAGTCTTATTCACCATTCAAAGATTTTATTGTGGACTGCAAACTATTTTTACTAATCAAACATCATTTTGCACCGTGTATTATATACTAACCACATTTGTCCGGTAAATACATATTCGTGCATGTACTGCAGTTGAACCGTACCACACTCGTAAGCTGTTTTTCCCACACAGCCAAAAACTCTGTCACCATTCGAACCCATAATGTATATAGTAACTTCTATTAATTAAAAAACAAAAATTATTAAAAATAAAAATAGAAAATAATGTACAGTATTTTTTGTATTGGACCGTAGGATAATCGACTGTTTCAGTTTTGAATAGCGGTACTACTCTTTATTCATTGTTAAAATCTGTGAACTATATTTTTATTTAAAAAATGAAATTTATACAAAAATCTCTGATTGGTGACAATATAGCGGTTTTTTTTTGGTGAAATCTATTTTTTCAGTTGCCATTCAAAGCTTTAGGAAAAGCGGTTCAAAACTGTGGTACGGTTCAACTGCACTACATGCAAGAACAAAATATTTTTGGAACAAGTGCGGTTAGTATATAATAAGCGGTACGAATAATGTTTGATTGGTGAAAAAATAGTTTGGGGTCCATAATAAAATGTTTGAATGGTGATAAGACAACAAGCAGTACAGATTACAAATTATAAATAAATATAATATAAATAAATATAGAACAATTAATATAATTGTTATTGAAATTATTTGTTTTGAATATATGAACCTTGAATACTTAAACTTTATTCGAAGTAAAAGTTTATTTTAAAAAATATATATTATAAAAAAAATATGATAAATCATAATAAATGAAAAATAATATAGTAAAAACTATCACCAAGTTCTTTGATTCCACAGCATATTTACAATTATGTCTATTACTTGCTCCATATAGTGTCCATCTGCTGCCTCTGCTCCTTCAATGTCATTTAAATCATATTCAGGTTCTATATTGCTTATTTCTGTCTCTGTCATTGCATTTGCAAAATCTGTATCTGAGAAATCTGAAATTTTGATAAAATTATGTTATTCCATTGTAGTCATTATTAGGCCTGGAACGGAGTCAGATATCTAGACTTTTCAAGGTATCCGGATCCGCATCCATATCCGCCAGATAATCAATTTTACTATCCGAATCCGGATCTGAAAGCTCCGGATATTTGTTCACAAACCGAATATATGGATATCTGATCGGATTTCCAGTTTTGTTGATTTAAAAAAAAAAAAAAATAACGTAGATAATTAAAATGTATCATCATAGCAAAAGTTACAAATAGCAAAGATTTAAAAAGCATTCAAGTAGCATTCAAATAGAAAAAGTTTTAAAAAATTTACATAGTAAAAGAAGTTAATTTATCTTCATATTCATGTGTTATCCATTTTCATGTTCTTCTCTAACAATCTAAAATATAAAATTATCATGCAATATGAGTTTCAATCATATGTAAAGGAGTTATACCAAAAACAACATTCAAACATAATTGAAACGAAAAATGATTGCATGTCCAATGATTTCTAAACTGATTCTTACCTTATCCAAACTTCACACTCACTGCATATTCAATGTGTTATAAATAAATATTATCAAAAATGAATAAATATTTAACAAACGAATATCGCATATCGGATATCCGTTTTCAAATTTTTTCAATATATGAATCCGTATCCGAACTACACGGATATTCGTTTTTATGGATCAGATTGGAGCAGATACCGGATCAGAGACCGGATACTGGATAATAATCCCATGGGCTAGTCATTATCACTCTATTTTGGATTTTAATACTATATCTTGGAAATTCTTTAATAATTTTCCATTTTTCCTTCCAACTTGATAACAGAACGCACAGACACATGATTCTGATTGAAGAGTTCTTATTTATTCCTAGGAGCATGACCATAATTGAATTGAGCCATATGGTATCTCACAACTCTGTTTTGTGATGATCTATAAGGAGCCAAAAAATTTTGTTTGTTTGGATAACCAGAATCAACAAGATTTTCTTTTGTGGTGGCGGTAAAGTAAACTAAGAATCATTTTGTGGTGCCACTGTCAAAACGGATGTATCATGGCATGATCCCGGTGCTCTATTCCAAATATATGTGAATAACATATTCAAATCACATATTGCCATAATGTTTAAGGATGGATTATCATGTCTATCCCAATACATTGCTTGTAATTCTAGTTTTACTTTTACGCATACATGAGTACCATCCATAGCTCCAACAAATATACTGAAATATAGCCAATATCTTCGATCTTGTATAAGTTTTTCAGGATTCTGCTTAGCTATTCTCTTTTTGGAGTTCTAATAAAATCACATGTCAGTAATTCAGTAGCCCTAAGAACTTCAATAAATTTTCTCTGCACAATCTCTTGATTTTGACCAAATCTCAAACCGACATCTTGTTGAACTTCATTGTGCCCACATATCCATAGAAACATAGCCACGCGTTCTTCAATACTCTTATTTAATGCTTGTTGTAAACCATAATTTATCTGTAGCATATCACACAATATTATAAAACATGGCATTGGCATTCGTAGTAACTGAAGACACACTCTAGCATCTTGTTGTAGTCGAGCCCAAATATTTCTCCATCCCAATTCTCTATCTGTTAAGATTGGTGCTCTTTCAAAATATCGATGATAGTATGTCAAACTTGGATGACTTATTAACTCTTTATGCTCATATTCTAAATTCCATAATTCAATCTTCTCTTTGTAGCTTAGGTTGTAGATGCCTTGTGATCGTAACTGACATAAACGAAAAACCTGAAATGTTAAACATCAAATAAAACATATCATTAGAGAAATACAAATTTATATTAAACAATTACACAAAAAATTACTAGAAAAACAAATACATAAATGAGAATGATGAAACACGACTGTTACAAACTAATCTTTATCTTCTGAATAACTTTAATGACTTTCGTTTACATTTATGTTTGTTCCATACGGGGTACCCCATATATTAAATATACCTCCTGGTCGAGGTATTTGATTTCCAGCTTCAAAATAATTTGTGAAATCAAGACCGCATGTTGTTTTGAGTGTTTGGTGAAGTTCCTACTGCTACACCATCTGAAATTTCTTGCTCGTTAGTCCTCGTACTTTCTACTTGACCCCCAACTGAAAATCCATATTGAATATTGATTGGATTCGTTCCCGATGAGCCGCCTTGTTGAAAGTTTTGTGTCTGATCTCTTGGTAAAAGTTTGATAGTTAACCCCAAGGTTGAAAGTTTGGTGAAAGCCTCCATTGTTGAACATGTGGTGGTGTGCTGCACTGTTGATTATTTGGTAGTGCACCCCAATTTTGAGCATTTGGTGGTGTTCTCCACTGTGAACACAGTTGAGATGAACCCTATTTTTAAACATTTGGTGGTGTTCCCCATTGTTGCAAGGAGGGGGGCCATATTCATCCTGTATTTTGCCCGGAAGATGGACTACTAGATGATAACCTTTCTCAATTTGGACTTCCAAATTATGGGCCCAAACCTAAGTGTGTTGGCACATCTTGGTTGTTCTGTGAAACACCAGTCATAGCTTCCAGCTATATCAATGAAATACTTACGCCAAAATACTAGCTCTTTAAGTGTATTAAGACATTCCTAGTAAGATTTAGTGCCCTTTGGAATTTGTAAAGCAATGAATATGGCTTCTGTCTTTTTTCATTCATCGTAGTTAGCTTGGTCAAAAGCACCAGGGCGAAGTTGTTGCAAACTTAGTTATTGAAATTCTGTATATCATCCAGCAATTGTGCCTTGTATTGTTGTCTCCTATGACCTTCTCGTGAACCACCCGTAATAGAAATCTATGAGGTTCCACCTAATTTTACCATCACATCCCAAAACTCTGGTGGCTTTTGATTAGAGCTTTTTATTAATTTAAATCTTTGAAATCATTAGATTTCTTAATGCCATAATTTAAATACATATTTTGATGATTAAAAGGATTATATGTACTTACGAACTCACATTCATTCCACCATTCTTCAGATGCATCTATCATGGATGTATCAAGATCAACTGAGATACCAATAGAATTCATAAGAGACTTCCACCTTTTATATCTTTTTTTTAATTCATCAAGCTTTTTATGAAGAAAACATCATTTATATTCAGATTGGACGCTTTATTGAAATTTTCAACCATATACTCTCTATCACAGTTGTAAGATTCTTGAGAGTGTAATTATTGATTCATCGAACAGTTGAATTAATGTTTTTTCTTGTATATACGACTATTTGTATTTGTATTTGTTCTGCAAATTTTCAAATTACGTTATTACTTATAATATTAAATATTAAAATATGAAAAAGAATACAAAAAAAATATTTATCCTAACAGTTGTTTATGTGAGGGGGCTTGGATTTTCTGCTGGACAAGTTGATCTTGTTTGTATGGAAGGCTTCGTGTTTTGTAGACGATCAGACGACATATCTACATTAAATAAATTACAAGAATTAGTTTTAAGTTTAGAAACTAATCTAATAACCTATTGACTATTTGATTGTTTGATATAATAATATTTTTTAAAAATATATAAATTTATGTGATCTACAACATGTTTAATAATTTTCATAATCAATTGATGTCATATTATGTAAGTATAAACGGTGATATAAATACATGTTCTGTTATATTTATATATTTACTATAATAATATATTTTATAAATAAATTAGTAAACTTAGTCGTTAAAATTATTACAGTAAAATTTAGAATATAATTAATTTAGTTTTGTAAATAGATTATTATTAAAATAAACTATTATTACCATAAAATAATTTATATACTAAATATATTTGTATTTACTAATTAATGAAATACATAACCTATTATTACAATAATTACTGAATAATTTAGGTGGCATGGTAACTTATTATTATTATTATTTTTTATCAAATGCTAAATTTATGTCAAATGATTATATTATACAAATTTATTTTATATGAAATAAATTGACTATATTTCTATATAGAATAAATTTACTATAATTTTAGTATTTGCTAGTATTCCTTTTTATTATATTTACTATAATTGTAGAATTTTATCATAACAAATTTACTATAATTTCAGTATTTTATTATTTAACTTTTGAAGAACTAATATCATAATACAATTATCAAGTAAACTAAACTTTTTTAAAACAGAAAATATGATGAAGTAAGCCATTTGAAGATTATAACAACTTCACTTACTAAAAAGACATGTTTAAAATGATTTTTGCCAAAAGTAAATACTGATTTATTCAAATTAAATATATTAATCTATTGTAACAGAATTACAAAAGTCTCTTTTAGATAAGAAAATGGAAGGCAATATGTTAGAATATATTGTTTTGTTTTCTCTGAGGAATGAATGTGTTGTAGAGCATTCATCTTTCCTTTATCTATATCACTTTTTATTAATTAAAAATTCATAAAGTAAACCAAAAAAAAAGAAACAGCTATAGTTTTTTTATCCAGCGTTTTGGTAATTGGACCACTGGGTATTGGGTTGTAAGAGAAAAATAGTGCGGTCCAAGAGATTATCTTTTATCTCAAAAACCGTGGCGAGCTATTTAAAAAACGCAAATAAACAAAACAACTTGTGATTAGTGAAAAAAGCGGTTTTTTAAGTACTTTTGAAAACCGCATTTTTATGTGTCACGATTCACACCCTTAGAATGTCTCCATTCACAGCCCTATAGTGGTTAGGTGCGGTTTTATTTATTTTATATGGATAAATATGATTTTATTGGGAAAAAATATTTTCCTTATTGTAATTATTTTAAAATTTTATTCAAAATTAATTATTATGATGCTCAAAGTAGAATTTCTTATTATATATAGGAAAAAATATTTTCTCTCTCTTAAACATCCTCTGCCTTTTTCTTGAAGAAATCGAGATTAGTCTTGCTTGCCAGCGACTTTTGCTGGCTGGCATCATGCCTTTTGTCCTTTTGTCTTTTATATCTTCTCTTTTCTTTGCCTTTTGACATCTTGCCGTCTTATATGATTTGATTCTTTAAAGGTTTGTATTTCAAATTCCAGATCTAGATGGATAAATAACTTTTGCAGTCTTTAGGTTTGTATTTTTCCTTGGTTTTTATTTTTAGTTGGTATAGATCTTGTGTTCTCCCTCGCTCTACCTCTTCTCTCCTTCAACTGTGGGTGGCTCGCTGGCTTCAGCTCACTTTGAAAGCTTCCATGGTTAGACATGTGGTTCTTTTGGCTTGTGCTCCGGAGTGTCAAATTGGTGGGTCATTCGATTTGCGGCTTTGCTTCTCAATGGTTTGTTGGTTTGTGTGGTATTCAATTGGGTTTGGTTCAGGCTTAATGGGTTAGATTATGAGATATGTTATTGTTGGGTAGAAATGCTTTCGTTTCTCTCTTGGTTGATTTTTAAGTTCTAGTCTCATGTGGTATTTGGTGAAGGGGCATGTATCCCTATGTTGGCAGAGCAACTCTTATGCGTTCATCGTCGCCTTTGCTATTTTGCTTATGTTGTCTAGTTCTGTTGATCATTTGAGGGTCTTGTGGTTTGGAGTACTCGTTTTGCAGATTTTCCATTGATATCCGGTGTTAAAGCATCGTTGTTTACCCGGTTTTGAGAGGTGGTTTAGTCGGGCTCTGTTTGTTTGTGGCTTTTTCGATCTCATATGTCTTTTGGAGGATGCTTTTATCAAGGTGCAGTCAGCGTTTTATCTGCAAGTTTAATAAGGCAAACTTTTCGTCTTCCGTTCACTAGGTATTGTTAAATCTCGTTGGTTTTGTCATGTTTGTATTTTGTTGGATTTTGCTTGTCTCCCTTGTTTGGGTGCAGTATTTCATCTTTGTCTCCCTTGTTTGGGCTGTAAACTCCGGACTGGTTTTTACCTTTGTCGGCTTTGTTATAATGTTTGGCTTCAAATTTCAATATAATATTTAGATGGAAAAAAAGACTTTCTTATTTTAAAAATAAACTGCACAATTAAATTTATTATTTATTAAAACAACAAAATCTCACAACACATTGTAAATTATTATTGATTGGTGATAAAAAGTTGGGGTCTACTATTATACCAAAATATTGTCCTATAGTTGTGAAAAAATGTTATTTCTATTCAAAGTTTAAAAGCTCTTTACCAATGGGTGAACGGACTTGGTTTCGCTGTCATCATATATACTACACATCATTCTTACTATTTTGATTATTTTAATTTATTAAGTAAACATACTTGGTTTCATTTGTTTGTTGAATGGTAACATGAAATTCGGTTATAATATAAACCACACCATACTCGATGGTATAAATCTCCATTCAAGCATTAATATGTCCAAGAGAATACAAAGAGATCATTTGTAGACAAAAAATACTGTCAAGCAAGTTAACCAAAATTTGAAATAAAAATATATTGTACATGGTCAAAATTAGATATGATATGGTTGTCCAAAAAGTTAAGAAATTTTCTACTTGGAGCCCAGCTGTTATACCACAAAATACTAGAGAACGCCTTTTTATGGTTTCTTTATCTTACGGATTTTCATCTTCTTGTTTCCTATTCTCTCTTTTCTCATCCACTTTTTCAATCTCTTTCGCATCCATCTCTAGGATGATAAAATTAGTAATATCTGCTCATATAAGCCCTAAACATGTAATTTTTTATATCACATATACTGAAAGCGGCTAATTAGTACCTCAACAGCAACACCTAGTACCAATTTGTATCCGAAGAAATTTTGTTGTGCATACCAGTATCTGAAAAACCTAAATATTTAAATATCAGCCAAAACATATATTGACTCAATTTTCATTGGTCAACTCTATGAGTTTTTAAACGGAGACAAATCAGCTAACAGGTGTCATCTCTGTTGGAGCAAAGATTTCATTATGTTGTCGTTCTGAAGATTTTGTTTCTTTGAAAAAGAAAACTCAAAATGACCATTGTGGTTCTCAAATTCATGGTCACAATATAACAAGTGTCTACTATACCTATTGAGCCAAACGGATTTTATAGTTACAGATATCAGATATAGTTTATATAGACATCAATATGTCAATCTTTTTATATATTTTTCACTTCTGTTAAAGTTGATTGCTGCTCTTCCACCTCTGATGCTCACGACCGGAACTTTATTGATCTGTGTCACCTTTGTTCGGATTTCCCCTCCTCGATCGGTTATTTGTTTGATGTTTTCTTCATTTATTGAAAGGATACGCAGATTCTTTTAATTTGATTCTTGTTGAGCAGAATTGTTTTAGATCAGATTGCAAATTAGAATCTAGAATTGAATTGGGTTAACTTGAACAAAAATTAGCCACTTTCCCAGAACTCTTATCACATAAACATATACAAAGTTGCTAGATAACACATACATAATCAGAATCAGCCACATCATTTTCGTTGTTCATAACGGCTTAAGTAGTGCATGATGATTTGGATCATAATAAATATATTTTCCTGGTAAAAACAATCGTGTGTAATGAATTAAATCGCTCATAATGGGCCTATTGGCTGCTTTTGAAGTCTTGCAAAGCATCCTTCAAGGTGTTAACTTTTAGAATAGTTTTCAAATTTTCTTTTTTGCATCCAAGGTTCATCAGTACTTGAAGGTTGGTAGTCAGTGTTGATAAAATTATCAATAGTTTCTCTGGGAATTCTGTTTGCTTGGATGTCGTGTAAGACACATATATAGTACATTAATAACAGTGATGTTGATGTCCCTCCTTATCAGGTTTCTCAACCCTTTTAGCTCTTCCAAGTGATGCAGAATTGCGAAAGGCACAGCGATACCAAGAACAGAGAGGAAGATACTTTTCTTCTCACTTGTGCAAACACCTCAGACCACTGACTAGGTCAGAGGCTACGTATGCCCAGTAGAAAATATGATACATCTGATTTCTAACATAACCCGACATACCCTTACTTGAAACTTTCTTAACGAAACTTGATAATTCATATATTAAAAAAAAAAAAAAGAGTTAAGCCTCCATAGCAAATATATATTGGGTAAAAGAGTTAAATGTTTACAAAATAAGAATTTAGAATGTTTTTTTCTCTCTAGAGTTTGAATTATATCCAAAGGCGGATCTACGTGTATGGATATTGTGTCAGTTGACACAGTATAATTCTTTTTTCACCAAATTTGTAAATAATTTTTTAGCCCACATTTTTTTTCCTTACCAAATTTGACACAGTATAACACATGTATTGATGCTGTGTCATCACTTTAATTTAATTTTTCAGAAAGTCCATTAGATATTTAACTAAAGCCCATCCACTATAAATTAGGCCTTTTTGCACATAATTAAAAGAAAATTTTTCCTTGGTAGTTTGTGGGCATAACTAAGTCTTTGTAATTCTATATATACTTTTCATTGTTCATAAAATAAGACACAACAGGGTGGTATAATTAAGAGTCCACATCGGTAAATTTGGGCATAACTAAATACCTCTCATTCTTCATTGAATAAGTCTAATGTTAAAAAAATAAAATATATAGATGTTCAAAAAGAAAAATTCATGGAATTTAGAATGTTTTTTCTCTCTAGAGTTTGAATTATATCCAAAGGCGGACCTACGTGTATGGATACTGTGTCAGCTGACACAATATTTTTTTTTTTGGTCACCAAATTTGTAAATAACTTTTTAGCTCACGTTTTTTTCTCTTACCAAATTTGACACAGTATAACATATGTATCGATGTTGTGTCATCACTTTAGTTTAATTTTTCAGAAAGTCCATTAGATATTTAACTAAAGCCCACCCACTATAAATTAGGCATTCTTTCACATAATTAAAAGAAAAATTTAAGTGTTCCACATTGGTAGTTTGTGGGCATAGCTAAGTCTTTGTAACTCTATATATACTTTTCAATGTTCATAAAATAAGACACAACATGGTGGTATAATTAAGAGTCCCACAACGGTAAATTTGGGCATAACTAAATACCTCTCATTCTTCATTGAATAAGTCTAATATTAACAACAACAAAATAGATGTTCAAAAAGATTCATGGAATAAGCCTTTGTTCCAATATTTCTGTGGTCTTTTTTTCTTTGATTTTATAAAGTAAATAATTTGTTTATTTTATTTTAATGACATACAGATATGAAGAGGTTTTTGAAAAGAAAAATAAAGAGCTTCTTCCTCATCTCACAATGATTTAGATGATTTACATGATCTACCATCGGATCCTGATGATCGGAAAAAAATATCAGAATATTATCCAATCAAAGGAATGAGGTCATTCGAAGTTATTTGATTAGAGGTCCTTGTCAACCTCGTGGTCATATTTTCAAACAAACATTGATAAGAGGCGTATTAAGAAGGTTTAGTCATGCTTTGTTTGATCAATATCCAAACTGGTTATAGTGTGAAGAAAGATACTGTTTTTTGCCTATGTTGTTACTTATTCAGGGATAATGCTGGTAAAGTTGCAAAAAAATGATGTGTGGACCACTAATGGTTTCTCTAGCTGGAATAAGCTCAAAAAAAATTCTGAACATATTGGGGGTGGGGGGGGGTGTTTATAGTTTTCATAACAATGTAATGAAGTGTGAAAACTTGATTATGCAAAGCTATTTTCATCAATGCAACAAAGCTAACTTGATTATACTTGATTATAATTTTCCCCTTTCCATTGTTCGGGTGGTATCTATCTTTACCACAAAATCGACAACGCAACAACTTTCCATATTCCCCCTTCCAAAAGAGCATGCAATTATCCTCACAAACATCAATTTTATGTACAGGTAGCCCCAGTGCTCGTGTCAACTTCTTTGTCTCGTAGTAAGATGACGGGGCTTTATTTGGCTTGGGCAGAATAGCTTTTAAAGTCTGTGATATCTCATCCACGCATGCCTCTGCCATATTATAATCGGTTTTTGCTTTCATCATACGCGAAGCGACATATAACTGAGAAATTCCTTCACAACATCCATCATAAAGGGGTTGGTTGGCAGCCTCAAAAGCTTGAAAAACGCTATCATGATATGGCTCTTCGTTGGTTGTTTCCATCATAGTCTCTAATGCATGGGGCGACGCCACGTTGTGTCATTCGTTAACATTTGCATATGGAAAATTCTCGTAAGTATCTACCGGAACTCGAAAATTTGTACTTTGCTAATCCCATGTCGCTTCTTCACCGGTAAAATGACTTGCCATCGAGGATTCGCCAACATCATAACAATTTTCTCCATGACTTGACCAAACATAGTAATTTCCCTTAAACCCCACTCGAAAAAGATGACTAGATACTGTTCTTGCATCACGCTGCTTCCGATTCTTACACCGTGCACAAGGACATAATAAAGTGTTTCGCTCTTGGTAAGATGCTTGATTACAAGCAAATGTAAGAAATACGTTAATCCCTTCTGTAAACTCGTCAGATACACCATTTCTTACTGGATCAATACGGCGATCCATCCACTCTCGTGATTGAAAAAAATGAGACATTTAGAAAAATAAAAAGCTTAACAAACTAATGTAAGTTAAGCAGTGCCGACTTGTGCAATGCACACGGTAGAAAAGCACACGTTTTAATAATTTTAACTAATTTTTCATATGTTTTAGGGTCTTTATTTTATCATTTTAAATAAGGCCCCAAATTTTAATTTTCTTTATCATAAAAGAAAATTTTCTTCTTCTTCTTTTTTCAGTAGCACAGGGACAAAAATATTTGTCAACCAGCACTGAATTGAAGAGAGAATGAGAAATGTAGGTAGAGAAACGAGTTGGTTATATAGATGAAATATAGCCACGGTTTAGCTACTGTATGTTTTCGTGGCTTTCTGCAAGATTCTCTGCAAGATTAGACGTTTTCGTGAATGACGCCTAGCCACGAAAAAATTGTGATTTAATCATGACATATTTAGCCACGATTTGGCAACAGTAGTGTTTCGTGGCTTTTTGGTGGCAAAATCGTGTAAACTGTAGTCATGAAATATTAGTAACTTATTCGTGGCAAAGATTAGCCACGAATAGCCACCAAAATGCCACGAATATGTTTGAAATTTAGTTTTTTTGTAATTCGTGGCTATTTCGTAGCATTTTCGTAACTATGTTTAATAAAGCCACGAAGTGATCGTGACTCTTCCGTAACTATACAAAATATTTCTACTAGTGTCACGCTCATCAATTATCTTTATAATTACCTTACATATAGAAGATAAATGTTATTTTGTAAATCAACGACATCATAGTCCTGATCAAACATATTTCTATAAATTTATTTTCACAAACACTTCTCAAAAAAGCGATATTGAAAACTTCTTGGTCAAGTCAGGTTAAATTCAATTCTTGGTCAAGTCAAGTCGTAAATCATACATTTCCCAGGTTTAGTAGGTCTGTTCGTGTTCATATGTAACTAGCTTTAGACAAGGAGGTATGAGCCGTCCAGCCTTATATTCAAAAGTTGTGTGCCCATTCAATTTTTTAGCAATGGCATTAAGGGAAATTTACAGAAGGAATGAATACACAGAAAACTTCACAATTCTATGTTTATCCATGGCTATAACTGTAATTACTTTATCACATAATTTTTTTTTGCTAAATGATAAATATTCATTTAAAAAAATGAAAATATTTAGGTTGTACAGAATTGCTCAAACTATCAAATTGGTCTGCCTAAAAAGAATTTAAAAAATGGAAGCAAATGGGTTATTTTACCACATGTATTTCGATCTGTAAAAAAGTGGTTGCTCTTTGTTATGAAATTGTTATGAAAATGTTGTTGTGTCAAATTTTAATACGATCATACCTTCACAAATGAATTGCAATTTTGCTACAACCTTATTTCATAGATTAGTTACCTCGAACTCGTGAGGATTCTACTTCACTCTATTCAGCTTTACCTAATACCCTGTCACTAAGTAGTAGTCTCTGTCTCCATTCTTATTACAGATCCACGAGTAGGCTTACTTTGCAGCCATACCAGCAAGTCTTATTTTACAAGTCAGATTAATATCCTCTTCCACAAAAGCTTCTTTTAACACGCTAATGTTCCATTCATCAGATCCTTCTTCGTTGAGCAAAGGCATTATAATACTCAAAGGTTCCACATCTTCGTTCACTCTGGGTGGTATTTGCACTACATAGTAGCCATGGATCCTCTAATATCCTCATAATACTACCACTACCAATATGTTTCTTTAAATTTCTTCTCACTAATTCCTCAGTAGTCACTTGCATATATATTTCTCCATGCAAAAGACGGTCGAGAGGACAAGTACCTACCTTTAATGATTCTGCTAATTTCATAAATATAGCATTTTTATTGCACTCTAATAGATCTTGCAAATACAAGTCTAACTAGTAACTATATATGGCATTTACCGAGGTTTACTGGAGGAATGAATACACAGAAGACTTCACAATTCTTGTTACGTGAAAAGCAAGAAAAAACAAGGAAAGAGTAATGAAAATAAAATAAAAAAACAAGATACCAATTCCGTGAATCTTGATTCGAAAGTCAGTGTCTTGTACGAAAAATAAGTCAGTGTTTTTAAATCGATTAATGTTTCCGGGATATGGGCGTGTGGTATTGGATGTTAGTATATACCAGTATATTTCTGAGATATTCCTTGTAAAGATATTATACGATCTTATCTGTCTAAAGATCACATAGAGATCTTCTCCTTTGTATCGTGTATATAAGCCTTTGGCATGACATCAATAATAATTATCAGCTCACAATACTTACATTGGATTGGGGGAGTGGTCCATATTGCTTTTGCATTTGAATTTTTCAAGTGGCAACGTATGATACACTGCACTTGAAAAGTATGGACTCATAAATATTTGAGCATGGGGATGTACGAGTATGCATATGTAAAAACTAGAAGAGGATTCACCCATGCTAGTCTTTCGATTAAAGTAGACTACTTTTCATTAGTTTAAAATAGTTTCTTTTTCTTAAAGAGATACCATTATATACAGATACACATTACAACAAAACATTGTCAATTCCTACAAATTTTCTATTAATTTCTTACGAAATTTGACGAAAAATAAGACTAGTAGAAGACTGGTAGGATATTTCCTGAGGATTAAAGCAAATAGAAAGCCTTAAGAAATTTTCTACCAAACTGAGAAATTGGTCAGAAAGTGGTAAGAAATGGGTGCAAAAATATGATGTTAAAATGGTAGAAAGTTTGTCAGAAATTTTTGAACACCTTCCTACCAATTGCTGAGTGACTGAATCCATCGTTCATTGTTTCGATATGGAAATTAGTGACGGATAGAAAAGTATATGACTGTTTAAGACCATTTTAGTTTTGTTGGGAATTAGCAGAAAATCGATAGAGAAGTTGTGCATAAAAATCCTCATGCCTGTCCTACAATGTGGATTTAACAACAACGATTAAAAACGCAAAAGTTTTAGGAAGTTCTTCAAATACAATTATTAGCTATCGTGGATGTGTTAACGGAATTTCCCTTGCATCTTCGAAGATTCTCGTTTAGCTTCTAATAAGTTTCACGTTCCAGCTTTAAAGCAGAAACAACGCTGGTGTTGGGTCCCGGATCGACCCGTGGAAAGACCAAATAAAATATAAAAGAAGTCCCATTTGACATTAAAGACAGTGCCGTGCTCAGAGTTATAAGAGCGTAAGACGATTATTAGAAATTCGATTTAGTAAAAAAAAAAAAATTTAAAACACCAAAACTCTTATTATTCTATTAGTGTTAAAGTAATAGATTTTTTTAAACTTTTCAAAAATATTAAAAATATATCTTATAATTTGATCATAAATACATCTTTTTATGTTTAGCATTTATATATAATTCTTAAAAAATAGTAATTCAATAAACTAATTTTTTTTAAGTTTACAATTTATCACCATTAAACAATAAAAATAGATAAAAAAATTTCAAAATCTATCTATTTGAAACATTTTTACTTAATTATCTATTTATTTGAAATAGTGGGAATATAAAATATTTCTTACCAATTATTATTTAGGAAAAAAAATCTTACACTCATTAAATTTTAAATGATATTTTAATCAATATATTGTTGAAAGTTTAGGTTTTGGAGGCCATATATTTATAAAAAAAATCAGAGGCCTTATATTTATAAAAATAATCAGGGGCTTGAGGCAAATGCCTTTTTCCTAACAAGCTAAGCACGGGTCTGATTAAAGATGATAAGAATCATCAGTTAGCTCAGATAAAACGGTGATCACCCCGCAAAGTTATGGCTCAGTCATCAGTCTATATTGTTTGTTTTGCTTCCAAATTCAGCAATCTTCTATACGAGATATAATTATTATCATGTAGTTAGAGTGAAAAGATTAAGAATTAACTAATAATGAATCAGATTTAAAATCAGTTTTAGTTATCTATAATCTATCTATGATGGAACAAAGACAAGGCTTTTCTTGTACAAAGGTCAATGTTTCTGTCTTATTTAGAAAATATGAAACCGAAGCGAGGTACTAATATTTATTATTACAAAAACATGTGTCGACAAAAAAAAAAATCAAAAACTTGTCATGCACTAAGAACTTCAATCTATCGATCATGTGACGGTGGACTTTTATGGACGAAAATATGTTATTTCATTTGCAGACAGATCGTTTCTTCTTTTTATTTCCTGATTAAAATTTGGAGAACGTCTACAAATTATTACAAATGAGTGCATATTATGTTAAAACTTATAATCAAGTTAGCATGAAAGTTTTCGGAAGTTCGCTTCCAAAAATTCGCAAACTGTGTTGGAAGCTTGTGCTGCGCTTTGGTTTAAGATGCTAACAATTTCATTTTAGAAACATAGTATCATATAAATATAGAAAAAGTATATTACTTTTGATATGTGTTTTATTTAATTAAAGAAAAAATCCGAAAATTTCTGTAGTACATTAGCATTTGTAAACATCAATTTATGTCTTTTTATTATCTATAAAAAATGCTGCTTACCAAAGATTGTCTTAATTAAACGTGAGATGGTGGAAGTGATAAACTTGATTAGTTATATGAGATTATCTTCGAAAAAATTGAGTTTTGATGATCTTGTTTTTTACAACAAAGATTTAATGTGGATTTAATTATTGATGGAGTAAATATGGAAACAATATGGTGAATTAGAATTTTATTTTATTTTAGGTTATATGATTTTGATTATTTTAAGCTGAATGTGTAAAACAGATGTATATATATATATAATATTATATATATATAACGTATCCCCTTACTAAACTCTTTTAAAAAGAAAGTCGTTTACATGTGTTTATACGCGTTCATTTTCCTATACATGTATATGATTCCATGCAATGTGAGTAGTTTACAATCGTATGTTCATGTCTGTCGGTAAGCAACAAGGCATGCATATCTTATCGTGTTTTATTTCATGCGACACGCCGAAATAATCATCCATCGAAATTTAGTTGATAATAAAGATATCGCCATTAATGAAGACTGAACATGTTCTCTATAGAGTACCTAGTTGAGATGTTTAACCTTTACCTAGATGAGATATTATAAAAATGAAAAATATTTTAAAATAGTATCAAAACAAGTTTTAGGAACAAGAATAGTAAAAACTTTAAAAAATCACAAATAGCACTATTTTATTATAAATAGAGGTTTCTAATTCATTATGAGATGTACGAATTCTTGTAAGTTAATTGAGTGAGTTTCATAAACCTATTAGGACATACTATATCAGTATTTTTTTGGGTGGGCGATTTAAGGAAATTATCGTTTCGTTATTTTTATAATATTTTGTTTATTATAAGTATGTACAAAGGAAAATGTACACATATAAAAATGAATGGTATTTTTTTCTTTTTTGACAATGAAATTATGAGTGAATAAAAGAGAAAACTATAATTTGTAAAAAGGAAAAAAAAAAGAAAAAAAAAACTTAAAATGGGTGCGGTAGGCGAATAATGTATGAGAGAGCCAAGTAGCCAACCATTGAACAGCTAATGTATTTGCAAGATCCAAATCACGAGCTTTCACCTTCTTCCAGTGCTCACAAATTGATGATGTGGAAGCGCGTGATGTCACGTGCCAACATCGTGTCAAGTGAATGCTTCTCTCTCCCTGTGAATTAGGTTCATTCTCGATCAGCTAACTGCCAGCTGTACACTCTTTCCCATATTTCTCCCAACCCACTTTCTTATAGAAGTGGAATATTATATTTATTCATTCAAAAAAGAATATGGGAAAAAGAGTATATAATTCAGTTTTCAAATATAATAAAAGAAGTTACGGGAAAATTTGTAGCAGAATGCAGTCGTTTATCAAAACTAAAATTGTTTATTCAACTAGGGTTACAAGTTTGGTTATTCAGTTTGATTGAACTTGGTTTTTTCAGGTTTCAGGTATTTCAGATATAATGATTTAGAAACTACACCAAAAAAAAAATTAGTTTGATAACTTTTGGTTCAAACCAGTTTGTAAGATAGGTTGATTAACCGTTTTGAATCTAAAATAGATTCAGATTAATATAGATCAAAACATTTTATCTGAATTATCCAAATTATCTGATTATTTGAAATACTAAAAAAAACTATTCATACTATCTGAAATATGTGGGAAAAAAATATAATTTTCGAATTTATAATTATAACTTTTAGAATGATTTTTTTTTTTTTTTGTCAACAGCCTAAGTACCTACGAGAACATAGAAGTCCAGTTTGGAGGTACTGAGTTTACATAGATCATGTCTTGAGGGTAGACTCGAACACTGCGTGCTAGGAGATCTGCTTTCATATTCTTCGTTCGTGGAATAAGGGATATAGAGAAGGAAGTGAAAACCCTTTTACTCCTCTCAAATTCTTCTAGGTGTAATCCAAACGCTGGCCACTCCTCTGGTATAGACACCATCTTCACCAACTCGGAGCAGTCTGTGACGAACGCTACCTCCATCTTGTTGTTTGCTATCATACAATGCATCGCCCAAATGAGGGCTTCCAGCTCTGCATGAAGCGGAGATAAGCTTCGCCTGACATTTCTTGCACCCATAACAACCTTTGCATCGCCTTCTTTTCACGAATACCAACCTAAACCGGAAGCTTTTTCTGTTTCCGTCCAGGATCCATCAGTAAAACATCTCCATCCTGCATACTGCGTGATAACTCGATCCATAATTCCGATATTATTTCCAACCTGTTTCTCCTCCTTTTGTGCTTCGTTCCAGATACTTGCTTCTGTTTCCGCAATCTTCAAAGTTATTTGTGCATCTCTGTCAATATGTGAATAAACTTTATCGTTTCTTGCTTTCCAAATGTACCACAGGATCCATGCAAAATCTGTTGTTTTGTATTCCTGGGGGATTCTCCAAAATAGATGATCAAAATTTGCATAAACCGATGAGATTGGAAAGACATCCAAGGGTGTTGGGATCTTTGAGAGAGCCCAGATCTGCCTTGCCGGAGGGCATTCAAATAGAACATGATTTGTGGTTTCTTCTTCCGTTCCACAACGAGCGCACAAAGTGTCACAGTTCGCTTCTTTATGTTTGCCAGTACTGGTAAACAGCCCGATAGTGCTTGCCAAATGAAATGTTTCAATTTTGGTGAGCACCGTAGTTTCCAGATGTGTGCCTGTAGTGGCTTTATCTCTGGACCATAGTAAATTTCCATACTGTCCTCTGATTTTTGTTGTTCTACCTGGTATCCAGATTTAACCGTATATCTACCTGATTTCGTGAAGTGCCATCCTAGTGTATCGGGTCGATAGACACAACTCGTGGGTATTCCGCGAATGATTTCCACATCTACTGGATCAATGATGGCACTAAGCAATCATAGGTTCCAAGTTTGAGTGACCGGGTCAACCAGATGATTGACCATTAGATTTGGGTAGTAGTTAAACCCTTTACATGTGGCTGGCCTCAGGCGAGAAGCTGGTATCCAAGGGTCATTCCATACTGAGATCGAACACCCTGAGCCAACTCTTTTGATTAGTCCTGTTTGAACCAGAGGTCTAGCCGATATCATGCTCCGCCACCCATAAGAAGGGGTGTAAGAGCGAATATTATCCAGTGGATTTCCGTTTCGATAATATCTTCCTTTGAAGACCCTTGCAAATAAAGAGTCCGGTTTGTCCAATAATCGCCAGAGTTGCTTTGCGAGTAGTGCCGTATTAAAGTTCTCTATTGATCGAAAACCCATACCCCCTGCGGTCTTATGTCGACACATTTTCTTCCAGGCTAACCAATGTATTCCTTTTTGTTGGCCGTTCGAGCTCCACCAATATCGGGCTGCTGCACTTATAAGTTTCGTTGTTATGGATTTCGGTAATCGAAAACATGACATGACAAATGTAGGCATTGCAGATGCCATTGACTTTATCAATACCTCCTTTCCCCCTTTAGATAAGAGTTTTGCTGTCCAACCATTTATTATGTCTTGTTGTTTTTCCGCAACAAAATTGAAAGTTTTTGTTTTGGCTCCCCCCAAGCTTTCAGGGAAGCCTAAATATTTTCCCATTCCTCCGATGTTATCAATTCCTGTAAGCCCTCTTAGCTCATCTTGAATTGCTACTGGGACTGTATGGCCAAATTGAATTGAAGATTTTTCAAAATTTATCTGTTGTCCAGAAACCGATTCATACTGTTTAAGTATTTGTAGAATTTTTTGGCATTCTTCCGTATTTGCTTTGCAGAAAAATAAACTATCATCCGCAAACAGTAGATGTGTAATAGCTGGGCTTGCTCTTGCTATTTTTAATCCGGTTAGAGTTTTGTCCATTTCTGCTTTTTTATATTTGAGATTAGACCTTCCGTGCAAAGGATGAAAACATAAGGAGATAGCGGATCACCCTGGCGTAATCCCCTTTGTGGTTGTATCTGACCTCTAGGTTGACCATTCAGAAGGACCTTATATTGTACCGAAGTAATACACCACATCATCCAAGTAATCCATTTCTCCGCAAAGCCCATTTTCCTCAGTAAATTCTCAACGAATGACCACTCAACTCTATCATACGCCTTACTCATATCTGTTTTTATTGCCATATATTTTCCTTTACATGAGTTATTGGTTCGTAAACCTTGGAACATCTCCTGCGCTATCAAGATATTATCTGAGATCAACCGCCCCGCCACAAAAGCCGATTGTGTTTCCGAGATAACCTTAGGCAACAATCTCTTAAGTCTTTGGCATAAAACCTTTGAGATAATTTTGTAGCTGACATTGCACAAGCTTATGGGTCGCAATTCTGTCATCCGCGTAGGTCGCTCCTTTTTTGGGATTAGACATATGTTTGTCACATTCAACCTCTTGTCAAAACTCCCCGTCTCTAGAAATTCATTTACCAAATGTACTATATCCGTCTTTACTATGTGCCAGGCCTTTTGAAAAAGAGTGCTGTCATTCCATCTGGACCTGGCGCTTTCTCTGGATTCATCATAAAAACTGCTGCTTTTACTTCCTCCTCTGTAGCCTTTGCTGTTAGCATTTCATTTTGTTGTTCCGTGATCATTGGTGTAATTTCCTGGAGAGCCTGATCAAAATCCGTCGGATTAGTCGTAGTGAATAATCGTTCAAAATATTTAACCGCAATTTGCTCAACCCCTTTTTCTGTTAAAACCCAATCTCCTCCATCATTGTAGAGACCAATTATCCTGTTTGCTGCCCGTCGCTGTTTAACCTGCGCGTGATAAAATTTTGTGTTTCTATCCCCTACTGTTGCCCATTGGTTTCTACTTTTTTGCTGCCAATATATGTCTTCTTCTCGATATGCCTCCTTTAGTTTCTTTATTACTTCCGTTAATTCCTCCTCTGTTCGGTTATCATCAGTTTGTAGTTCCTCTAGGTCCTTTTGGAGATTATTTATTTTTTCTTTACCAAATGGTAAAGTATTTTTCCTCCATTTGGAGATTTCTCGGCGACAATTGATGAGTTTTTCCACCACTGCCCCATTGCGTCCTGACAGGGGTATGTCCCATCCCTTTGAAATTGAGTCCATAAAGCCATCGCAACCAATCCATCGTTTATCAAACCGAAATTGTGTCCGTCTCTTCGGTATTTTGTCTTCGATTGTAGCAACTATTGGTCTATGGTCTGAGCCAATCATTGCTAGATATTCCACATACGATTGTGTAAAAAGATCATGCCAATGTTCAGTGCCCGGTCTAGTCTGCACCTGACAATCTGGGAATTCCGTCTTCCCCTCCATGACATTTGGTTTCCTAAACATGGGAATTCTATAAAACCACAATCCCTTATCATTTGGTTAAAGGACACAAAAGTAGAGGCACTTCGAAGATTTCCTCCTTGTTTTTCATGATTGCCACAAATTTCATTTAGATCTCCAATAATAAACCATGGTTCTGTCCTAGTTAGGCTTATCCGAGTCAGGCGTTCCCAAACCTGATCCCTTGATTTTTGGCACCGGATCTCCATAAATAAAAGTCAAAAACACATTTTTTCCTTGTACCATTGCCTCAATATCAATTATCCTATTATTTGAGAATAAAATGTTGACATTAAAAGAATTATCATAGTATAAAGCAAGACCATCACTTGTACCATTCGGTTCCATCGTGTACAATTTATTATAACCAAAATGAAATTGAAACTTTTGCATAAAAGAAAATTCCTGTTTTGTTTCTGAAAGAAATAAGAATTCAGGTCGGTGTTTCTTCCAAATCTCCCTAAGGTAGCTTATTGTCCAATGACTTCCGACCCCTTGGCAGTTCCAGCTAAGTACTCTCATCTACTACCTCCGATGTTGGCTTCTGCTCCATACTCGGGAGTGATGGTCCCTTAAAAGCAGTTGTTGTTGCTCCTTCCCCTTTCCGGTTAATGTTTTTACCCACATGTTTCTTCCGAGGAGATACCAGTGCCTGCACCAGGCGCTTCTTAGAGCCGCCAACTAACTGGTTGGTGGTTTTTTTGAGTATCTTCTTCTTCCCCTCTGCCTTCTTTGCTTCCGCCATAACTTCCTTATCACCCTCAACCACTTTTTCTGTTTCACATGCCTTTATCTCTGTACTCTCCTTTCCTACCTCCCCTCTCTCTCCCTTTTCCACCAAGAAATGTTCATCACTTAGCATCTGTTGCGATGCCTCCAATTCCATATCCAAGAACAGTTCCTGCATTTGTGTTCCTTCCATCTCCAAAATATTGTCCATAAGACCAAGATTTGGAACCTCAATATCAGCATCCGTCATTAGCTCATTTATCATATCGGCTGCACCAGTCATATCGGCTGTAACTCCTTCCCGCTGGTCTCTAAGAGTATTGACCATCGCTTCATGCTCCACTAAGGTTTCATCCTCAAACATTAAACTTTTCCTCACCATCTTGTTTGGTTTTCCACCACCATCAGTCATCTCTTTTTCCATCTGCTTAACCACCTCTCCATCCTCCAGAGAATCCTCGATCGCATCTGCGTGGGATGACTTCTTGGTATCAGCAATCTCCTGTACCACTTCCGCTGGTTTCTCTGTACCCGGCATTGATGATGACGCCGCTTGTGTCGCATTCCTTTCTCCTGTGGGAACATATCCTGATGCCTTGTACGATCGGTTATATCCCTCATTATACCTCCACTCCATTCTCCCTTTCCTTTGTGTATTTCCCTCTTCCGCATGATTTGATTTTTCCTCTTCTTTGGCCTCATAGTTCTTCCTTTTTCCTTTGTACTGATTGTAGCTAGAAACCCCGTAACTTCCATTTTTGCCTGCATCCTTAGTTCCTTTACTTCCATAGGTCACCGCCGTTTTGTAAGATGCTCCACCAGTCCCTTGCTGTGGGTCATCAAATCGATCCTCTCCTGATTTTTGTTCGCCAAAAACCGCATTTGTAGGGCACTTTTGCTGGTCATGACATAAACTGAGGCATATCCGACAAAATCCAAATAGCCTTTCATACCTCAAGTAGACTGTTGTCTCTTCACCGCTATGGAATTCCACCAGTGTCTCAAAGCACAATGGCTTGAAGCCATCGATGACAACCTGAATTTTCCCTTCATCTAGGTTCACTGCTTTGACATCCCCAATCCCTTTCCCAATGGTGCGAAAAGTTAGATCCGCCCAGAAATGAAGTGGAACTCCGATGACCCTGACCCAGAACTTGATCTGCGATGGGTAACTTGGATCCACAATGGGTGACAACCTCACTAATGACAGCATCCAATAGTCAAAATGAAATGGCTCCATCTTCATAACCTCTTTGATGTCCTCCTCTCTGTCGAAATCAGATTGAAATCGACCAAGACCCAGGTCAGCACCCGCAACTCTATCCTCCATCTTCCATATCCTTGGTAGCATGTACAAGAGTGCTTTCATATCTTGCATTTGGAGATTCATGCATAGACCAATCAGTGTTTTTGCATAGGCTTCGATCAACTTGGTGTTGTCGAAATGTGGCACCGTGATTCTCATTCTCTTCTGAGAGACCGAACTTTGTGATCCCGACCCTTGGTGTTTAAGCAAATTGCTTTGAGACATTGCCTTAACCGCTATTGAAAAACCGTGTGTTGGAGAGAAAAGAGAAAAAAGTTTGGAGGAGTTTGTGTGATGTAAATCATTACGATCTCCCCCTGCTCTTATATCCCTTCGCTTGCACAAAGCAAATCTCATAGGTGGAGCCAGATCCTCGATTTGATAGAGTGTATTCCAAACATAGATCCCAGATTGTTCCCAAATATTCCACTTAGTATTCCGATTGCGACACACCGTCTGTATCTGATCGAGATTCCGGCTTCTATACATAGTCAAAATAATCGATTTAGTTCCAGTGCAGATCCGGCAATCATATATTGAGAAATCATGTGTTACCCGAATCTCTTCCTGCGCTGATCCTTTGTGATTTGGGATGCTGACTTTTAATTGTGGATCTCTCCACATATTCTGAAGAGATTCCTCTTTCCTGTCCGATCTGGGAATCACAGATCCCATTCCAAAAAAACTTTTCTCCATCGGGTCCTTACATTACAGAGATTATGACATACCCATATGGTCCGTATAAATGCTGAAATTACCGAGATCAACCGTGAGTAAACTTCCTTGCTGGATCACATGCTAAATCTCCATGTAATTTTATATACAGAAAAATGTAAAGAGAGAAATTACATTCGATTATTTTAAATATAAATATACTTAAATATTTTATGTATAATTGTGTTTTGGATACTTATTTCTATATCAGTTTGGTTCAGTTCAATATTCGTATATGGATTTGATTCAGTTAAATTTGGTTTAGTTCTTTCTAATTTGGATCAGTTCGATTTCTTCTGTTCCAAGTAATTTTCTTTGTAAAAGTATGTAAATTCATGCAGTTTTTTTTTTGGTTAACTACATTTTTTTAGGTAATTAGAACTTCTATAAAATTGTCTATCGTAAAATTGTTTATATACTAAAAAAACATAACATATAATTTTTTTTGCTCAAGTTCATATTACTTATATTATCCAGGCTGTCAAAAATTAAAAGTCCTCAACGTCTCTCGGAAGTTTCACATTTTTCTTTAACTGCCACACGCTTTAAGCCTTGACAAACACAGCTCGCTAACAAGGGTAACTTCGTCATTGTAAACTAATACTGTCTGTAACTAAGCTGTATATGACTATATATTCCGTCACTTTATCGATACGGTCAATTGTGATACCTCTTTTTCTATTTTCATCAACTCATTCTGACAAAATAAAAAAAACGTTATTAATTTTTTACAGTGTATATAATACATATTAATATTATGTATTACTCCCATTAACAGCTATAGTTTTTTAATTGATTCATTCCAACTTCCAACTTGATTCATTTTTTATTTATTAAATTAACAAACATATTCTGTACATTAATATTATTTTACCACAAGAATCCTATGTCTCATTCGAGCCTCCGAGAATCTTATCCAAATCAAAAAATATTTCATAAGTGAGTTATCAAGTAACTTTCAAATGATGTCATATTTTTTTATATGATGAAGTATTCTTAATAAAACCGTTTTACTCGTATTAGTGTACATTATAAAATATTCAAAATTATTTTTTTCTATTTACAAAAATAAAAGCTTAAAACAAGTTTCATTATGAAAGTGAAGTAGTACATATTTGCATGAAACTTGTAATGAAAGACATTAAAAGCACTGCACAATTATAATGACAGCTTACAAAATAATAACTTTAAAAAATTTGAATTTTAACATAAACCAAAGTTTTAATTGAAAAAAAAAAAGTGTGGGTCTATGGATCATTCCTTAGCTGGCAACAGTACAATGGACCATTACTCTCTCTTTTTTTCATCTTTCCTTGTTCTCTGCAAGTTCCCTTCCTCTTTCACTTTAAAGCATATAAACATCACTTTATTAATATCATTTCTATTTCAAAATCTAATTTTATTTGAATATAAAATATACATCCACTGTCCCTTCGTAGACATCCGATAAAATATGCATCCACTCACAAAGGCATATAAATAACACTCATCACACTCCCCATTTCTTCACAAACCTATCTAAAACATCAAAAGCAAAAGCATCTCTCTCTCTTCTCGTCTCTTAAACCATTCACCAAAAAAAACAAAAAACAAAATGTATTCGTTAGTCTTTAAACTCTTTCTGGTTTTCTGTCTCTTCCAAATCTCAATCTCTGCTAGGAAACTAGCAGAACAAGGAGAATCAAACCAGTTTCAACTATTGAAATACCACAAAGGAGCTCTTCTCTCCGGAAAAATCTCCGTTAACCTAATCTGGTACGGCAATTTTAAGCCATCTCAAAGAGCAATTATCTCCGATTTCATCACCTCACTCTCACATTCATCTCCAAAAACTCTCAACCAACCATCTGTCGCCACGTGGTGGAAAACCACAGAGAAATACTACAAACTCGCGGCAGGAGATAAAAACCCTTCTTCTTCTTCCTCTTCACCATCTCTCTCGCTCACTCTCAAGACCCAAATCCTCGACGAGGCTTACTCTCTCGGAAAATCTCTAACCGATAGAGAGATCCGCAAACTAGCTTCTAAAGGAGCTCAATACGACGCAGTCAACGTCGTATTGACTTCAGCTGACGTGGCGGTGACAGGATTCGGTATGAGTCGATGCGGGACCCACGGGTACGCTCGTGGTAATAATGCGGGTAAACGGGGCTCCAAATTCGCTTACATTTGGGTCGGAAACTCCGAAACGCAATGTCCGGGTCAATGCGCGTGGCCGTTTCACGCGCCGGTTTACGGTCCTCAGAACCCGCCGCTCGTGGCGCCGAACAACGACGTTGGACTCGACGGTATGGTGATTAACTTAGCCAGTCTCTTAGCCGGAACCGCGACGAACCCGTTTGGTAATGGTTATTACCAGGGCCCACAAAACGCACCTCTCGAAGCTGCGTCTGCGTGTCCTGGCGTTTATGGGAAAGGAGCTTATCCTGGTTACGCTGGGGATCTGCTTGTGGATACTACGACCGGAGGTAGTTTTAATGCGTATGGTGCAAACGGCAGGAAGTTTTTGCTTCCTGCTTTGTATGATCCTACGACGTCGGTTTGCTCTATTATGGTTTGAGAAAAACAAAGAAAGAATCTAATGTTTGGGTCTTGGTCTCTGTAGTAGAAAATAATATTCAATCTAGTGTAATTCTTTTATTCAATTAATATTGTTTTCTATTTTCTCTTCATATATTTGTACGAATTTTTTTTTTTGGAGCTTTGAATTAGTTAAAGATTATTTTAGATACATATAATCCAATTACAAATCGAAACAACTTCTCCAGAGATTTGGGACATTTCGGCCATTTGGCATGTGAAAAATATAAAATAAAAGCTTAAAATAAAAACACAAGATAGATTATCTTCAATCAGTTTCACCTTAACTAACTGGTTGTTTGCAACTGGAACGGAACCGGATATCTAGACTTTTCAAGGTATCCGGATCCGGATCCGGATTCACCGGATAATCAATTTTACTATCCGGATTCGGATCCGAAAACTCCAGAGACCGAATATTCGGTTTAAATCAAATATTTAAAGATATCCGACCAAATATCCGGTTTCGTTGATTTAAAAAAATCTTCAATTTTTAGAAATTATAATAAGATAATATATATATAATTTTAAAATGTATCAACATAGCAAAAATTACAAATACCAAAAATTAAAAAGCTTTCAAGTAGCATTCAAATAACATAAAGTTTAAAAGCTTACGTAACAAAAGAAAAAATAGTAATAAGAAAGGTAATTTATCTTCATATCCATGTGTTATCCATTTTCATGTTTTTCTCTCACAATCTAAAATAGAAAATTGTTATGCAATATGAATTTTAATAAATATTATCAAAATAAATAAATACTTAATAAACAGATAACGAATATCCGATTTCAAAATTTTCTATTATCCGGATCCGTATCCGAAATAACCGAATACTTAGTTTCACTTTCCGGATCCAGATCCGAACTCTACGGATATTCGGTTTTTACGGATCGGATAGGACCGGATACCGGATCGGAGACCGGATATCGGATAATAATTCCAGCCCTAATCATATCCAAACATAAATGTTTTAAATTTTTTAAATATAAATTTGTTATTTATATATAATATTCATATTTATAATCATATATTGAATTTTCAGATAATTAATTTGTACAATTATTCATGTTAAATTTGCATTATTCTGTAAAATTTTAAATGATGATTTTAAAACTAAAATCTCCAAAAATTATATTCTCTAAAAATGATTTATATATTAGGATTGACTTTTCAAATACAGATATCACATGTTTCTAAAAAAATATGAATTTTAAATCTATATTAGTTTGTTAACTTTTAAATAATTAATTTGCAGATAAAATTAGAGAATACATTTTCAATTGTTGGACTTTTCTCTGGCAACATCTCCAGACATCTTGGACCTGAAATATTAATAGACACTATTAGAATACGTGTAATACAATGATACACAAAATAAGTTATTATCTATTATATTAACACAGAAGCACTTTTAGTGTCTGTTTTCAAACACACCTAAATTTTTTTTATTATTTTATTTTATATTATAATTAATTTCAAAAATTGGTTACTAATTTAGATATTGTTAGATTTCCTTAAATATAGGTTATATTTAATTTCTATTTTAAAATATTCGAAATTTTTATTACTTAAATTTAATTACAAAAATTTAGATTCAATTTAATTTAAAATTCTAAACAATTATTAATAGATTTTATTACAAAATTAGATGATATTTTAATTACTTTAGAATTCCTTAAATACAGGTTAGATTTAATTTAAAATTTTGAATTTAAATAATATTTTCATAATAGCACAAATAGTAAACAAATATTTTATTGTATTGTTTATCATAATCAATCCGTCTAAAGCATCAAATATTTAATATTAATAAATATTTATATTTTACAATAATATGATAGAGCAAGTTAAAATTATACATTTATAATAACAATTTTATACGGATTAGTTTATCAAAACATGTAAGATACTAAAAAATGATTTGAGATAACTAAATGGACAGGTTAGCTAATTCATAGATATATAGATTGTTTACGTGTAATTCTAAATTTACATAAAGTTCATAATTAACATTATAGATCAATATATATTTAATTAACTCATATTCTTATTCTACTAATATATAAATCTATACTATTCAAAATTAAAACATGATAACAAAATTCTTGAATTAAAAAAAATAAATAAAAAAAATAAAATCTATTAAAAAAATTATATTAGAAATAAAAATAAAAAATTCCCGGATAGACGCACGGGGTTAGAATCTAGTTAGACTTAAAATAAAAATAATATTGTATCAATGAATACCTACAAAAACTAATCTAACTCTTAGTAATTATATATAGTTCTACTCACCATTAATTAATCTTATTAACGGTTAATAGCTATATAACAAAATTCGAATGTGTGTTTAATACATAGACGGGCATAGATCATATTATAGGAAGTTTATTATGGCAATTGTATGTATTTCTATGTCATTATTCTATAGATCATTTTATTACTTGATCTTGATACTTTTTTTTTGTTGAAATTCGGTGAATGAAATATAGAATGTTTGTAGTTACAATCCAGTGTTTTTAGTTACAATCCAGCGTTTGAGGGTTAGTTATCTTGAATTTTATTTTAGTCCAATGTTTAATTGATTTAACATCGTTATATATAACATATAATCGTTAAATAGTGAACCTAATTCTTAATAGTTCTCATGCAACCATTGGTACTCCTAAATGTAGAATTAATTGGTGTCTTATAATATATTTGTTCGTTATCATGAAATGAAACAATTTTACACTAAATTCAGAAAATAATTTTAGAACTCAGAACCACACAATATACAATCTTCTTTTCGTACGATCAACAGAAAAATATCGTCATGCAAAAGAATTTGGAAACTGGATTTTGATATTTTCATATATTTGCATACTTAAGATGCATTTTTGGTCCAAGAATAGAGTCTCATGTAGTCATATAGGTAGTTTTCTTTGAGTTTTGTCTTTGTTTTAGCTTTTGTAGGAAATGCATTAAGTCCCAAAGAATCTTGCATATTTGGAGTGATTTTTAGGTACTTTGGAGGCACTTGGGGACCTGATGGAGCTGAGACCGCTTGGAGAAAGCCCTTGTATTGGTGAATGGGCTCGGACAAGTATCTTCACCTGGCGATATGCTTGAAAGATTGCCTGAGACAGAGGTCTTACACCTCGATTTAGCCTCCGGTGTCTTCACCAAGTTTGTAGAGGAGCCGGTAATATTTCCAGAACACTTGTAATGAGGCGATTTGGAGTAGTGAGCTGAAAGATACAGCGTTTTGAAGATGAACCTGTCTTGCAGCCATTCCGAACCAGTGCAATGTTCCTCAAAGAACTGTTCTACCAGAAGCCTTGCTTTCCCCGGATGCATATGGTCCCTTCATCAAAGTTGGATCTGATTGAGTTTCTGGAGCTGGAAAATCGAGTACCAAATCACTGAGCAGGAAGTTATGGCAGTTTAAGTTCGAGGGGGTCCATTTCCACACCGAGATAAGTACCGGGAGAATGATGGCCGAAGTATGCTATATCTTGGGGATTTCTCACTTCAGAACCTTCACCAGGGAGTACACCGGGGTATCTTGTTCGGATTAAGCTGAACCTTATAGCCATTTTGCTTCTAATCTACTCCGACCATGATTATCTCGAGGTGAAGCCCAGTGTAATCTCCATAGTGTCGAAGGTCATTTCCACTCCGACCAAGATCATCCTTAGGTGAAACCCGGTGTAATCTCTGTATTCTTGAGTCACCTCTTTCACTCCAGAATGTACACCGGCCTAATCATGCCCGGTGTAATCTTCGTAGTCTTGAAGCACACTTTTACTCCGGGATGCACACCAGCCAAATGAAGCTCGGTATAAACTCAATCTTAAGAGCATATTGCATATTTTCACACCAAGATATACATCGGCCAAATGCAGCTCGGTGTAATCTCTTCCTGAGCCGTTAAAGCAGGGTCAGTACCCAGTTTGTCCTGAGCTGATCCAGTCCAGACCCCTTAGAATATATAGGTTTTTGGGAGAAAACCCTTAGGATCTTTTGATCACTTTTTGTTTCTCTTTGTTTCTCTTTGTTTCTTTGCCTCTTTGGGTGAAAACCTTTGTTCTTTGTTAAGAGATACCTCGTTTTTAATCATTCAAGGCTGTTTCTTATCATTTATTATCTTTACTTCTAATCATGACTAACATCACCTCTTGCAAAGGAAATGGTGTGTTAAGCATGATTAGTGAGTAGTCTTCTTTTAAGCTTCTAGGTGTGTATATTAGGGTGCTTAGGTGTTTAATTTATGATATTTAAGTTATAGATTCTCATTTTCTTTCCTTAGTTAGCTGCTTTTAATGCCAGGTTTCCTTGAGAAAAAGAAATCTGGGTTCATAGACATTTCTCCACCTACAAGGTGTTTGATGAAATGTCTGCATGAGCTGACTTAATGGTTTATGTTTGAGAATGTTTTCTTGAGCATAAATAACATGTTAAAACTGTTTACTAATGCATATTGATCATCATTACACTAATGAGAATTGAGTTTGAATGCTGATTAATATTGTGATCATTGTCTTGAGAAAGAAATGATCTTGCTTTGAGTTCTAAGTTAATTGGAAATGGAGATCATGTGATGCTTGCTTTATCTTACTGTATAATATTCAGTCTTTCTTAGCTCATTGTTCTGATGCATAAAGAGGCTGTTTGGTCATATTGGACTTTGATTATCATGCTTGTTAATTGTCTTTTCACTAATGAGAATTAGTCTTAATTGATTAGATGATTAACAAAGGAAATTTTTTTATGAGAGTGAATTAATCTGATTTATAAGTCTAGACTAAATATTAGCAACTGTTGCATTGTTTGCTTAGCATCATGAATTAGCATTGAAAGCAACCTAATCAATGATCACATCTAGAGGTTTAGCTTTATATATTTGAATTGGAGTCTTTGTTTTACTTCTCTTGCTTGCTGATGTGGTGTGTGTCGAGGGTGTCAAGTTTTACCCTAAATGAAATCAATAGCCGCAAGTGCACAGCTGATCGATTTTAGTACTTAGGGATCGAATCCACATGGAAGGAGGATCTTTCCTGCAAAAGCCTTCGAAAGAAATATAAAGTAAGGAAGTCTAGAACCAGACGAGTTTTGTGAGGGTTTTGGTGGTGTGTTTAAAACTTAAAAACGAATCTTAAAGAGAAAATATGAGAATTAAAATGACCTAATAACTAAACTTAACGAAAACAAGTAAAAACGAGAAAAACGGCTAGACCTAATTGCTAAGTAAAAATCGATTGAAAGAGTAAAGAAACTAGACTAAAGCTTGAATGAAAATCGGTGTAAATCTATAAGAAAAAAGGCGCTGGGGTTCAGGGAAGTTTTCTCAGGGGTACGAACGATTCAAAACATTACTAGAGAGTAAATTTGATAAGATCTTAGCTTAAACTTTTCAAACTGGAGTCACAGACGTATGAATACGCCACTGTCGTGATCATAGACAACTATCTCTCTCAACACTGACCAGTAGATTTCCACTCTGGCCCTGGAAAAGAAGAGATGCATTATGTTGAAGACTCGTCAGCATTCACAAATCGCTCATAGATAGGTTTCCACTCCTATGTTTGTTTTGCTCTCCCAAACTAGATATGACACCGGATGAACACTTTTGTGTCACCAAGCATCTGGATCAGATTGTAGTTCATGACGCTACTCTCATGCAGTAAAAACAAATTCAGAAGAAAAAGTTCTAAGATTCGGCTCAAAAGCTCATGGAATCCTCACCGAACATATAAATCCCCATCGAAAATCCCTTAGACCCAACAATAAAACTACTCAGACATAATAAACGAAATAAAAAACATAGTATTAAAAGGTAGAATAGAAACCGAAATTGAATAGAAAGAACAAGGGTTCAAGAGACAGATCTCTCTCTCCCTAAAACCTAAAAAAAAACAAAGCTTAAAATAAAATTTCTGTAAGTATTTCGTCTCTCCTCTTCTCCTTAAAAACGACCTAAATGACATGTATTTATACTCTCCAATACTCTCTGGTGTCTAGGGTTCCGGAATTGAGGTTGGAAAAATGATACGGGCTTCAGAAATAGGCCTTCAAAGTTGGAGTTAGCTGGCCGCGGTCGGGATGTGCGTGACCGCGGGGAATAGGTGGCTGGATGCGGTCGCGGTGGTTGTGACCGCGGGGAATGGTCTGTTGGCCGCGGGTGGAAACGCTTGCCGGCTGGTTTACGCGACATCTTTCTCTTCGCGTATCTTTTGATTGAACCGTTGGATTGCCAAGCTGTAAAGTGTGCTGGAAAGATGATACTTCCATCTTTAATATCTCCAAATTTGAGGTGGATCAGACGGTGAGAAGGCCTTCAATCGGGGGTGAACTTCTGACGGTTTGACTCTGAGCTGAAATCTGGTTTTCTATCCATTTTGTTAAGCTTTTCCCTAAGTTACCTGAAAAGAGTCTTGGAACTACAAATACTAGAAAAACGTAATAAAAACACTTAAAATTAATTAAAAACATAGAAAAAGTATTTCAAAATGATCCATAAAAGTGGTCAAAATATGGTGTTATCAACTCCCCCAGACTTAAACCTTTGTTTGTCCTCAAACAAAGCAAAAGCCTAAACTGGTTAAGTGAAAACAAAAATAGGGAATGCACAAATCTCAGGGACATGAACTCCTAAACTAGGACCAAAGATTGTGCATCAATCCACAACTTAGTCTAGAAAATTCTCACCAATACACAAAAGATACTAGTCCACTTTTTCCGTCATGCAAAACTTAAACAATCTAAATCTTGATTCCAGTCAACTAGCTCTCTACATTCATTAAGTTCAATAGTGAGTTCTCATGAAAGACATCATCCAGGGTAGACGGCATTTGGCATTAAAGGGCTGTTTAAGTGGTGGAGTTAAAGTGTTTCAGGTTACCTGATGAATCTGGAGGATGCAAGATAATATGCAAAACCGCAAGAGAGATAAGAACCTGTTGAGGACCGCAATTTTCAGTCATTTTTGCCAAATGTTGTTGCGTAATCCTTCCTCCTTTGTTGTAAACAGCTATTCCCCCAGACTTAGGTTCTTTCCGGGAGTCAGAAAATGATCTCCAAAACTCCATAAAATCGAACTCCAGTTGCCTTGAGACTTAAAATTCGACCTCTCTAGACTCTCTAAGGCTTTTATTTATTTTCTTTTCTTATTTTCGGATTTTTTTTTTTAAACAAAAAGGAAATGCCTTTTAAAGAGAGAGACTAGAGGACGAGATTGTACCAAAATTTGAGATTTTTCTAAGGCAAACTGAGCTTCTTTTTGTGTTGAATCCTTCCGGGAACTTTTCCGGAAAATCGCAGGTCTCTGTCCTTGGTGACTGAAAACTGCGTCGTTCCTCTTTCTCTCCAACATTTTTGCACTTATCCGCATATAGACAATATAAAACAAGATTGCATGTGGTTTGAAAGAGGATTGGTTAAGGTGGGGAACTAGCTAAAGATGAACTAGCCATTCAGGATCAACATAGAGTGGTAAAAGGATAAAGGAGTCCTGAATGTATGATTCGTTTCCCTGGTCTAATGCTTCAATGAGAAAATTAAGTTCAAATTAAATCCAAATAAAACAGAGCTAGTGTATTCCTTCATCTAAATCGAAATCATTCAAATTCCTCTGGGGTACTTCGTTTCAAATGTGCTTAACTACCGCCTAGTCTAGTCCTAAATCATGAATGAGCATGTCACTAGGAACAGTCTAAAAGCACACAGTCAACTATCATTGATTCATGTTCACCATTTCCTTAAAACGTATTTTGTTTTGAAAACCTATTTTGAAAAACTTTAAGGAAAATGCAAAAAGTGTAGATAATGCAAGATTCATGAAAGAAAAGTGGTTAGAAAGGGATGAAATCCTCCCCCAGACTTAAATCACACTGTCCTCAGTGTGAAACAAGTCGAGATTGGATGAGAAAAATGCATAGATAATCGAATTGGTAAGGCCAAAGAGAACTTACCTGGATCCGGGATGCTGGTGGTGATGGACCAGATTCATTCGAAGAGGTTTGGGAAGGTGATAGGTGGTGATGAAGGTGGTGGGAAGTGATGAATGAGGTGGAGTGGGGATTGGTGAGGTGGAATGAGGTGAAGTGGGTGATTTGGGGTCGGGTTTGATCTCAACGACCATTCACCACGGTCAGAGGTCACGCGACCGCGGTGAAGTGGTGCTCGGCCGCGGTCAGAAAGACGAGGCCGCGGTCAATCATGCGTTTCCCGCGGTCAGAACACCTGAGACTGTGGGGGCTTATATCGCGGTCTGTTCCTGCTTCTCCTTGGTTCATGCTAGGCCGAGCAGTCAGGGACCATCCTTCTTTTTGGTTTTTTCTGTTTTTTTATTTTTTTGGCTTTTTTGTTTTATAAGAAACACCTGAAACTAAGAAAAAGAAAAAGATCAATAGAAAAAGAAAGAAAAATCCTAAAGAAAACAATACCTAAATGAGTTGCCTCTCCTTAAGCGCTTCTGTTTTAAGTCGTTTAGCTCGACTTTGGTGTAGGACGTGACTTAGTCCTTAAAAGACAATGTCTTGGGACAAGTCCTCTTTGCTCCTCTTTGTCTTTCCTTTGTATATCCCTTATAACTCCATTCCCAATTGGAAATTTTATCCTTAGGTTTGAGATTGTAGTCTCCTCCAGGATCAAAAATCAGTCTTGGAGCTCCTTTGAGGTATGAGTCTTCAACACCACTTGTGATAGGAGAACGTCTTCGATGCTTGTATGATAAGGTGAATAAGGTCTCTCTCACTTCATGACATTGAACTATGTTGCAAGATACAAGGACAGATGATTCTTTATGATCTGAAGTGGCGGAGATGGTTAAGCATCCAAGGTGAGGACAGATTGGTTGGAGAGGTGTCGCCATGGCTTGAACTGTCCATTGGTCGGTATAAAGAGCATTCTCCGCGGGTGGAAGTGTCGCGACCGCGGGGAAAGGTGGTTTGGCCGCGGGTGCAAGTGTCGCGACCGCGGAAAAACATGGATTGGCCGCTGGTAGCGCACACGCGACTGCGGTGCCGAATGTCCTAGGAAAGATGTTCAGATCCTCTTGCTTCTTGTCTCCAATTCTTTTTCCTTGTGGAGAGTCTTTGGAAAAGAGTCTTGAGAACCATTTAAACTTCACTCTTGCTTCAATTAAGTCTGCATCACCTCTCATATGAGCATTGGTTAAAGGTGTGCATAAGAAAATACCTTTGTTTGTCAAACTTGTAAATCCGGCATTTTTTTTGGGTGCTCTTCTTTCTAAAACGTATCCAACATCCTTTGTAGCTCCTCCAGAGTCAAATTTTGGATCTTCTATGCTGCCTATGATCAAACAATGAGAGTTCCTTGTAGCAATCACCGGGTATGGGGTTTTCTTGTTGATCTTCAGGAAACTCATATGTTGATGCAGGTAGTTGATGAGTGTTCCAACAGATGCTAGGAACGAAGTACCAAGTATCAAGGGTTTCGTTGCATTGTTTCTCATCTCCATAGCATGTGAACCAGTAGAAACAAGACAACATTTCCCTTGAAAAGGCAATTCTGGTTTGGAACCAAGTAGAGCTGCACCAGAAAAATCTCCATAGTGAATATAAATCTTAGAGGGATGAAAAATCAAAATACCTATATTCTCTGAAATGGCTTTTGGTATGAGATTCAAATCAGGTCCAATGTCACAAGGAGAATCACGAAATTTCACTCCCTTGATTGAGAACGGGGCATCAAACTTCTCGGGATCCTTCGTCTTAGAAAGCGCCTCCAATGGTGGTTTTGATGTCATCATTAGTGTCTCCTCTTTCACGTGGTCTGTCCCACAGTCAAGATGGTGAGGAGCTGAAGGAGAAAAAGGCTTTGGTTCATCAAGAGGAAGTGAATTATGATCTTGTATGTCATCTCCAAAACACTTGAACGAATCGGTAGAGACGAGATCGTCATTAGGGATGGAAAGAGGTTCTCCTTTTTCTTGATGGCTGGCTTCCATGACGTGATGATCCAAAGGAATTTCATTTGATGGCCTCTTTCTAACAAACTTGATGGAGGATTCTCCATCTACTTCACAAGCTACCCAATACCCATCATCCATAGATTCATTGAGCTCTTGAAGCATATCATCAATCTCGGTTTGGGAGACAGACGACATATCTTCATCAAAGAGAGGATCATGGATATCTCCGTGAGCATTGTAAGTTGAATAAGGGTCGTGGTCCCAGTAGAATCCTTGTTCCTCTAAAACTTTGCGAATTGATTTGTTGTGGCTGCGACGTCCTCTTGTGTGGTGGTTCGGAATTGAATTCTTATCCATTGAGGAGAGATCACGAATCTATTGTGCTTCTCGGCGTCGAGTAGCTTGAGGAGTGTTGTAAAAACCTCCCTCATAGTAGTAATTTTGTTTCATATGGTTCATTACTACATAACCTGAAAAACGAAAATACGAAAATACGTAGAAAAGGTGTTCTAGAGTCGATTTACCAACCTTTCTTAGGTTTTGCGGAAAAGAAAACGCGTGCCTTCCCCGGCAACGGCGCCAAAAACTTGATGTGGTGTGTGTCGAGGGTTTCAAGTTTTACCCTAAATAAAATCAATAGCCGCAAGTGCACAGCTGATCGATTGTAATACTTAGGGATCGAATCCACAGGGAAGGAGGATCTTTCCTGCAAAAGCTTTCGAAAGAAATATAAAGTAAGGAAGTCTAGAACCAGGCGAGTTTTGTGAGGGTTTTGGTGGTGTGTTTAAAACGTAAAAACGAATCTTTAAGAGAAAATACGGGAATTAAAATGACTTAATAACTAAACTTAATGAAAACGAGTAAAACGAGAAAAACGGCTAGACCTAATTGCTAAGTAAAAATCGATTGAAAGAGTAAAGAAACTAGACTAAAGCTTGAATGAAAATCGGTGTAAATCTATAAGAAAAAAGGCGATGGGGTTCAGGGAAGTTTTCTCAGGGGTACGAACGATTCAAAACATTGCTAGAGAGTAAATTTGATAAGATCTTAGCTTAAAATTTTCGAACTGGAGTCACGGACGTATGAATACGCCACTGTCGTGATCAGAGACAACTATCTCTCTCAACCCTGACCAGTAGGTTTCCACTCTGGCCCTGGAAAAGAAGAGATGCATTATGTTTAAGACTCGTCAGCATTCACAAATCGCCCATAGGTAGGTTTCCACTCCTATGTTTGTTTTGCTCTTCCAAACTAGATCTGACACCGGATGAACACTTTCGTGTCACCAAGCATCTGGATCAGATTGTAGTTCATGACGCTACTCTCATGCAGTAAAAAAGAATTCAGAAGAAAAAGTTCTAAGATTCGGCTCAAAAGCTCATGGAATCCTCATCGAACATATAAATCCCCATCAAAAATCCCTTAGACCCTACAATAAAACTACTCAAACATAATAAACGAAATAAAAAACATAGTATTAAAAGGTAGAATAGAAACCGGAATTGAAAAGAAAGAACAAGGGTTCAAGAGACAGATCTCTCTCTCCCTAAAACCTTAAAAAAAAAAGCTTAAAGTAAAATTTCTGTAAGTATTTCGTCTCTCCTCTTCTCCTTAAAAACGACCTAAATGACATGTATTTATAGTCTCCAATACTCTCTGGTGTCTAGGGTTCCGGAATTGAGGCTGGGAAAATGATACGGGCTTCAGAAATGGGCCTTCAAAGTCAGAGTTAGCTGGCCGCGGTCGAGATGTGTGTGACCGCGGGGAATGGGTGTCTGGCCACGGTCGCGGTGGTTGTGACCACGGGGAATGGTCTGTTGGCCGCGGGTGGAAACGCTTACCGGCTGGTTTATGGGACATCTTGCTCTTCGCGTATCTTTTGATTGAACCGTTGGATTGCCAAGCTGTAAAGTGTGCTGGAAAGCTGATACTTCCATATTTAAGATCTCCAAATTTGATCTGGATCAGACGGTGAGAAGGCCTTCAATAGGAGGTGAACTTCTGACGGTTTGACTCTGAGCTGAAATCTGGTTTTCTATCCATTTTGTTAAGCTTTTCCCTAAGTTACCTGAAAAGAGTCTTGGAACTACAAATACTAGAAAAACGTAATAAAAGCACTTAAAAGCAATTAAAACATAAAAAAAGTATTTCACAATGATCCATAAAAGTGGTCAAAATACGGTGTTATCACTTGCTTAGTTCTTAATTATTGCTTTCTTCTTGTTTGTTATATGTTTTAGATCTTCTTGTTACCAACTTGTTTCATTAGACTTGGATTAAGAATTGATTCATCATAGTTTTAGTGCCTAGAAACCTCCATTTGGATTGATACCTCAAATACTACAATGATATGAGTAGTTTTGAGTACTTGGGTTTGAACCTAAAAGTTCTTACTATCAGATTTGACATCAGAAAGATGTTGCATATGCATTCAGGTTATCAAAAGTATCATCGAAGACATCAGTTCCAGTGCCTCTCCAAAAAAGCTTCTTCTCGCTGATGAACATGTAAGTATAATAAAAGAAAACTATGTTACTTTGTTTCAAATTGATTATCTAACTTGATCATATATTTTGGTCAAAGGGCGATAAAATCGTAGCAACAATCGCTAGTAGTTTAGTAGACTAGTACATTAGCCATTTTTCTTAGGGGAACTGGTATTTCGTTCGGAATTTTAGCATCATTCCTGAACAAAGATCATCAAGTGTAGTCTTCAATAAATAGCATGTATGTATGAAAAAGATACTCATATCCAAATAACATCATCAAATTCTAAAGACTGTGTCTATTCATTTTCATTATTCAGTGAAATACTCAACATTTTACCTACATGTTCCGGAACTAGTACGTTTCGTATACTATTGATTGTGTTCATTAAACCTGTTTAGTATTTTGAATCATTGAGTCAAATTTTAGTATTTCAGTTGACTTGATGGGAGGAACCGTCAAAGTTCGTAAATTGAGTGAGCATGCCGGATCATGGTCTTTGATAGTCACATTCCCTAAAAATATACATATCAGATTCATGTTACATTATATAACAATTTTATTTACAACAAAAGATTGTATTATTAGAACACATACCACCGTTATGACACACCAATCGGTTAAAATACAGATAGCAAAGGGACCTTTGTACTCCATGCATTTATCTCTTATTTGAGCTGCCAATTCACCATGCTCAATACACTCAAGCATAAAATTCCTATGATTTAACAAAAAAAATCATTATGATATATTTAATTACATTTCAAAGAAATAATTCGAGATTGACTTACTCATCGTCTACAATACAAAAATGAATTGATGCTGCTTTTGTTCCATCTGGATATGTAATAGTAAAGTACCTAACATCTTCGACTACTCCAATAAAACCTGTGTTTATAATTAATCAAAATAAAACCATGAGTTCAGACTATAAATATACTTTATAAATAAATATTAAAGTAAAACTCACCAATTAAATAGTAGTGCACATTTGGGTATTCATAGATCGAAAGGAAAGAAACAAAATTATGGAGTCAATTATTTATTAATGGTAGAGCCGGTGAAAGCTTTGTTCATTTCGTCAGAGTAATAACGTAATTATGTTTCGTAATACTTTGATATTAGTCCAGTTGTAAGGATTAAAAAGGAAATCGAGACAACATAACCCACTGTTTTTTACATAATTCTAATTGAAATAGTCCATCATCTGGTTGTTAACCCGATCATGTATTCTACAGCCTTAAAATTATATGCAATCAAAAAAAAATATAAAAAACAGGATTATATATGTTTAAACACTATTACATAATCAATAGAAAAATATCATAAAAATACTAATAAGTAATTAAAATTCCTTTTCATTGATCTTGATAAAATTTAGACTTCGATTATCATCTGAATAATTCACCTCCCATTTTTTCAAAATTTTGACCACAATTTTCCAATCAGATCATTGTGGGTTCAATGAATGAACAAAATCATAATTGGCCACTACATGATGATGATCGTTTTCCAAATATATGCATATTGTGCAGGATAATGTTTTAAATTAAATTTTATTTTTTGGTTAAAATGAAACTGGTGGAAAAAATCCTTTAACAAAAAATAGAAATAAATAAAATTGGTAATAATTAAATAACAATACATATATAAATATCACACAACCGATATTTACTTGTATATTTATCATCGAATAAGATTTTGAGCTATTTTTTGTTATGTGGTTTAATTATTATGTGGTTTAATTTTAAGAAGTTTTTAAATGTAAAAGTGATATGATGTTATACATATATATATATATATACTTATATACATAGCAACATAGATTAGAATCTAAATATATATCTATATATCTATAAAATAATAATTTAATTATAAATATTTTATTAGAGATTAAACTATCATTTTAGTTAACAAAATATATAATATGTGTTAATAATGATTATATAGAGGATTGTAAAAATGGACAAACTCGTCTACTTAATCTATTTTGAAATTTACTAAAATATGTTTTTGGCCAACCCGTAAAAAAATATAATTTAAATTTTAAAACAGATTTCAATTTTTTATAAAAAAATAATTGAATTGATTTTTAAAAATGTTACAAATTAATTATGAGAATACAAATGAAAAATATTGCAAAAGTTTAAATAGATTTTTTTCATATATATGGATTGATTATTATTTAAAATAAAAGAAGAGAAAATTAGAAATATAGAACAAAAATGAAGTTACTTGTCCCCTTAGTACTTTTAAAAAAAAATTGTCTTAGTACTTATGGTAATTATAATCCTCTTTTATCCCTAAAAAATGAATTATTTGATATTCAAATTATGTTTTAACTATTATTAATTAAGATATTGAAATTAAAAAAAAAACAACTTTCCAAGGTAAAATAAATTCAAAAATAACTTAAGAGAAAAAAAGCACTGACACTCTCTTCTTCTCATCGTCTTCTCCGTCATCGTCTTCTTCTCATGCAAATCAAAGCTTCTCCTTTGTATTTCTGAAAGACCAGTAATTCTAAGAAGTTTTCGTTCAAGTATGTATCCAGTTGTCTGCTTCTTCCATCTATTCAACTGATTTTGGTTATTAGGGTTTGAAAACCTCAAATTAAATCTGGATATTTTTTATGCAGCATGAGCAGTTACCAATTTTTATTGAAAATTGATCTCCATATACCACAGATGACATAAATATGCACCATAATTGAATAACCAGAACAGAAACATAGAAAACTGTAATTAAGGTGTGGGAGCTCGTGAAAATGTCGTCAAAGAGAAGAAGAAAAGAAAAGAAAAATTCTTCAAAAATATGTAAAAAACGTGTTAAACAAAAAAGGAAAATGAAATATTTTCAAATATTTAATTTTTGTTGGATAACACCTGATCCTAGATTTTCTCAGATTTTAATAACTGTTTAGTAGAATACGAATTCTATATTTACTAGAACGAAGACAAATAAGTAGAAGTTTAATTTTAGAAAACATAGAATATATAACGATTTCTAGAATACATATTCTAGAATATGTAGAATATATCACGAATTCTAGAATACATATTCTAGAATATGTAGAATATATCACAAATTCTAGATAACGTATTCTACACGATGTTATAGAAAACAAAACAAATAGTAAAATATGTATTCTATACTCGGTGGATCTTATATCAAATACTAGAAAACAATTTCTATAAAACACTAGAATTGTAGAAGACAATTTCTAGAACATATTGATAAATAAATTTTAAATATGTGTATTTCCCTTAAACGATGTTTTAGAATAATATTCTTTCCTTTTTTGGAATTTTCGAAATTTAAATGTATATATAAATATTTATTTCGAAAAATAAAAGTATTTAATAAGGTTATTTTTGTCTAAAATGCCAAAAGTTAAAAAAAGTACTAAGGGGACAATTACCTCCATTTTTTGTTTTATATTTCCAATTTTCCCTTAAAATAATAGTATATATTTTAGTATTTTAATAAGTAAATAAACTAAATACACTTTTGATTTATATCCATATACATTCAAAACAAATATGTGAGCTCTATATTTAATTATCCCTTACGGAGGAATATTTAATTGAGCTTTTTATATTTGTACAGTTATTTTATGTAATATCTTCTAAGTAAAAGTTTATTTATATAATATTTTATAAATAAATGTTTATTTATATAAAATTTTTTATAGTATCTTACAAATAAAAGTTCATCTATGTAAATATATACTCAAATAATATATACTACAAATTAACCCGCACAATTGTGTGGGGTAATATTTTTAAAATTATCTTTAATTAATTTTAATTTTTTAATTACATTAAAATTAGTGATAAAAATCTTTTAACAAAAATATAAATAAATAAAATTGGTCACAATTAGATAATAATACATATATAAATATCACAGAACCGATATTTACTTGTATATATATTAATCGAATAAGACTTTGAGCTAGTTTTGTTATGCGGTTTAATTGTTAGTAGTTTTTAAATGTGAAAATGATATGATGTTAATATATCTATATATATAATAACAATTTAATTGTGAATATTTTATTAGAGATCAAACTATCATCTTTAGTTAAAGAATTCGATAATATGTGTTAATAATGATTATATATAGGATTGTCAAAGTGGACAAATCTATCTACTTAATTTATTTTGCAATTTACTAAAATATTTTTTCAACTAACCCGTAAAAAAATACAATTTAAATTTTGAAAAATATATCAGCTTTTTATAAAATAATTGAATTGATTTTCGAAAACGATAATAATTAATTATGAAAATACAATTAAATTTTTTTGCAAAAGTATAAATATGTTTTCATATATATGAATTGATCATTAGTTAAATAATAAAATATATTTTATTATTTTAATATGTTAAAAATACACTTTTGATTTATATCCATATATATTCAAAACAAATCTGCGAACTCTATATTTAATTGTCTCTTACAGACGAATATTTAATTGAGATTTCTATATTTATAAAGTTTATTTATATAATATCTTATAAATAAAGGTTTATTTATGTAATATCTTATAAATAAATATTTATTTTTGTAAAATAGTCTGTAATATCTTACAAATAAATGTTCATTTATGTAAATGTCTACTCAAATAATATATATATATATAATAAATATAATATATATATAACCAATAATATTTAATTAGTAGGATAATCTATAACCGCTCTATAGGAATATTCACTTTTTTAGATTCATTGGAATGAATAAACAATAAAATCTTTGATTAAATATATAAGCAACCAGCTTCAAGGTTGCAAAAATTTTGTAAAGAAAAATAAACAAAAACATAGTTCTTTTAAACAAAAATTCTATGTTTGTCCATGGTAAGAATTTTCAGTCTATATGAGACTCCGGCCTCTCCTTTACAAATATTTTCCTGCTTTCAGTGTATAGTTGATGAAGACCAATACCCATCAATTCATAAGCATTGTAAAAATCGTCAAAAACATTTCCTCGGGAAAATCGTATCATGACTCTGACACCAATAATCTAGGGAACAAAGATTTAAGACCTCCAAAAGCCTTCAAAAACTTCAAATTGGTCTGGCCAGATAATCATTGTCAATTAAACCAAACTGTAAAAATAAGTAACTCGGATTCAAGAAAATGGAGTAAAACAAAATGAACCTGAAATTAATAAACCAAGAAGATGGTCAAGTTTGGTTTCTCTTCTACAAACTGCAAAACAATCAACCAAAAAACTTTATTACACATTCACTTCACAAACGTTCAAGGCTATCAACCAAATCCTCTTATGGAGAAATATCTAAAGGAATTAAAAAAAAATCATAGACGCACATCATAAGCTATGAGAATTTACAAACAAAAACGCACACAATTCGTCCGTAGAAACACTTCATCAGTAAAAACGTGAGCCAATACCCGAATTTCTCCAAGCCCAGAGTTGCACTGAAAATGTATAATAAGCGAAAATACTCAAATAATAACGCTAAATTATTCCATTGCATAAAATTTTGTTCCATAAACAAAGAAACATTGACCAAAGTTAACAAAGTATGTATAGAACAATCCGTTGCCAATCAATATAAACCATACCAATAATGATTCCACCATTCAAAATCAGTAACCGACATTTTTTCCTTCTCAGCCACTTGTAGGATCAAACACAAAAGAGAAATTATTCATTCATATGTTTTACGATGAAAAAGTGTGCTATGTGATATTGAATGTTTTGGCTTAAGGCTCAACATTAGTACTTAACGCTGAGGTAGCTGATGAAAAGATAAACATCTTACATTTTTGCAACTCCATAAGATTTTTATTGGTAAGCTTCTCCAAAGATAACGCAATTTCCATAGCTGATTTATAAAATGATTTAGAATCACCAAGGGTGGAATATTTGGAACACCATAGCTATATAGATGAAACTTACTAAGATATATATACTCGCAATATTATCAAACTTCTGCTACAATAAAAATCTGGATGAGCTTGAATGAACGGTACTTACCGCACAATGCATCTCCCTCTCCTCGTGGATCAAAAATCGAAGAAATGGCATCAAAGTAGACTGTAGCTTCACTATTCCATCACATTTTTTTCTGAATATAGATCATCAAACATAAGAAACACTACATCTAATCTATAACCTGATGGATTTCTGAAACTACATCTGGAACTCCATAAACTTAGCAGCATGATCTCGTTCTTCAAGACTTAAATTATTAAAGAAACTGTAAATTAAACCCACATCCAAAAAAAAAACTATCCGCTCACATAAAAAACGAAGACACAAATATGGTTCTCTAGACTAAATACATTCACTTGGCAAAACATTTCAAGCGACATGGTCACGGTAGAAATAAGCAAACGTGGCATGGTAGATGTAGGTGACATTATATGTCATATTGTGATTCAAAAAAACAAACAAAAAATGTTAACGTTCAAACACATCGTCACGTATTAACCAAATATACACATCTCAGGCAGC
>NW_006256756.1:11255139-11391739 GCF_000478725.1 Eutrema salsugineum | reverse complement strand
AACGTAAAAGAAAATAACTTTGTAATTTAAACAAACCAACAAAAAGTCAGTTTTCCTTTTTAATACATAAAAAATCCATTTTCTAAATGTGATAATTAAGCAAATGTATTTGTATTTTTATTAATTAAAACAGATAAATTGATTATAAAAAGAGAAAAATCTGAAAAAAAAATGATTAAATTAGTCCAAGGTTCGAATTTGCTTCCTATGAGATGAGAATTCATATCACTAACCAACACAGTTTGTGTTATTTTTTTATTAACAATCAGCAGCTATGTATATATTTTATTATCGATAAAAATTGGTATTAGACCATTTATTTTCTTTCATGGGCTCTGGTCCGTGTTTTGTTATGATATAACTATGGAATTATTATTTTTAATTAGATTTTCTTTTTTAATTATAGAATAATCAACTAATCAATTAAAATAGAGTATTTTTATTAATGACACAAATATAATTTAATACATTCCACCAAAACGATAGAAAAAAATAATAATAATTAATGATTTCATTAATCAAAACAACACAAGAATCTTAATTTTGAAACACAATCCGAATCACTTTGCAAATAATATAATAGATATCCTATGATGTAGAGGTTATAACGGGTTCAGTGCTTTTTTGGAACAAAAGTAAATTTTTTAATTGAAATATTTAAAATCTAATTTCAGGTAAAGGGAAAAATCATGGATCAAAAGCTCAATACTCTCACGGTTAAAAGCTCAATAAAAAAAACTGTGAACCCGTAAAACTTTGACTAACTTAAAATTATTTTAGACGTAAATTTGACTAGCTTAAGATTATTTTAGACGTAAATTCAATCATAATCATTAACTCAAATCTTGTCGCCTGGACTTTTAACTATTTTAGACATATTGCTGATTGTACCAAAAATATTTACTCAATACAAGAGCAACCAAAGACAGCTTGTTAACACAAAAGAATGCAATTAAATAAGTTAACAATCAAAGTATAATTAATACGTAATTGATTGTAGAAGGCCGAACTTAGAAATCCCAACAACATGAATTAAAAAACAAAGGGCATGGTGGTGGATGGATTCTTTTAAGTCTTTTCGGTGGATTTGCCTAATTTCGACAAGTGTAGGTAGCGCGATGGTCACGTGATCATCTTGGGGCTCATGGGTCGGTGATTGGTAGGGACGGTTTGGTAACGCACGCGGTTTTTTTTTTTTTTTTTTTTTTTTCCTGCCGAATCGTTTTCAATTTCTCGTAGCAAAATCATTGTCCCACCGCTCACAATTTATTCTCTCATTTCTTATGTAAAAGCCTAAAAGGTAACCATCGTGCACTATAGTTTTTGTTTTTGTTTTTATGAACTATGATTTTATTCATTTTCCTTTTGTATATATTTTTTTTTTGTTAATCTTAACTTATTTTTTTACCCACGATTAAGAACCAACTATAAATTTTATTTTTAAATAAAATTAACTAAAATATACTTAAACATATGTTAAAATCTGATCGAGTATTTAACAAGTGTTGCGATCTGGCAACTTACTAACTTTAAAATATTCTTTTTTATATAATAAAAATTTAAACTAATATTATTTTATTATTTGAAGATGATGAGATATAGAAAAATACTAAATGTTGATAATTGATTCGTTTGAATCTATGTGATATTTTAAAAATAAATCAAGTTCAGATCTGAGTCTCAAGGACAAATAAACAAATAGTCTTAACGACCATATACCGGTCGCTGGAGAGGTGGTGTTGAATAGACCCTTCTAGTCTGGCTAAAATAAAACTAGATCATTCTGGAAATTATCTCCTATTCTAGTTACTAAAATAATGAAAAATCTTTCAAAACTTAAATAGAACTAAACTCTAATACCATACGTCTGCACAAAATTTTTTTATTTCTAAAATAATTTTAATTTATTGTTTGTTTAGATATAATTTTTTTGTTATTTTTTTTTTGTAAAATCAGAAATTTTGTTATCATTTTTAACTTATAAATAGTAAAGATTTGTATATTAGCAGAATAAGAGTATGAGTTAATTAAGTATATGTCAATCTACTGTTGATTATGAACTTTATTATTATGTGGATTTTGATTTATACAAACAATCTATATATCTATGAATTGCCTAATTCGTCCGTTTAGTTGCCTCAAATTCTTTTTTAATATATTACATGTTTGGACAAATTAACCCGTATAAAACTATAATTATAAATGCATAACCTTAATCTGCTCCATCATATTATTGTATAATATAAATATTTACAAATATTAATTATTTGATATGTTATACCAATTGATTATAATAAAATATAATAAGATATTCATTTACCATTTGTGATATTATAAAAATGTACATATCTATAAATTGGCTAATCGGTTTGTTTAATTACCTCAAATCATCTTAATATTTTATATGTTTGAATAAACTAATCCGTATATGACGTTAAGTATAAATACATAACCCTAATCAGCTCCATCATATTATTGTATAATATAAATATTTTTAATCTTAAATATTTGGTATTTTATACTAATTGATTATGATAAAATACAATAAGATAATCGTTTACCATTTGCGCTATTATTTAAATTCAAAATTTTAAATTAAATCTAATCTGTATTTATAAAAAAATAAAATAATTAAAAATTATCTAAATTTTCGTAAAAAAATTAATTATAATTTTTTTTGATTTTTTGAATCTTAAAATAAACTGAATCTAAATTTTCGTAATAAAATTTAATTATTCAAAATTTGAACAATTTGAAATTTAAATTAAATATGACCTATATTTAAGAAAATCTTAAAATATCTAAATTAATAACTAATTTTCAGAATTAAATATAAATATAAAATAAAATGATTTTTATTTAAATTATATTAAATTTGATCAATATTAAAACTGTTTCCAAACAGATTTTTTTTTTTAAATTCGGGAGTATTTGGAAGCAAGCACTAAAAATGATTCTGTTTTAATATAATAGATATTTGAAATTTCTAAAAATTATTATTTTAAAAAATTATGCACGTTTGAATAGAACATTTTTTTTGTTCATCATGTAATGTTCAGCATGATTAATGTTTTTGTAAATTTAAGTATTTTCATTTTTACCATTCAAATAAAATTTCTATTTTATATTTGATTCAAATTAATTTGATAAGATAAAATCAAAAAACAAACAAAAAAGAAGAAAGTCGCGAGAGAGAAAGAATAACTCTTAAAGCCTCTATTAGTTACTTTAGAAAAAAAACAAAGGACTGCTAAAAAAATGACTTTTAAGACTGCCAAAAAATTCTGACACATTAAATTATATTAACTAAAACTTGTAAATTCGAACCAAATTAAAATAAAATTTGGAATCGAACCGACTATATATTTAACTATTTATATTATTCGACTGAAAATTAAAATTACAGTAATAAAAAATGCAAAGACGTTTTTTCACAAGAAAACATGTTTGATAGAGCTTTTTGGATGTTAATTAAACCACCTGAGAAATTTTTGATGGGTTTCTAAAGAGATTTTTTATATTGATGAATATAGTCTCGTATCTTGATTGAATGCTTAAACCAAGAAAACAAATGTTAACTTCCAATAACTTAAACCAATTAGAAGCATCCACATTAGCAATATATGTCATTAGAAATTTAACTAAACTTTTTTTAGTGATATAATAGGTTACTAGATTATACCATGTGCATTTGCACGGAAAATTTATTTTTTAATCTATTTTATAATATAATTTATGTTTTTTACAGATATAATATTTTTATAATAAATGATACAAATTTATTTTGGGTTTAGATAAAATTTATTTTAAAATCTAATTTCTAATAAATTTGACCATGATTATAAAAAACACAATTTTAACCCGTCCATTTAATTAATCCAAAAGATTATAAATATAAAATATAATTTTATCTCATCCGTTCATATTATCATAATTTTTTATTTTAATATTTAAAATTTTAAAATGATTGATTATGAAAAAATATATAATAATATATCATTTATCATATTTATCATTATAAAAATATTATTTAAATTTGGATATTTATAGAAAAAGAATAACAACTAATTTTTGGAATTTTGATAATTAATCCTAACTATATCTAAAAAAATCTAAACTAATTGAATTAAAATTTAAAATTTTTTGGAATTAATTTGAAAGATAAGATTCAATTATATTATTTTATTAATTTTTGAAAATAAATAAAACAGATAAATCAAAGTAAAATTTTTGTTTGGCAACAGAAATAGTAGTTATCCGAAAACAGAATAGTAGAAAACTAAAAAAATTCTGTTTGGAGAAAAAAGTGCTTTTCTTTAAATAGTACTAGATTTTACCCCGTGCATCTGCACAAGAAATTTTTTTAATCAAAATTTATAATAATATTTATGTTTTCTTTATAGATATAACTTTTTAATAAATAACAAAGATTTATTTTTGTGTTTAGATATAATTTATTTTTTTAATTTTTTCTACTATATTATGAGTTTATGACCATGATCATAAAAACATAATTTTAACCCGATCATTCTATTAATCGAAAAAAACCGTTATTATAAAAATATATTTTTAACTCACTCATTCTATTAATCCAAAAAACTGTAGTTACTAAACCATAATTCTAACCCGTCCGTCATATTACTATATAGTATAATTATTTACTAATTTTGAAATAATATTTATCTTAATATCTTGCATGTTTTGAATATAAGACTGCAATTATAAAAAAAAATCTAATCCACCCCATCAAATTACCATATAATATTAATATTTATTAGTTTTTAATACATGAAATTTTATTCTGATTGAATATGATTAAAAAATACAATAAGGTATTCTCTAAATCATATTTGTTTTTCTAAAAAGATTATTTAAATTTTCAAATGTTAAATTAAATCTGACCTATAATTAAAGAAGTACTAGATTCTAAATCCGTGCATCCGCACGGGAATTTTTCATTTTTATTTTTAATATAATTTTTTAATAGAATTTATTTTTATTATTTATTTTTTTAATTCAAAAATTTTGTTATTATATTTTAACTTTAAATAGTATAGATTTATATATTAGTAGAATAAGAATATGATTTAATTAAATATATATTGATCTATAATGCTAATTATGAACTTTATTATTATGTAAATTTAGATTTACACATAAACAATATATACATCTATGAATTAGCTAACCCGTCCGTTTAGTTATCTCAAATTATTTTTTAATATCTTAAATGTTTTGATAAACTAACCTGTATAAGATGTTATTATAATTGTATAAATTTAACTTACTTTATCATATTATTGTAAAATATAAATATTTACCAAGATTAAATATTTGATGTTTTAGGCGGATTGATTATGATAAACAATAAATATAAAATATTTTTTTACCATTAGTACTATTATATAAAATATTATTTAAATTCAAAATTTTAAATTAAATCTAACCTGTATTTAAGGAATTCTAAAGTAATTAAAATTATTATCTAATTTTGTAATAAAAATTATTAATAATTTTATTGAATTTTAAATTAAATTGATTCTTAATTTTCGTAATTAAATTTAATTAATAAAAATTTCGTATAAATTTAAAGTTTAAATTAAATATAACCTAAATGTAAAGAAATCTAACAATATCTAAATTAGTAACCAATTTTCGAAATTAATTATAATATAAAATAAATGTTATAAAAACATTTAGGTGTGTTTGGAAACAGGTACTAAAAGTGCTTCTATTTTAATAGAATAGATAAAATAATTTAAATTATATCATTTTTTAGAATTAAATTTAATTACAAAAATAGTTTGAATTTTAAATTAAATATGACCTATATTTAAGAAAATCTTTAGTTATCTAAATTTATATCTAATTTTCGGATTTTTTTAAATAAAAAAGAAAAGATGTTTTTAAATAATATTACAATAATGTAGGAGAATTTTAAAATTGTTTCCCAAAATATTTTTTAAAAAATTTTGGGAGTGTTTGGAAGCAAGTACTAAATGTGCTTCTGTTTTAATATAATAGATATATATACAGTAGAAACTCTATAAATTAGTACTTGATAAATTAATAAATACTATAAATTAATAATTTTTCATGTTTTCGAGATGGGGCTGGTTCAAAATATAACACAATTCGATAAGATAATAATTTTAACACAATTCATATTATAAATATATGATCCCATTAATATTATAAATTAATAATTATTATAAATAATATCTGATATAAACATATAAATGAGATAATCTATCAAAATATGAGTTTAGTGATATTTTTTAGTTATTTTAACTTAAAGTATTTTGAAAATTCATTTTTAATATTAGAAATAATTATTTAAAGATAATAATATTTTTAAAAAAAATATTTTAAAATTAATAAAAAATAATAAAAAATAATTTTTGATTGAAATCTATAAATTAATAAAATATGAAGGTCCTAATAATTATTAATTTATAGAGTTTTAACTGTATATAAAATTTATATTTTTAAAATATATATTTTCAAAAAAATAAGTTAATTATATATTTTTAACTCATGTTTATAAAAACAAATGTACAACATAAAAAATTGAGATCTAAATAGAATCATTTTTATCTAACAAAGATTGATAGAATATCAAAAATTTAAGCATAAAAATATATAAATAATGAAAAATGTTTAGAAAATTTAATAACAGGTGACGTGATAGCTGACTCAGTATTTTTGGACGTTTTAGCTGATGCAACAGCTGAGTAGAACTGTTGAGTCAGCAAATTTAACGGGTTGATTAACAGATTTACAGTCAAAATTGAATTTAGCCTATATTCAATAGTTTGGATATAAAATTTGAATATTTCAGTTATTCGGGGTAGAAAATTGTACCATTAGTTCAGATTGGTTTTGATCATTTTTTTCGTATAGGGCGTAACATGGATCATACTATAATATGTTGTAGTGATAAATTTTATTTGATTTTGAATTATAATTGATATTGAACCCAAAAAAAAAATTATGATTGATAACATTTTAGAGTTATCAATAATCGACAAAAAAAAAAAGAGTTATCAATAAATTGAATGAAGAAGAGTTATCAATAAATTAAACCCTTCATTCAAGCTAAATAAATGGTTTTGCATTACCAATCAAAGCCTATTAAACAAAATCTCCCTAAAAATGGTTTTCCACTACTAAGCAACTTTTATGAACCCTTTCTTTCTTTCACCTTTGAGCCTCCTTAAACTGCGAAATGGAACCTCCAAAGCACCAACACACGCCGGAGAAATCCCCCTCCGAGCCTCCGTCCTCCGCTTATCCTCCATCTGGCTGCTGTACTAAGTGCGGCGGACCAACGATTTCCGAACCGCCACCTCTAGCTTCACTACCGGAGATGTCACCGCCACCGAACTATCGCCCGATCCGAGCTCCGGCGATCAACCTTCCACACAACTCTCAAGCAATCATTCTCACCCCCGTTCCTCACGCCGAACAAGTCCCTGTCGTCTCTCCGCCATATCAATTCGAATGCCCCGTCAAGAGAATCCACTCCCCCGACGATATCCGCCGTTTCCAGGAATCAGCCTCCTTTAAGAACTTCCTAGGATTCGTCGTTTCTCTATCAGAATCGATCGCTGGACACAAAATCTCAGATCCTTGTCATGTCTCGCCTACCGTTGCCGCCATAGTTTCAATCCTCGAGACCTTGTTGCAATGGATCGACGAGATTCCTCCTGTTCAAATGTCGTCTCGATACGGTAACATCTCGTTTAGGTCATGGCACGAGCGGCTCGCTGAGAGAGGCGAATCGCTTATCCTTGAGTTTCTTCCCGATGAGTTTAAAGGATCTACGATCGAGATCGTTCCTTACTTCTTCGATAGCTTTGGGAACGGAAGCAGAATCGATTACGGAACAGGACACGAGACGAATTTCGCGGCGTGGCTGTATTGCTTAGCGAGGATGGGGATCATCAAGGAGGAAGATTATCACGGTGTGGTGGCTAGGGTTTTCGTCAAGTACCTTGAATTGATGCGAAAATTGCAGATGGTTTATTGCTTAGAACCTGCTGGATCTCATGGAGTTTGGGGACTTGATGATTACCATTTCTTGCCTTTCATATTTGGGAGCTCACAGTTGATTGATCACAAGTATATGAAACCGAAATCGATTCACAACGACGATATTCTGGAGAATTTCTCTAGTGAGTACATGTACTTGTCTTGTATCGCGTATGTGAAGAAGGTAAAGAAAGGTTTGTTCTTCGAGCACTCGCCGTTGCTCGATGATATAAGCGGTACTGTAGCAGACTGGAAGAAGGTGAATAGCGGTTTGCTCAAGATGTACAAAATGGAAGTGCTCGAGAAAGTCCCCATTATGCAGCATTTCCTCTTTGGCTGGCTTATCAAATGGTATGATTCTTCTTTCCTTTATCTCGTTTGTAGCTTCTCACTATCATATTATATTTAATGTTAGACATTAGAGACCTTTGGCTCTTTAATGTGGTTTGTGGATTGGATTATCTATATCCCGAGAGTGATTGATATCTGGAACAACATTTGATATGTATGATCTTAATCTGGGAAGATGTTTTAAGTGTTTAGCAGATTCAGGATAGATTGTTTGGTGAATTTGATGGGGAAGCAGTAGTTTTCTTGATTCTAGAGAAACTTTTAGTTTGCAGATTTGAGTTACATTATCTGTTGACAGATTGTCAATTATGCGATTTCACATGTATGAAAAGATGTGTATGATCTTGATCTGTGACGATGTTTTGAGATTTAGGTAGATTCAGGGTAGATAGTTTAGTGAGTTTGATGGAAGCAGTAGCTTTCTTGATTGTATTGCTGCAAATCTTGTTAGCTAGAGAAACTTTTAGTTTGTAGATTGAGTTACATTTTCTGTTGACAGATTTTCGATTATGCGGTTTCACAGGTATGATCATGATCATTAACAAGAAACGTATTAAGTATCACATTCTGAAAATTAAACTGAGCGGATCACAATATCGTTTGCAGGGCCATTCGCTACCCAAATTTGCTTCCCATTTTCAATAGACATGAACATAAGACTAAGACAGCATGTTATTTGGCACACCTAGCTAACATCTCTAGCTAAGTTCCTTAGGTTCTTGGAATGTAATTGATTTTGATTGCTCAAAAATCTTGTTGGCAGGGAAGAGTGATTTACTCTAGCGCAATACATCAAAGCAGGGACAGCGATTTCTCTTCCTTGTGGTGGCTTAATAGAGAGAGATGTCTTTGCTTTTGAATGTATCTGATACGTAAGGTTTATTTTACGGTGTTCCTTGAGGTCGGTGGGATAGTTTTTATGCCGCGCTACGATTATGCTAGCTTCGTATTGTATCCTCTGCGTTTGAAACTTTACAATTTCTTTTTGATGATTACCCTCTGGCTTTTACTTTTAAAAGTATCAATGGCATAATTCATGTAGTGCCCCACAATGATGTAGAGTGGACTTACACATAATAGAGTGGCCTATGCTGCAGATAAGTCTCACAAATCTAACAACAAATACAGAATGCATAAGACATGTTCTTTAAGGATATTCAAAAGCCTATTCAGACACAAATGTTGAAAATGCCATAAATAATGGAAACCAAAGGGTATATGACACACTTAACTAACCGAAAACATCTGTACAATCAATCCCCAATTAATCTCCAATGAATCCCCAATAAATCCCCAATAAAATTTTTAAATCAAACTGAGACTTCTCAATGTGTATATGTTCAAACTCTTTTTGTTTCCCAATGAATTTCATTCAAATAGAAAGACGGATACAAGGCTGAGATACGGCTGAGATACGGCTGAGATACGGCTGAGATAAATTCGCAATTCCAGGACAGTTTCACTAGATATCTTACAGCAAAAATCTTTTTTTTTTTCTCACCACGCCAAATTCCAGTTAGATTAAGCATGATACACTTTTTAGTTATGTTGAGATACACAAAGTCAGTCGACCTCATCATTTGGAAACAAAGTCCAAATGAGGGAATTGCAAACCCAAACAAGGTACAAAATATATAAAACGATATTAGAAAAGATAAGATTTCAAACTTGACAATTTCAAAGATTAAAATGTCTTTTTCTTCATCTTCCCCAACAAGTTTGGAGACTTTGCGAAAAGACAAGATTTCAAACTTAACAATTTCTTTTCAAATTTTCAATGCTGTCTCACTCTTTTTCAAAGGAGATTCCAAATCTATCATCACATCACACTTTCATCAAGATATGGATCCAAATTTCTCACTTTTTCATATGAACTCAAATTTAGAGTTTTTTAGAATCAGTAGGAATTCACCTTAGGATGGTTGTAAATTGTCTTTGAGCTCAAGACTAGACTTCTAGGAAGTTAAATTGCATGTTGTAACACCTAGACCCATAGATTTGTGATTTTCGAAATCTGAGATTTGCACACTTGAGAAAATCAAAATTTGAAGAACTGTTTGATTCAGCTTAACAATTCTGGATTTTTTTGGTCCTTGTTGATAGAAAACCAGATTAGATTACATATGAGTGAGCATTAACATCATCTTGATTTAGAAATCTCATGTGTTGGACATCAATAAATCGAACTTGACCAGGAATTGCCAGATTTTGCAATGTTTGTTGCAATTACAGTTTGTTTGTCATTTGAATGTGTTTGAGATAGCTGTATGAACATCTTTGCTCATTAAAATTGATTCAAAATACAGCATCATTCATTCTTGGTCTCAAGAATTCTGTTTTGCAGGTCATGGAACTTACCTGAGCACTTCGCATGAGCATTATGCTGAAGAAGCTCATGTGAAGAACCACATGTATGATGATGATTCCTCTACCACAGAGATAGACAGCAGCCATGAGACATAGGCGCCCATCCATCACCTCATCATACCCACGGTTCTACATAGTTTTCTTTTCTTTTCATTAGACTCTTTGTTTTTATTTACCATCTTCTCACCAACTTTTTCACACTAGGGACAGTGTGATTTAAGTCTGGGGGAGGATGTTCATCCTTTACTAATAAAATTTGGTTTGTTTCGAGTTTGTTTTTCAATAAAAGGTCTTTCATAAAAAGTTTTCAAAAGTTTTTCAAAAACATGAACTCTGATTTCAAAAACAGGAACACCAAAATCAAAACTATGATGAATAAGACTCATGTGCTTCTAGACTTTACATGCTAGTTTCTTTTGTGGTTAGTACTAGACTAGGCAGTAACTAGAGTACTTGCACTACGAACTCCCACCAGAGGATTTCTATTCATGAAGATCTTTTCTGCCAGGATATACTAGCTCATTCTACTTGAACATAATCTTGACATCTAATTTTCTCATCATTGGTTTTAGCAGGCATCATGATACACATCTAGGACATCTTTACATCATTGTTACCACTCTTTGTTTTCCTAGATGGCCAGTTCATCCTTAGCTGGTACCACCTTTACCCAAAACCATCATTTTAAACTTCATGCATTCTCTCTTTAACTCTTTTGGCAGATATGTGCAAAAACGCCAGAGAGGGAGGAACAACATGGTTTTCAGTCACTCAAGAGAAGGACTTAAGGAATTTGGGAAAGAAGAGTATCAGCAATCCTATCAAGCTTAATGGTGCCTCAAAAAACTCATTCATAAAGGTAAATTTCGTGCTCATAAGACTCTATGTCAATAGGCGGTTTCCCCTTTCAAAAAAAAAAAATCGAAAAAAGAAAAAAGAAAATAAAAATTAAAGGAAAGGAAACCAAAAGCCTAAAGAGTCTAGGATGGCCGAAATCATTGGAAGCAAAGGCTACAAGTATTTATCTGTGAGGATTGGTTTTAAAACCTGGACAAAAATCTAAGTCTGGGGGAGTTATAAGGAGAACCTGAAGAAAGGAGATCAAGAATCTTAAGGCAAGAAGAATGTGACTGGAAACTGTGGGGGCATCAACAGTTCCATCCTCTCTTGCTGTTTTGCATAATGTCTTGTCTCTCCAGAAAAAGGTAACCCTAAACACTTAGAACCTCACCCTTTAAACAGCCATTTTGAATACCTAGCCTTGATTGCTTTACTAAAGTCCTTTGATGAGAACCACTGGAACTTATAAATGAATGTTAAGAGCTAGTTGACTGGAAGATAGGTTTAAGTGTCTAGACTTTCGCATGACGGATCAACGGACTAGTTATGCCTGTATTTTGGTGAGAATTTTCTAGACTATCCTTGATTTGAGCATAATGACTAACTTTGGTTTAGAAGCATGGTCTCTGAGATTTTGTTAGTTCCTGCGATTTTCAAACCTCTTTACTAGATTTAGATCTTTGGTTTTGTTTGAAGACAAACAAAAGTTTAAGTCTGGGGGAGTTGATAACACATGATTTTGACCATATTTATGGATCACTTTCAGTATCTTATGCAGGTGTTTTCAATCAGTTTTGAAGGTTTTATAAGTGTTTTCCATGTTTTGGAGTTTTAAAAGACTTTTCAAGTTTCTTAGGCAAAAGCAATGCAAATTGGAGAAAAATTCACTTTTGGCCAATTTCAGACCGTCAGAAGTTTCACATCCGATGAAGACCTTTTCACCGTCTGATCAAGCTCAAATTTGGATACAATATAGAGGACACAACCAGCTTTCCAATACAGTGGAGTAAAATCAATCTAACGGTTGGATCATAAGTTATTTCCAATTTACTGAAAACATGTTCTGCAATCTCACGAAAGAAGCAAGAGAATGAATGAAGTTTGGAGATCATAGACCAATCACCGCGGCCTAGGAGCTTGTGACCGCGGTGAAGAACATCCTGGCCACGCCTCAGAGCCTCCAGACACGGTGGACCAGCATTTACCAGGCCTGGAGAGACTTGTTTCTGCGACAAGCCCATAAACGGCCCAATGGCCTGTTTTCAAGCCCAACTCATTTTCTCTTCACAAGAAGCCCTAAGGACGACCAGAAAAACTTGGAGACCTATAAATATTTATTTTAGAAGACCTAATTTCGTGTGTGCTCCTTTCCCCTTGATAGGGAGACACCAAACTTTTGTTTCTTAGGTTTAGATTAGGGAGATATATATTTTTTCTCTTGAACCTTTGTTCTTTCTTTTCATCTATCTATTCAGTTTATGCAATCTCTTTTACTTTACTGCTTTTCTATTTCAAAACCAATGATGATGTTGTCAAGCTCAGCCATGTCTGAGTAGTCACCTTGCTGGGTGAAGAGGGCCATCGAAAAGGGACCCCATGATCAATGACATCTAGGTTTTTTAGGTTAAAGGATTTCGATTTTAAATGATTCTCTCATTCATCCAAATCTCAATGCGGTAACGCTAAAGTAGCTAAACAGTGTCCGATCCTAGGTTAAATCCGAGCCACGAGAGTGTTGTATCTGGGTTGCCTAAACTGGATCTTATGGACGTCACCGTCGTAGGAGACGAAAGCTACCTACGGAGGATACGTAAGCCAAAATGGATTCCGAGCTACAAAACGATATGGGGACGAGAGTTGGCTATGGACGTGGAAGTGATGGCTGAGGTGGAAAATGATGGGCCCAAGGAAGGCCCAAAGAAGAAGACGCTAAAAGGTAACCCAGCTTTCATCGGAGGAAGCACTAAAAAAAAGATGGTTCAAGTGTTGGTTTCTCCTTGGAAAAACAGTCTATGAAGGGCCCATCAAACCCAAAAGGTGGACAGAAAAGTACAAAATCTCGAGTGTTAGATGAGAATACTTAGCTGGAATTGTCAGGATTTTGGGAGTAAGTGGACAATAAGCTATCTCCAGAAAATTTGGAAGAAGCATAGACCCGAGTTTTTATTTCTTTCAGAAACTAAGCAAAATTTTTCTTTTTTTGCAATAATTTCAATTTCATTTCAGGTATAATAATTTGTACACGGTTGGACCATGCGGGGCAAGTGGTGGACTTACTTTATTTTATGATAATTCTTTTGATATTGTTATATTATTTTCAAACAATAGAATTATTGATGTTGAAGCAAAAATTCTCGGAAAAAAGTGTTTCTATCTTTTATTTACGGTAACCCGGTAACAAAGTTTCGAGATCGATGGGAACGGCTAACAAGAATAAGTCTTACCAGAACGGAAACGTGGATAATAATTGGAGATTTAAATGAGATAACTGGTTTGACCAAAAAAAAAAAAGAGAACTGGAAATAATGATAAACAAGGTGGTAATTTAAGACACGCTTCCACTTTTGTATGTTTTAATACGATGATACGGGATTGTGGTTTTCTAGAATTCTCGTGCCTTGGAAATACTATGTCTTGGAGAGGAAGAAGGAACTCAACAGTTGTTAGATGCAAATTAGATCGGGCTTTAGCCAATGAAAATTGGCATGATATTTTCACACATTCTTTTGTTGAATATTTAGCAATGATTGGATCGGACCATAGGCCAATTGTAGCCACAATTGAGAATAAAATTCTTCAGAAAAGAGCACAATTTAGATTTAACAAAATATGGCTCGGGCAAGAAGGTTTAATGGATTCTATATCTAAAGGATGGGAATTAAATCATGGAGAAGATGAGGTTTCATTGGTGGATAAGATTAAGAACTGCCGGCGAGAAATATCTAGATGGAGACATAATCTTCGGCCATATGGGCAGGATAAAATTAGTGAATTAAAACAGACATTAGAGGATGTCCAAAATGATGACATGCAGACAGAAGAGGAATCAAAAGAGGCCTCAAAAAAATTAAAGGAAGCATATAGGGATGACGAACTATTTTGGCAACAAAAAAGTCGGATTCAATGGGCAAAATATGGAGACAAAAACACAAAATTTCATCATGCGCAAGTGAAACAACGGTGGACAAGAAACATAATTGTTGGGCTACATAATGCGGTAGGCACTTGGGTAACTTCGGAGAAGGAGATTGAACAGGTGGCAGTGAGGTATTTCGATGATTTATTTACTTCAATTCGCCCATTGGATTTTGAGGAAGCATTGGGGGAGATAAAACCATTAATTACAGATATTGGTAAGTCGATGCTTACGGCAATGGCCACGGAGGAGGAGGTACGCAGTGCACTATTTATGATAAATCCAGAAAAAGCTCTAGGGCCAGACGTAATGACATCACTTTTCTACCAACGTTCGTGGCATATTATCAAGATGGATATAGTGAATCTAGTGAACGGTTTTTTGGACACCGGAGTTTATGGCGAGAGGTTAAATATGAAAAATATTTGTCTAATCCCAAAAACAGAAAGACCCACAAGGATGACAGAATTACGGCCAATTAGTTTATGTAATGTAGGTTATAAGATAATCTCGAAGGTGTTATGTCAACGTTTAAAACGACTTTTACCTGATCTAATTTTGGAAACTCAATCAGCCTTTGTGGCTGGACGTCTTATTTCGGATAACATTTTGATAGCACAAGAAATATTTCACGGATTACGAACCAATAAATCATGCAGAAGTAAATTTATGACAATTAAGACGGATATGAGTAAAGCTTATGACAGAGTGGAATGGTCTTTTATTGAAAACCTATTGAGACGACTCGGCTTCGCGGAAAAATGGATAATGTGGATGATGCGGTGTATTACTTTTGTCCGGTATAAAGTTCTATTAAATGGACAGCTAAGGGGACAAATAAAGCCAGGGAGGGGACTCCGTCAGGGAGATCCACTATCACCATACTTGTTTATACTATGTACGGAAGTTTTAATAGCAAATATTAAAAAAGCAGAGAAAGAAAAATTAATGACGGGTTTGAGGATTGCAAGAGCAAGTCCATCAGTTTCCCATTTATTTTTTGCGGATGATAGTTTATTTTTCTGCAAAGCAAATAAGGATGAGTGTCAAAAGGTTCTGAGCATACTATGACAGTACGAAGGTGTTTCGGGTCAGAAAATAAATTTTGAAAAATCTTCGGTCCAATTTGGTCACACGGTTCCAGAGGAAACTAAACAGGAACTAAAGCAAATTTTAGGAATTACGAGAGATGGAGGAACAGGATCTTATCTTGGTATCCCAGAAAGCATGGGGGGAGCCAAAACAAGAATCTTTTATGATCGGGTTAATAGCTGGACCTCAAGACTACTATCAAAAGGGGGCAAAGAAGTTTTACTGAAAACTGTGGCATCCCCAATGCCCACTTTTGTCATGTCATGTTTTCGATTACCTAAATCCACAACGGCAAAATTAACTAGTGCAGCGGCAAAATATTGGTGGAGTATGAATAGACAACAACGAGGAATGCATTATTTGGCATGGACAAAAATGTGTAGAAATAAAAAGGAAAGGGGAATCGGATTTCGAAATGTGGAGGATTTCAACACGGCTTTATTGGCAAAACAATTATGGCGGTTAATAGAAAAACCTGAGTCCTTATTTGCACGGGTGTTTAAGGGACGATACTTCAGGAACACTACTCCTTTGGACCCAATACGATCATACTCACCGTCGTATGGATGGCGAAGTATAATCTCAGCTCGATCTCTGGTTAATAAAGGGCTAATCAAAAGAGTTGGTTCATGATGTTCTATCTCAGTATGGAATGATTCTTGGATACCTTCTCCTCGCCCGAGATCAGCCACTTGTAAGGGTATTAATTTTTACCCGAATCTTATGGTTAATCATCTGATTGACCCTGGGACAAATTCATGGAACATGGGATTAATAAAAGCAATTTTTGAGCAAGCTGATGTGGAAATTATTCAAGGAATCCCTATTAGTTCAACCTATAAACCACACTCTTTTTGAATGCCCACCTGCTTTACAAATCTGGGCTTTATCGCAGATACCAACACCCCCGGAAGTTTTCCAATGACATCGGTTTTATTCAAATTTTGATCACCTATTTTGGCGACTTCCAAAAGAGAAAAATACACAATTTCCATGGATTGCTTGGTACATTTGGAAGGTAAGAAATGAGAAAGTGTTCTCGAACATTGATATAGATCCGCAAATAACATTAAAAATAGCAGAAATTGAAGCAGAATTATGAGAAGAGGCTCAAATATCCGAACAGGAATTACCATCTGCGAATTCTGGTCATACAGCGGAATTGTCAGTACCATTGGAGTATGATGGATGGTGGTGCTATATTGATGGCTCTTGGAAGGATATGGATGTAGTTGCAGGTTTAGGGTGGTATTTTTTGAAAGACGGAACAAGGGAAATTACAATGAGAGCATAAAATGTAAGGAGTAGTCTTACTTCTCTACATGCAGAGCTAGAAGCCCTTATATGGGCTATGCACTGTATGTTAGAAAATCAAAAGACGTTTGTAGCCTTTGCAACAGACTGTTCTGACGTGGTGAAGACGGTGTCTACACCCAAAGAATGGCCAGCTTTTAATCTACACTTGGAGGAGATTGTGAAGATGAAGAATAAGTTCAACTTTTTTTCGATATCGCATATCCAACGTGCACAAAATTTGAAGGCAGACAACCTAGCAAGAAGTGCTCGAGTATACTCTCATGATATTATTTCCGTAAACTCAGTACCACCGGTTTGGTTTGTCGAACCGTTCTAGATATTTAGGCTGTTGAAAAAAAAAAGGAAACTTGCAATAAAGTTTGAAAGAAAAACAGCAATTCTAACAAGATGAAAGCACAGCCAACAACGAAATCGAAAAAGGGAAGAGTTTGGACATAGCTGGAAAAGTAAGCGAAGTTGGAATTTATTATCCGATAAACGGAAATGAAAATCCGATCAAAATCGGAAATATTAACAAACAAAAAACTACAAAAAATTTGGTAAAGCTTCCAATTTCAAATGGAATCGGAAATCGCCTCTATCTCTCAAAGATAAGAGATTAACTAGACTATTTACAACATCTAGGGTTAACACTAATTTGATTAGAAAATAATCCTTTTACATATCGGTTAATTATCTAATACCCAACATTTATATTGGCCTAACTAATATTTTAACCCTTTTGGCAAAAAATAAATATCCAGTATTTAGCTTAGTTTATATCAATGTCCCTGTCAAAGATGAGAACGATGAGCAGATTAAATCAGGTCGAAGACAATCTAATAGAAATTTTAAGTAGAAAAGAAAAATTTGCGATTTGGGGGCCCAACATTCATGTAATAGGGTGGCCAGAGACATGCGCTTCATCTCGCTCTCCCCAAAGCCGCCCCTGCATCTAATGATCTAATGATCCTGCATAAACTAACAGATGAACAGGTAAACGCCTTTAGGTACATTGAAGCTTCGAGAGTCCGTGGTTTTAATCCATTAATGGATTTTCAGACTACAAAAAAGGTTTAAGGTGTCCATCACATTTGAATTAACACACAAGACCGACCCAATCTTATCTCTTGACTTGACAGTACCGGATTCTGATTCTTGAAAATTACATTTTGTGTTCGAAAATGGGATTTGGTTCTCGTACTGATCACGCTGTTACTCAGCTAGATATTTGGAACTCGTGGAAATAGTCAAAAAGTCAACGTCGGCAGAAATCACACAATAACATCTACTGACACGTGTATTCTACTTTCCGGTCTTTTAACCGTCACGTGTCGGTTCTTTTCACCTAGAAGTAACTCTCAAATCTTTGCAATAATGTCAAAGTGCCACATACACACACTGTTACTGTTAAAATAAAATAAGAAAACCTTGACTTTATTGTCTCTTTTGCGTTTTCCCGAGTGGCTAAGAAAGAAAAAAAAGAGTTTTTTATGTTAATTTTTATAGGTTGGACTCTGATCAGAGAGATTGGATTATGAGGTACGGAATTCGTGTAAAAAGGGTTTCTCTTTTGCTTGCTTATTGAGGAATTAAAGTTAAAAAAGAAAAAAAAAACTGTTGCTGGTTATTCTGTTCATCCATTTCTACTGTTTTTCTTTCTTTTCTTTTTATTTTTCTTTCTCAGTTTTTAAATAATGGAATTTCTTCTGGAGGGACCCTTTTGTTGTCATAAGAATTTACTCGCTGGGTTTTTACTATTGTTGCTTTGTTCTTGTTGTTTGGTTGTAAATTGTTGATGCTCTCTTTGATTAGGTGAGTCAGATCTCTCTCCTGTCTCTCTCTTTCTTTCTCTCTTTCTCTCTCTTACCCAAGCTTCTGTGGCGGACAAACGGTGAAATTTTTCTCTCTAATCCAAACCTGGAGAAGAATTTTGAAGCTGCAGCGATTTTTGGTGAATAGAGTTTCTTTTTTATATATTTTCTATAGATTGTCCTGTTTTTCTAAGCATGAGTATCACTTGTTGATTTGTTATGGGTGAGAGAGAGAAAGTGTCTTCCTTTTTGTTCTTTTTAGTAGCTGTCTTTCCAATTCTAGTAACTTCTCTGCTTCAAAATCACTGGTTCTTGTCTTCTTGAGCTCTTCAGCTTTTTTCCTTTCTTTCAGATCTCTGTTTTTCTGATCTTCTGCAGTGGAAGCTGCTGAGTTATAGAAGTTAGTAGTGATTATATCGATACTTAGACTTTATGTTGTCTTTTTGTGTATTTGTTTGCTTTGTTCATCTGGGTTTGTTGGATCTTTGAGTTTTCTTCATTTATGTCTAAACCCTGCTTGGAACTTGATATAAAAGAAGAAACTTTGTGATTTGTAAATTAAAAAAGTTAAAGCCGTTCTGTTTATGGTGTTCTTAAATACATGGATTTTGAAGATATGTGTGATCTTTGTAGATGGAAGAAGATTGTGAGTATCGACATTGGGATGAGCTAATCCCAGATGCTCTTGGCTTAATCTTTAGTCACTTACCTCTTCAAGAGGTCTTAACAGTGGTTCCTAGGGTTTGCAAAGCATGGAACAGAGCTGTAACTGGACCTTATTGCTGGCAAGAGATAGACATTGAGCTGTGGAGTAACCGTTGTCACCAGGCCGATCATCTTGATCGAATGCTTCAGATGTTGATACTTAGAAGCTCTGGTTCTTTGCGGAAACTCTCCGTCACTGGCCTTCAAAATGACTCTATCTTCTCCTTCATTGCACAACAGTGAGTTACAGTTTCCCTAATTTCCTCTTTAATCTGGCTTATTATGATCAATTTGAGAAGAAAGGTTTAGCAATTATAGGCGTAATTTAGCTTTGTGGTTTATTATCTGGAGCTGGTTTTTAAAAACTCTAGCCTCTTAGTAATGTATTTTTTTGAGACTGAAGCAGTAATATATAATCGAAAACTCTGTCACTAGCCTTAAAGATGACTACTTTGCACACTAGGGGGGTAAATTTCTTAGGTATCGGTGTAATCAAGTTTGTATTTGGATGAGATTGAAGCTTTAAGTGGTTATCAGTGTAATCAAGATTGTATATGGATGAGACTGAAGCAACAAGATTTCTAAATTCTTTGTTATTGTATCTATCATTTTATGACTCTTACTTTTCTATGTTTCTTTGCTCTTTTGCAAGTGCTGGTTCACTCAAAACCTTGAAGGTGCCAAGAAGTGGTCTGAGCAATTCAGGAGTTGTAAACGTAGCTGAAAAGCTTTCATCTCTCACTTTTTTAGACTTGAGCTACTGCTGCAAAGTAGGCCCGGAGGCGATACAAGCCATAGGCAAACACTGTAAATCACTGATAGAATTCTGCAGAAACATGCATCCGTTGGATGTAGCAAGTGTCGTCTCTCACGATGATGAAGCTTATGCGATCGCCAACACAATGCCGAAGCTGAAGCGGTTAGAAATCGCTTACCACAGAGTCAGCACAGAAGGAGTACTCAAAATTTTATCTTGCTGCAATTTCCTTGAGTTCTTGGAACTTAGAGGCTGTTGGGACGTGCAACTTGATAACAAGTTCTTCAAAGAGAAGTTTCCAGATATGAAAGTGTTGGGACCAAGAGTGATCGGATTCTACGACATGATAAACGATTGGGAGGATTGCTGCTCGGATTATTTCTCAGATGGGTCTGATTACTTGGCTTGGGAGTTTCTTGAGGATGGTGAAATGGGAGAGTTCTATGAAGATGAGTTTGAGCATGGTTGGGACGATAATTTTAATGCGGATAGGGTGAATATAGACTTGGAACCGCATATTTGGCCGCCATCTCCATGAACCAGGTCTTGTTATGTTCAAACTCTCTACATGAAAGTTGCTTCGAGGAATGGTTTTAGCCTCTTATGTGTCAGTGTCTTTAATCTATGTATGGTGCTTGAACGTGTGACTTCTTTGTGTTATTCTAATCTAAATCGGGTCGGTTCATGGCTTTAATGTTTCTGTTTACTTAGTCATGTTGAGGTTCATATATCTACAGATATATATGTATGTGTGTATGTATAGAATTGGAGATGTCAAGTTGATGTATAAGAAACAAAAGAAGTGAAGATGTAAAAGTACAAGCTATTGAGGAAGAATTCAAATGAGATGGGGTCCCTTCACATTGAAACATTTTACTTATCTGCCATTTTGTGTAGGTTTATGTCTTTCCCTCATTTATTAGAAATGATGACTCGGTCTACTTTATTTGGATTCTTTACCTTTCTTTTTACTTATTTACATGTATAAAGTTGTAGTCAAGATCAAAGTTTCACAAGCTCATTTATAATAACTTACTTCTGACCTTGTTTGCTACCTTCTATGGCCTTCGGTTTTGAATCAAACCATATCTGAAAAGAAAAAGCTTGTTAGGATATCGATCACACAAGTTTATAATGGTGTACTTTCAATGTGAAAATTGTTGGATAAGCTTTGGTTACTTAAGGCTCAAGAAGTTTTTAACAAGTCTGTTAAAGATAAGAACGGAATATTTTATTATTAGTTTAGGAGTTATTTAAGTCTAATAAAAAATAGAAAAAGTAGTTAGCAAAGTTTGTGCTAACACTATAAATAGATCTTTGATGAAGTCGCATTAGAGACAAGAGAGAGAGTTAAGGGATTATCGTGTTTAGTTTTTGAGACAAGTTTTATAAGCATTAATAAAGAATTCTCTTAACAAAGTTCTACAAGTTGTTTATGCGATTATATTTGGTATCAGAGCTTGAGTTAGAAGCGATCCAAACCCTAATCATATAAACACGAAGATCATACGATACGAGGAGATGGAAGACGTAGTCGTATCACCTCAACCGAAGGAAAGCGTACCTTCTTCGATACAGTGCCCGATGTTGACCGCAACAAACTACACGGTGTGGGCAATGAAGATGAGGGTACTGCTCCGAATTCACAAAGTCTGGGAGACGATCGAACCAGGTTCAATCGACGCTGCCAAGAATGACATCGCCACAGGCCTGTTGTTTCAAGCAATCCCATAGTCCCTTGTTTTGCAAGTCGGCGAGCAAGAGACAGCAAAGAGCATATGGGATGTGATCAAATTACGAAACCTAGGAGCAGATCGCGTCAAGGAAGCTCGACTTCAAACCCTTATGTCTGAATTCGAAAGAACAAAGATGAAGGATTCTGATTCAATAGATGACTTCTCGAGGAAGTTATCGGAGCTCGCCTCAAAAGCTGCATCACTTGGAAAGACGATAGAGGAACATAAGCTTGTAAACAAGTTCCTTAATAGCTTACCAAGACAGAAGTTTATTCATATTGTAGCCTCTCTTGAGCAAGTACTGGACCTGAAGACAACAAGCTTTAAGGATATCATCGGTAGACTCAAAGCATATGAAGAAAAGATTCTCGCTGATGAGAATCACAGAGATATGCAGGGGAAGTTGTTGTACGCGAACTCAGAACAAAGTAGTTCCAGCTCAAGAGGGAGAGGACATGGAAGAGGAGGCAGAGGAAGCAGAGGACGAGGCAGAGGTGGAAGGTTTAATTTGCAAGAGAGAGCATCGAACCAAAACGATCAGACGAAGGAGAAGAAGGATAGATCGAAGGTTATTTGCTACAGGTGTGATAAACCAGGCCACTTTGCCTCAGTTTGTCCGGAGAGAGCACAGAAAACACAAGAGACAAATATGGTGGAGATGGAATAAGCTGACGAAGCACTATATATGCATGAACTTGTGTTTCTGAACAAAGAAAAACTAATTCCAAAGAACTTCAAAGCAAACAAAGAAGAAGAAAGAGTTTGGTATCGACAATGGAGCGAGTAATCACATGACAGGAAAAGAAGGATACTTCTCCGAGCTCAACAGAAATATCAAGGGAAAAGTCAAGTTCGGTGATGGCTCTTGTGTGGAGATAGGAGGGAAAGGATCTATCCTATTTCAAGGCAAAACCGGCAAACAGAGACTTGTCACGGATATTTACTACATTCCTGACCTCAAGAGCATCATCTTAAGTTTAGGGCAAGCTACAGAAGCCGGCTATGATGTTAGGATGAGACAGTACTATCTGACACTCCATGATTTAGACAAGAAACTGCTCGTTAAAGTCACAAGGTCTCCAAATCAGCTTTACAAAATAAAGCTAAAATTTGGAAAATCTGTGTGTCTACAGTCGAAGGTGGAAGACGAGACATGGAGATGGCATGCTAGATTGGGATATATCATCTTCAGGACGATGAAAGCTATGTCTCAAAACGAGATGGTTCATGGATTACTGGAAATCCGAGAAGATACGGAATTGTGCGAATCCTGCTTGGTGGGCAAGCAAATTCGACAATCTTTCCCAAAGACAGCTGCATTTAGATCATCTAAACCCCTAGAACTGCTTCATGCGGAGCTGTGTGGTCCAATCACACCACCAACCATCGCTCACAATAGGTACATATTTATGATCATTGATGATTTTTCAAGATATATGTGATCTATCTTTTTAAAGGAGAAGAGTGAAGCATATGGAAAATTCAAAGCATTCAAAGGTATGGTGGAAAAAGAACTAGGGAAAGCAATCTTAACTCTAACAAAAGATAGAGGAGGGGAGTTTACTTCAACGGAATTTCAGGAGTTCTGCGAGCAGAGTGGGATTAGGAGGCATCTCTCTGCTCCCTATACACCGCAACAGAATGGTGTAGTAGAGAGAAGAAACATGACCTTAATGGAAATGACAAGGAGCAGTCCACTACAAGAAAACATGCCATATTCTTACGAAAATTCCTACGATTGTATTTCGTAGGAATATTTTTCACCAATTTCTTACGCAATTATAACGAAAAATAAAAGTGGTAGGAAATAGGTAAGAAATTTTCTACGAAAAGAAAATGTCAAAAAGTGGTAGGATATACCCAACCAATAACCTACCAAATTTAAATTCGTAGAAAATACGGTCAAAATTTGGTAGGAAAGTTGTAGGACCCAATTAATTGTTACACTGGTGGAAATTTCGTATCATTGTCCTACGGATTTCTTACGAAATATTGTTTGTAGAAAAATCGTAAGAATTTTGTAGGAACATATGTCTTTTTGTTTATCCCACATCGAAAAATATGAGGATGGACTTCAAGCTTGGTTCGCGACGAGGCCAGCATAATGAAGAAGGAAGAAGAATGTTCAATTGTTTCTTTTGTAAAACGTTTTTAAATTAAAGCTCGCATCAATGATGTAGAAAACGCTGTTTTTTTTGTTTGAATAAAATTTAACATTCATTCAAAAAAAAAGTTAAGAATTTAGATGAAGAAACTGCACTATAAAAAGAGCAAAATTATATTTTTCTACGGATTTCCTACGAAATATCGTTTGTAGAAAAATCGTAAGAATTCCGTAGGAAACTATGTTTTTTGGGTTGTCCCACATCGACAATCTAAGATAATTTAGGTGAAGAAGTTACTCTATAAATAAGAGTCTTCACCTTCTCTCCCTCTACTTAATAATTATTTAGTCAAATTTTAGGCTCATAGTAGTTAGAGAACTTATTTTGTTTTTTTTGTATATATTTCGTTAATCAAATTTATAATTAATTTATATTTAATTAAATTCAATTTCCGATATTAATTTAATTTTTGATTTTTATAAAATTGTATTGGTAAGAAATTGGTAAGAAATTAGTAGTAAAAAATCGTAGAAAATAGGTAAATGATGTTTTGTAGGAAATTGGAAGAAACACTAATCGATAGAAAATGATAGTAATTTGGTAGGAAAGTTCTACTAAAATTTTCATAGGAAAACTGTCCTACTAACATTTTCGTAGGAAATTTCCTACCATTTTCTTACCTTTTACATTTTCTGATGGCCGATTTCCTATAACAAAATTTCGTAAGAATTTGGTAAGAAAGAGCTGTTTCCTACGTTTTTCTAACGATATTTTCCGTAGGTTTTTGGCATGTTTTCTTGTAGTGGTCTCAAGGCTATGAAGGTGCCAAACACTACAAGAAAAATACTCTTTTACAACGGCCGAAACTGTAAAATCATTGTAAAACCCCTATTACGGCGCACTTGTGACGATTTCAAAACCATCGTAAATGCATCATCGTAAAAGACAGTTCGTCGTAAACTCGTCGTAAAATCTAGGACGGTAAAAACCATCGTAAAATCGTCGTAAAAAAGACATTGTAAAAGCGTCGTAATATTTACAGCGAATTTTTCATCGATTTGACTCAATTTGTTTTCCATCGTATCCATCGTAAAATTGTTGTAAATAACCGACGTATGAGCGTCGTATAATATACGACGAACATATCGTCGTAATCGGGTCGTATGTTTTTTTGTTCGACGTAAAATTGTCGTAAATAACCGACGTATAAGCGTCGTATAATATACGACAAACATATCGTTGTAATTGGGTTGTATTTTTTATATTTTATTACGACGGTGGATTAATTAAATAATAAATATATTACGACGATTATACGATGTTTTGTTAAAATAAAAATAAAAAATTATTTAATCCGAATTGAAATTTTAATTGAAATAAAAAATGTGATAAAAAATTAATATTTAAATTTAATTAAAATTCAAAATAATAAAAATTACATTATTTACAAAAAACCCTATCAAATACCTAAATCTACACTAATGTCGACTATTCCCGCATCTTCCTGCTCCCCATCTTGGTCTGCAGGTTTCTTGCCGGCTCTTCGGTTGGAGTTTTCCGGCGTCTGATCCCCGGCTCTAGGAGGATCAACCTCGAGAGACCGGAACATCTCGTCGTCCGTCTGCACTAGTGGTTGCCTCCTAGAGGATGAAGAAGATGCACCGAGGACTCCAGCTGCCCGAAACCTGTCCTATTGTGCCTGGAGCAACGGGTTGTCGGTGCCCAAAATACCAAAGAGACCGTACAACTGGTCGATCTTCGTCTCGTATTGCGTCCGCATCTGGTGGAGCTCCTGAAAAATAACCACTGGATCCTCTGCCCGGACATGACTAGTCACAGTAGCGATCGGGGTATCATGGATGAATCCCATCCCTAAAACTCTACCCTTCTTCCGAGGGTTAACCTGGAAAAATGTTGAAAACATAAGTAAAACACCTATAATTGAAGATTAAGTAGGAAAAAATAAATGAAAGCTTACCTCTTCGAAGATCTTGCCCATCTCCGCCACCGTCAAGGTCGGTGTGCACTGGACCGAGCTACCTCCGGGAGACTTTTGAGGCGCCTGCTGCGAGAGCTGCATCTGCCACTCATCGATCCTCGCACAGGCTGCGTTGTAGATCGTCTCTGCCCGAGGATCCATGAATTCGCCGTTCTTCTTCTTGTGGGTCTTGGCGAAGACATTCGTCATCGGAGGAAGCTCTCCACCGTTTTCTTCGACCTACAAAATCAATTCAAAATTATTAATAAGACAAATTACAGGTTAATTGAAACAAAATGGTTATTTAAAACTTACCATCATAAGACGTCTCCCAGCGAAAAGAACCTGGTCGGACGTGTGCGGAACGTTCTTTGGATTTCCCGCATCGTCTACAGCTGAAATATTTATTAGTTTGTAATTGAAAATATAATATTATATTATAAACACATATTAATTTAATTTACAAACAAACCTGGATCCAGATTATTTGGCGGCAATAGTCTGGTTGTGCGAGGTCAACCAATGGTGCACTAGACCCTCCTAGGCGCTATCGGGCATTGGAGCCGGCTTTGCCTTGTTTCCGTTGACCTTCCACTTCTGCTTCCAGTCGGAAACGGTGTTGTTGAGCGGGAACTTGACCTTCTCTCTAAAGGCCGTCTTCACACGATCGTGTACGGAAGTTTCCCAATGCCAGTTTTGCTACAAAAAAAAGTTAATAATTATTTTAAAAGATAAAAAACTAATAATATAATTCGTAATTTTAAAGAACTTACCGTGAAACACTTGAACCAAGTGTCAAAAGTTGGCTGATGTTGGCAATGCTTCCGACCGACTTGGTTGTCGGTCGAAAACCTAGTCGTAAAATTTTTTTTTGTTAGATATTAAAATTAATTATAAATATAAATATCTTAATAAAAAATTTGTAAAAAATCAAAAATCGTACCAAAACGTCCTGTGGCTCGATCCGGATTAAGTTTATTCATACTGTCACGACCCGGTTGCTGTAGAAGATCCTCAACCGTATATTTGGCATACGGTTGAGGCTGTATCAGGGCTGGGGCTGGTGCTGCTAGTGGTGGTGGCGGTGGAGGCGGTGGGACAACTACAGGTTGCGAATCCGTAGGTTGTGTTCCCGAGGACTCCGGGATGGCAGACTCTGTAGCTGAGTTGGACAGGGCGCTACTGTCCAGATCAACAATGTTCCGGTAGTGGAACCTCTTGCTCCGGGGAGCCATCTGAATAATCTACAAATTAAAATTAAATATAATTTTATACATATATATATATATCAGATTTATTTTCTTTCTAAATTCTGGGTCTATCTAAATTCCAAACCTAACTAATTCTCCTAATTATTTCTATTTAACTATTAAATTTAATAACAGAAATATAAATTAAACTGAAAACAAAACTTACAAAATTTCTTAGGAGGGGATAGAGGAAGGGAGAGAGAGAGAGAGAGATGAGTGTGTAAAGAGAGAGAGAGAGAGATTTTTGTGAAATAAGCGACGAAGGAAGGAAAACTCGCGTCCCTTATATAGATTTTGTGATCGTCGTTAAATTGTCGTAACATTACGACAATTTTATGACGATTTGTTGTAAAACCAACGTACCAGTGCATGACAAGCCACATGGCATGCTCACAGCGTTTGAGCGTTACGACGATTTTACGATGCTTGTTCATCAAACCTTCGTAATCCGCAAACATTTATACCCTCGTACCTCAGATCTGGAGCCAATCCGGTGGCTGTCAGTGATATGATCGTCATGAACATTACAACGGTTTTACGACGATTTGATGAACAAGCATCGTAAAATCGTCGTAATATTACGATGCTTGTATGACGGTTTTACGATGCTATTTAAAATGGTTATCAAACCCTAAATCTTTCAAAAAGATTATTGTATTAAGGAAAATGCAAAGCTGATTTTAAACTAACATATTAGAATAAGTTCATCACTTTACATGTATGACTGATTTGTTGAATGAGATAACAAATATTTCAATCATCATATCTAATAAATAACCGTTTATATAACATTTACAAAAATATGCATGACCTTGTAAATATGTATGAATTTTTTCAAACCTACCAAAAACATTTGTAAAATAGTTAAAAACCAATCAGATATAAAGGATTCAAAATTTGGGATTTGACCTTTACGACGATTGTACGACGTTTTTACAGTTCGTCGTAAAATCGTCGTCAAAGTACGACGAATTTACGACTACTCGTCGTAAAGTCGTCGTAATACGCATACACTATTCAATCAGGGTATAAGGGTTCACTCAGGATTTAGTGTTTAGAAAAACCGTCGTAATGGTTTAAATTATTAAAAAAAAATTCAAACAAAAACAATTACAAATTACTTAATTATAAAAAATAACAACAAACATATATGAAAACCATGCATGAAAATCAATCAGATTCATCCTCTTGATGTTCTTCATCACCATCAGCTTCGTCTTCCGCCAAATCTTCATCATCGTCCTCGGTTTCATCAAATTCATCAGATTCACCTTCTTCTTGTGTATCATTTGGTTCTCTCCATATTTGTGGTCTGATACATAAATATTTCGAACCTGTTTTTGAATTCTTCTTTCAACGCCCATTCTGAATATTTACGCATATATATCCAGCTTCTTAGGTCGTATATAGACATCTAAAAAAAACTCAAAAAAACTCTCTCTCTCTCTCTCTATTGCTTATGTTTGAATGATGATGTTGTGAATGAAAGAAAAAATAAATATGTATTTATAACAAAATTTAGGACATTACGACGCTTTTACGACGGTTTTATACATCGCTTTTACGTCCAAACCTCAAAATTATGACGATTTTACATCGATTATGCGAGAAAATATTTCAACGACATTAGGTAGGTGAACATGTTTAAAATGTTCTTCACCTACCTTCTCTTTCGACGTAAAATCGTCGTAGTTATACATCAGAATATGGTCGTCGTAAATTTGTCGTAAGGTTACATCGATTTTACGACGAATTTGCATGAAAAATCAAATCTCTCTTTTATCGATGTATAATCGTCGTGAAGCGTCGTAAAGTTTACGTCGAATTTACGACGAATTTTTTTACAACGGTTTTACGATGTTTTGTTTTTTCATCGTAAAGTCGTCGTAAAACCGTTGGTTATTTGCGATGATTTTTAAACCGTCGTAACAAACCGTTGGAAAACAACTGTTTTCTTGTAGTGAAACTATCTTTGGGGAGAGGCGGTTCTTCACTCAACTTACATCATCAATCGAGTGCCTATGAAAGCCCTTAAGAACATGACACCTTATGAGAACCTGAAAGAAAGAAAACCAAGCCTTGGTCATCTCAGAGTTTTTGGGTGTTTAGCTTATACAAAGGTGGAAACAACAAACCCTAAGAAGCTAGATGACTGGTCACAATCACTAGTACACCTTGGGATTAAGCCAGGATCCAAGGCATACAGATTGTTCAACCCAACAACGCAAAGAATAGTGGTGAGCAGAGACGTAGCATTCGAAGAGAAATCAGAGTGGAACTGGAACAGGAAAAAATATGGATCTAAGAGAGATCCAGGTATGTTTCAGATGAGGTGGGGAGAGATTATTGATACAGAAAAAGGACCTGCAAAAATCGGCTATGATGATGAAGAAACTGAAGGAAACGATGAGTGTCGCGCAACACCATCAGCAGTGTCGAGCGACACTAGGTGTCGAACAACACCATCGGCGATGTCGAGCGACAATAATGAACATGAAACTGGTTATACCAAAACTGATCAGGTTGACGATAACAATACATCAAACTTGCCTCAGCAGCAGCAACCACTGAGAAGGTCAACATATCCTGTAGTAAGACCGCGACACTTAGACGATTTCGTTTTGCAAAAGTTGATAGAATATGAGAATCTCTTGCTCCTAGTAAATGATGCACCAAAAACTTTTAAGCTAAATCCTTATCAGAATGGAGAAAAACCTGCAGGAAAGAGATCGATTCTATCAACAGAAACAAGACTTGGTTTCTGGTCGTTAAGCCAAGTGGAGCAAAAGTCATCAGTCTGAAGTGGATTTTCAAAATTAAAAGGAATGCAGATGACACTATCAATAAGTAACAAGCAAGACTTGTAGCAAAAGGATATGTGCAAGAATCTGGCATAGATTTTGATGAAGTTTTTGCACCTGTACCTCGCATAGAGACAATCAGATTGTTGATCGCCTTGGCAGCCTCTCAAGGATGGGAAATACATCATCTAGATGTAAAAACAGCATTTTTGCATGGAGAACTGAAGGATGATTTCTATGTGTGTCAACCAGAAGTATTTGAAGCTCATGGTGAAGAGCATAAGGTGTACAAGCTCTCAAAAGCTTTGTACGGTCTAAGGCAGGCTCCAAGGACTTGGAATACGAAGCTGGATCAGATTTTAAAAGGCATGACATTAAGAAGATGCTCAAAGGAGAATTCAGTGTATCGTAAGCAAGAGGGAGATAACTTGCTGATCATTGCCATTTATGTTGATGACCTCTTTGTAACAGGTAATAGCCTTAAGGAGATTAAGGAATTCAAGGCTGGGATGTCATCTAAGTTTGAGATGTCTGACCTGGGAAGATTTACCTATTACCTTGGCATCGAAGTCTATCAAGGGAAAGATGGTATCGAATTCAAACAAGAAGCTTATGCAAATAGGATTTTGAAAGAAGCAGGTTTGGAAAACTGTAATCTGATTCAAGTACATATGGAGTTTGGTCTTAAAGCGTCTAAATATCAAGGAGAGAAAGAGATAGACCCTACGACCTATAGGAGGAATGTTGGATGTCTAAGGTACCTACTACACAGAGGACCTGATTTAGCTTATTCAGTTGGTGTGGCAAGCAGATATATGCAGAGTCCTCGCAAGTCACATGGCGAAGTAATGAAGCATATACTGCGGTATCTAAAGGGAACAAATTCATATGGTCTGAAGTTCACGCGTGAAGGGACAAAGAAACTTGCGGGCTACAGCGACAGTAGTCAAAACATAGATCCACACAATGGAAGAAGCACAACAGGCCATATGTTCTACTTCGGTTTCTCACCTATTACTTAGTGTTCGCAATATCAGGAAACAGTTGCACTTTCAACCTGTGAGGCAGAGTTCATGGCAGCAACAGAAGCAGTTCGTCAAGCAATCTGTCTCCAAGAACTCTTAAGTGAATATATATTCATAATATATACTCTACTATAATAGGCGGTATGTTGCTTATATAATTATTTATTATTCAGTGGATGTTTAACACACCACTATTTATTTAATATTATAATGGACGATTTGTCGACTCGTTATTATTTTATTATTTTTATATCATTGTTGCTAAATGCACCATAATTATTTACTTTTATTAACATTACAATACCCGACTGTGTCGCCTCGTAATTGATTTACTAAATAAATGTGGATGATTATGTCACCTTAATTTCGCTGTTAAATATATGTTTATATAATGATTATTATATAAGGAGGCCCTGGCACCTGTACATAAACCTTGTATCTAAAAATTGATAGATTTAACTGATTGCTTATTAAAAATTTTGGATTAATTATTTTCTTATCAACAGTCACAAAATAAAATTTTTCAATTTTTCATACGGCTATGAACAGTGTTTTTCAATCTATAAATATACTTATCACTCATTCATTCATTTCATTCAAACATCATATCTTCTCTCAAATATTTTTCCGATATTCATTCCATAAGAAAGATGATTTGTTTGTTGTTGATTTTAAGTGGAGTTGTAGTTTTTTCTTCTATTTATGGTATCTCAGTTGGAGAATTTACTTCCGAAGAGTATACCTCAACTGTTATGTTACTTTTCTATGCAATATTCTTTTTTGTAATCGCTTAAATTATTCATGTAAAACATTATTAGCTTACTAATAATATCTTTGCATTTCTGTTTTAGAAAATCAAATGGCAGACATTGAGAAGCTTAAGTTTCCGGCTCTCAGAATAACTAGAGCAAACTACATAGCATGGATCACCAATGGAGAACTCTATCTAGAGGTAGAAAAGTTAACCGACACCATAAAAGAGGTAAAAAAATCGTCTGCCCATGATAAGGCAAAGACGATCATTTTCCTGAGGAAACATAAAATGTGACGCATGACTATGCACACATAAAAGACCCAGCAGAGCTGTGGCAAGCTCTCAAAGAAAGGTTTGACAACCAGAGGGAAATAAACCTCCCTCATGCTCTTGAATAGTGGAAAAATTTGAGGTTTCAAGATTTTGAAAAGGTTGAGGAATAGAATTCCGCTTTTCTGAGAATAGTCTCACAACTGAAATATTGTGGTAAACCCGTCACCGATGCAGAAATGCTCGAAAAGACGTACATCACATTTCTTAAGGAACATTGTATCCTACAAGAAATGTATAGGAATCGTGGGTATACGAGATTCTCTGAATTGAGTGTGACACTCATATTAACAGAGAAGAATAATGTTTTCATTAGAAAGCACAATTCTCGACCTACGGGAACCAAAGCATGTCCTGAAGCAAATGCAATTGTTATAGAAAAACCTGAAAGAAAAGGTCAAACCAATAGGGGTCGTGGCCGTCGATTCAATCGCGGACGAGGCAGAACTTAAAACCCAAAAAGGAAGAACTCATACAAGTGGGTCCGGTCTTAACAAACTTCAAAGGGGAAAGAACCCCAAGCGAATACGACCCAGAAGCGTGAGGATGTATGTTACAGATGCGGGTCCAAAAGACATTGGTCTCGTACCTATCGAACCCTTCCACATCTTTGTAAGTTGTACCAAGAGTCTGTCAAAGGCAAAGGAGAAAGAAGTGAACCTCACAAAACACTTCGAGGGTACATCATACCTCGACTCCTTAGACTTTGCGAATGATTTTGACGAGACCGCTTTAATGGATAGCTGAAATGCTTGTAGTAAGACTACTGAATAGTCTCCGCTAATGCCATGTATAATTATTACATTTCAGTTTTAAAACGAATAATGTTGTTTCTCTCAATAGCCTATTGTATAATTATTACGTTTTCAGTTTTAAAACATATAATTTTGTTTTTACAACAATGTAATATATAATTATTGTATATTTTTCTATGAATGAAATTTACATTTTCTTCATTAACATTTATGTTAATTACAGATATGGATCATATTAAAGATGAAACAACATCCAAGGAAAATATTCGAGAAATTTGTATACCAGATAGTGGAATAACACATACTATCCTGAGAAAGAAAAAATATTTCTCTAATTTGAAACCAACAAAGATTATTGTCAATACTATATCAGGTCCCGCAAACTTGATTGAAGGAACAGGCAAAACCAACTTTACGTTGCCTAATGGAACAAAAATTTCCATCAATAATGTCTTGTGTTCTCCAAATTCAAAAAGATATTTGTTGAGTTTCAAAGACATATACCATCAAAATATGACACTCAGTCTGCAACGGAGGATGAAAAAAAGTATATGTATGTAAACCTCTGATAAGTTAGGCAAAAGACTTATATTGGAAAAGTTTCCCTTCCGGTTTGCATCTTACTTATACAGATGCGATATAATCACATCTCGTGACAAAACGAAATCCAGAAGATTTAACATTATGGCATGATCGCCTCGGTCACCCAGGCACATCAAAGATGCAAAAAATCATAGAAAACTCACATAGTCATTCAATAAAAATCCAGCAGATACATCAGAAAAATAAAATGACATGTGCTGCATGTTCTCTTGGTAAATTGATTATAAGGTCATCGCCAACAAAACTTAATAATGAACCACCAAAGTTCCTTGAACGAATTCAAAGAGATATTTGTTGACCAATACATTCATCATGTGGACCATTCCACTATTTTATAGTATTAATTGACGCATCCAGCAGATGGTCACATGTTTGTCTATTATCATATCGAAATATAGTATTTGCAAGATTCCTAACTCAGATAATAAAATGCGAGCTCAGTTTCCTGATTATCCTATTAAAAGAGTTAGATTAGACAATGCTGGTGAATTCACATCCCAAGCATTCAATGATTATTGCATGGTTATGGGGATTGAAGTTGAACATTCTGTGGCTCATGTTCATACACAAAATGGTTTGGCTGAATAATTAATTAAGCGTCTGCAATTGATTGCAAGACCATTGATTATTGAAATCTTAAACTACAACATCTATATAGGGACATGCTATATTGCATGTAGAAGCACTTATTCGGATAAGACCAAGTGCGTACCATAAGTACTCTCTGTTACAATTAGCATTTGGTCGAGAACCAAATATTTCCCACCTAAGGATCTTTGGTTGTGCGGTTTACGTGCCTATAGCGCCACCACAACGTACAAAAATGGAACCACAAAGACGGTTGGGAATATATATTGGATGTGATTCTCCATCAATTATACGATATTTAGAACCACAGACTGGTGGTGTTTTTACGGCACGATTTGCCGATTGTCACTTCGATGAGAAAGTATTCCCGGTTCTAAGGGGAGAAAATAAGGATGTAGGAAAGGATATCAAATGGAGTGTACTATCTCTTTTACACCTTGATCCTCGCACTAAACAGTCAGAACTAGAAGTTCGATGAATTATGCATTTGCAGAGTATAGCAAACCAGCTACCTGATGCATTTTCAAATACCAAGACAGTTACGAAATCACTTATACCAGCTGCAAATACTCCTGCTCGTATTGATATACCACAAGAACGTGGAAGAGCAGATGATACGCGTGAGTATAGAACACGCTAGAAGCATGGTAGACCTGTTGGTTCTAAGAACAAAAATCCTAGAAAAAAAGGAAGCTGAAATGCATAACACTCCCAAAATAGCAGAAAGTATTTTGGAAGAAGGAAATCACGAAACTAATGATAATCCAGAGCATCATGAACCTGAGAAAAAACATGAGATTTCCATCAACTACATCCATAATGGAAAGATATGGAATATAAATAAAATGGAGGATGTTGACAACGTTTTCTCATACCTAGTATCAAAGGAAATAGATGATGAAAACGAATATCCAGAGCCAAGGTCTGTATACGAATGTCAAAAGAGGCAAGACTGATTGAAATGGAAAGATGCTATAAAAGTTGAACTAGATTCACTTAATAAACGAAGTGTATTCAGACCTATTGTACTCACACCTGGAGATGTGAGACCAGTTGGATACAAATGAGTTTTCGTTCGGAAACGAAATGAGAAAAACGAGATTATTGGTACAAAGCTCGTCTTGTGGCACAAGATTTTTCTCAAAGACCTGGAATAGATTATGAGGAAACATATTCTCTCGTTTATGGATTCAATCACATTTAGATTCTTGATGAGCCTACCTGCTGATGAAAACCTAGAGATGTGTCTCATGGATGTCGTTACAACATACTTATATGGAATATTAAATATGGATATCTATATGAGAATCCCCGACAGATTTAAGATGCCCGCAGCATAAAAAGATGTTTTAGTGTTCTACTATAGTGTTTTTTTTAAGAAGATGGTTGACTGTTTTTTAGTGTTTTAATAAAAAACCTAACAAGCATTTATCACATCACCTATAACCTAACAAGTCCTATCAAGCATTAATCAAATGACATATACCTAACAAAAGCAAACTTGCATAGATCACAATCTAGCTATTTACCACAAGCATTTAACACAAAGACTTTTTAACCGTTTACTAACATTGTCCTGGTAACTGTATATACTAATGATAACACCGTATTTGTACTCATTTTCACCATTGATTTCAAATGCTTTTTCAAAGGTTTTAATCAGTTTTAGGAACTTTTATTATGATTCTCTATATTTGTAGTTTCAAGACTCTTTTCAGGAAACTTAGGGAAAAAGATGGCAAAATGGAAGAAATCCACAGTTTTAGCACATAGTCAGACAGTCAGAAGTTCAGCCTCAAACAAAGACTTTCTCACCGTCTGATCCAGATCAAATTTGGAGACATTCACGAGGAGATAACCGGCTTTCCATAGCACTTTACATCAGGAAGATCCAACGGTGCAATCAAAAGATACATGGAGAACAAATTAACCAAATTCACCATTCCCAGAAAACTCTCATCCGCGGCAAACAAGTGTTTTGCCTGCCCAGGAAGACTCTCACCTCCGGTGGACCATATCGGAGCCACAAGGCCCAACATCAAAACCCATTTAGCCATTCCTTTTCAGAGAAGCCCTAAATGAGACCTGGAAGACCTTAGACCATCTCCAATGTATTCCTCTATTTTTGACTCTAAAATAGAGGAACTCTATAATAGAGGTGAGTTTTCCTCCAATGTATTCTTCTATTTTTATTTCTAAAAAAAGAATATTCTAAGTATATTCTATTTTTATTTTATTTATTTATACTTTCTATTTGTAAATAAGTACAATTTAACCCACTTGTTTGATTCTTTACAAAAAAATTATATATTATGATATAACTTATAAAATAAACATCTATTCAATAATTAAAATTCATTATCAATTAAAAATTAAAAACATAGTAGATTTTGGTTTAAAATCACTATCACTATATTTTTGTCTTCTCACCAATGTATTAAGTCACTAGTCTTTTTTATGCAAAATGAATAAGAGTATAATGTTCTATCAAATACTGACTTTTTAGGTATATTACATCTGAAATTAACTATGTAAAGTTTTATTGTGAAATTTAAATTTACATCATTTATATTGTTTGTTTTAGTCATAAATAAAAAGATTTGAAACTTAAAGGAGTAATTTATAAATATAAAAGTTCAATTCTATTTTAGAGTAAAAAATAGAGGTCCTCCAAATATAGAGGAAAAAATAGATAAATGCTATTTTAGAAGTGAAAATAGAGGTGGGTTGGAGAAGATTTTCCTCTAAAATAACATTTAGAGTCAAAATAAGAGGTGAGTTGGAGATGCCTTTAGGACCTATAAATACATTTCTTAGCAGGCGTAAACGGGTGTGTGCTCCTATAATGAGATTTTGAGCCACAAAACTTTGTTTTTCTAGGGTTAGGCGATGGAGAAGGGGATTCTTCCCTGGATCCATTGTTCTTTCTCCTTTTTATCTAATTAACTCTTCTGTTTCATATTTTGCATTCTTTCATGTCTTTTATCATTCCTTGCATCATGTATATCTATCCCAGAGAGTCAAGTTTTTAAAGAGATATTGATAGGCATACATGTTCGATTAGGATTTCTAAGTTTCTAAACCATATTCTGGATCTCATCTCTTCTAAGTTGTTCATATTGCATGAGAGTAGATTCATGACCTATTCTCTGAGAATAGGATCAATCAGAGCCACAAGAGTGCTGTATCAGATCATCCATACCTAGCTTCAGAAGAACATAGTCGCTACAGGAGTCGAGAGCTACCTGTAAAGAAGATGTGAGCAAACGAATTCAATAGTTAATGCATGATCTTATTTCTGGCATAAGAGCGAGATTTAATTATCAGATTCGAGTGATTAGTTGATTAAGATGGCAAGAGTTGGGTAATCATACACATGTCTATTCCAAATCCATGCAGATCCCAGAAAGAAATGAAGATGAATCGCCCGGAGGCTAATTGGAAATGATTTGACATCGATTAGAGTAATCTGGAGAAGTCTAAATCGCCACCTATGAATTTAGAGTCTATAGTTTGAGCCAAAGTCCCTAGATTAGTTTAGTTTAGGATTCTTAACCAAAAATCCTAAACCCCCATGAGTTTATGACTTTGCTTACTCCCCAATTTGGTGTTTCTTACAGATTAGACATCTTTCCTGTGGATCGACACCCTAAGTCCTACAACGTACATCTGTGCACTTGCAGACACTAGGGTTTTATAAATTTAAAACTTCAGGACCAATGGGCTTGTAAAAAACGACAACCCTAGGCCCGCACCATCAATTTTTTGGCGCCGTTGTTGGGAAAGATTTTAGTCGCTGGAGGTCTAAACCCAGGAGGTTGAAGCCGCAGAGATGACTACATATATGTCGAGTTTCCGCCAAAATACCATAGGAAGTAAACTAAACTCATAAATACCATAACTTTTATTTTTCTACTTATTCTTTCTTCTGCTTGCCCTAGTTTCAGAAACCTTGAAGCATGGATCATCCTAGAATTCCTAATCTCGAGCGAAGGTCTTGCAACCTGTGTGAAGCTCTCTGCACATGTGAATCACCATTCAGGCATGATTCCGATCACCTTGTTAGGCCGAACCATCTGAACCACTACCATGGAGACTCGCAAACTCTAAACCACCGAGATGAGCCCTATTCGACACACCTGGTGAACCGTCTATCATCTCATCCCTTACCTCATCAGATTCTGCACCAGAACTATGAGAACAATCGATTTAACATTCTGCTTAATCGATTGGAAGCTAAGCTGAATCAGTTCCTTGCTTTCCCCCCCTCGTTGAAGCTGCCCTGTGAACAAGGATAGATGTCATCACCATCGACCTTAATAAGAGGTTTGATGACCTCTCTGAGCACGTGAAGACACTGGAGGATCATAGAACCAAATACAATGAAGTGTTAAGCCAGAGAATGGAGTCTGTCAAAGAAGAACAAGGGAAGAACAAGTTCAACATTCGACAAAGTCAAAGGGAGCTGCAAACCCTAAAACTTTCAAGATCGATGACTTGGATAAGGAGCTGAATGAAAGCAAGAACCAAACCTACGACTACACACTGGACCTGTGGCAAGGTGTAGCTAAGGTTGAAAACAAGACTGAAGAGCTTGATGCTACTTTAGATAAAGTTGTCTATGCTTTAGATGAAGTAGAAGAGAAAGTTGAAATTTTTTTTAAAGATCATAAGGAGTATTATCTGAACACTAGAACCAATGTTTTGGATACCCGAGAATTGCCTGACAACCACTGGAAGCAAGAGAACAACAATGGAGAAGAAGAGAATGACAAAACAAGCATGGTGAGCCATGAGGATCTGACCGCGGATGTGACCACTTCACCCGCGGCAGGACCACTTCCACCGCGGCCCAGAGCCTTTCAACCGCGGCCAATCCTGATTTTTCAGACTTGAAGTCCTTTCAACCTCTTTCTGAATCCTGTTCAACTGAAGACCGACCCCTTGTGACCAGATCTAGGTTGTTTGATCAAGCTGTCTTCTCAATCACTGCACAAGCATCAAAAGATAAGGAGGAATCCAAAACTTATGCATCTTGCAACATGGTTTACACTTGTGACAATGAGCTTCAAGAGCAATTCTGAGGATGAAAAGTATGGTTTGTTTGTTGAAGATCCAAACCCTGGAGGAAATTCATCTAATGACAACTCAGAACCAATAACCAAGAGCATATCCAGAGAGAGACTGATAGACAAGATTTTTCAGGTCTTGAGGGCTATCAATCCCGTAAATCAATGTAGTATAAAGGGTGTCAAACCAAGCATGTGGAAGCTAGACACTAAGCTATGTGATCTGTTTCTTAATTCAAGTAAACAAGTAAAGTTTTGATTAAATTAATGAATACTAAAGACTTAAACAAGATTAGTGACTAAGCAAATGATCAAAACAAGTAGCAAATGACAAATGATATGGATATGAAATGATGGAAGCATGAGATTCTAGACATGGGGCCTGCTTGGTAACCACTGTTGCTTTTAGCTTTTATTGTAGACTGTAAGCTTTAAAAACTTTTTCTCTAAGAATTTTATAAAAAAAAAATTCAGAAATTTTCTATAGAGAAATGGATCTCAGAAAAAGCAGAAAAAAAGATTTAATCAATTAACTTTAATTAGTAATTATTTATATATAAAAGTATAAAATCTTTTGAATTATTCTGGGGAAACAAGAAAGAGAAAAAAATTTAGATCAATTTATTTTTATTATTTTTGTTTTTTTGTAAAAGCTCCTCTAACGTAACTTTTAGAATCCAAGACAAAAAATAAAAAGTCTGACTTTTGAGACTTTAAAATTAAAAACATTTTAAAAGTCTGTTTGGCAAGAAAAAGACTTTTAAAACTGTGAAATGGCTAAAAAAGTCTTGACAATCTACGCCAAGCAAGCCCATGATAGTTGGTTAGGGTGCTTGGATGCTAAACTAAAAATGCTAATGACAATAATGAAACATGATTCAGATGATTTAGAACTCTAATCAAGCCTTAATCTTTCCCAAACATCAAGACACAAATCAAGTTATTTCACATACCCAATCATCATTGGAGACCAAACAACAAGACAACATTAAGAATCAGTTCTAAGTGATCATTTATGCAAATAACAAAACATCATCATGTAGTTAATGCATAAACCTCTAATATAGCTCTTTCAGGAATTTCATCAAACACTTGTGGTGCATGAAAAACCCAGATTCTAGATCACAAGTGATATGCAGGGATCTAGCTTAGAGATCAGCTATTTAGAGAGATGAAAGCATGGATCTAGCCCTAAGCACTCACAGCTCATGACTCCAAATGACACTAAAACAAGTCCACAAGAAAGATGATTCATGAAGATCGAACTTTGCTGAAGAAACCTTTGGCGCTTGGGGAGTGGAAGGTTCCCCGGACGGCTCATCTCTGCAGTGCATTGAAACGATAAAATAAAGAAGCTCTTGGACCAATGTTTACTCCGGAGACGGTATCTTTCAGCATATAGCTCCAAACCGGATGATCTCAGCTGTTATGGGAATAGCACTCAAAAACTTGAATCATGATGAAGGCCCCGGCAACTGAATCAGACTGGAAAAGCATCGTCCCATGCAATATTTGTGACTCACCGGATCAGATTTGAAACTATGGCGAGAAAGGTGCGTCTTCCGGTGAGCTTAACTCTCAGGTCACGGTTCCAAACCCAATGATTCTACCTGCTCTGGAACCGTGACTCAATCTTCTCCAACTTTGCTGAAGAAGCCGACAGCTGAATCGGATTGGAAGCTTCCCTGGACAGGCATTCTTTGGCGCGTATCGGCAGAACTGGTTTTGGCCGAGAACTTGTGTGCCGCGGTAAGCATTTTGGTCGACGGGAAACCTTCCCGTTAAGCTTTTTAGCCGGTAAAACCTCTTCTCCGGTACAGTCTAATGCCGATAACACCCGATAAGCTGTTTGCATCATTTTTGAACCTCCAAACTCCATTTCTTCACCTGGTTCAATCTCTCAACTCCAAGTAGCCTCCAGAAGTACCTAAAAGACAGTCCAAAACATGCAAGACTCACTTGGACCTAATGCAAACCTCTAAGTCCTAAAACAACACCTAAAGACCTAAAATGCATGAAATAAGACATGATTTAGAATGAAATATACATCCTAAACCATGCAAATTATGAACTAAAATCACTACTTTTGAAAAGCTTGACCACCACTTTAGAGTCATTGGTTGGGGAAGCAACAGCCTCAACCCATTTGGAAACATCATCCACAGCAACAAGGATGTATTGATTCCCATATAAACTCACAAAAGGACCCATGAAGTCAATACTCCAACAGTCAAAAAGTTCCACTTCCAAGATGAGATTTTGGGGCATCTCACTTCTCTTGGAGATGTTGCCTTATCTTTGGCACTGATCACAGCTTGACACAACCACCTGAGCATCTCTGAACATTGTAGGCCACCAGAACCCTGATTGTAACACCTTGGCCATGACATTCTTGAAGCACTGGTTGCATTTCATCCTCAGCCCAGCATCTCATATACAAGTGGTCTTTGTTCAGCACATACAAATAAGGTTCATCCCAATGATACCTATGCACCTCTTTGAAGAATCGCTTTCTTTGATAGGCATCCAGTTCTTGTGGCTCTACACCACAAGAGAGATAGTTAACAATATCTAAAAACCAAGGTAAAATCCTCTCTCTTATAGCATTAGCCTGTTCCACCTCCAAGTAAGACTTGACAACCATTATATGCTCTTCAGGAAGTGAGTCATCTAGAGGGACATCTGATTCCACTCTCAGCCTAGAAATATGATCAGTAGCTCCATTCTCAATGTCTTTCTAGTCTTGCACCTCCATATCAAATTCCTGCAAGATTAGAATCCACCTCAAGAGTCTAGGCTTGGCATCCTTCTTAGTCATGAGATATCTGAGAGCTGCATGATCAGTGTACACAACAACTTTTGAACCCACAAGGTAGCTTCTGAATTTGTCAAATGCAAAAACTATGGCCAACATCTCCTTTTCTGTTGTTGCATATTTCTCTTGTGTTGAGTCCAAGGTCCTGCTTGCATAATATATCACATGCAACTTCTTATCCTTTTTCTGACCCAAGACTTCTCCCACTGCATAATATGAAGCATCTGTCATCACTTCAAAGGGCAATGTCCAATCAGGAGCCTGAACTATTGGTGCACTCACAAGGGCTTGCTTGATCTTAAGAAATGCCTCCATGCACTCTTCATCAAAGACAAAGTCCACCTCCTTGCAAAGAAGCCTTGTCAAAGGCCTGACTATCTTAGAAAAGTCTTTGATAAACCTTCTATAGAAGCCAGCATGACCAAGAAAGCTTCTAATGCACTTGACTGATGTTGGGCCTCTAGGTTCACCATGACCTCCACCTTGGCCTTGTCCACCTCTATTCCTGCTTCTGAGACCTTGTGCCCAAGGAAAATCCCCTCTTGCACCATAAAATGACATTTTTCCCAGTTTAACACCAAACTTGTCTCCTCACATCTCTTGAGAACCTGAGAAAGATTAGAAAGACAAGCAGAGAAAGAGGACCCATAGACAGAGAAATCGTCCATGAATACCTCTACCTTCTCCTCAATAAGTTCAGAAAATATGTGCATCATACAACGCTGGAATGTGGCAGGAGCATTGCATAGGCCAAAGGGCATGCGTCTATATGCATATGTGCCGTATGGGTATGTGAATGTCGTTTTCTCTTGATCTCTAGGATCTATAGGAATTTGGATGAAACCAGAGTCAAGAGTACCCATCAAGGAAACAGAAATAGGGGTGGTTAGATAATCTCTCAAGCATCTGATCAATAAATGGCAATGGGAAATGATCCTTTCTAGATGCAGAGTTAAGCTTTCTATAATCAATGTACATGCGGTGACCAGTTATAGTTCTTGTGGCTATTAACTCACCCCTATCATTTTTCACTACTGTGACACCACCTTTCTTGGGAACCACATGCACAGGAGATACCCATCTTGAGTCAGAAATTGGGTATATGATTCCTGCCTCAAGGAGTTTGAGTATCTCCTTCTTAACCACCTCTTTGAGGTTGGGGTTAAGGCACCTCTGGTGCTCAATAGAGGACATGGATTGGTCCTCTAGGTGGATCCTGTGGGTACAAATATCAGGAGAGATCCCTCTAATGTCTGCTAGGGAAGAACCTATTGTTCTCCTGAATTTTCTAAGTTCACTCAACAATGCATGTTCTTCATGAGCTAACAGGTTATCATTGATGATGACATGGTATGAAGAGTTAGAGCCAAGTAATGCATACCTGAGCCCTGTTGGTAGAGGCTTGAGCTCAACAGGGGGTGCTTTGGACTCATCCCAATCAGCACTGAAGCTGTCTTGCATGGTTGCAGCTCTTTTGTTGTTAAACATCTCACACGGCTTAGCCTGCTCCTCCACTTTAGAACCCACGGCCATGACTCTCTGAACTGCTCCCTGGCTTGTATTTGAGCCTCTGATATCCAAGTCTTAAAGACCGCCTGCTCCTAGCTCCAGAAACTTTGTCTCTGAACCAAGTTCCTTTGCATGGTCCAAAAACAGCTTGTACCATTTCTCTCCTTTGCCAAGAACCCATGGTCTCCTTGTTCTTTGGTTAAAACAACTTGAAGAGAGTCATCAGTATTTAACTCCTCAAGAAGTTCATCAGCTAATTGATCCATGGTCTCTACATAGAAGCATTGTCCTTCTATGGTGGGCTTTTTTACCATGTCCTTGATATCAAACTTCAGCTTTTCTTTACCAAGTTGTAACTCAATGATGCCACCTCGTACATCAATGATTGCTCCTGCTGTGGCCAAGAATGGCCTGCCCAAAATCAGTGGATCAACCGGTTCTTCATCCATCTCTAGAACAACAAAATCTGTAGGCACTTCAAAACCGCCTATCTTGACTGGCAAGTCCTCTAACATCCCAACAGGTAGCCTTACTGATCTATCAGCTAGGAAAAGAGGGATTCTAGCAGGTTTGAGCACTCTATATCCAAGCTTTCTTGCTATAAAAAATGGCATTAAGCTGACAGATGCTCCCAAGTCACAAAAGCCAGCCATCAAACATTAATGGACCTATAGCACAAGGGAGAGTGAAGCTCCCTGAATCAGACAGCTTCCTTGGTACTGAACTTCTCTGAATGATGGCACTACACTCATGGATAAGCCACCACCATACCTTGAAGCTCTTTGGATGTGTTCAAGATAGCATTTTTTAGAAACTTTCCAAGCTTAGGCATCATCAGAAATGCTTCAATGAGAGGCATTGTAAGTGGTGTTTCATTAAGAGTTTTCTCAAAGAGTGCCCTTGCTTTATCTACAAGCTGCTTCTTAAATCTTCCTGGATATGGGAGCTTAGGTTGATAGGGAGGTGGTGGAACATAAGGCTTTTCTAGTTCTGATGGCTTTTCCACCGCTTTGGCCTTCCCTTTATTTGATCTTTCAGCTTCTTGATCATCCTTTCGGGCTGTCTCCCCATCAATTTGATCATTGTCTTCAATGATCACGTTGTTGTGCTCTAAACCTGGTAGCTCTTTGCCACTTCTCAATGTAATGGCTTTCGCATACTCTTTTGGGTTTGGTTCAGGCTTACCAGGTAAGCTACCTTGGCTTCTTGAAGTGGATGCCTGATTCTGTTTCAGCTCCCTTATCTCTTGCTGCATGGAAGCATACTGAATCTCAGATCTTTGTTGACCCTGTAGCAACTGCTGTAGTATCCCACACATATCTGGTCCCATCTGCTGACTCTGAACTGGCGGTTGCTGGATCAAATGCTGCTGAACTATCGGCTGCTGATTAAACCTGGAGGCGCTTTGAGCTGTTGCTGTTGAGACCTGAAGTTGCTGACCGGATTCTGATGTTGTGGTTGACCATATTGTTTTTGAGGCTGACTGAACTGTGGCTTAGGCTGAAAAGAACTCTGAAATTTTTTCTTAGGAGCATAGCTTTGTTGGTTTTGCTGAGGAGGGCACACCTGATCTTGAGGATTTGCTACATTGGGGTTGCGGTATGAGAGGTTCTGGTTGGCTCCATAGTTATTGAACCGCTGATACCTCTGTTGATTCCCAATATAGTTGATCTCTTCCTCTGTGAAGCCATCTTCATTGATGTTCTCAAAGCTTGGAGAATCATTAAAGTCACCAACATAGTGAATTGGTTTTTGAGAAACCAATTTCAGCTTTTCTAGTTCACGTCTCAGCTCTTTTACCTCTCTAGTAAGCCTTTGATCTGAGCTTTTTTTGTCCTGTCATAATCCTCACCATATGTGTCATTAGACATGGCCAAATTCTCTACAAGTTTTATAGCAGATGTAATCTCTTTTGCCAAGAAATTACCATTGGAGGCTGTGTCTAATTGATTCCTTTTCTGTGGTAAAGCTCCTCTATACAGTGTAGAAAGTAGAGAAGCATCAGAAAAACATGGTGTGGACACTGATTAGTGTAGCTTCTAAACCGCTCCCAAGCTTCCCTAAAGCTTTCATTGTTATGTTGCCTGAAGCTTGAAATTTGGTTTCTCAGCTTAGCTGTCCTAGAAGTAGAGAAGAACTTGGATAAAAAGGCAAGCTTGCACTGCTCCCAAGTCTGTATGGAACCTCCATTGGTGTGCCTTGTCTCCTAAGCTGAATGGGAATAACCTGAGCTTGAAGCTGTCTTCTGAGACACCATTCATTTTGGTGAGGTCACAAACTCTGTCAAACTGGTCTAGGTGCTCCAAAGGATCCTCCATTGGCAAGCCATGAAATTTGGAGTTTTGAACCATGTTGAGCAAGGAAGCCTTCACCTCAAAATTGTTATTCTGAACTGGTGGTGCTTGGATTCCTGCTCTATGCTGGTGTAATTGGCTCTATTATTCTCCCCAACAAAAACTGGTGGAGGTTCTTGTCTCCTTTGAGCTTGATGCTGAGGAATGAATTGAGCCTGTTGCTCATTCCTATTAGCCTGCTGCTGATTCTGCTGAGCCTGTCTCTCATTCCTTTGTGCCATGTTTATATTGACAAAGGTTTGCTTCTCATTTTTCTCAGCTTGAACCTGATTCCATTGAGCTCCATTACCATGCTGAATCTGTTGCCCCTCTTGAACCTGGTGCTCAATGTCAACCATGTGGTGCTCTCTCTGTTGTTCCATATCAGCTGCTCTGTCAGTTTCCTTTGCATGTCTATCTCTTCTTCTTCTTGGCACTAAGAGATTGATGTTGTCATTCAGAGGAAATGGTGGACCACAACTTCTAGACCTTGATCTGGTGTTCATACACCTGAAAATAAAGACAGAACTTGCAAAGTAATCAGTAAAACAAAAGGAAAAAACTTGATCTCAAGAACAGATCTAAGCCTAATGCTAAACAATCCACAATTTGGCAACGGCGCCAATTGATAGACAAAAATTTTCAGGTCTCGAGGGCTATCAATCCCTTTAATCAATGTAGTATAAAAGGTGTCAAACCAAGCATGTGGAAACTATACACTAAGCTATGTTATCTGTTTCTTAATTCAAGTAAACAAGTGAAGTTTTGATTAAATTAATGACTACTAAAGACTTAAACAAGATTAGTGACTAAGCAAATGATCAAAACAAGTAGCAAATGACAAATGATATGGATATGAAATTATGGAAGCATGAGATTCTAGACATGATAGTTGGTTAGGGTGTTTAGAAGCTAAACTAGAAATGCTAATGACAATAATGAAACATGATTCAGAACTCTAATCAAGCCTTAATCTTTCCCAAGTATCAAGACACAAATCAAGTTATTTCACATACCCAATCATCATTGGAGATCAAACAATAAGACAGCATTAAGAATCAGTTCTAAGTGATCATTTATGCAAATAACAAAACATCATCATGTGGTTAATGCATAAACCTCTAATATAGCTCTTTCAGGAATTTAATCAAACACTTGTGATGCATGAAAAACCCAGATTCTAGATCACAAGTGATATGCAGGGATCTAGCTTAGAGATCAGCTATTTAGAGAGATGAAAGCATTGATCTAGCCCTAAGCACTCCTAATCTAGCACTTTAGCACCCTAACCTACATATCTAGAACTTCATTAAGGAGACTACTCACTAATCATACTAATCTCTCTTAAATCTTTGCAAGTAGAGTAGATTAGCATGATTAATGGATGGAAATAATGATAGAGATGATAGATAAGATAGGTTGCAGATTTAAACACACAAAAGGTCTTTGATTTCTCTTGATTCAAACTCTCAAAAAGGGATATTTCTCTTCAAATGAGTTTTTCACAAAAGAGGCAAAGCAATTAGAGAGAATAAAGCTTGTCCTTAGGGTAAAACCATAAAAAAGTGTTTATAGTCTCTTAAACTAACTGGGTCAGCCCGGAACAAACCGAGTCCTGACCCAGCCTTGATGGGTAAAGGTGAGGTTGCCAAGGTCAGATGATTCTTGGCAAGACCGTGACAAAGTGACTGCGTCAAAGATCAAATGGTTGTTCTTGAAGAATAAGGCTGCCTCAGCTTGATTTGGACCGTGATGCATGGCCGTGTCATGTTCTTTCTGGGTTTGGACGATGATCATCTTGGATCGCCACGGTATTGCCTAGCTCGTGTCTCTTGAGCGTGGCAAAGGAGTGGAACATTCGGTGGTTGTCACGGCCTGATGATTGGCTGTGGCGTCTTGGTCGTGTCAAGTCCTTTTAAGTGTTTGCCGTGGTCAGATGCAAGCCGTGTCTCTTGCCCATGTCATTTGCCGAAGGTTGGCACTCTGAAGCAGTATCTTCCCACGGTCAAGTGTGGATCGTGGCAATATGACCGTGTCATGAGCCTCTGTCTTTTTAGCAAGCTTCGGATGTTGCCACGGCTAGGTGTATGGCTGTGGCATTGTAACCGTGTCAAATGCCTAGATATGTCATATTATGCCACGGCCAAGTCCAGACCGTGGCGTTCTCACCGTGTCAGAGTATGACACTTAGCATAATTTCAACTCTTAGACGCCTGATTGACATGTCTGTCTCCCGCCTTCCGGAACTCACAGCTCACAAATCTAAATGACACTAAAACAAGTCTACAAGAAATATGACTCATTAAGATCGAACTTTGCTGAAGAAATTTTTGGTGCTTGGGGAGTGGAAGGTCCCTCAGACGGCTCATCTCTGCAGTGCATCAAAACGATCAAAAAGAAGCTCTTGGACCAATGTTTACTCCGGAGACGGTATCTTTCAGCACATAGCTCCAAACCGGATGATCTCAGCTGTTATGGAAATAGCATTCAAAAAATTGAATCATGATGAAGGCCCCGACAACTGAATCAGACTGGAAAAGCATCGTCCCATGCAATATTTGTGACTCACTGGATCGGATTTGAAACTGTGGCGAGAAAGGTGCGTCTTCCGGTGAGCTTAACTCTCAGCTCACGGTTCCAAACCCAATGATTCTACCTGCTCTGGAACCGTGACTCAATCTTCTCCAACGTTGCTGAATAAGCCGACAGCTGAATCGGATTGGAAGCTTCCCTGGACATGCATTCTTTGGAGCGTATCGGCAGAACTGGTTTTGGCCGAGAACTTGTGTGCCGCGGTAAGCATTTTGGTCGACAGGAAACCTTCCCGTTAAGCTTTTTAGCCGGTAAAACCTCTTCTCCGGTACAGTCTGATGTTGATAACACCCGATAAGCTGTTTTCATCATTTTTGAACCTCCAAAATCCATTTCTTCACCTGGTTCAATCTCTCAACTCCAAGTAGCCTCCAGAAGTACCTAAAAGACAGTCCAAAACATGCAAGACTCACTTGGACCTAATGCAAACCTCTAAGTCCTAAAACAACATCTAAAGACCTAAAATGCATGAAATAAGACATGATTTAGAATGAAATATACATCCTAAATCATGCAAATTATGAACATATCAGAGACTAATCGAATTCAACAAATTTATGAAGTCCATTCCTCTCTATCTCGGATTCGACGACATCTGGAAGCAAGGCTGCCTTCAAGTTTTCTTTAGATACAATAAGGAGACTAAGGAGAACATTTCTACCTATTTCAGAAGAGCCAGATATCTATCTTTTCCTAGATCATCACCTGATGCAGCTGTTTACAGGATCCATCTCAAAGATCCCCAAGAAGCCAGTGACTACACAAACAAGATCAGAAAAGAAGCACTGGAAGAGTTCAATCAAGTAGTTCAGACTCTGCCCAAAGGAATTTCATTTGCCAAAACATGTAGAGACTATGACGCAGTCGGAATGCACCAAGTCAACAAGCGTTGGTCTTGGAATTGAAACTCAAGCTCGCAAGCGACAAGCTCGAAGAAAATATGCTCTGGAATCCACCAGAAAGGTAAGGCTCGAAAACTCGAAGTCTTTGATTAATAATTATGATAAAAGTTATCCCTAAAACATATCTCCTAAGGTTCTTTATATAGAGAAAGCCTAAGACATAAAATAGGTAATTCCTAAATTCCTAGAAATAAGGAAAGTTACTAGAATCCTAATTAGAAAAGGAAAATACTTAAAAAGGAAAATACCTAGTAGACTAGAATGGATTAACCGTCTCCTGCATCAGTCTCCTCCACCTCCAAAGAACTCGACCCCGAGTTCTCATCTGGATAAAGAACACCATCGGCATGATACTCATAAATGTCAGCTACATTGAACGTATGAGAGATGTTCATGTCGTCTGGGAGATCCACCACATAAGCATTGTCATTAAGCTTCTGCAAAATCTTGAAAGGACCATACTTGCGAGGCTGAAGCTTGCGATAAGTACCAAATGGAAACCTTTCTTTTCTGAGAAACACCATCACTTCATCTCCTTCTTTGAAAACCTTGAGCCTTCGACGTTTATCTGCTGCTCTTTTATTCTTTTGCCCAGTTGCTTCTAATCTTGCTCGAACCGCTTCTTTAGTTTCCAAAATGTCTATAGCCATTGCCTCAGCTGATGCACTAACTCCAGGAGCTTTTGGTAACGGCACTAAATCGACTACATGCTTCGGGACAGAGGTATACACCAAGGAAAATGGTGACTTTCCTGTAGCTGAATGCACGGCACTGTTGTATGCGAATTCCACTTGTGGCAAAGCGAGATCCCACTGTTTTGGTTTATCACCACAAACACTTTGTATCATATTGCCCAACGTCACGTTTGTCACCTCGGTTTGTCCATCACTCTGTGGATGAGCTGTAGAACTTCTTTTCAAGCTCGTTCCAAACATCCTCCATAAAGTAATCCAGAAATGGCTGAGAAACTTGGTATCTCTGTCTGAAACGATGGATTTAGGAACCCCATGGAGACGTACGATTTCACGAAAGAACAATTTGGCGATGTTGGTCGCATCTGCTGTCTTCCTACAAGCGATGAAATGCGTCATTTTGGAGAATCTGTCAACAACAACAAACACAGAATCCACACCTCGTTGTGTTTGGCAAGCCCAACACAAAATCCATGGATAAATCTTGCCATACATCTTCAGGAACAGGTAAGGGCATGTAAAGACCTGTATTCTGCGATTGTCCCTTGGAAACCTGACAGACATAACACTTTCAAACAATAACTCCAGCGTCTTTCCTAAGATGCGGCCAATAATACCTTTCCTCCAAACTTGCAATAGTTTTATCTCGTCCCAAATGACCACTAAGACCTCCACCATGCAATTCTCGTATTCAGCTTCTCTCGCAGGGAAGAACAAGGAATGCAAAGTCGATCTCCTTTAAAAAGAAAACCGTCACGAATATGGAAATCAGCCGAGGGATGCTTCCCACAACACTTGTTCCACAATTCCTTGAAATCTTCATCTTGTTCATATAATTCCCTTAAAAACTCAAAACCCACAATCTCATGTGCTAACGTAGTCAACAAAGAAGCCCTTCTACTCAAAGCGTCTGCTACCTTATTGAGTGTTCCAGACTTGTGCTGAATAATAAAAGGGAATTCTTGTAGAAAACTAACCCAACGCGCATGCATCTTGTTTATCACCTTCTGGCTGTGAAGAAACTTGAGTGCCTGATGGTCCGTAAAGAGAACAAACTCGCGTTGAACCAGGTAGTGTTCCCATTGCCTTAAAGCTCAAAACACAGCATAGAATTCTTGGTCATACGTACTCCACTTATGACGTGCGTCACTCAATTTTTCACTAAAGAAAGCAACATGTCGCTAGCTCCAATTCCCACACCACTTGCGTCACACTCCACCTGAAACACCTTATCAAAATCCGGCAAAGCTAAAACTAGAGCAGTACAAAGCTTCTCCTTAATCAACGCAAAGCTCTTGTCTTGTTCCGGACCCTACTGAAACTTCCCCTTCTCAAGCACTCAGTAATGGGCGCAGTAATGGTACTGAAGTCTCTTACGAATCTTCTGTAGAAAGTAGCTAAACCATGAAAGCTGCGTACCTCAGTTACTGATTTAGGAACTGGCCACTCTTTAATTGCACTTACTTTGGCTTCATCCACCTGAATTCCATCCTCACCAACGACGAACCCAAGAAATAGCAGCTTGTTTGTGCAAAACGTACACTTCTTTAAGTTCACGTACAGCTGGTTTTCTTGTAAGACTTGCGAAACCCGTTTTAGATGCTCCAAGTGGTCGCCTTTGGTTTTGCTGTAGATCAAGATATCGTCGAAGTAAACCACCACAAAAAACCCAATGAAAGGACGGAGAATTTGATCATTAGTCTCATGAAACTACTAGGAGCGTTTGACAATCCGAAAGGCATCACCAATCACTCGTATAATCCGTCTTTGCTCTTAAAAGCAGTCTTCCATTCATCTCCAGGTCTGATTCGAATCTGATGGTACCCACTTCGAAGATCTATTTTCGAAAACACTCTCGATCCATTTAACTCATCCAGCGTATCTTCCAACCGTGGGATAGGAAACCGGTACTTGATTGTTATCTTGTTGATGGCCCTAGAATCAACACACATTCGCCACTGATTACCCTTCTTTGGAACGAGAAGAACCGGTACAGCCCAAGGGCTCATGCTCTCGCAGATTAACCCTTTCCTCAGCAGATCTTCAATCTGGTCTCTTACAATTTCATTCTCTTTAGAACTCATTCGATAGTGGGGAAGATTAGGTAGACTAGAACCTGGAATCAAGTCAATGTGATGCTGAATATCACGCATAGGGGGCAGGTCGTTAGGTAGTTCATCCGCAACTAACTCTTTGTAGTCTTCCAAAATTTCTAAAACCTCACATGGAGTTGTTGTCTCCTCCATCACGGCGCTCATCAACCCCTTGACCACAATCGGATAAAAACACTTTGATTCCTTAACAGCCTTGTCAAGTTCTTTGTCATCATGTGACATGACTAGGAAGCTTGACTTCCTCTCCTTTGTAACGCTACCAAAATCCTTAACAGGTGCCATTGCAATCTTATGAGTTCCCCACGTAAACATGATCACATTGTCACGTCCTCGGTACGTTATGTCGTTATCATATTGCCATGGTCGTCCAAGGAGAATATAACAAACATCCATGTCTAAACCATCACAGATTATCTCCTCTTTGTAGTGCTTACCAATTGATAGAGGAATTTTGCAAGTTTCACTAACTCCTACCTTAGACCCTTTCTTCACCCATCCGAGACTATACGGCTTTACATGATGAGTCGTGGGAAGTTTCAAATATTCTACCAGCTTTTGAGAAACTAAATTCTCGGAGCTCCCATTGTCAACAATCACATTGCACACCTTGTTCGGAATAGAACAATGCGTCCTAAACAGATTCTTGCGTTGACCCTCTTCTTTAGATGATAGCAAGAGTCGCTGTAACACAATGTTGATTCTGTCCTCAGATTCCTCTTCCGCAAATTCAACTCCCTCATACTCCTCATTCTCCATGAAGTCGTCTTCCTCTTCTTCTAGCAATGCCACCGTCTTTCTACTACGACAGACGTTCGACTTGTGACCTGTTCCTTGACAACGGAAACACTTGTCGAGGGTTGGCCTAGACAATACTCGTATAGATAGGCCGATCAAAGCCATGGCACTGCCAATTGGAAGGAACTGTAAAACAAAGGAAGCAATTAAAAATTTACTAGAGACCAGAATAATATTTACAGAACCAACTCTCAGGTTTTGTTATATGCATACAAGTTTGAAATACAACATAATAACCAGAAGACTATAAATGAAACCAACTCTCAGGCTACAGAATCATAACTCACTTGATGATCATAAAAATCTAATGTTAGAATTCGAACATAAACTGACCGGGTAAAGATTTCCAATATGAATCGGGAAATGCAGCATCATAGAACTTCTCTGGAACATTTGCAGGGCTAGGAGCCAATAAAAACTTCCAGTAACCAGATAAAGACTTGACAAACGGAAACCCCTCCACCCAAAAAGCAGCACTATCAAGAGCACCTTGAACAGCATCCTCGTTCCAAACAGCAGATTTTGATACGGTGAGATCCACGTTTGTTCGCTGATACCAGTACCTTAAAGACCCTATACAATCATACTCTCAATTGAGTTGATATACAAGTTAAAACCACACTTAATTGCAGCTATAGAGTATCTGAAAAAGCCCTAACTTTAGCTATCATCAGCCATGGTCAATTGGAAAAAGATCGACTTTCCATATAGTTATTTAGGGTAATGAATTACCTTCAACGGAATCATGGCAACGCAGGGTGACATGAGGGTCTCTCTTGCGCCACTGGAAAAGGGTCTGATCCTCCCAAACTCTATACCCATTTTCGGAGGGAATAATCATTTGCGTCGCAAGAGAAGCCATGCTGCTTGCTTTACCCGCTGTGAATTTCGGAACAGAGGAGAAGAATGAAATTCGGGTAAGGATCAAAGTTGATCCATTTGTTGTCGATGGAAGAAGAAGAAGAAGAAGGAGGTGGAGAGAAACACAAACACTGAAATTGGAGCTCGCCACGTCACGACGATACCGTATCGTCAGGATCGTCGGGAAGAGACAGTATCGTCGAAATTAACCCATTTTTTTTTTTTTTAATTGGGTTTGGCCTATGATTCTGGGCCTGAACCCGGCTTGATATTCTAATGGACGTGCTCTTACTCCCCTTCTATTAACAATCCTCTTTGAATTCGTCTTATGTACATGCTCTAGCTCTTTTAATTTTTTAAAAAAAAAAACTTTTGAAAATTCAAACTGACCTAAAAGGTAAGTGAAAAGCCAGCACGTTTTCTTTTAATTTGTTGGGTGAATCCGTGTTTCGCCAGCTTTACACTTTTGCCCTTCATATTCATCCAACGACCCTCCTTTCGTCTCACTACGTAATCGTCGCTCCCCACTCATTCATTATTCAAACAAAAAAAAAACAAGAATCTTCCAAAAAAAAAGTCGAAATAAAAACAAAAAAGAATCATCAGAGCCGAGAAAGAACATAAAAAAAAAATCTCTCTCTTCGTTCGTTCTCTCGCAGATCTGAATCATTCTTCTTCTTCCTCCGTTCCTCTCGATCTAAAAACAATGGCGACACAACCACCATCTTCATCCTCAGCCAGGGAAGAATTCGTCTACATGGCGAAACTCGCGGAGCAAGCCGAGCGTTACGAAGAAATGGTCGAATTCATGGAGAAAGTCGCAAAAGCCGTCGACAAAGAAGAACTCACCGTCGAAGAACGTAACCTCCTCTCCGTCGCCTACAAAAACGTGATCGGAGCTCGCCGTGCCTCGTGGCGAATCATCTCCTCGATCGAGCAAAAGGAAGAGAGCCGAGGAAACAACGACCACGTCTCCCTGATCCGTGACTACAGAACCAAAATCGAAACCGAGCTCTCCGGCATCTGCGACGGTATCCTCAAATTGCTCGATACTATGCTTATTCCCGCTGCTGCTTCTGGAGATTCAAAGGTTTTCTACCTGAAGATGAAAGGAGATTATCATAGGTACTTGGCTGAGTTTAAAACTAGCCAAGAGAGGAAAGACGCTGCAGAACATACACTCAATGCCTACAAAGCTGCTCAGGTTTGTTTTCCATTTTCCCGATTTGGTTGATTCGATGTGATGATTCTGTATTTGAAATTTTGATTTGGGTTTTTTTCTAGGATATTGCTAATGCCGAATTGGCTCCAACACACCCGATTCGTCTCGGTCTTGCGTTGAATTTCTCTGTGTTTTACTACGAGATTCTCAATTCTCCAGACCGTGCTTGCAATCTCGCTAAGCAGGTTTGCTTCTATGATTGTATCAGCGTATTTCCATTAATTGTTTGTGTGTATGTGTGTTGACGAGTTTCATCAATTGGATTCACTAGGCTTTTGATGATGCAATTGCTGAATTGGATACTCTTGGTGAAGAATCGTACAAGGACAGTACTTTGATCATGCAGCTTCTTCGTGACAACCTCACTCTCTGGACCTCTGATATGCAGGTATAGTTATACTTCAACTTCTTGATTTCTGACCTTGAGAACCTAAGTCAAATGGTTTAGTTTACATCCTGTTGCTTCCACTTTCTTTCTATTCAAATAGTTTAGGTTTCTGAGTCCCTATTAGTCACTCCTGTTTGTTGCTTGATTTCTGATTCCATGAGCCTAAATCAAATGGTTTTAGTTTACATCCTGATGGCTTCATTGCTTCAACTTTCCTTTTGTTCAAGTGGTTTAGGTTTCTAAATCCATATGATTCTTGTTTTGTTGCTAAATATCTGAAACCATGAGCATATATCAAATGGTATAAGTTTACATCCTGATGGCTTCTACTTTCTTTTTGTTCAGATGGTTTAGGTTTCTAAATCCATAGTTGTGACTCTTGTTTTGCTTCTGAAACCATGAGCCTAAATCAAACGGATTTAGTTTACATCTTGATTGCTTCCATTTTCCTTCTATTCAAATGGTTTAGGTTTTGAATCCATATTAGTGACTCTTATTTTGTTGATTGATTTCTGGAACCATGAGCCTAGTTAAGCCATTGTTAAAGACTAGATTTGGAAATCGAATACTTCAATTTAACACACTCCACTTTCTTTCTATTCAATTAGTTGAGGTTTCGGAATCCATATTAGTGACTCTTGATTCTTGTCTTGTTGCTTTATTTTTGAAACCATGAACGTAATTAAGCCATTGTTAAAGACTTGATTTAGAAATCGAATGGTTTAGTTTAACATTCTAATTCTGAGTTTATGATTGTCAAATGTTGAATCAGGACGATGATGATGTAATTAAAGAAGCAGCAGCAGCAGCGCCAGCAGCGCCGAAGCCTGCTGAAGAACAGCAGCAATCCTAAGCTTTCTCGCGACTTCATTGTTGTTTCAGTATCAAAAATTTCTCCATTATTATGTTTTTCCTTGGAGAAGTTTCTTTGTGTGTTGGTTTCTGATTTTTCCGTTTTCCTAATCCCGAAGCTTCTAAGGCCGTCTAATTCCTGTCCTTGTTTGCTCTTTTCAAATTGTGGATTCTTATTATTTTCTTGTGATTTGACTTCGTCTTTGTTTTCTCTGTTTGTATTGAAATTCACCTTCTTCTCTTATCAATGGCTTGGCTTTTATCTAATTATTCATTTTAATGTCACGAAAGATCTTGGATTTATAATTTATCTCAGCAAATAATTGCAGAATGAGTTCTAGTTTGCTCAAGTTTTACATAGTGTACATAGTGTACAATGTTCTTATAGCTTGAGTTTGCTTAGATTGATCCGCTCGACAGGATATGTGTATGCCTCATAGTTGATTTGCTGTCCTAGACCACTCAGCTTTGTCAAAGCAGTTATCAAATCAACCTGAAAACATGTTCAAGACTAGTATGAGTTTAAAACCAGAGGAGAATATATGGTAAAGCTAAATCTAGCAAAACACAAACCTCGTAATCTGTCTGAGATACAGTTTCACGGCTTCGTTGATACTTCTGAACCCATGGAGCGACTTGTGGGTCGCTAGCTAAGAGCTGTTCTGTTGCGGCTTGATCAGGACCCAAGAATGCAGACATTACAGCTAGCTACAAATACACAGGTTAGCAGTAAATTTGGTTGATCAAATAAACCGTTTTTTTGAACCGGTAAAACCAATGTACCTGACGAGGACCTAATCCGATGGCAATGAACTTATCTTTCATCTCTTGCACAGTTGCTTTTCTCCAAAGTGGAATTCTCCCTTCTGGATCTGCCTCTGTTGCATCACTCCTTCCGAATTGCCTATCAAACAAAGCCCACTAAAGATTCACAAAAGTCAGTTTCCATTTACACAATGTGTGACGACTCAAACGTGAGGTAGCATTGTGTACCTGACCACTTGAACCATATGCAGTGTAGAGTAAGTTCCCTTTCTCTTCATTTCCACCGCATTTGCGTATTGCCGATGCTAAAAAAGTAGACTTGACCGCTGCTTGTCCTACAGAATATAACCATGAAAGACTTTTAAGTTTCACAATGATGATGCTCTGTTCATGAACAAGCTTTGGTATATATCAATCATCACCTGCTAATTGAATGAGATCTGCATATGAAATAGGTCCACCCTTAGAGAAAGAGTCAATCTCCTTCTTTGCTTCTTCTATGAGAGCCAACCCATCAGAAAGCCCTGCGTTCTCTGCTCTGCTTATCTCAGAGCTACACATAAAGATAAGATTAAGCCTAAGGTTATTTCCCATTTGAGCTAATGCAGAGAACGTTTCAAGAGCAAGAAGTACCTGAACCGTATGGATCCATTGGCTCCCCCGGATTTTGTAGCCTACACAAATTAATGCTATTTGTCAAGAGTTGTGCAATCACCAGAGAGATGGATAAGATAAATTATGAAGCCTGACCTTGTCATAAGTCATGGCATCATTAAGAGCTAGAGTAAGTATGGAAGGTACAAGCTCCGGTTTAGCCTTAACCGCTTTCGAAAGCATAAGCTTGATCTTTGCTGCATAATAAAAGTGAAACCTTTAGAGTCAAAACAGCCTCTTGCTACTTCATTTTTGTTTTACATGAATCTGTTTGAGAACTCACATTGAAAGTCGGATCTTTGTCTACGCTGATTCAAATCAGCAGCTTTTGCATCACCCACATGGTTAATGAAGCCCTTACCTATTAACTCCTAAGAAGAGAGATCATCACTGCCAAGGACTCATCAATCACAATATACCCACAGTTCAACTATTTCTGAAGCAAATTGTGACACAAAGACATCAAGATTCAGAGCAAGAATCCTGTAAAATTGAAGATTAAGGTACCATTCCAATGGCGGTGCCGGCGAGTTTTAAAACATCCCGGCGGTGGAAAGCTAAACATTCGCCGGAAACTTGGGGATCGATCTTGCAACATCGAATGATGAGACCCTGATGATCATCATATTAGCATAAGAGTGTAAATGGGTTAGAAGAAATGAAGAGGCAAAGAATGTGAAATGGTAGAAACTCACAGAGCGATGAGAAGAAGAGAGTGTGAGATGTTGAAGATTGTTTGTGTTGGTGAAGGAAGGAACAGTGGAGAGGAAAGAAACTCCTCTCATTTCTGGGTTCTGATGTGAGAGAGAGAGCGAGAATGTGTCTGGAGGAAATGGAAATGTGTGTTTGGGTTTTGTGAAGGGGTACACCTGTGGATTTTGTGTTATCCAAAATCTGCCAATCATATGAGTCCTAAATGAAAATTGGGTTAAAAGGGGAGGTGTTTTCGTTATAATTATAAGAAAATGTAGGGCTTGTTTTAGAAAATAAATAACCATATGTAAAGCCAATCAACCAAATTTGGGAAAAAACTTGAGGTGACAATTTTGTAACTTTTTCCAGAGATGAGATCATTGAATTTTTTTTTTTTTTTTTTTGACAACGATGAGATCATTAAATAAGAGGTCATCTTTTTCAACTTTTCAAAGTTTACAACACTTAAGAAAAAAAAATTGATCACTAACCATCCCAACTACAACTAGCATGATGTACTGATAGATACATAAATAATTAATATAGTATGATCACACATCCGAATAAACATGGGTGATATGGTTCGCACCATAACAATTCTTCCTTTTTAGGTAAAAATCTTGAACAAATTCAACGCTTTTCAGGAAAGAAGAATGTAATTCACAATTTTTTTTACTTTTGTTAGCTTCAGATTGGGTCAGATCAGGTATCGAAATAGAATCAGCTTGTAATTAATTGAGTCAGATATGGGTGGGTTTTTTACATTTGGGCTTAGTTAGTTAAAAATTGGATTAGTTTGGATGTAAATGTGTTTAGAACTTATTCAGTACAAATTCTACAAATTAATACTCAATAAATTAATCTTATAATATTAGAGGAGAAGTACATTTAGGAAATTGACATCGGTTTTACGTGTTATATTACAATGAATGTCATTATATAAAAATGTATTCCACAAAAAAAAACTCAAACTAAAAAGGATCTGCGTCCTTTTAAAATGACCCGTTTAAAAGGACGCGGATCCTAATTCTGACCCATTTTGTATTCTCTCTAATCTTATTTATTTCAAATCTTCAATAAAAACGTAATTTAAACAAAATATCCTATTATTATGGATAAACTAAAATTCGCAATAACTATCGAATTCATTTGAATAGATTTGCAAAATTACGTATGCGAATTAAATCTACTTTAAATCCTGTTATGATATCTATTATTAATTATACCAATAATTATTGTTACCAATTACAACAATATGCACTATATTAGGGTAGACAATTCTAACCACTATCACATATTTCATTTGGGTTTTTTTTCCCATATTTATTAAACACAATATATTCTCATAAATGTATGTTACTTATCGTATTCCTTAAATTTTGAAATAATATAATAGGTGCTCATCTTTGAATTTATACCATAAGATATTTTGAATTTATCCCGTTTATATCGCATCTCCGTGTATATAGACAATTACAACTATTTTACAAAAATAACGTTATTTGATAGTTGGCATATCTATTACAAAAATTTTAATTTCACTAATATTCTTGGCCGCCAATTTATGTACATTTAATGGCTTATCAATAAACCCTATATTTTTTATTATAAATATACAACCTTTTCTTCCAAAACACTCCTCATCAAGTTTCGTTTTTCTCTCTGTTTTGTTTCGTTTTTCATTGTTCTTATGGCTTCCACAACGAAGCTAACCCCTTTAGCTGACGTTAAGCCTTATAGGGTTGGGTGGAAGGTTCAAGTGAAGGTGCTTCATACATGGAAACAATACCAAACTAAGAGTGGGGAGTCTTTGGAAATCATCCTGGCCGATGAAATGGTACAATATATTATTAATCGACATTACTTTTTAATATTTTGATTGTTCTGTTAAAATTTTTTAACTTTTTGATCATCCAGGGTACCCAAATCCACGCAACTGTCAAGAAAAACTTGCTGCATCGTTTTGAACGGATGATGGTTGTCGGTGAATGGAAGTTCATAGAGAACTTTTCATTGAATCAGGCTTCAGGACAATACCGGACCACCAAACATTAATTTAAGATGTCATTCATATCCTCTACAGTTGTCAGCAAAAGTTATAATCGGTCAGACAATACGTCTGTTTTTTTATTTATCTGAGTTTGTTACAATATTGGACGATGTAACCAATACAAGTTTTTTGGTTGGTAAGTTTACTGATATATTTCATATAATATGTTCATTCCTCTTAGTTTCAATAATTATCTGATGTTATTTTCCCAAATAGATGTTATTGGACAAGTTGAAAGTGTCTGTGAGTTGCAAACAATATCTGTTATGAATAAGGACACCAGCAAACTCGAGTTCCCTCTACGAAATTCTAAGTGAGTATATATATAAATACAGATACTTTGTTTTTTATTGTTTATTTTCATCTGTTTTATGTGATATGTGTTACAGTGATGAACGTTTACCATGCACACTGTGGGGAAAGCTTGGTGAGGAAGTCTATTCGGCTTGTCAGAGTGCGGGTGAAAGAAGTATCATTCTTGTGATCCGTTTTGGAAAAATAAACGTTTTCAAAGGTACATATTAATTTTGTTTATTCATAAATTTGTTCTTTTCATACAACACCATTGTTTTTTTTGTTTTTGTTTTGTTTGTTAAATATTGTAAGTGATCGTCGAATTACAAGTAGTTGTCAAACGACAAAGGTTCTGATAGATTTGAATGATCCTGATGTCATTGTCTTCAGGAATAGGTAATTTGTCTATGTATATTATATATGTGTCTTATCATTACGATTACGAATACAAATAATACTATTACCTATTCTTAGTTTACCTGAGAATTGCGGACATATTACCTTCTTGAGTAGCAAACCTCAACAAAGGATTTCTTATGGTGATGAGATTCATTTCGATCAGTTTCCAATGGTCACTATTTCAGAATTGCAAGATTGTCTTGAGGTATATGTTATTTTAAAACTTTGCTAGGGAAAACATCATAGATTATATAATTTTGACATTTGTATTTTTGTTTCATCAGGTTGGGAAATGTAAGATCATGTGCATCATCTACGCGGTTGACACAGACTGGTCGTGGTTTTATTTGGTTTTCACTAGGTGTGGTAAAAAAGTATACAAAATTCCAAAGAAGGAAGATCCAAAAATGACCAAGAAGAATAAGACCCTTTATTCATGTGAAACATGTGATGCAAAAGTGTCATCTGTGAGTGCGAGGTAAAATTTTTTACTATGTTTTTAGTATTCGTCTTAATTATTTAGCTAACGGTGCATTCGAGTATTTTAATACAATCTTTATATATTGCTAGATACAAACTTCATATTTGCGTTATGGACGATACCAGCAAGATCAAGTGTTTTTTATTATAGAAATGCGCAGGATATTTTAAATCAGAAAGCTGATGAAATTCTTAAGGGAACTTCGATGAGGTATTAATTGTAATTCTTAATCTATGATACAATTTTAGCTATTATGAATAAAGACTTTGTTTATTTAAAATGTCATGTGCGTTATAAACTTAGATACTAGATCCAGATGTTGTTTCTGATGCACAGCAAAACTTGATTGGGAAGACTTTTCAGTTTCTGATTTGTGTTGAGAAAGAAAATTTCTACGGTGGTAGTAATACATACCAAGTCACGAAGGTTTGGAAAGGAAATGATGTTTTATCCGCTGATGAAGTGAATGAATCTGAAGATATGGGTGATCAGAGTTTGCTCTTGTCTGGTAATAAGGTATAATTTCGAAAATCTTTATTTGGGTTGCGTATAATAATTTGTATATATTAATACACGGTCTTTGGCCTTTTATGTTTATATTTATATTTAAACCTTGTAGGTGTCGCTGATAAACACGCTGAGGCAAGAGCCTTCTTATGAGGTGGAAATTTGACAAGGGACTCGCTCGTGCACATGGATCTGGAAAAGTGATGGGCGTGATATAGCGAAAAAAATATGGTTATTTGAATTCGTATCTTCTCATGTTATTTCGCTATTGTTGTTCAACTTTTTGTTGAAATTTGTTCGGATGATACTCGTGCATTTGTTCTTCAACTTTAATAATTTATTCTTTTAATTTAACCATTACTAAGTTTACGTTATTTTATAAATTACGTGGGTATCGTGTTAATTTTATTGGGCCGAAATTAATATTGGCTCACGTTTTGCAGTGACATATTTGAGTAATTACTATTGTATATGTATGATGAAGAAATCGTAGATGAATCATACACTTAATTCGGAGTACATACTTTATTTTTATATTTTTCAAGATATTTTCCAATATTTATAGAAGATATATTCATTTATTTGTAAATGCTATTCTATGGAAATTTGTGATAATTGAGTCAACTATTAGTTAATAAGTTTTAATTAGAGCGGATTTTTGAGGAATATGAAACACACGGATGAAGCGTGAGTAGTCACCTTAATTACTTTTACGATTATAAATAAAATTAGAAGGGAACTTTCTTCACTCAAATACAATCCACTCTACAATTATTCCTCTCATGTGGTCCTCAGACCGATGTACAAAAAATATCTTTACATCCAAGAAAAATAATGTTTCTCTACTAAATATTTTTTGTACATCTGTCAAAGATCACATCAGAAATAAGTAGTTTCTTTCATTTCCTAAACAGTATTATTTTACATTTATATTATTCACCATAAAAGGTCGGATTATTATTTCTTATATGCTCATCTATGTAATTTATACCTAAGTAAATTACTAATTTAAATCGCAATTCATTTTTATTATGTGGATGTTCGTGGAATTAATTATTAAGTATGTAATTATTATCTTATACATTTCATTCAGTTATTAAGCAACATTATTTAACGTACAGAACAAATATAATAATTTAGTGAATGAGTTTTAACAAAATAATATTTTATATAGTGGGAAAATTCGATTGCATATATAATATATAATCATATTGAGTGAATATGTGAATTACCTAATTATATATTGTCTTAACGATTTACAGTATGCAATATAAATTATAATATTTTGCAAATATACAGCGTGAAATTGTAATGGAAATATTTTTAAGATGCTTCATATCTATGGCAAGTAACAATAATTGTTATGTACATAATTCGATTTATGGTAAATTATTCATATATGTGAATGATAATTTTATATAAATATATTTAAATTGGTTATGTTTAATTATCAATTTTTAGTTTGAAAAAAAACCTTTACATAGAATAATTGATTAATAGATATTGTTTAAAATTCACTTGTAGGATTTGCGGCCGTAAATTTAACCTAAACTCTTTTGTTTTATTCTTAGTCTATTTTCCCTCCATAATCCCATCATTTTTTGCTATATTTTGATCTTCACAAATAGGTTTTATGAGAGGTTAAATTATGCCTAGGATTAAACATGTTGATCAGAAGAATAACATAAGACTTTGTTGTCTGGTTGGAGCAGCCAAGTTAATAATTCAGGGTCATCATCTACTAATTCGTTTACTCAGAACTCAGATATAGTGGATAATTATTTTGAAAACGAGATCAAAGTTCATTCACTGTTTCCACAAATTTTGGTAGACAGAACTAATACTGAATCCCTAATTAGAACGCATAATCAATTTTCTTCAACAGTATGTGATGGATTGAAAAACTGTAAGTCTTCTTAAATTGATGTTTAGAAACTATTTTCTTTAAATCTTATATTATTATCGTTAACACAATGGTTATAAATCATTAAACTTTAGTATGCGACATTATTATTTCAATAATTCAGCTTTACATACTCAAACAAGTTATATTGGGAAAGAGAATTCTTTCACATTAGAAAAGAGAAAGCGGAAGCAACCAGAATCACTATCTTCATGTGAGTTATATATGTTTGGCGTACTATGGTCCTTTATATATAATTTACCTTGATAAGTATTGGTTTTCATAATTTTTTATTTTATTTATGTAGCCGACCTATCCCAGTTGACATCGACGATGTTAACTAATTGTGTTTCAAGTAACAAGTCAACCAAGTTTGTTTTCTTAGAAAATGGAGATTCATCTTGTATACGGAATACAAATGCTATATCTTCGTTTGAAGATTATAAATATAAACAAGAGATTAGTCAAAACTACAACGAGAATATTCTCGACCATCAACATCGTGAAGGTAAGTATTTATATTGCAATTAATTTTGTGCCCAGAAAATATCGTTCACTTGTATATATTTCGTATTGTTTTGCATTCGTCTGTTTGGACATGTTGATTATAGTAGTCTTGGTGTTGATGATACCAAAGATATTTATGATGATGTCGTCTTCCCAAGCAAATACTGGGATTCAGAAGGTAATATTTTGTTTACTGTATTGATTTAATGTGCAATTATATACACTTATACTTTTTAACTAATAACAATTATATATTTTATAGATGAGAATGATTATGAACAGCGGTTTGACTGTAGCAGTCTTGATGGTTCGTCCGATGAGGAAAACTATATTATGAATGAAGCTGGCGAAGAAATTTCATCTGACAATGAGGAACCTGAAGACTATGTTTATGCTGTCAAGAGTTTAGCTACTATTTTGAAGAAAACGTTTTCTGTAGGAGTCTCTAATAATAATAATCCTTTCAGGGATTATAAATGTATTTATTTCCAACGCTCAATCTTATGTTATGTGATTCACATATTAATTTATTATAATGCCGGACTACTTTTATATTCAGAATATAAAGATGATGGTTATCCTTCATATGAGTGTAATTATTGTGGTACAATTTTATGGTATGGTGAACGTTTAAATAAAAGAAGAAGAGCAAAAAATCCTATATTTTCTTTGTGCTATTCGCAAGGTCAAATAAAGCTATCATACCTACGAGATTCTCTAGAGGAATTAATGCATCTTTTTACATCTGCCGATGATCTAAGCAAACATTTTTCGCGAGAATGTTAGACATCCAACCTGTGGATCGACACCCTAAGTCCTACAACGTACATCTATGCACTTGCAGATATTAGGCCGCGTTGATCCCTGGTGATTTGAATGAGGATATGTGTAAGCTGATGGGCTTGCGGGCCTAGGGTTGTTTTTTAAGCCCGTTGGTCCTCCAAAAGTTTTAAATTTATAAAACCCTAGTGTCTGCAAGTGCACAGATGTACGTTGTAGGACTTAGGGTGTCGATACTCAGGGAGGATGTCTAATTTCCAAGAAACAACAAATTGGGAGGTAAGCAAACTCATAAACCAATAAAGATTTTGGGGTTTTTGGTTAAGATCCTAAACTAAACCTAATCTAGTATTCACAAGAAATGAAATGCAGGATGAATTGTGAAAAGAACATCTAAAGCATATCGACTCAAACTAAAGACTCTTAAACTCATAGGTGGCAATTTAGACTTCTCCGGTTTACTCTAATCGATGTATGATGGCATTTCCAATTAGCTTCTGGGCGATTTATCTTCATATGTTTCAGGGAATCTGCATTGAACTAGAATAGACATATGTATGACTAATCAACTGTCGTCACCTTAATCAACTAATCACTTAGATCTCGCTCTCATGCTAAACTTAAGATCATGCATTAGACATTGAATTTGTCTGCTCACATCTTCTCTATAGGTAGTTTTGGACTCCTATAGCGACTATGTTCTTCTGAAGCTAGGTACAGATGATCTGATACAGCACTCTCATGGCTCTGATCGATCCTAGGATCAGAGAATAGGTCATGAATCTACTCTCATGCTTTATGAACAACTTAGAAGAGATGAGATCTAGAATATGGTCTATAATAATAGAAATCCTAATCGATATATATGCTTGTCGATATCTTCAAACAACTTGACTCTCTGAGACTAATCTATATGATGCAATGAATGATGAAAGACATAAAAGAATGCAAAAGAATAAAAGCTAATAAGATAAAAAGGAGAAAGAACAATGGATCTGGGGAAGAATCCCCATCTCCATAGCCTAACCCTAGAAAAACAGAGTTTAGTGGCTCAAACTCTCATTACATGAGCACACACACGTTTAGGACTGCTAAACAATGTATTTATAGGTCCTAAGGTATTCCAGGTCTCATTTAGAGCTTCTCTGAAGAGGAATGGCAAAATGGGCTTTGATGTTGGGCCTTGTGGCTCGTCCTAAGGTCCACCGGGGGTGAGAGTCTTCCAGGGCAGGTAAAACATGTGTTTCCCGCGGGTGAGAGTCTTCCAGGACTGGTAAACTGGGTCAACTTGTTCTCCATGTATCTTTTGATTGCATCGTTGGATCTTTGTGATGTAAAGTGCTATAGAAAGCTGGTTGTCTCCTTTTGATGTCTCCAAATTTGAGCTGGATCGGACGGTGAGAAAGTCTTCATTTGAGGCTGAACATCTGACGGTCTGACTCTGAGTTGAAAAAGTGGATTTCTTCCATTTTGCCATCATTTTCCCTAAGTTTCCTGAAAAGAGTCTTGAAACTACAAATACATGGAAATCATAATAAAAGTTCCTAAAACTGATTAAAACCTTTGAAAACGCATTTGAAATCAATGGTGAAAATAGGTCAAAATCGTATGTTATCAACTCCCCCAGACTTAAGACTTTGTTTGTCCTCAAATAAAACAAGATCAAATTTGGAAAAATATCATTCAAAAAAATGAGAGGGAACTTAAAAATATCTGCAACCATACTTCTAGACCTTAATTATGGACAATGAATCAATCAGATCAAGTCTAGAAAATTCTCACCAATATACAAACATAACTAGTCCGTTAATCCGTCATGCGAAAATCCACACACTTAGAACTAACTTCCAGTCAACTAGCTCTTAACATTCATTAAAGGTTTTAGTGGTTCTCATCAAAAGGATATTTAACAAGGCATTCAAGGTTAGGTATCAAAAAGGCTAGGCTTGATGTGTTTAGAGTTACCTTTTCTGGAGAGACAGGACATTATGCAAAACAGCAAGAGACGATGGAACTGTAAATGCCCCCACAGTTTCAGTCACATTCTTTTTGCTTCAAGATTTCTGATCTTCTTTCTTCAGGTTCTCCTTATAGTTCCCCCAGACTTGATTTTTTTTCAGGTTGTGAATCCATAACTCCTTAAGTGAATACCTAATGCCTTTGCACAAGTGATTTCGGCTTCTAAGACTCTTTTAGGCTTTTAGTTTCCTTTCCTTTCTTTCTTTTTCTCTTTTTTTTTTTCATTTTTTTCATTTTTTTTTTTAAAAAGGAAAAACTGCCTTTTGACTTGGAGTCTTAGGGAACACGAAAATTACCTTAAAGAATGAGCTTTTCTGAGGCATCATAAGATTTCTGGCACACTCCCTTCTGGTCTCTTTCAGTCTTTCTTTTGAGTGACTGAAAACTATGTTGTTCCTCCCTCTCCGGCTTTTTTGCACATATCTATCAAATTAGACTTAAAAGAATGCAGGAGGTTAGAACATAAAAGTTTGGGTTAAGGGTGTGGTACCAGCTAAAGATGAACTGACCATCTAGGACAACAAAGAGTGGTAACAATAAGGTTAAAAATGTCATAGATGTATATCATGATACCTTTTTAAAACTATTGATGAGAAAATTAGATGTCAAGATTATGTCCAAGTAAAATGAGCTAGTATATCCTGTCAGAAATGATCTTCATGAATAGAAGTCCTCTGGTGGGATTTCGTAGTGTCAGTACTCTAGCTACCGCCTAGTCTATTACTAAACCTTGAAAGAGCTTTCATGAGTGATTGGTGTAGAAGCAAACAGGTTGGTTATCATCATCGATTTTGTCATTATTCCCTCAAAATGTATTTGACCTTTGAAAACACTTTTTGAAACTTAAAAGACTTTTGAAAAGTTTTAATAAAAATAAAAAAATTGAAAAATTTAAAGAAAATGCAGAATGCAATGGCTCATGCAAGAAAAGATTGTTAGAAAGGGATGAAATCCTCCCCCAGACTTAAATCACACTGCCCCCAGTGTGAAATAAATCAGGCAAGGATGAGAAATAAAGTAAGTAGGAATGTAAAAAGATTAAGGGAGAGAGAACTTACCTGGTGTTGGTGGTGGAATGTGAGGTGGTTGTGGTGGTAATGCTTGATCAAACTCGGATGCTAGGGATCCAAAACAGATTTGGTCAAGGTGGTGGTGGAAGTGGCCAAGGGTGGAATGGAAGTGGTCAAGGATGGAATGGAGGTGGCCAAGGTGGAATAGAGGTGGCCAAGGTGGCAGGCTGTGCTGGCCACGGGTCACAGTATCGCGACCGCGGTGGGACGCATGCTGACCGCAGGCCAGACTTTCTTGGCCGCGGTAAAATGCCTGCTGGCCGCGGCTGAACCTCCTTTGGCCGCGGTCAGCTCCTTTTCTTCTTCTTTTTTTTTGTGGCATACTAAGGCCTGTGTAATATAAAAGAAACAAAATTTTAATAGAAAAAGAAAGCTAAACAAAAGCAAATAAGTACCTAAATGGGTTGCCTCCCATCAAGCGCTTTGGTTTATAGTCTTTTGCTATACTTTGCAAAGAAAAAGACTGAGTTCAAATATAATCTTGTCCCAAGACAAGTACTTTTCAAAATCCTCCTGTTCTGTCTTGCAGGTTCTTCATCACTTCAGAGTTCTTCTGGTTCAAATTCCTGAGCTTTATGTTCTCCTCTTTTGCTCTCAAGTGGTGTAGCTTCATAGAAGATGTCTTTGTCGATATTGGCAAAAGAAACTCTCCTGTTGGGCCAATCCATGATGGCTCCAGCAGTTTCTAAGAAAGGCCATCCAAGAATAATTGGATAAGAGTCATCTTTGGTCTTCACTATGTATAGATCGAAAGGTGCAATGCAATCTCCAATCCTTAGAGGAATATCTCGGGCTATCCCTCTTGGTGTTGCACTTGAATCATCTGATAAGCTAATCTTTGTCCTGGTACTTGAGATGTGCTTAATGCCAAGTCTCAAAGCAGTTGCTTTGGACATCATGTTAATGCAAGCTCCAGAATCACAAAGAATATTGAGGAATCTTTCACCTCTAATGTTACAAGAGATAAGAAATTGACCTTTGTCTTGAACTTTGTGCAGAGTTCGGACTGGTCTACCTTCTTGGGCGTGTGTGAACAAGTCTTTCATCTCTTGGATTGATTCTTTGCTGTCACAAAAGAAGTGGCCTATCATGTGGTCTCTACATGCTTTGGAAAATGAAATTCCTTCTGTCAGAGTTTGAACTACTTGATTGAACTCTTCAAGTGCTTCTTTGCTGATCTTGTTTGTGTAGTCACTAGCTTCTTAGAGATCTTTGAGATGGATCCTGTAAACAGCTGCATCAGGTGATGATCTAGGAAAAGATAGATACCTGGCTCTTCTGAAATATGTAGAGATGTTCTCCTTAGTCTCCTTGCTGTATCTGAAGAAAACTTGAAGGCAGCTTTGCTTCCAGATGTCGTCAAACCCATGGTAGAAAGGAATGGACTTCACAAACTTGTTGAATTCGATTAGTCTCTATCTAGATATGCTCTTGGTTATTGGTTCTATGTTGTCATCACATGAATCGTCCCCAGGGTTTGGATCTTTTACAAACAAACCATACTCTTCATCTTCTGGGAATTGTTCTTGAAGCTCATTGTCACAAGTGTAAACCATGTTGCAAGATGTATAAGTGTTGGATTCTTCCTTTTCCTTTGATGCTTGTGCAGTGATTGAGAAGACAGCTTGATCAAATAACCTAGGTCTGGTCACATGAGGTCGATTTTCTGATGAACAGGCTTCAGGAAGAGGTTGGAAGCTCTCCCAATCTGAGAAGTCGTGCTCCACGGCGGGTGAGGAGCTCGGAGCCGCAGTGGAAGTGGCTCTGGCCGCGGGTGAAGTGCTCGCAGCCGCGGTCAGCTTCCTCCGGTTCTCCATGCTTGCTTCTTCAATCTCTTCTTCTCCATTGTTGTTTTCTTGCTTCCAGTGGTTGTCAGGCACGTCTTGGGTATCCAAATCATTGATTCCAGAGTTCAGATCATAATCCTTATGATCTTTAGAAAGTTGTTCAACTTTCTCTCTACTTCATCCAAAGCATAGACAACTTTGTCTAAAGTAGCATCAAGCTCTTCTGTCTTGTTTTCAACATTTGCTACGCCTTTCCACAGCTCCAATGTGTAGTCGTAGGTCTGGTTTTTGCTCTCATTCAGCTCCTTATCCAAGTCATCGTTTTGAAGGTTAGGGTTTGCAGCTCCCTTTCGTTTTGCAGAATGTTGAACTTATTTTTGTCTTGTTCTTCCCTGACAGGCTCTATTCTCTGATCCAACACGTCATTAGCTTTGGATCTCTCATCCTCCAGTGTCTTCACATGCTCAGAGAGTTCATCAAACCTTTTGTTGAGGCCGATGGTCACGTCATCTATCTTCCCTGCAGCATTGATGAGGGCTTGGGAGGCAAGGAACTGATTCAGCTTGGCTTCCAATCGATTAATCAGGATGTTAAATCGATTGTTCTCATAGTTATGGTGCAGAATCTGATGAGGAAGAGGATGAGATGGTCGACGGTTCACCAGGTGAGGCGAATAGGGCTCATCTCGGTGGTGTGGAGGTCGCGAGTCTCCATGGTGGTGGTTCGGATTAGGGCTTCGAAGATGATGATCAAAATCACGCCTGGAGGGTGATTCACATGCACAGGGAGCTTCACACAGGTCGCAGGACCTTTGTTCGGGGTTAGGGTTTCTTCTTGGATGATCCATGCTTCCAAGGTTTCTGAAACTAGGGCAAACAGAAGAGAGAATAAGCAGAAAAAAAAAGTTAGGGTGTTTATGAATTTGGTTTACTTCCTATGTTGCTTTGGCAGAAACTCGACATATATATAGTCTTCTGCGGCTTCAACCTCCCAGGTTTCAGAAACCTCCGCGGAAACGGTGCCAAAAACTTGATGGGCCTGCGGGTCTAGGGTTGTTTTTTTAACAAGCCCGTTGGTCCTCCAAAAGTTTTAAATTTATAAAACCCTAGTGTCTGCAAGTGCACAGATGTACGTTGTAGGACTTAGGGTGTCGATCCACAGGGAGGATGTCTAATCTGCGAGAGACAACAAACTGGGAAGTAAGCAAACTCATAAACCCATAAATGTTTTGGGGTTTTTGGTTAAGATCCTAAACTAAACCTAATCTAGTATTCACAAGAAATGCAATGCAGGATGAATTGTTAAAAGAACATCTAAAGCATATCGAATTAAACTAAAGACTCTTAAACTCATAGGTGGCGATTTCGACTTCTCCGGTTTACTCTAATCGATGTATGATGGCATTTCCAATTAGCTTCTGGACGATTTATCTTCATCTGTTTCTGGGAATCTGCATTGAACTAGAATAGACATATGTATGATTAACCAACTGTCGTCACCTTAATCAACTAATCACTTAGATCTAGCAATTAACTCTCGCTCTCATGCTAAAATTAAGATCATGCATTAGACATTGATTTTGTCTGCTCACATCTTCTCTACAGGTAGCTTTGGACTCCTATAGCGACTATGTTCTTCTGAAGCTAGGTACAGATGATCTGATACAGCACTCTCGTGGCTCTGATCGATCCTAGGATCAGAGAATAGGTCATGAATCTACTCTCATGCTTTATGAACAACTTAGAAGAGATAAGATCTAAAATATGGTCTATAACAATAGAAATCCTAATCGATATATATGCTTGTCGATATCTTCAAACAACTTGACTCTCTGGGGACTAATCTACATGATGCAATGAATGATGAAAGACATAAAAGAATGCAAAAGAATGAAACAGAAAAGCTAATAAAATAAAAAGGAGAAAGAACAATGGATCTGGGGATGAATCCCCATCTCCATCGCCTAACCCTAGAAAAACAAAGTTTGGTGGCTCAAAATCTCATTACAAGAGCACACACCCGTTTAGGGCTGCTAAACAATGTATTTATAGGTTCTAAGGTCTTCCAAGTCTCATTTAGGGCCTCTATGAAAAAGAATGGCGTAGTGGGCTTTGATGTTGGGCCCTTGTGGCTCGTCCTAAGGTCCACTGGGGGTGATAGCCTTCTAGGGCAGGTAAAACATGTGTTTCCCGCGGGTGAGAGTCTTCTGGGACTGGTGAACGAGGTTAACTTGTTCTCCATGTATCTTTTGATTGCACCGTTGGATCTTTGTGATTTAAAGTGCTATGGAAAGCTGGTTGTCTCCTCTTGATTCTCTCCAAATTTAAGCTGGATCAGACGGTGTTAAAGTCTTCATTTGAGGCTGAACCTCTGACGGTCTGACTCTGAGCTAAAAAGTGGATTTCTTCCATTTTGCCATCATTTTCCCTAAGTTTCCTGAAAAGAGCCTTGAAACTACAAATACATGGAAATCATAATAAAATTTCCTAAAACTGATTAAAACCTTTGAAAAATTATTTGAAATCAATAGTGAAAATAAGTCAAAATCGGGTGTTATCATAAGTGTGATATAATATTGCAGAAACAAAGCGGCAAGCTGATAAGGATTAGTGAAATTCATCCTTCACATTGCTCTACAGTATCCTCTGATTTTTCCATATGGTGAAGACGGTTTCCATATTCGCATTGAAAAGTTCTTTGCAAAGACTGGGAAGAAGAAACGAAAACGAGAATATATTAGCATGAGACAGTTTTTTGCATTTCGTATACAGGAGCAAAAGAATGAATGTCACACTTTGTTGCGGGCTAAGAGGTTATTCCAGCAGTTTTATCTTGACAAAAACCAGACATCACTCAGATCTGAAAATCTTGATTCAATAGAAGATGCATCAAATAAAGGTAAAAAGAATTTGCGTGATCAAGGTAGAAAAACGTATTTGCCTCCTTCATTCACTGGTGAACCTCGATATATGACTCAATGCTACTTGAATGCAATGTCTGTATGTAAACATTTTGGATACCCTGATCTTTTCATCACCTTTACATATAGTCCAAAGTGGCCTGAAATCACAAGGTATATGAACGAGCGAAAACTCAGTTTTGATGATAGACCAAATATAATTTGTCGGGTGTAATGAAGCTAGATTCTATAACCGACTCGGTATAGGAAAAGTTGTTTATGGTTAGTAACTTCGGTATTTTTTAATATTGACATTTGTAATATTAATATTATACAGTTTATTAATTGATATATATTTTTGTAATTTCAGCCATGTACACCATAGAGTTTCAGAAGAGGGGTCTACCACATGCACATATTCTATTGTTTTTAGATCCAACTTCAAAAATTCCTCCTGAAAAAATTGACAATGTTATATTAGCTGAGATACCCGACAGATATGAAGAGTCAGAGCTTTATGGAATTGTTTCAGAAATGATGATTTATGGTCTATGCGGTGATCTTAATCCAAGATCACCAAGCATGTCTCAAGGGATGATAACTAAGAGTTTTGGGGCTCTTAGAAGGGTTATCAATCCCCTTGTCAAAGTAGTATAAGGGGTGTCAAACCAAGCTTCTAAACGAGACACTAGCCTATGTCATTTGTTCACTTAAGTCAAGACAAGAAGATAAAAGTTTGGTGACGATGATTAACAGGCAAATAAGCAATAAAATTAAATAAAAGCAGAGATTTAAACTAATCAAGATGCAAACAACAAACAGGTGATTCAGATGATGATAATATGCGATAAGGGAAGAGACTCTAGACAAGATAATCGACTCGGGTGCTTCCAAGCTAAACTAATGGGTTAATGAATTATTTTGTCAAGCGATTTCATTTAACTTTGAACTCAAGGCATGTTAATCTTCTCATGAAAGTATCAAACATCTAAACTGATCCTCCTTCATACCAAAATGTCTTTTGAGAAGCACGAATCAATCAGCAATAAGATTCAGTTCAAATATGTCTTTTAAGAGAACAAACTATCACTCTCGCGATGAAAGACTCTTAAACCTTTAACCGAGTGGTTCAGACATTTCTACAAACACTTTTGATGCGAGATATGCCTCAGATCTGAACCTCAAGTGATATGCTTGGGTCCAGCCTAGAGATCTCGTCGGTTAAAGAATGAAACATGCAAGACTAGACACCTAAACCCACTAATCTATCTTGAAAGCACCCTAATATACTTATCTAAAGCCGCTTAAACGACTACTCACTGATCATAACGAGCTCACTAAGTCCTTTGCAAGACGTGTAGCTGGTCATGATTAGGAGTTTAATGCTGATAATAAAAGAAGAATAAAGAAAGAACAAGATTCAGATGCAAAAACGAGATATCGGATTAGATTAATCTGGTTTCACAAAAAAGGCAAGTTCTTAAACGTAAATGGAGATAAAAGATAAGATGATTAGGTATTTGGTCCTAAAATGTATTTATAGTAAAGGGAAAGTGTCGCGGGTCAGCCCGGAACAAACCGGTTACTGAACCGCTTCCTTGGGTTGATGGGTGAGTGCCACGGTGTGTCAGAAAGTGAAGCCGAGGTCTTCATGCCGAGGTGTGCACGTGAGTCAGGATCCAGATGAAGGTCTCGTGAAGAACACGTCAAGAACATGCATGAACCCTAGTCTTTGATCCATCCTCACGTGTGTGTTTTTGAGCCATTCTGTTCTTGATTCTGGGTTCGTGACAAGGGACCTCGGGATAAAATGTCGAGGGGTCATGATGTCGAGGTGCTTGGGAGAACACAGTCCGGCATGCACGCCGAGGTCATTATACCGAGGTGTACTTTCAACACTTAGTCGTTTCCAGCTTCAGTTCTTACGTATGCATGCCTCGATCTAATCATGCCAAGTCTTTGGCACGAGGTATAGTCCAGAATACTTCCAAGATATGAGCCTCGACTTGAGTGATGCCAAGGTAAAGATACCGAGGCTTGTGAAAACACTTAGCGCGTATCACAACTCATTTAGGCTTGTATCGACCATGTCACCTTCCGGAAGCAGTAACTTTCAGCACACGACTCCAATTTCTCTGGGACCAGTTCCACAGTCAAGATGACTCAGTAAGCTCGAACTTTGGTGAAGGGACCGTTGGAGCTTGGGAAGTGGAAGGCTTCCTGGATTTCACATCTTTGCACCGCATCAGATTCACCGGAAAATAAGCTTTTGAACCAATGTGAACTCCGGAGACCTTATCTTTTAAACCACTGCTCCGAACTGAGCGATTCCAACTGTTCTGAGAAGGTACTTCATAGATCTCAGACTTTGATGAAGACCAGGCAGGCTAGTTTGGTCCGGAAAGGCTCCGTCCGCCGTGATCTTTGGAATCCGCCGTTCGGTTCTCGGATGCGCGTAATGCTGGTGCATCTTCCGGAAGCTGTATCTTTCTCCTAACTGGTCCGAATTGGATGATTCTAACTGCTCTGGAATCTTTGCTTGATTCTATCCAACTTTGATGAAGACCCCGCCAACTGATTCGGACCGGAAGGTTCCCCGGATTGCTGATCTCTGAATTGCGCGGGCAAGGACAACTTTTGGTCGTAAAAACCTTCCCGCGGTAAGGAAAATGGCCGAGGGCTGTGTACCGCGATAAGATTTTTGGTCGTAAAAATCCTTGCCTCGGTCAAAAACTTGTCCCATGGTATTTTTGCACTCGATACTCGATTCTGGCCGATCGGTAAGGTTTTTGGCCGGTAATGAGCATCCGGTAAACATTTTGGCCGAGGTTTCCGACCAGCCGGTACGAGATTTGGCCGAGAAATTCCTCCAAGCGGTTTTCACCATTTTTGACCCTTTTCTTCACCGTTTTCTTTTCTGTTCCTCTTCTTAGGCTCCAATTGGTCTCCAAAGCTCCTGATAAAGACTTCAAAACATGCAAAACTCTTTGGGACCTAATGCAAGCCCTAAGTCCTATTTTGACGCCTAAAGACTCAATTTACATGAGAAAACACATGATGAGGACTCTATAATGAAATCTAAATGATGTAAAATATAGACATATCAAGGGATTTGTACAAAAATGTATCCTAAATAGCATGTTAAGACGACAGCTACTAATAAAGAAGGTTTTCTTTTGTATAGGAGGAGGTCACAACTCAAGGATTACGTTGACAAAAATCGATACAAATGTGATAATAGATTTGTGATACCCTATAACAAGAAGTTGTCTATTCGTTATCGAGCTCATATCAATGTTGAGTGGTGCAACCAAGCTTCTTCCATTAAATACTTATTTAAATATATAAATAAAGGGTTTGATCGTGTTACGTTTGTGATTGAGCCTTCGCAAGCACAGAATGTGAAAGCTGATAGAGGAGATAACAGTCATTGTGATTCCACACATGAATGTCAAGCAAAGAAGAAAAATGAGATTAAAGACTTCTTCGACTGCAGGTTCGTTGTCAACACTTATATTTGAACTACTATCAGAATAAAAACTGTATATTTAATTGAATATTTTAGTTGTTTACTTCTAACATACTATTAATATACAGATATGTATCCGTGTGTGAATCTGCATGGTGAATCTTAAAAAATCCAATCCACAATCGTACAACTCCGTGGAACACCTTTCATTTCACTTACCAGGCAAACAGTTGGTATATTTCAAGGGTGATGAGATGGTAGAAACGGTTATCCATAGGGAAGTTGTAAAGAACACAAAAATGACGGCTTGGTTTGAGTTGAACAAAAAAGGCAGTAAATGTAAAACACTCACGTATGGAGAAATCCTTGTTTCCTATACGTGGGATAAATCACTTTGGATGTTTAAACCAAGGGAAAAAGGTTTTGCTATTGGAAGGATTACTTATGTTCCACGTAAACTAGAAGAAGCTTATTTTTTTGAGGATTCTTCTTCATGCTGTCAGGGGTCCAGAATCATTTGATGACATCAAATCCTACAATGATGTGGTATACCCTTCTTTCAAGGATGCATGTTATGCTAGAGGGTTGTTAGAAGATGACCATGAGTATATTACTGATATTATTAGAATGAGTTTTACTGCTACCGGGTCATTTTTAAGACGACTATGTGTTATAATGCTTGTATCTAGTAGTTTGTCTTGGCCTGAATATGTTTGGGAACAAACCTGAGAAGTTTTGTCAGAAGATATTGAATACATGCGGCGACAGCATTGTAATCGGCCAGGTTTGATAAGATCTCTACCGTTTTCTTATTTATTGTATTGCATCTTTAACGGTATTGTTTTAAACCGTAATACATTGTTTAATTTGTTACTGATTAGTAAACTCATTATACACATAATTTACACGTTTTGCAGGTCTTATATTGGATGATGCTGATAAGAAAAAGTTTGCCCTTTTGGAGATTGAGAAGATCTTGAAATTTCACAATAGTTCGTTGCAATTCTATACATCAATGCCTAAGCCTCCAAAAGATGGGCTTAACAGCGATAATGTCTTAATAATTGATGGAAAAAATTATGATAGACATGCATTAAACGAAATGCATGATAGAGACATTGTGAAGCTTACCACTGAGCAAAGGAAGATTTATGATGAGATTACTGAAGCAGTTGAGAACAAAAAAGGAGGCATTTTTTTGTATATGGATTTGGAGGTATTGGCAAAACTTTCCTTTGGTCTCTTTTGGCTGCTGCAATAAGATGTAAGGGTGATATTGTGCTAAACGTTGCATCAAGTGGAATCGCCTCTTTGTTGTTACAAGGAGGTCGGACAGCTCATTTGCGGTTTGGTATACCTATTAACCCAGATAAATATACTACATGTTCGATGAAACGTGGTTCAGAAGTTGCGAATTTGATAGAAGAAGCATCTCTTATTATTTGGGATGAAGCACCTATGATGAATAAATACTGCTGATGTGGTGTGTGTTGAGGGTGTCAAGTTTTACCCTAAATGAAATCAATAGCCGCAAGTGCACAGCTGATCGATTGTAGTACTTAGGGATCGAATCCATAGGGAAGGAGGATTTTTTCCTGCAAAAGCCTTTGAAAGAAATATAAAGTAAGGAAGTCTAGAACCAAACGGTTTTGTGGGGGTTTTGGTGGTGTGTTTAAAATGTAAAAACGAAATCTAAAAAGAAACTACGGAAATTGAATGGCCTAATAACTAAACTTAACAAAAATGAATAAAAAACGAGAAAACGTATATTCTTGTTGCTTAAATGAAAATCTACTAAAAAGGAATGAGAATATTGAACTAAGGCTTGAAATAAAAACGGTGTGAATCTATAGGAAAGAAGGCGTTGGGGTTCAGGGAAGTTTTCTCAGGGGTACGAACGATTCAAAACATTGCTAGAGAGTAAATTTGATAAGATCTTAGCTTAAACTTTTCGAACTGGAGTCACGGACGTTTGAATACACCACTGTCGTGATCATAGACAACTATCTCTCTCAACCCTGACCAGTAGGTTTCCACTCTGGCCCTGGAAGAGAAGAGATGCATTATGTTTAAGACTCGTCAGCATTCACAAATCGCCCATAGGTAGGTTTCCACTCCTATGTTTGTTTTGCTCTCCCAAACTAGATCTGACACCGGATGAACACTTTTGTGTCACCAAGCATCTGGATCAGATTGTAGTTCATGACGCTACTCTCATGCAGTAAAAACGAATTCAGAAGAAAAAGTTCTAAGATTCGGCTCAAAAGCTCATGTAATCCTCATCGAACATATAAATCCCCATCGAAAATCTCTTAATCCCAACAATAAAACTACTCAGACATAATGAACGAAATCAAAAACATCGTATTAATAAGTAGAATAGAAACCGAAATTGAAAAAGAAAGAACAAGGGTTCAAGAGAACAAATCTCTCTCTCCCTAAAAGCTAAAGCAAAAACAATAAGAAAATTATGAAGTAATGATTCAGTTCTTCTCAGATGTATCGATTAGGGTTCCCAAAACATGTATTTATAGTGCTCTGGACGTCACTTAGGATTTCTCCAAATGAGGGAATCATTGTGGGCTTCAGAAATGGGCCTTCGGGCTCGGAGTTGGCTGGCCGCGGTCGGGATGGCTGTGACCGCGGGAAATGGACTGCTGGCCGCGGTCGGGATGCTTCTGACCGCGAGAAATGGCCTGTTGGCCGCGGGAAATGGCCTGTTGGCCGCGGGTGGAAATGCTTGCCGGCTGGTTTACGGGACATCTTGATCTTCGCGTATCTTTTGAATGAACCGTTGGATTGCCAAGCTGTAAAATGTGCTGGAAAGCTGATACTTCCATCTTTAAGATCTCCAAATTTGAGCTGGATCGGACGGTGAAAAGGCCTTCAATCAGGGGTGAACTTCTGACGGTTTGACTCTGAGCTGAAATCTGGTTTTCTATCCATTTTGTTAAGCTTTTCCCTAAGTTACCTGAAAAGAGTCTTTTGGAACTACAAATACTAGAAAAACGTAATAAAAGTACTTAAAAGCAATTAAAAACATAGAAAAAGTATTTCAAAACGATCCATAAAAGTGGTCAAAATACGGTGTTATCAACTGCTTTGAATCGTTAGATAAAAGTTTATCTGACATCATGCATAATGAAGGAGGTGTTTTCGGTGGGAAAATTGTTGTATTTGGTGGAGATTTCAGGCAGATTCTACCTGTCATGCATGGTGCTTCAAGGGGAGATGTTGCTAATGCTGCATTGAATGCATCCTATATCTGGGATTATTGCAAAGTTATGAAGCTAACAAAAAACATGAGGTTACTGGCAAGTGACTTGAGTGTTGAGCAAGCAAATGAATTAAAGGATTTTTCTGAATGGATTTCAGATGTTGGCGAAGGTAAAATCGCTGAGCTAAATGACGATGAAGCAATGATTAATATTCCTGAGGAGTTCTTTGTAATGGACGTACATGATCCAATCGAAGTATTATGTACACAAATTTACGGAGAACAAACATCATTTCAGGAGGAAAAAGAGGCCAATGAAGATGTGAACAATATAAATGAACATATGTTATCGAAGATGACTGGTAAGTACAATATGTTCATCGTATATGATTGTGTTTTTTGGTTTGTTTTTGGAATTTTATTCTTACTTATATCTATATTGTGAACTAATTAACACAGGTGAGTCAAAAGTATATCTGAGTTCTAATACTATAGATTCTGCTGACTCCGGAGCATTGCAAAAGCCCACTTTTACTCATGAGTTTTTAAACAGTATAAAAGTTGATGGACATCCCAGTCATTGTATTAAATTGAAAATATGGTGTCCTGTGATGCTGCTCAGGAATATTGATCCTAAAGCGGGATTGATGAATGGAACGAGACTTCAGATTACACAAATGGCGGATTTCATGATAGAAGTAAGAATTATTACCAGAGATAAAGCTGGAGACAAAGTTATTATTCCACGATTGCTGATCACTCCATCTGATGCAAGATTGCTTTTTAAATTAAGACGTAGACAGTTACCGTTGGCAGTTGCATTCGCTATAAACATCAACAAAAGTCAGGGACAGTCGTTATCAGAAGTAGTTTTGTATTTACCTTGTCTTGTGTTTTCTCATGGGCAGCTATATGTTGCAATATCTCGGGTAACCTGGAAGAAAGGCTTGAAAATACTCATAGTAGATAGAGATGGTAATACACAAAGGCAAATAATGAATGTTGTCTTCAAAGAAGTATTCCGGAATTTAGGAAATGATCGTGATGATTAAAAAGGTATGTTTTTCATTTTCATCTTCGTTCCGTTAATAATATAATGCATTCATTATTTAAAACTTTTTGTTTTTATGTTTTATGTAGGGGTGAATGCGTCACTGTATTCCTATGGTTATTATATGATTCGGCTCGGTGTTGTTTATCGTTTGACGTTGTTATTTTTTTCAATTGAACAATATATGTCGAACCAATTGAAGTATTATTTTTTTTTAAAATACATTGTCATTTGGTTAATTGTTTTGGGTTTTTATGTCTAAGTGTTATGTTTGATATGGCCCATTTATGATAGAAACTAGATAGAAGTTTATATTTTGGTATAATGACCGTCACTATAAGAAAAACACCGTTTTACAACGGCAAAAATGGTCGTTATTTCGTCGTAATAGGGCTATTACGACAGACTACCGATGATTTTAAAATCATCATAAACTCATCGTCGTAATAGACAAATCGTCGTAAAATCATCGTATAAATATACGACGGTTTCGTTTCGTCGTAACATCGATGGTAAAAGATCGTCGTAAATGCGTCGTACAGTTTACGACGCTTGTACATTGAATTGCGTCGATTTGGTCTTCGCCTAGACCGTCGTTAAGTCGTCGTTAAAAATCAACGTAGGATCGTCGTAAAATATACGACGCAATTTTCGTCGTAAATCAATCGTAAATTAATTTATCATTCCGTCGTAAAATCGTCGTAAAACGTGGACGTATAGTCGTCGTATTTATCGTCGTACATTTTGGTCATAAATTCGTCGTACTATTTACGACGAATATACGACGGTTTAATAAAATAATAATAATTATATTACGACGATTATACGACATTTTATATAATTGAAAAAAAATAATTCGAATTAAAATTTAAATTAAAAAAGTATTAATTTACAATTTAAAATTAATTAAATTTCAAATTAAAATTAATTTTAGTATTTACAAAAAAAACCCTAAATATTACGACGACTTTTTACGACGATTTTACATTCAACAATAATATTACGACGATTTTACGACGATTATGCGATAAAATCTTTCATCTACATTAGTTAGGTAAACATGTTTTAAATGTTCTTCACCTAACTTCTTTGTCGACGTAAAATCATCGTATTGTTTACATTGAAATGCAGTCGTCGTATATTCGTCGTAATTTTGCATCTAATTTACGACGATTTTGCATTTAATAGCAAATCTCTCGTTATCGATGTATATTCGTCGTAATTCGTCGTAAATTGTACGTCGATATTACGACAATGTTTTTATACGACAGTTTTACGACGGTTTTTAAATTTGATGTAACATCGTCGTAAAATTGTTGTAAGTTTGCGACGACTTTAAAACAGTCGTTATGGACCGTTGGAAAATGATTGTTTTCTTGTAGTGCGTTTGTATTTGCAACTTTTGATGTTTGTATTTATTTCGATCGAGTATATACGAAACAATGTTTACCTTTATATATATCGAACTGGTAGTTTACGATGACATGTATGAGATAAATCAGTCTCGAACAGATTGGATTGTAAGTAGTTCAGACAATGGATTCTGTAAGGTACACTTATGGTACTGTTGTCTGACACAAAGGTATAGTTATGATACACTATAGTTATAAAAAACTATTTTATTTAATGTTTTAGGCTTTACACTAGCGAATAACAATACCATAACTGTACCATAAAGATTGTGTTGAATCAATTGTCTTATATATAATTAGACTTGACTTTTGAAAAACTATATTCATCTATTATTGTTTAAAATCGATATTCTTGATTGAAAAATAGTTGAAAGAGATAAAACATTCAGCTAACAAGATATTACTTTGAAAACCTCACAAATTAATAATCTATCTATGCGCAAAATACAGCTATATAGCAATCTTGATTGCATCTAAAAGAAACATACTGTCTATTTACTTTAGTGCATGCACTCGAACCTACCATCTTTATGTTTCAGACCTATATCCTACAGCAAGCAGTCATTTCATGTAACTGAATTATCACATCAATAATTTTTTTGGTTGCATGCACTAAAGTAAATAAACAATATGTTATTTTAGAAACTAACAATCATGATTTACCAAAGGTTATTTACTTATCGCACTATATTACATGATATATCAAATCAAAAATATAGCAAACTAATTGTTAAGTAATCACATTACTTATCGTTTAAGACAATATATAGTATATTTAGTTGTTCATATTTTTGGTAGATAATATATTTAAAAGAATATTGTATTATTCTGACAATTTGCTTATATAAAATGTAGAATATATATTGACATGAATTAAGACATAAAAATATAGTAGTGCAGTCATTGTATATAAATGTTCTTAACTGCACTGATAGGTTTAATAATTACGGTATTTATTTATTAAGAAAATTGAATCGGTTCGAAATTTATTATGAAGTAGTGCACCTTTTACTGTTGACGACGATTCTATTTTTTTTGTCTTCTATATATAACCCGTCTTCATAACTGATAATCAATCCTGCATTCTAAGATATTTTGTTAGAAAAAAATAAAATCTCAACAATTTAAGTTCTCTAACAATGTCTTACTATGACTTGGTTAGTCAACTCACACCATGGCAAGATAACTCTGTGATACGTGTTGTGATTTACAAGAAGTGGATTGAGAAATACAGCTGTGGTCGGGATTGTGTGGTATTCATCTTTTGCGATGAAGAGGTAAATAATATTAGATTTCTGTTATCTCGGGTTTTTAGTATTTATTAATTTTTATCCATAACAGTTAAAAATTGTTTCTTGAAATATATTGTTTTTAGGGATGCAAAAATTCATGCTGCTGCTTATAACTGGATCCATGAATATTTTTCGAAAAGAATGTCACGAAGGAGATTGGTTTGAGTTTCGTAATTTTATTGTGAAATCTACTGACTGGAACAATTGGAACGAGCACTCAACTACTCATAATTACAATATTATTCTTACGGCGAATACCATGCTTTACAAACTACCAGAAGCGATATCTACATCGGCTTTCTTGAACTTAATCAAATTTGAAGATATTTTGAAGAGGAAAGTCGATCCTGCGTTTCCTATTGGTAATATTTACTTTCCTGTTTAAGATATTTACAATGACTGTTTTCTCTAATATTTAGTCCAATATTCGTTATGTCTCATAATCGATTTTTTTTAATAGATTTGGTTGGTGTGATCGATTATGTTGGTGAAATTTCAATGGACAATGAAATTGAGTCCACTTCAAGAATCCAACAAAATGTTTAAAATTTCATATAAGAGATCTCGAGTAAGTATCTTTTTACTTTTTAAGATTGTTTTATTTTTTAAGTATTCATAGTTTTTTTTGTTACCAGTATACTTAGGAACGTCGTTATTAAGTTGTTTTGCATTTGACAAATTTGCAAGTTGTTTCGATAATACGTAGAAATCGAGAAAGTCTGGTCGTGTTTTTGTTCTATTAACTGAGTGGAGACTTAGGGTCTATAAAAGTTAGTAACCACATGTAAATTAAATTTGTTTTGTTTCTGAAATTATACAAAATTATATTACTGTATCAATATTTAGTTTTATTTTTTACTTTGTAGGTGAACATATTGTTAGAAATGGAGGAGGTCAGTCTCGATGTTTTTTCGACCCAGAGATTACTGAAGTTCAAAGAGTTTGCTTACATGTAAGAATTTGAGTGAAGTTGTAAGATTAAAGTACAGTTACTTTTGTGTTTGCTGATATAATTTTAAAAACTTATTAAACAGGTTCGTTCTAGCCGGCAAAGAATCCAATATCAAACCAGGGAACTAAGATGATGCTCGAGTAAAAGCGACTATATTCAAGCATCTATTAAGGAGATATGTCCTCCTATTACTATTTATGTAATGAATTTTAATAACGAACATTTTATTTAGGGTTTATCGTGTAACAATTGTCTTTATGTATTTCTGTAGACTTATTTTATTTGATATTTAATTTTATCATTTTACTTAGTTAGTTATTAATGTTATTAAGTTTAAATCATCTTGAAATAAATAAGTCTCATTTATTTACACAATTTAATTCACTAATTTTTTTTAAAAAAAAATCGAGTTTCAAAAATATAAATTAGGTTTGCCTTTATATCTTCCACACCCTTCCCCACAACGCCTTGGCAGTTAAAGTACATCGTATATTTTGCTTTATAAGAATATCTCTATCAGAAGTAAAAAATCATCCACTCTTTCTAATCGATAATTGTCTAAAGTCATGGATTACCCAAGAATCCATAGAGATAAGATGGAAGATTTACGTGACGTTGGTAGATGTTGGGCTATTGATGTGAAGCTTTAGAGTATTTTGAGGCGACCTTCATATGGCGGAGAGAGTATTCATTTGATACTCATGGATCATAAGGTACAATTTCAGAATATGAATTTATTATTTTGTTTTGTTAAATTTTTTATCATATTGATTCTTCTTACATGTTAATTGTTGGGGTCGGTTTTCACCCTCGACAAGTTTACCCACCACCAAAAAGCTAAGCAGTTGTATCTGTGCCAAGCTGGGCATTCTTCGATGGGTTGAGCCCTGTTGAAAAAAGGGGTCGACCCAAGCCGTACTGAGGTAAGAGTTGGGCCGAGCTGCGTCAGAGTATAAGTTGGGCCAAGCAACTGGAGAAGGCGAGATGGCCTGTACTAAACCGGGAGGCAAAGCAATGTCCCAGAACGTGTGGGTCGAGCTGGCTAATGAACCGCGACTAGCAGGTCTAGCTGCGTAAGACGAGGCCCATGTAGAAAGTGCTAGGAAAAATGTTAAGGCGGCGGGCGTGCAAGGCGATAAGGAAAGATTCCGGAAATCTCTCCCGAGATTTCCCCTAGGCGGTTTCTAAAATCTGTATAAATAGTTGACGCACACCTTTCGTTATGTAATTTTTACCAACTTGAGAGCAATAATACCTAAGCAATTTCACAGCAATAAAACCTTCTTTTGATCTTACTGTTCTCGCGAGTAAACCGCTATAATTTTCGGATCCCTATGTCTTCCTTAACAAGTTTTTGGTTGTGCGAGTTTTGGCTCACACAATTTGGCGCCGTCTGTGGGGACTTCAAAACTTTCTGACTTGAGATTGACGAGACCTTAAGATCTAAAGAACATGGCGAGCAACGTATCTGACGACGAAAACAATAACACAACAGCGGCAACGACGCAGAGAAGGATGCTCCACCGAGCACAACGACAACGGCCACCCAGGATCAGGTTGAGGTACGCGGCATGTTAGCAACACTGATGAAGAAGATCGAGGAGCAAGATAAACGGAACGAAGCAATCACGGAGCGACTCAACGCTATGACAGAAAGGCAACATCCAACATGGCGAGCCAGGATCCTCGACCCAACGGACGGAGTACGAAGACATTTCGATTTCTCGACGCCTGCAGGAGCCCTTGGAAACGGCGCAACAAATTCCATGGCTCCACCGATGCTTTACCCTCTCGATGAACAAACTTCAGCAGCCACCCGAGCTAATATGTCTGAACCCCCTCCTCTTCGACGAGGCTCGAGGCAGAGTGGAGAAGAAGAAGGAATCAACGTGATCAATCTGGAAAACAATCAAAATCAGGAAATCCCGAACCCCCAATGGAGCGGCTCGGCTCGTCGTATCAACAGGGAGGAACTCGCTTCCGCACTCAACGAATCCAACTCGAAGGACCCACCGATCCAACCCGTGACGGCAATACAAACCAAGAAGGAGAAGACCCTAGTTGGGCCGAGCAGACAGAATTCAAAGGAGAACCGAGGAGAGGAACAACAAAGAAGACCTGCGCCCAAGCTTTGGAGATGGAGGAGCTGCGAGCCTCCATGGCACGGACAGCGGTAGAAATATGCGCCAATCTCAGGTGCACAACGCGATAAGCACCGCACCAGAAATCGACCGAATGCTTGAGGAGACTCAAAGAACCCCATTCATAGCAAGAATCACAGAGGCTAGAGTCCCAAAACCCGGGAAGGTGAGAATCCCATTTTACGAAGGAACAACCAACCCAAAGGCGCACATCACAGCCTTCTGAATTACCATGGGACGAGCCTTCACAAGGAATGCCTCGAGTCTGACCGAACAGGAGAAGGACGCCGGATACTGTTTTCTGTTCGTAAAAAATCTCAGGGGGGCTGCATTGGAATGTTTTTTCAAGACAGGAGCGCAATTCAATCAACAACTTCTAACATCTCTTCGCTCTGTTTTTGAAACAGTACTCAATGTTCATGGACAGGGGGACATCTGATGCCGACCTATGGACGTTGTCCCAAGGACCAAACGAGCCCCTGAGAGATTACGTGGCAAGGTTTAAAGCGGTCGTATCCAAGGTCAAAGGTATAAGCGACAAAGCTGCACTCGAAGCCCTTAAACGATCCCTATGGTACAAGTCCGATTTTCGTCGAGAAATGGCGCTTAATACGCCAAAAACAATCCAAGACGCGCTTCACCGATCATCCGATTTTGTGGTAAACGAGGAAGAGATGAACAATTTGGACGAACAGTACGAAGCAACGAAGGCAGCTATCAGGAGCTCGCTAATAGCGCGCCCCACCAAAAATAATAATCCCGCGACCAACTCAACGGCGCAACACCCGGAGGAACCTAGGGTTGGAGGTGCCCACAATTATCAAGTAGGCTCAGGACACGGAAGAGGCAAGCTGCGCAACAACTCTTGGATCAGAAAACCTAGCAACTACGACGAAAAGGCGTACTGCAAGTTCCACCAAACTCATGGACACTCAACGGCGAACTGCAGAACCCTGGAAGCAAAGCTCGTGGCTAAACTGGCAGCAGGAGAACTCGAGAACTCGGTAAGTCTTAAAGACCTTGTCTTAACCGAGCCAAAAGAAGGAGCTGCACCCAACGACGCGACCAAACCGACAGACCCGCCTCGAAGGGGAATAGTTCGAAGCATGACAGGCTCGGCGAACCCGAAGAACGACCCGAACCGAGACAAAGGATCAACATGATCATGGGGGGGAGATCGCAGTACTACCAGGACACCGTTTCTTTCATTAAAGCCTACCAACGGAAGGCTGAGGCAAAAGAAAACTCGACAGAACCAACCGACTACCCTAACACGGTCATATCATTCGCCGAGGAAGAAACATCAGGAATTGATAGACCGCATACCGACCCGCTAGTAATCGAGCTCATAATCAGACACCACGACATGGCTCGCGTGTTGCTCGATACGGGGAGTTCAGTTGATGTCATATTTCGAGAGACACTCAAGAGGATGGGGATTGACCTTACTGGATTGTCTGAGGTGACAGCAACCCCAAAGCCGCTTACTGGATATTCAGGGGAATCGTCGAGTTCTCAGTAGCCGACCAACCAGCCATCTATAACGTACTCATGGGAACACCATGGATTAATGCAATGAGAGCGATCTCGTCGACCTATCATCTCTGCCTTAAATTCCCCACCCCAACTGGCGTCAAGACAATATGGGGAAACCAGAAAGAATCAAGGATGTGTTTCCTGACCGAGCACAAGCTGCGAAACCCCATCAGTGATGTGCACGCCGACATAGACTGCAAGAAGCTGAAAATAGACCGAGAGCCCGAGCGCGAGCTCTCCAAACTCTTATAGCAATTACAGATTGCGGAGAGTTGCAAAACCCGCGCCGAGCCAACAAGCGATCAAGTGGATTTGGTGTGCATAGACGAGGCTCATCCGCATATGTGCGTCGCGATCGGAGCCAATCTCGGCAAACCCTTAAAGAATGAACTACTGGCTTTCCTCAAAGAAAACATCAACACTTTCGCATGGAGCGCGGAGGATATGCCTGAGATAAGCATCGACATAGCTCGTCACGAACTTAATGTAGACCCCACCTTCAAGCCGATCAAACAGAAAAGGAGGAAGCTCGGCCCGGAAAGAGCCAAAGCCATAAACGACAAAGTAGAAAGGCTGCTCAAGGTAGGATCAATCTCTGAAGCAAAGTATCCAGACTGGCTTGCCAACCCTGTAGTCGTAAAGAAGAAGAATGGCAAATGGCGGGTCTGCGTAGACTTCACAGATCTCAACAAGGCGTGTTCAAAAGATAGTTTCCCGTTACCACACATTGATCAGCTCGTAAAAGCCACGGCCGGTAATAGGCTACTAACGTTTATCGACGCATTCTCAGGATACAATCAGAGATCTTCATGCATACCGATGACAGGAAAAAAACAGCATTCATAAAAGGTCGCGAATATACTGCTATAAGGTCATGCCATTCGGGCTTACAATTTGCCGGAACAACGTACTGATATACTCATATTTTGTCATGTTTAGGATTGCATTTTTGTCCAAATATTGAGTCTCATGCATACATTTAGCTAGTTTTATTAGAGTTTGTCTTTGGTTCTAGCTTTGTTTAAGAATTGCATTAGGTCCTAGAGTGTCCTGCATTTTTGGGATATTTTCAGGTCATTTGGAGGATTTTTGGAGTAACTTGGAGCTGGGATCATGGAGGAACCCTTACCTGTGTACAGCAACTCGGACGGATGGTTTGGTGCCGACGAGACCCCTACTTTGATCGCGTGAGACGAAGGACTTGCACTACGATTCAACCTCCAGTGTTTTCATCAAATATCAAGATAATTGAGTTTAGATTTCCGAACAGTTAGAATCAATGAATTTGGACCAGCGAGCTGAGAGATACGGCCACCGGAAGGCAGACCTGTCTCGTATCCGTTCCGGAGCAATCCCATTCGTCTGGAAAGATCGCCTGTCCGGGGAGTCTTAACATCCGATTCAGATTACATAGTCTTCATAAAAGTTGGAGATGAGCAGGCCACGGATCCAGAACAGGTGGAAAAATTCGATTTGGAGTCGTGAGCAGAGAGTTAAGCTCACCGGAAGATGCACCTGTCTTGGTACAGTTTCAAGACCGGTCCGATGAGTTACAAAAATTGCATGGGACGATGCCTTTCCATTCTGATTCAGTTGCCGGGGTCTTCATCAAGATTTGAGATCTTTGAGTGCGCTGTCCAGAACAGTGAGATCATCCAGTTTGGAGTTATTTCCTGAAAGATACCGTCTCCGGAGTAAACACTGGTCCAAGAGCTTTTCTTTGATCGTTTCAATGCACTGCAGAGATGAGCTATCCGGGGAACCTTCCACTTCCCAAGCGCTGATGGTTTTTTCACCAAAGTTGGAGCTAAGTGAGTTATCTGTCTACTGGAGCTGGAAAATCTGGATTCTGAACAGCGGTCAGGAAGTTGTGATGGTTTATGTATGGTGAGTTCCTTGACACCGGGAAGACTGTGCTCAGTGTTGAAACTTACCTTGAGAGTTCTGTGCTTAAAGATCAACACCGACTCCCACACCAACCAAAGGTACCTTGATGTATTTTCCACTCGTTCAACACTTCAGCAGCACCGGGCATAACATCGTCCAAAAGCTGACAGTGCATTTCCACCCGTTCCAGCTAAAACTCCAGCACCAACCACAACATCGGAGAAGAGCACCTCGGTGTAGTTTGCTCCATTTAACCAGTTCATCCACACCGGCCTCCACACCGGCGCTTTGAACCTCAGTGTTTAACCCAGCGAACCAACCTTTTCACAGCATCGGCCAAGACATCGGCCAGAAGCATGCCGGTGCCAGCTCCATCGTCGAACCCACACTTTCAACACCAGCCATAACATCGACTTTACAGGCCCCAGTGCTAGCATCCACGTCCAATACAGGCTTTACAACACATCCACATCGAGTACAACATCGGCCAAGTGAACCTCAGTGTAGATGTGTTGGCGTTTTTAAGTGTTTTCTCTCTTGGTCAACACCCGGTTTGTCCCGGGTTGACCAGAGACCTAGGGGAGGACTATAAATACTTTTTTAGGGTTTTACCATAAGAACCAAGCTTTATTCCTTTTGTTTCTTTGCCTCTTTTGTAAAAGACTCCTTTAAGAAGAGAAATATCTCCCTTTTTGAGTTTTAATCAGGAAAGAATCAGAGATGTATGTGTTTAAGGCTGCAAATCCATCATCATCCATCTTTCCCTTCTCCATTTCTAATCATTAATCATGCCAATCTTCTCAACTTGCAAAGGTTTAAGAGAGATTATTATGATTAGTGAGTAGTCACCTTAATGAGGTTCTAGATGTGTAGGTTAGGGTGCTAAAGTGTTAGATTAGGGATGCTTAGGGCTAGATTCATGATTTCATCTCTCTAAATAGCTGATCTCTAGGCTAGATCCATACACATCATATGTGGTCTAGATCTTAGGCATTTCATGCACCAAAAGTGTTTGTTTAAATGCCTGAAAGGGCTATGTTAGAGATCTTTGCATTTAATGCCATGATGATGTTTGTTAATTGCTTAGATGATCTTTTAGAACTGCTTCTTAATGCTCATTGATTCATATTTCACAAATGATGATTTTGTTTGAAAATGGATTAGTGTAGAGGTTAATGCCTTCATGAGAGGATTAATCTAGATTAGAGTTCTAAATCATTTGATTCATGTCTCATCATTGTCATTAGCATTTCTAGTTTAGCACCAAAGCACCCTAGGCAACTATCATGTCTAGAATCTCATGCTTCCATCATCTCATTTGCTTAGTTCTTGTTTGATCATTTGCTTAGTTATCAATTTTGTTTTAAGTTCTTAGTTGTCATTAGTCAATCAAAACCTCATCTGTTTACTTGAATTGAGAAACTGATCATATAGCTTAGTGTCTATCACCACATTCTTGGATTGACATCCTCTTTTTAACTACTTTGACAAGGGGATCGATAGCCCTAAGACCCAAAAAGTCTTGTTTATCAAGTACTTATTTTTTGTTTGGTTTGTTTAGCATTAGGCTCTGATCTGTTCTAAGACCCAAAGTGTGGTTTGTTTAGCATTAGGCTCTGATCTGTTCTTGAGATCAAGTACTTATTTTTTGTTTTTACTGATTACTTTCAAGCTCTATTTTTGATTTCAGGTGTATGAACACCAGGTCCAGGTCAAGAAGCTGTGGTCCACCTTTCCCTCTAAACGACAACATCAATCTTTTGGTTCCAAGAAGGAGAAGGGATAGGCATGGAAGACATACTGATCGGGCTGATATGGAAGATCAGAGACAGCATATGGTTGACATTGAGCCGCAGGTTCAAGAGGGGCAACAGGCTTAGGTGCAGCAGGGTAATGGAGTTGGTAATGCCGCTGGTAATGGAGCTGGTAATGCAGCTGGTAATGGAGCAGGTCATGGGTTCCATCAGGGTAATACAGCTGGTAATGGAGCTGGTAATGGGTTCTATCAGGGTAATGTTCCGCAGGAACAGGTGCATCAACAGCAAGCTTATGTCCACCAGGGACAAGCTCCAGCTCATCAGCAAAAGCACCAGGCCAATGTACAGCAAAGAAAACAAGCTCACCACCAACAGCCCTTCCAAAACAAACCAAGGAGATATGAGCAGCCACAGGTCTATGTTGGAGAGAATGACAGGGCCAATGCTCATCAGTATGGAGCAGGGATTCAAGCACCACCTGTGAAAAACAACAATTTTGAAGTGAAGGCATCCTTACTGAATATGGTCCAAAACTCCAAGTTCCATGGATTGGCAATGGAAGATCCTTTGGAACACTTGGACCAATTTGATAAAGTTTGTGACTTGACAAAGATAAATGGAGTATCTGAGGACAGCTTCAAGCTCAGATTATTCCCCTTCAGTCTTGGTGACAAGGCCCACCAATGGGAGAAGAATCTTCCAAGAGGCTCCATTCAAACTTGGGAGCAATGCAAGCAGGCATTTCTGTCTAAGTTCTTCTCAACTTCCAGAACAGCAAAGCTAAGAAACCAAATCTTCAGCTTCACTCAACATAGCAATGAGAGTTTTGGTGAAGTATATGAGAGCTACACTAACCAGTGCCCACACCATGGGTATAATGAGGCTTCTCTTCTCAGCACACTTTATAGAGGGGCTCTTCCCAAGATTAGGAACCAGATGGATACTGCATCAAATGGAAACTTTCTAGGGAAGGAGATTCATGCTGCTTTAGAGCTGGTTGAGAACTTAGCAATGAGCAATGATACATATGGAGAAGACTTTGATAGAGCCAATAGGAGTGAGAGTTCAAGCAGGGATCAAAGGTATGAGAAGGACTTTAAAACACTTGAAAGCAAGCTGGACAAGGTGTTATTGGCCACTTAAAAGCCAATGCACTTTGTAGGAGAGTATGAGGAACCTTCCCAATGCTTTGAGAACATCAGTGAAGAGGGTCTTACTCAGGAAGAGCTAAACTATATTGGGAATCAGAGGTTCCAAAGATATCAGTATGCCAATGCCAATCAGAACCTCTCTTACAGGAATCCCAATGTAGCCAACCCACAAGACCAAGTTTACCCTACCTCTCAAGCTCCACAGAATTTTGTTCCCCAGAACAACTTTCAAGGGTCTTTTCAACCAAAAAATCAGTTTGTTCAGAATCAGGGTTACAGTCAGCATCAGAAACCACTTCAGAGTTCTGGTTTCAGTTCACAGCAGCAACTAAAGGCACCACCAGGGTTTGGTCCACCACAGTTCCAGCAGCAGGCGCCGGTTCATCATCAGTGATAACACCGTATTTTGACTACTTTTATGGATCGATTTGAAATACCTTTTCTATGTTTGTAATTGCTTTCAAGTACTTTTATTACGTTTTTCTAGTATTTGTAATTCCAAGACTCTTTTCAGGAAATTTAGGGAAAAGCTTAACAAAATGGATAGAAGACCAGATTTTTAGCTCAGAGTCAAACCGTCAGAATTACACCCGCGATTGAAGGCCTTCTCACCGTTTGATCCAGCTCAAATTTCGAGATCTCAAAGATGGAAGTATCAGCTTTCGAGCACACTTTACAGCTTGACAATCCAACGGTTCAATCAAAAGATACGCGAAGAGCAAGATGTCCCGTAAACAAGCCGGCAAGCTTTTCCACCCGCGACCAACACGCTATTCCGCGCGGTCACAAGCATCCTGACCGCGGCCAGCCATCCATTCCCCGTCACGCACATCCCGACCGTGACCAGCTTACTCCGAGTTTGAAGACCTATTTCTGAAGCCCGTATCATTTTCCCAGCCTCAATTCCGGAACCCTAGACACCAGAGAGAATTGGATACTATAAATACATATCATTTAGGTCGTTTTTAAAGAGAGAAGAAGAGAGACGAAATACTTTACAGAAATTTTACTTTAAGCTTTGTTTTTAGGTTTTAGGGAGAGAGAGATCTATCTCTTGAACCCTTGTTCTCTTTTTCAATTTCGGTTTTTGTTCTACTTTTTAATACTATGTTTTTGATTTCTTTCATAATGTCTGAGTAGTTTTTTTGTTGGGTCTAAGGGATTTTTGATGGGGATATATATGTTTGGTGAGGATTCCATGAGCTATTGAGCCGAGTCTTAGAACTTTTTCTTCTGAATTCATTTTGACTGCATGAGAGTAGCGTCATGAACTACAATCTGATCTAGATGCTTGGTGACACGAAAGTGTTCATCCGGTGTCAGATCTAGTTTGGGAGAGCAAAACAAACATAGGAGTGGAAACCTACCTATGGGCGATTTGTCAATTCTGACGAGTCTTAAACATAATGCACCTCTTCTTTTCCAGGGCCAGAGTGGAAACCTACTGGTCAGGGTTGAGAGAGATAGTTGTCTATGACTACGACAGTGGCGTATTCATACGTCCGTGACTCCAGTTCGAAAAGTTTAAGCTAAGATCTTATCAAATTTACTCTCTAGCAATGTTTTGAATCGTTCATACCCCTGAGAAACTTCCCTAAACCCCAGCGCCTTTTTTCCATAGATTTACACCGATTTTTATTTAAGCTTTAGTCTAGTATCTTTACTCTTTCAATCGATTGTCATTTAAGCAATTAGGTTTAGCCGTTTTTTCGTTTTTACTCTTTTTCGTTAAGTTTAGTTATTAGGTCATTTTAATTACCGTATTTTCTCTTTAAGATTCGTTTTTACGTTTTAAACACACCCCAAAAACCCTCACAAAACTTGCCTGGTTCTAGACTTCCTTACTTAATATTTCTTTCAAAGGCTTTTGCAGGAAATATCCTCCTTCCCTGTGGATTCGATCCCTAAGTACTAAAATCGATCAGCTGTGCAATTGCGGCTATTGATTTCATTTAGTGTAAAACTTGACACCCTCATCGCGACACCCCACATCAAGTTTTTGGCGCCGTTTCCGGGGACGGCACGCGTTTTCTTTTCTGCAAAACCCTAAGAAAGGTTGGTAAATCGACTCTAGAACCCCTTTTTCTGCATATTTCCATTTTTCGGTTATTTTGTTTCCATTCCCAAAGCAATAGATCCTATAAATCGAAATCCCTACTATGAGGGAGGTTTTTACAACACTCCTCAAGCCACCAGACGCAGAGAGAAGCAGTACCTACGCGATCGTTACGAAGAAGTTCAAACCGAAGACTACAGAATGTTCCTGAACGAGCCCTACGTACCTCCAATGGTAAACCCTAGACCTCCTGTTCATCGTCCGCCTCACCAAGATGAAAACATCCGGCACACTCACCGATTGAGTCAGCTAGAAACGGTGGTCATCACTTAATGGCAGCTCATGCCGCATCAAGAACCGCATTCCACGAGAAAATTGACAACATGTCAACTCACTTTAACAAAAAGCTTGAAGATCTTTCTGCTCAAGTTAAAACCATCGAGACTCAAGCAACCAAAGATGCTGAGACTATCAAGGAGAGGATAGAAGCAGTTGAAGGACGAGTCGGAGAGAACGAAGTTAGCATTGGCAAAGCCAGTGGAAACATCCGCACCTTAGAGGTCAAGCTCGATGAAGCAGAAGAAACTATTAACAACCATAACAACCAAACCTACTCCTACGTGGAAGACATTTGGGATGGAGTACACAAGGTTCAAGACAAAGCAGAAGAAATCGACTCAATCGTGGACAAAGTAGTCTATGGCCTTGGTGAAGTCAAAGAGAAGGTCGAAAAGCTTATGCAAGGACTTGAAACAAACGGTTCGACGCTTCCCATCAAAGATCTTGACCTAAAAGAAGAGGAAATAGAGTTGGAAGATCCAAAAATCAGTTTAGATGGCAAAGGAGAAGATGAAACAGCTGAACCATCTCGGAGTCTCCTTCCTGCGGTCGGGATTCCCGCGACCGCGGCCAACCACCCTCGAGCCGCGGTCGTGAGCCTCCTACCCGCGGAAAATAGTCGGTCAGATTCGCTTCAGCCCTTTTCTATTCTTACAGGTCAATGTTCATTTGGTGAACCTGCTGGGATGGTCAAGACACCTTTTCTTGAGCAAACAGTGTACGCCATCAGCTCCAAAACATCTTGAGACGAAGATGAGGTATTTCCCTGCAACATACTCTTAGCATATGAAGATGAATATGAAGGGCAATATCTCGAGGACGAAGACTATCGTCTGTTCATAGAAGGAGGCAATCCAGACAAATTGTTGGAATTAAGCGCACCAATCTCCAGGGAGAGACTTATTGAATTCAACATGTTTGTGAAATCGATCCCTATTTATACAGGTTTCGATGATATATGGCATCTTGGTTGTTTTCAAGCTTTCTTTAGGTACAGCAAGGAGACAAAAGAGGATATCCAAACTTTTGGGAGGGCCAGACGCCTGACTTTTCCCAGGACATCACCTGATGCTGCAATTTATTCAATCCACCTTCAAAGACCCGAAGACTGCAGCTACTATACCAACAAAATCAGCAAGGAAAAGCTTGACGAATTCAATGATGTAGTTCAAAATTTACCTGAAGGAATCACCTTTGCCAGAGCTTGCAAAGACTTCATAATAGGCCATTACTTCTGTGAGAGCAAGGAACCAATCCCTGAAATAGAAGACTTGTTCAATCATGCCAGAAGAGGTAAACCTGTTCGAACACCTCACAAAATCGAAGGTGCATGTCAGTTTCTCATCTCTTGTTCTATTAGAGGTGAAATGCTTAAAAATGTGCTTTGTGATTTTGGAGCTTGTCTTAACATGATGTCCAACGCAGTTGCTTTGAGACTTGGTATTAAGCACCTGCGCAGGACTAGAGCAAAGATTAGTCTAGCTGATGATTCCAATGCAACGCCTCAAGGAATAGCTCATGACATTCCTTTGAGAATAGGAGATTGCATCGTGCCTGTCGACTTCTACATTGTCGAAACGAGAGACGCAACACATCCAGTGATTCTCGGATGGTCTTTTCTACCAACTTCCGGAGCTATAATGAACTGGCCAAACCGGAGGATTTCATTTGCTAATATCGACAAAGATGTCTTCGCAGAAGCTGTCCCATACAACAGCAAAACATGAAAACGTTCTGCAACAGAAGAGTTTGAAGAAGAGCTTTGGAGTGACGAAGAACCTGCTAGGCAAAGCAAGGAGATGTCGAAAAAGTCTTGTCTCAGGACAAGATCTTCTTCATTGGACTAAGCCACGTCCAACACCAAAAGTCGAGCTAAACGACTTAAAACAAAAGCGCTTAATGGGAGGCAATCCATTTAGGTATTGTTTTCTTTAGGATTTTTCTTTCTTTTTCCATTGATCTTTTTTTTTTTGCTTAGTTTCAGGTGGTTCTTATAAAACAAAAAAGCCAAAAAAATTAAAAAAAACAGAAAAGACCAAAAAGAAGGATGATCCCTGACTGCTCGGCCCAGCAGGAACCAAGGAGAAGCAGGAAACATGCCGCGATATAAGCCCCCGCGGTCGCAGGCGTTCTGACCATGGGAAACAGCTCCTCGACTGCGGCCGCGTCTTTCTGACCGCGGCCGAGCACCGGTTTACCGCGGTCGCGTGACCTCTGACCGCGGCAGATGGTCGTTGAGACGAAACCCGACCCCAAAACACCCACTTCACCTTATTCCACCTCACCAGTCCCCATTCCACCTCATTCATCACTTCCCACCACCTTCATCACCACCTATCACCTTCATCACCACCTATCACCAAACCTCTTCGAATGAATCCGGTCCATCACCACCAGTATCCCGGATCCAGGTAAGTTCTCTTTGGCCTTACCAATTCGATTATCTATGCATTTTTCTCATCCAATCTCGACTTGTTTCACACTGAGGACAGTGTGATTTAAGTCTGGGAGAGGATTTCATCCCTTTCTAACCACTTTTATTTCATGAGTCTTGCATTATCTACACTTTTTGCATTTTCCTTAAAGTTTTTCAAAATTGGTTTTCAAAACAAAATACGTTTTCAAGGGAATGGTGAACATGAATCAATGATAGTTGACTGTGTGCTCTTAGACTGTTCCTAGTGACATGCTCATTCATGATTTAGGACTAGACTAGGCGGTAGCTAAACACATTTGAAACGATGTACCCCAGAGGAATTTGAATGATTTCGATTTAGATGAAGGAATACACTATCTCTGTTTTATTTGGACTTAATTTGGACTTAATTTTGCTCATTGAAGCATTAGACCATGCAGGGAAACGATTCATACATTCAGGACTCCTTTACTCTTTTTACCACTCTCTGTTGATCCTGAATGGCTAGTTCATCTTTAGCTACTTCCCCACCTTAACCAATCCTCTTTCAAACCACACGCACTCTTGTTTTCATCGTCTTATATGCAGATATGTGTAAAAACGTTGGAGAGAAAGAGGAACGACGTAGTTTTCAGTCACCAAAGACAGAGACCTGCGATTTGCCGGAAAAGTTCCCGGAAGGATTCAACACAAGAGAAAGCTCAGTTTGCCTTAGAAAAATCTCAAATTTTGGTACAATCTCGTCCTCTAGTCTCTCTCTCTTTAAAAGGCATTTCCTTCCCAAACAAAAAAAAAATAAAAAAATAATAAAAAAACAATCCGAAAATAAGAAAGGAAAGGAAATAAAAGCCTTAGAGAGTGTAGAGAGGTCGAATTTTAAGTCCCAAGGTCGAATTTTAAGTCCCAGAGTTCGATTTTATGGAGTTTTGGAGATCATTTTTTGATTCGCGGAAAGAATCTAAGTCTGGGGGAATAGCTGTTCACAGCAAAGGAGGAAGGATTATGCAACAACATTTGGCAAGGAGAAGTGACTGAAAATTGCGGTCATCAACAGGTTCTTATCTCTCTTGCGGTTTTGCATATTATCTTGCATCCTCCAGATTCATTAGGCAACCCGAAACACTTTAACTCCACCACTTAAACAGCCTTTTAATGCCAAACGCCGTCTACCCTGGATGATATCTTTAATGAGAACTCACTATTGAACTTAATGAATGTAGAGAGCTAGTTGACTGGAATCAAGATTTAGATTGTTTAAGTTTTGCATAACGGAAAAAGTGGACTAGTATCTTTTGTGTATTGGTGAGAATTTTCTAGACTAAGTTGTGGATTGATGAACAATCTTTGATCCTAGTTTAGGAGTTCAAGTCTCTGAGATTTGTGCATTTCCTATTTTTGTTTTCACTTAACCAGTTTAGACTTTTGCTTTGTTTGAGGACAAACAAAGGTTTAAGTCTGGGGGAGTTGATAACACCGTATTTGGACACTTTTATGGATCGATTTGAAATACCTTTTCTATGTTTGTAATTGCTTTCAAGTACTTTTATTACGTTGTTCTAGTATTTGTAATTCTAAGACTCTTTTCAGGAAATTTAGGGAAAAGCTTAACAAAATGGATAGAAGACCAGATTTTTAGCTCAGAGTCAAACCATCAGAATTTCACCCGCGATTGAAGGCCTTCTCACCGTCTGATCCAGCTCAAATTTGGAGATCTCAAAGATGGAAGTATCAGCTTTCGAGCACACTTTACAACTTGACAACGGTTCAATCAAAAGATACGCGAAGAGCAAGATGTCCCGTAAACCAGCCGGCAAGCGTTTCCACCCGCGGCCAACAGGCCATTCCGCGCGGTCACAAGCATCCCGACCGCGGCCAGCCATCCATTCCCCGTCACGCACATCCCGACCGGGACCAGCTTACTCCGAGTTTGAAGACCTATTTCTGAAGCCCGTATCAATTTCCCAGCCTCAATTCCGGAACCCTAGACACCAGAGAGAATTAGATACTATAAATACATATCATTTAGGTCGTTTTTAAAGAGAGAAGAAGAGAGACGAAATACTTTACAGAAATTTTACTTTAAGCTTTGTTTTTAGGTTTTAGGGAGAGAGAGATCTATCTCTTGAACCCTTGTTCTCTTTTTCAATTTCGGTTTTTGTTCTACTTTTTAATACTATGTTTTTGATTTCTTTCATTATGTCTAAGTAGTTTTATTGTTTGGTCTAAGGGATTTTTGATGGGGATATATATGTTCGGTGAGGATTCCATGAGCTATTGAGCCGAATCTTAGAACTTTTTCTTTTGAATTCGTTTTGACTGCATGAGAGTAGCGTCATGAACTACAATCTGATCCAGATGCTTGGTGACACGAAAGTGTTCATCCGGTGTCAGATCTAGTTTGGGAGAGCAAAACAAACATAGGAGTGGAAACCTACCTATGGGCGATTTGTGAATGCTGACGAGTCTTAAACATAATGCACCTCTTCTTTTCGAGGGCCAGAGTGGAAACCTACTGGTCAGGGTTGAGAGAGAAAGTTGTCTATGATCACGACAGTGGCGTATTCATACGTCCGTGACTCCAGTTTGAAAAGTTTAAGCTAAGATCTTATCAAATTTACTCTCTAGCAATGTTTTGAATCGTTCATACCCCTGAGAAACTTCCCTGAACCCCAGCGCCTTTTTTCCATAGATTTACACCGATTTTTATTTAAGCTTTAGTCTAGTATCTTTACTCTTTCAATCGATTTTCATTTAAGCAATTACGTTTAGCCGTTTTTCCATTTTTACTCGTTTTCGTTAAGTTTAGTTATTAAGTCATTTTAATTACCGTATTTTCTCTTTAAGATTCGTTTTTAAGTTTTAAACACACCCCCAAAACCCTCACAAAACTCGCCTTGTTCTAGACTTCCTTACTTTATATTTCTTTCAAAGGCTTTTGCAGGAAAGATCCTCCTTCCCTGTGGATTCGATCCCTAAGTATTACAATCGACCAGCTGTGCACTTACGGCTATTGATTTCATTTAAGGTAAAACTTGACACCCTCATCGCGACACACCACATCAATAAGTTTCAGTCAGCACCTGTTCACCAGCAGCCACAGATGGGGTCAGATATGGTTGGGATTTGATAGGATCCTAGGTGTGAGGATCAAGCCCGGGAATGCTCCCCAATGGTTGTGACGAGTTGAGTGTGATATTTGATGATGTGCGGAATGAAATAGTGTAAGATGGATCCGTGAATAATGATGAAACTTGGTGGAAGTGCCTTGATACTTCTAAGAGATATGAAAGGTCTCTTAGACTATCAACATATTGATATGCCTGTAATGAAAGGATAAAGATCCGAATTTACTAAACAAGCTTGATCAAACAATTTAGAGAAAAAGTTTTAGAATAAAAGGTTTAATAAATGAAAGAAAGGAGAAAGAGTAATACATATAGAGTTTCCCACGCCTAGAAAATGACAAAGACAATTAATGACTAATTGAAACTCTAAACTCAAGTTTTAATTCAAATATTGGCTCCTCCTCTTCCTTGGACGAATTTGGTGAGTAAAATGGGTTGGGTTTCATCAAGAGGCCTCTTATTATAGTGTTGTGAACAAGCCTCATTAAAAACCTTGTTTGGAAAACCCAATGGGACAAAACCAAACGAAGGGAAAAATGCACAAGTCACAACACCTCTCTTGATGAACTCTTAAGTGGTTTGGATCACAATCAGTGTAGTTGGATTAGCACACTTAAGATTGCCCTGAATAGAGTGTAGTAGCTTGTGAAATGCTTGCTTGAATTTTATTGCCTTTGATCTTGTCATTGGGCCGGGAGGAAGGTATAAGTCATGATCTTCTTCTCCATTTACTTCCTCAGGTTCCAGCTGCTCCTTGTCTCCCTCTTTAGCTTCGGTAACCTCTGGTTCAAGCTCTCCCTCTTCTCGATTAGCTTCTTCAGTTCCAAGGCCGGCCATGATCATATTTTCCTCTCCCACTTGAAAAGGATTTGACCTCAAATCTGTATCTTCTGCAAGAAAAGGAACTAAATCAGAAACATTGAAGCTTGAACTCACAGAATACTTACCTTGAAGATTCAGCTGGTAGGCATTGTTATTGATTTTCTTGATGATCTTGAATGGCCCATCAATTCGTGGCATGAGCTTATACTTCCTTTCATTGGGAAATCTGTCTTTCCTTAGATAAATCCACACCATGTCTCCTTCTTCAAAGACCACTTCCTTTCTGCCTTTGTTGGCGTGCTTGGTATAGTATTTTGTCTTGTTGTCAATGTTGATACATGCCTTTTCATGGATCTGCTTTACAAGTTCTGCCTTTTTCTTTCCATCCAAACTAACTTTTTCACTCAAAGGTAAAGGCATTAGATCCAAAGGTGAGATGGGGTTGAACCCCTAAACAATCTCAAATGGGGAAAACTTAGATGCAGAATGCTTAGCATGATTATAAGCGAATTCTACATGTGGTAAACATTCTTCCCAAGTTTTAAGGTTCTTTTTAATCAATGCACGCAACAAAGTAGAAAAGGTCCTATTAACCACTTCAGTTTGACCATATGATTGCGGATGACATGTAGTAGAGAAAAGCAACTTAGTTCCTAACTTAGACCAGAGAGTTTTCCAAAAGAAACTAAGGAACTTAGCATCTCTATCAGAAACTATAGTTCTAGGCATGCCATGAAATATCACAATATCTCTAAAGAACAACTTAGCAACGTTCATAGCATCATCAGCTTTGTTACATGGAATGAAATGAGCCATCTTAGAGAATCTATCTACAACCACAAAAATAGAATATTTTCCTATCTTAGTCCTAGACAAACCAACAACAAAGTCCATAGAAATATCATGCCATGGATGCAAAGGAATAGGCAAAGGAGTATACAGACCGTGGGGTTGTTTCTTAGCCTTAGCTTGCTTGCAATAACACAACTTTCACATGCTTTTTCGATATCTTTCTTCATATGTGGCCAATAAAAGTGCTCTTGGACTGTACTCAGAGTTTTGGCAACGCTAAAATGACCCATTAGTCCACCTGCGTGAGCTTCTTTGACAAAGAGATCTCTAATAGAAGAGTTAGGCACACATAAACGACTTTCATAGAATAGAAAGTCATCAACCCTATAGTATTTTCCACTTCCAAACTTCTCACACGAAGCGTATATATCTTTAAAGTCAGCATCAGTAGGATAGAGACTCTTGATATGTTCGAAACCGAGTAGCTTAGTCTCTAGAGAGTTCAAGAGAACATACCTGCGAGATAATGCATCTGCAACAACATTATCTTTACCTTTCTTGTATTTGACGACATATGGAAAAGTTTCAATGAGCATGTCTTTTGTTTAGCTTATGTTGAGCCTTGAGGTATTTGAGAGACTTGTGATCAGTGTGAATGGCAAACTCCTTAGGCCAGAGATAATGTTGCCATGTTTGGAGAGCTCTCACAAGCGCATAAAGCTCCTTGTCATATGTAGGATAATTCAATGTAGCTCCTCCAAGTTTCTCACTAAAGAATGCAATAGGCCTTTTCTCCTGCATACGAACAGCACCAATACCAATTCCTGAGGCATCACATTCTATTTCAAAAGTTTTACTAAAGTCAGGGAGAGATAGCACCGAGAATGAGTGAGTTTGTCCTTTAAAGTTTGAAAGACTTCTTCCTGAGCTTGCTCCCATTTAAATCCCACGTTTTTCTTGATAATCTCGGTGAGTGGGGCTGCTAAAGTGCTAAAGTCTTTGACAAACTCCTATAGAACCCCGCAAGTCCATGAAAACTTCTCACTTCTCCAACAGATTTTAGACTTGGCCAATCTTTGATGGCTTTAACCTTTTCCTCGTCAACCTTGATTCCATCTGCACTCACAACAAATCCTAAAAAGACAAGATTATCTGTTCCAAAAGTGCATTTCTTTAGATTAGCATACAAGGTTTCCTTCCTAAGCACTTCTAAGACCTTCCTAAGATGTTCTACATGCTCTTCTAAACTTTTGCTGTAAATCAAGATATCATCAAAGTATACCACAACAAAATGACCTATATAAGCCCTAAGAACATGGTTCATTAGCCTCATAAACGTGTTAGAGGCATTGATTAATCCAAAAGGCATGACTAACCATTCATATAACCCTTGTTTAGTCTTAAAAACAGTTTTCCATTCATCACCCTCTTTCATTCTAATCTGATGATATCCACTTTAAGATCTACCTTAGAAAAGACGCTAGAGCCATGCAACTCATCAAGCATATCATCTAATCTAGGTATAGGATGTCGATACTTTACCGTGATATTGTTGATGGCTCTGCAATCTACACACATTCTCCAACTACCATCTTTCTTTGGCACAAGCAAGACCGGTACTGCGCATGGGTTCATACTCTCACGGCTATGTCCTTTTTCCATGAGCTCAGTAACTTGCCTCTGAAGTTATTTGGTCTCCACAGGATTGGTCCTATAAGCCGGCTTGTTTGGGAGAGAAGCTCTGTTGGGGTCGGTTTCCACTCCAAGCGGATAAACCATCCCGAGGATGATCAAGTATCAGAGAAAACCGGTTGGCAGGAGAACTCAATTGTGGGCCGAGCTCTCACATGAGAAAGGTGGGCCGAGCCGTGCTCGACATTACAAACGGGCCGAGCCGTGAAGAGGAACAAGTAGGCCGAGCTGCGGGAAGGATGTTCAGTGGGCCGAGCTGTGAAAGGGAGCGAACGGGCCGAGCTGTGCAAGAAAGCGAGTGGGCCGAGCTGCATAAGAAGGAGAATGGGCCGAACCACTTCCTTCCACAATTGGGCCGAGCCAAGGCCTTGAGAGACGAAGCCCATAGAAACCCTAGGCGAAATATGAAGGCGGTGAGCCGCACGAGGCGATAAGGAAATATTCCGAAAATCTCTCCCGAGATTCTCGGCTATGCGGTTCAGAGAATTAGTATAAATAGACGATGTATACAATTCATTCTGTAACTTTTCGTAACCCTAAGCAATAAGATCTGAACACTTTCACAGCAATTAAAACTCTCTTTTGATCTTACCGTTCTTGCGATTACCCTAGAAATTTCGGTTCCCTTAGTTTTTCCTTACAAATTTTTGGTTGTGCGAGTTTTGGCTCACACAATTTGGCGCCGTCTGTGGGGACTCAAAACTTTCTTACTCTAAATCGACAAGACTTTAAGATCCGAAGAACATGGCAAGCAACACCCTTGACGATAACAACAACAACAATAACGGCACGGAGAAGGACGCTCCAGCATCAGGCACAACGACGGCAACGACCGAAACCCAAGAGGAGATGTGAAACATGATGACCGCGTTGATGAAGAAAATCGACGAGCAGGACAAAAGAAACGAGTCGATTACGGAGAGGCTCAACGCGATGGCGGCTGAGCGACAACACCCAACTTGGAGAGCCAGAATTCCCGACCCGATGGATGGAATCCGGAGACGCTTCGATTTCTCAACGCCTGCAGAGGCCTCGGGGAGCGGCGCGAGAAACCCCTTGGCTCCACCAATGTTTCGTCCCCTCGGAGAACAGACCCCCGCGGCAACCCGAGTCAACATGACCGAGCCGCCTCCACTCCGTCGGAACCCAAGGCGACAAGCCGGCGAAGAGGAGAATGACGCGATTGATGTGGACGCCCAGCAGAACGATGGAACCACAAACTCGCAACAGAACGGCTCGGCTCAGCGAATAAGCCAAGAAGAGCTCGCCTCAGCACTAAACGGCACCCGACGACAACCTGACGAGTGTCGCGAAGACGAGCCAAGGAGAGAAGTGCGGGAGCGACTTCCCCAATCAAAGGGAATGACTCACGCGCAAACCCTTGAAATCAAAGAGCTGCGAGCCTCAATGGCTCGGACAGTAGCCGAGATACGCGCCATGAAGTCTCAAGTGCACAACGCGACGAGTGCCGCGCCCGAGATCGATCGGATGCTTGAAGAAACTCAGAGAACACCATTCACGGCAATAATCACGGAGGCTAGGATTCCCGAGCCCGGGAAGGTGAGAATCCCGTTCTATAAAGGAACAACCGATCCGAAAGCACACATCACAGCGTTTCGGATAGCGATGGGACGAGGTTTCACAAAGAACGCTGCCAAACTGACCGAGCGGGATGTGGATGCCGGATATTGCTTGCTATTCGTGGAACATCTCAAGGGAGCCGCGCTTGAGTGGTTTTCGAGGCAGGAGCGCAATTCAATCGGCAGTTTCCAACAGTTCTCCGCCTTGTTCCGTAAACAATACTCGATGTTTATGAATAGAGGAACCTCTGATGCCGACCTGTGGACGCTATCCCAAGGACCGAACGAACCGCTTCGAGATTACATGGCAAGGTTCAAGGCGGTCGTATCCAAAATAGAAGGAATAAGCGACAAGGCTGCACTCGAAGCTCTGAAACGGTCTTTGTGGTACAAATCAGAATTCCGACGGGAAATGGCACTCAACACACCACAAACGATTCAAGATGCCTTGCATCGGTCATCAGACTTTGTCGTAAACGAGGAAGAGATGAAGAATCTGGACGAGCAGTATGAAGCAACGAAAGCAGCAATCCAAAGCTCGATTTTGACGCGCCCTTCGAAGAAAGGCAATCCATCAAACAACACAACAACGCAGAGCTCGGACAAACCTAGAAGCGGAGGTGCCCACAACTACCAAGTAGGCACTGGACGCGGAAGAGGAGAGCCGCGCAACAACACGTGGGTAAGCAAGCCCACCAACTATGACGAAAAGGCATTCTGCGAGTATCACCAGACCTACGGGCATTCAACGGCACAATGCCGAACACTAGGAGCAAAAATCGCAGCGAAAATGGCGGCGGGAGAGCTCCAGAATGCGGTTAACCTCAAAAACCTCGTCCGTAATGAACCAAAAGAAGGGGTCGAGCTGAGCGGTGCGGCAGAACCAGCAAATCCTCCCCGACGGGGCGATAACACCAAGCGCGATAGGAGAGGCGAACCCGAAGAGCGACCCGAGCCGAGGCAAAGGATCAACATGATCATGGCTGGATCTCAATATTACCAAGACACGGTGTCCTCCATCAAAGCATATCAGCGCCGAGCCGAAGCAAAGGAGAATTGGACAGAACCGACCGATATCCCGAATACAGTGATCTCCTTCACCGAGGAGGAAACAGCAGGAATCGATAGACCTCACAACGATCCGCTGGTGATCGAATTAAAGATCAGGGATCACGATGTAGTAAGGGTGCTCATCGATACTGGGAGCTCGGTGAACGTCATTTTCAGGGAGACACTCAGAAGGATGGGAATCGATCTCTCTGAGGTGATAGCGATCCCCAAACCTCTGACCGGATTTTCAGGAGAAACAATGAAGACTATGAGAACAATTGGTCTCCCTGTGGTAGCTGGCGGAGTCACTAGGATCGTCTAATTCTGCGTCATCGATCACCCAGCAATCTACAATGTGATTATGGGAACTCCATGGATCAACGCGATGAGGGCGGTCCCTTCTACCTATCACCTCTGCCTCAAATTCCCAACTCCAGCAGGTATCAAAACGATATGGGGGAATCAGAAGGAGTCACGAATGTGCTTCCTAGCGGAGCACAAGCTGAGGAACCCCGTCACCGACGCACGAGCAGACATAGATCGCAAAAAGATGAAGACGGACCGAGATTGTGCTCTCGAAATTCTTATAGCAATTACAGATCGCGGAGAGCCACGAAACGTGCGCCGAGCCGGTATGTGATGCGGTGGACTTGGTGTGCATAGACAAAGCGCGTCTGGAACGATGCGTCAAAATCGGAGCAAAACTAGAAAAACCTCTGAGAAGCAAACTTCAAGAACGCAGGAGCAACATATCAACGGCTCGTCAATAAAATGTTCGCTGCTCAGCTCGGAAAAACCATGGAGGTATACATCGATGATATGTTAGTCAAATCACTCGAAAAGAAAGACCACGTCACGCATCTACAAGAATGCTTCGAGCAGTTGAACAAACACAACATGAAGCTAAACCCGGCGAAGTGTACGTTCGCGGTCACCTCGGGAGAGTTTCTCGGCTATCTGATAACTCACCGAGGCATTGAAGCGAATCCCAAACAGATCAAGGCATTAATCGAGATGCCCTCTTCAAGGACGATGCGAGAAGTGCAAAGGCTTACAGGAAGGGTTGCTGCGCTAAACAGGTTTATTTCCCGTTCCACCGACAAGTGCCTGCCTTTCTACGACACCCTTCGGGGAAACAAGAAATTCGAGTGGGACGAGCGATGCGAAGCAGCTTTCCAAGAATTGAAGAATTATCTGGCGAGCCCACCGATCTTTGCAAAACCAGTTGAAGGAGAGCCTCTCTTCCTCTACATCGCCGTATCTGCTACAGATGTGAGTGGGGTGTTTATCAGAGAAGAACGGTGTGAACAGCTATTTCTCTTTGTCTTCTTATTTGGCTTCTTGTGATCATAAACCTGAAAACAAAGACAGAACTTGAAAGGTGATCAGTAAAACAAAAGAAACTTGATCTCAAAAACTATATCAGAAACTAATGCTAACAATCCCCACACAATATGGCAACGGCGCCAATTGATAACTAAGAATTTTTCATGTCTTAGATGGGTTATCAATCCCCTTGTCAAAGTAGTATAAGGGGTGTCAATCCATATGTGTGGTAGTTAGGCACTAGTTTATAAGACAAGTTCTTAAGTCAAGTGAAACAAGAAAGATTTGGTGACAAGTAACAAGTGAAAATATAAACAAGGAACAAACAAGCAATGATTAATGAACTAAACAAAGCAAGCAAGCTAAACAAGAATGTGGTGATTAAGCAAATGATAAAAGATAAACCTCTAGATGTGATCATTGATTAGGGTGCTGTAGATATCAATTCATGATGCCAAGAACAATAATGCAATGCAAGTTACTCTTTAGTCTAGACTTCAAAAGCAGATTAATTCATTCCCATGACAATAATCCCTTTGCTAATCACTTAATCAAGTCTAACAACCATCAGATATAATCAAGCAATCAACAAGCATAATGCATCAAGCCTAATAAGTGACCAAACAATCTCTCAGCCAAGAAGACTGAATCTTACACAGAAAGACATAGCAAACAATCACATGATCTCAAAAATTTCAACTTAGAACTCTAATCTAGACTAATCCTCTCATGAAGGCATTAATCTCTACACTAATCCACTTTCAAACCAAATTCCCATTTGTGAAATATGAATTAATGAGCATTAAGAAACAGTTCTAATATGTCATTTATGCAATTAACAAACATTCCCATGGCATTAATGCATAAACCTTTAGTTAGCTTTCATTCAAGCATTTCATCAAACACCTTGTGGGTGGAGATTTGCCTAAGCTCTAGACCAGAGTGATGTGCAAAGATCTAGCATTAGGAACAGCTAACTAAGGAAAGGAAATGAGAATCTAGTCCCTAAACATCATAAATCAAACATCTAAGCACCCTAATCTACACACCTAGAAGCTTAAAAGATGACTACTCAGTAATCATGAAGAACACATCTAATCTTTTGCAAGATATGATGCTAATCATGATTAAAAGTAGAAATGAGATGATGAGATGATAAGAAAACGATTTGGAATGATCAAATCACTTCAGATATCTCTTAATCAAAAACGTTTTTACACTAAAAAGGAAAGAAAATTAGAGAAAAAATAAGATAGAAGATGATCTTAGGGTTTTCTCCAAAAAGCTATATATACTAAGTGCTAATAGACCGGGTCAGCCCAAGAAAAACTGGATCCTGACCCGGCCTTGATGGATAGTAGTGTGGTTTGCCACGCTCAGATGATGCTTGGCCAGACCGTGGCAACCTGATAGTGTCAAAGTTCTTGGACAGATTCTTCATGATCAAGGTTGCCATGGCTTGATTTACACCATGTCTAGTGGCCGTGTCTCTTCTTTTCTGGGTTTGGGTGATGAACTTCTTGGATTGCCACGTTCTTGATATGGACCGTGTCATGTTGGGCGTGGCAAGATGTTGATGATTCGGTGATTGCCACGGTCAGGTTCAAGGCCGTGTCAAGCTCTTTTGACTCTTTTAGCAAACCTTGCAGGTTGCCACGGCTAAGTGCATGGCCGTGGCATGGTAACCATGTCAAATCCCGAGAGTTTTCATATTATTCCACGGCCAAGCTCAGGCCGTGGCATTATCACCGTGTCAAATTATGACACTTAGCACCTTATCCACTCTTAGACGTCTGGCTGATATGTATGTCTCTCGCCTTCTTTAACTCTTATCTCACAACTCCAAATCCAATGATACGACCTGTTCTGAGACCGTGACTCTATCATCTCCAACTTTGATGAAGGGTTCGGGTTCAGATGACGTTGGCAAGGGCTCCGTTCCACCGGTTCTTTGATGCGCGTTGCTTTGGTCCTTTATCCGCTCCGAGACATGTACTGCTTCTTATCGCCGTAACTTTCAGCTCAAAACTCCAAATAGGACGATCTAAAGTGTTCTGGAAACTAGACTCAAGGCTCTTGATTCTTTCTCAACACTCCGGATGCTGAATCCTGGTGAACGGCCTCCTTCTCAGGTGATAAAGTTGAGGGATCGTCGGCTCCATAACACTTGTCCGAGTCTGATGCAGATAAGGTGATGGTCTCTCCATAGCTTTTGTCCCAATTGCTCCCAATTAGCTCCAAATGACCTGTAAACACTCTAAAAGTGCAAAAGCCTCTAGGACCTAATGCAATTCCTAACTAAAGACAAAAGCAAAGACAAATATATGTAAAACTACCTAAATGTATGCATGAGACTCAATATTTGGACAAAAATGCAATCCTAAACATGACAAAATGTGAGTATATCAACGGTCCGAGCAAAAACCCATTTTTTACGTCAGCCAGACACTGACTGACGCCGAGACCCGCTATCCCCTGATCGACAAGGTAGGCCTAGCCGTCGTAGTCTCGGCTCGCAAACTGCGTCCGTATTTTCAATCACATTCGATTGTTGTGCTCGCTACACTTCCGCTGCGCTCGATCCTACACAGCCCAAGCCAATCCGGTCGGCTCGCCAAGTGGGCCATAGAGTTGAGCGAGTACGACATCGAGTATCGGAACAGGTCGTCTGCAAAGTCACAGGTGCTCGCAGATTTTCTCATCAAACTTCCAGCCGGAGCGACAAACAAACCGACCCCAGTCGAAGAATGGATGCTGCACGTCGGCGGCTCATCATCTAAACACGACTCAGGAATAGCAATCCGCCTCACCTCTCCCACATGAGAGATATTGGAGCAGTCTTTTCGCCAAAAATTCCACGCCTTGAACAACGAAGCAGAATACGAAGCAATGATCGCCGGCATACGACTAGCGCAGGGAATCGGAGTTCGAAAGATAAGAACCTTTTGCGATTCACAGCTCGTAGCATGTCAATTCAACGGACAATATGAGGCGAAGGATGGACGAATGGGAGCTTACCTCAAGGTGGTCCGAGAGTTGGTGCAAAAGTTCGACGAGTTCGAGCTCACACGAATACCCCGAGGAGAAAACACCTTGGCTGACGGCTTGGCAGCACTTGCTTCGACCTCAGACCCGGATCTCCGATGGACGTTTCCAGTTAAATTCATCGAACGTCCTAGCATCGAAGAGGTAGAAGGAGTTCGGCTGATAAATCCTCCCGAACAAGAACCAGAGAACGACGAAGCCATCGCTATGGACGAGGACGCCTCACCAGCCGAGCCGGAGTACGGCTGCGACAAAGAATGGCTCGGAGCCATCCGAGTATATATCACCGATGAAGAAGTGCCGACCGACAAGTGGGAAGCCTGCAAATTAAAAGCTCAGGCTGCGCGGTATGTCCTCGTTGACGGCGAGGTGTTTAAATGGAGATTTTCAGGACCTCTCATGACATGCGTCGAAGGACCGGAGGCAAGAAAGATCATGCACAAAGTGCACAGCGGCGCGTGCGGAAACCATTTTAGCGAAAGGTCGCTCGCGATCAAGATAAAACAGCACGGTTACTTCTGGTCTACGATGGTCAAGGACTGCAAGAAATTTACGGCGAAGTGCGAGAAGTGTCAACGGCACGCGCCAACAATTCATCAACCTACCGAGCTGCTGTCATTAATCTCGTCACCTTATCCTTTCATGAGATGGTCGATGGACATAGTCGGACCTCTACATTGATCGAAGCAGAAGCGCTTGCTGCTCGTCCTCACGGATTATTTTTCCATGTGGGTCGAGGCCGATTCCTACGCAAGTATAAAGGATGTTCAAGTCGAACACTTCGTCTGGAAAAATATCATTTGCAGACACGGGGTCCCCTACGAGATAGTCACCGATAACGGATCCCAGTTCATCTCGACGCGCTTTGAAGCTTTTTGCGAGAAATGGAAAATCCGTCTGAGCAAATCTACGCCAAGATACCCTCAAGGGAACGGACAAGCCGAAGCAGCCAACAAGATGATCCTAGACGGTCTGAAAAAGAGGCTCGACGCAAAGAAAGGACGATGGGCAGACGAACTCGAAGGAGTCCTTTGGTCGCATCGAACAACTCCGCGCCGAGCCACCAGAGAAACTCCATTCGCTCTAGTCTAAAGAGCGGAATGCGTAATTCCCCCCGAGGTGGATTTCCCAGGTATTCGACGAAGACTTCTACCAGGACAGGAGGGCTTGAATCACTTGATGATGCTGGATGAGCTCGATCTGGTCAACGAAAGGCGCGACCAGGCTCTAGTCCGGATCTAGAACTATCAACAAGCAACGGCGAGATACTACAACAAAAATGTTCGAGGTCGAAGATTTAAAGAGGGAGAGCTTGTCCTTCGAAAAGTTTTCCAAAATACTGCCGAGAAGAATGCAGGAAAGCTCAAAGCAAATTGGGAAGGTCCTTACAAGAGTACAAAAGTAGTTCGCCCAGGAGTTTACGAACTTGCGACGGTAGCTGACGAAGCAATTCCAAGATCATGGAATGCAATGCACATAAAGAAGTATTATCACTAAGGCTACAACATAGTCAACATGAACTACGGGACGGCTTGATCCCTGCAAAGGGTACGTAGGCAGCCCGTCCTCGGATGGGTTCAGCTGTCCCCTTCCTAAAATGGGGGGGGGGGGGAGTGGGTACGTATACACATACCTTCATTTAACTCTACAATTTTAGCTCGTCTACCGTCTCTAGGAACATTGCCACTTCGGCCAATTTTCAGTTCGTTTTAAATCATCTACTTATTTCATATTCACCTCGGAATTCTAGTTTGTTCATTGTCGCTTCGGCTAGTTTCTCATTCGTTTTAAACCAGCTACTTATTTCATGTTCACCTCAGATTTTTAATTCGTTCATTCATCACTTCGGCGAGATATCATCACTTCGACAAGTTATCATAACTTGATCGCCTCGGACTTTTACTTGTCCTTGTATTCACTTTGGCAAACTAAATCTCCAAACGCCTCGTCTCGTTGCTGGCCACAACGGGACAATAAATACAAAGTTCTCTAAACAGACTTTTACCACCTTTCCTAGGACAAGGGTGCAAGTTACATCCTGTATGGATAAAAATTAAGCGCGATATACAAATTTCAGACCAAAAACGTATCGGTCGCCACAGTTCACTATCGCACACGAGATTATAAGTCGAGACTACATCGCTTTCCCTAAAACCAAAGTAAACTCTTAAAACCCGGCAAAACACACTCACCCTCTCGGGAACGCCGGTTTATATTCATGTTCCAAAGAGAACACTATATCCTCTTGAACTTTCGCCTCGTCAATGAGAAACACTGAGCTAACGCCTCGGCAGGAAAAAACAGGCCCAAGCCGAACACTTTAGCTGCAACACCCGAATCTTCCTCACGAACGATTAACCTCTCAAAGAGAATAATAACTTACTCGAAAACACATAACTTACTAGAAAAATACTTCGGCGCTAGTTATAGACTCTTTCTCAGAAAGTTCTAAAACAGCCCACCTCAACGAGGACCTCTCTCAGTGATAGAAAGTATAAATCTCGTCGTTAAACACGGCTCGGCATTCCTATGAAAAATGCCTCGACATTATTGCTAAACACACCTCGGCGTCACCTAAAATGGAGACGCTCCACAAATCAACTCCCAGCTCGGGATCTAGACTTAAACAGAATCCTTAACCCGGTCTTATATCGATCTATCGTAAACAGTTCGGCCAGGAAAGCCGTCGAGATCATTCTCGACACAGCTCGACAAGCCAATCAACGACAACTCTTTCCAAACAAACCGTTTTCGTCAAAATTTCATAGATCCAAAAAACGACTAAGGAAAAGATAAATATAAGCAAAGTCAATAGTCAGATGGATAAAGCCGTCCAAGCATCGGTTACATAAGAAGTTCGAGGAACGGATAAAGTCATCCAAACCTTAAATACAGAAACACATGAGACAGAAGATAAGGGAAAGAGGAGAGAATCAGGCCGCAGACTGCGTTTCGCGCTCGGCAAGGAGGTTCGAGAGGGTTGGCGTACCCGCATTCGATCCGGTCGGATCTACGACACCCAAGTTGGCCGCTGTCTCTTCAAGTGGCTCGTTACCAAGGCTAGCCTCTACTGAGTCCGGCGACACGGAGGAGAAGACCAGCTCGCCTCGGATCTCGGAGGAAATGCGCTCGTACGCCTCGTCGTCGGCGTACTCGCTCTCCCAGCTCTTTAGCTTCGCCTCCTCATCATCGAGCGTTGGGGCGTCTAGTTTCTTTAGATCGGCAATCATCGCAAGGTTGCCCTTGATTTGCCCCAGCTCGTTCTTGTCGGTTTTGGCCTTCTCGAGCTTGGCCAAACCTTCCTCCACCTTGGCGAAGCGCTCCTGAAACTTAGCCGTCAGCTCTCGCATCGCTTCCTTCTTCGCGCGCTTGACCTTGGCGTTAAACAAGGCATCCTTGGCCTCGATACGCCTTTTGAGCAATGCCACCTCGGCGCTTTTGGCTCTCCTAGCTTCCTCGAGGCGGATGACCGAGGTGGAAACTTTGTCAACATCGGCGCGAAGAACTATCTTCTCCTCCTCTAGCCTCGACAGCCTGGTCATCGCCTCATCAAGCTTCCCCTTCGCCGCCGCGGTCTCGTTCCGAGCCTCATCCAGGCGACGTTCGACCATGGATAGGTCCGCCTCGTATTCAGCCATAAGCTCGTTGATGGCCGCTACAAACTGCAAAGAATAAAACGCGTTAAACACTTAGTCAAAATTTCATAAAACAAGGAGAGTAAGCAGAACATACCTTGGTACCGCGCTGCGCCATCGCGCCGTACGACCTCGGTCTCCTCAGCTTCTCAGGAGGAGGAAGACGCGTGTTCGCGTTGTTAACACGTCCAAACATCATTGCCGAGGGGTCAGGGTTGTCTGATGCAAGCAAAAGCGGGGTTGTTTGTTTTCGTTTTACTAAGCTTCAGGTTTTAAATTTATAACCCCTAAATGTCTGCAAGTCCACAGATGTGCGCTGTAGTACTTAGGGTATCGATCCACAGAGACTTAGTTGTTTCAGTACGAATTCACTGCAACGCTTAAATCAGATTAGAACTAAAAAGGTTTTGGTTTTGGGTTTTGGTTGTCACTAAATCTAAACTAGAAAGCAAAGAAAACAAAAGCAATTGAAGGCAAAACAAGTAAAACGCGATTAAACTAAGGCTAATGAAAACAGGTAATAAGCGAATAAATCAAAGACAAATTGAAAGCAGGAAAAATCGAATAAGAAGCAAAGGTTGTAAGCAATGAAAGACAAACGTTGGGGCTCAAGGGGTTTCGCAGGGGTTCATAGTCTATGCTAGGTCAATTTTAAACAAGTAATAAAGGTAATCAACTACGTATGTTCTAGAACTCGAGGCACGGAAGTATGAATAGCCTACTCTCGCAGCACTAAACAACTATCTCTCGCAACCCTAATCTGTAGGGTTCCACTCTGATTCTGGAAGGGAGAAGATGCAATAGCAGAACAAGACTCATCAATATTCACAACTCAACTACAGGTAGGTTTCCACTCCTATAGAAGATTTGCTCGTTTCACCCTAGTTCAGACAATCAATGAAAGCTTTCGCAACATATCATATCAGATCGGCTTCTAAGTGGCCAGCAAAGAATCACGCAGTAAGATTAAAGGCAAACAAAGAACATCTAGAAGATTATAAATCCTAAATCTATCGATTCATAAGCAAAGACACATGAAATTCCCTTTGAATAATTCCTTTAAACCCAACTGGGTAACTACTCAAACATATTGTAACAAAGCATCATAAACGAAATTGAAAGTGCAGGAAACTAAAGAAAAGAAGGAAGGAAGAAGAACGAAGAACGGAGAAACAGATGGAGGCGCGATGTCTTCCTCCAGCGGCGGCTCCTCCTCCTTCAAGCGGCAGCCTCTAGGGTTTTTTGAAGCACCCACACGAATTCTCTCTCTATTTTTATCTTATGTCGTCTCCACACCTTTAGGAATGACCTAAAGGGGGTATTTATAGCTTCTGGGGTGGTTGTGGACACTTAGGGCTTCAAAAATAACGAAAGGAATTGATCAGGGCTTTAGTTAAGTCGTCGGGAAAGTGAACGACCAAAGTCCGCAGTCGCGGTGGCTCTACCCGCGGGAAAATGGGTGTTGGCCGCGGTCCCGGCACCTACTCTCTTTCGGAACTGCATTTTCTGTCATTTTTGCATCGGGAGTATCTGAAGATCTAACCGTTGGATTGTCTCCAAACCAAGTGCATTAGAAAGCTGGTTGGATCCTCTAAGTTGTCTAAAATTTTGGGGGTGATCAGACGGTGAGAAGGTCTTCATCGCTTGTCATACTTCTGACGGTCTGCATTTATCCAAAATTGCTCATTTGTTCCAAATTGCATATCTTTTGCCCAAATTTCTTGTAAAGTCTTTTGAAACTCTAAAACATTGAAAACACTTTTAAAACATTGAAAACAGAGTTAAAACACCTGCATAAGACACAATTATGATCCATAAAAGTGGTCAAAATACGGTGTTATCAACTCCCCCAGACTTACCTTTTTGTTTGTCCTCAAACAAACTTAAGTCAGGAAATAAATTTTTGAAAATTCGCAGGAACTAAACAATATCTCAGTGACCGTCCTTCTAAACCATAACTTATCGTGAAACATCTATTTGGATCTAGTCTAGAAAATTCTCACCAAAATACGAGCTAACTAGTCCGTTAATCCGTCATGCGAAAATCTACACACTTAGATCTAACTTCCAGTCAACTAGCTCTCTACATTCATTAAGTATAGTAGTGAATTCTCATCAAAGACATTATTCAGGGTAGATGGCGTTTGGCATTAAGGCTATTTAAGTGGTGGAGCTTAGGTGTTTAAGGTTACCTGAAGAATATGGAGGATGCAAGATATTATGCAAAACCGCAAGAGAGAGAAGGACCTGTTGATGACGCAGATTTTCAGTCACTTCTCCTTTGCCAAATTTTGCTGCATAATCTTCCTCCTTTGTTGTAAACAGCTGTTCCCCCAGACTTAGATCTTTTCCGGGAATCATTAAGATAATCTCCAAAACTCTATATAATCGAACTCAAGCTTGCCTCAAGTATAAAATTCGATCCTCCTAGACTATCTAAGGTTTTAAATTTTCTCTCCCTTCATATTTTTTTTTTCTTTTTCGTTTTTTTTTTTTTTTTTTTGAAAAGAGGAAGCAACCTTTTATAGAGAGAAAGTCTAAGGGACGAAATTGTACCAAGATTTTGAAGTTTTTCCAAGGTAAACTGAGTTTTCTCATTTTGTTGAAACATTCCAATGAAATTGCAGGTCTCCGTCTTCAGTGACTGAAAACCGCGTTGATCCTCTTTCTCTCCGACGTTTTTGCACATATCTGCATATAGAACAATGAAAAACAAGAATGCATGTGGTTTGAAAGAGGTTAGGTTCGGTGGGGAACTAGCTAAAAATAAACTAGCCATTCAGGATCAACAAAGAGTGGTAAAAGGATAAAGGAGTCCTGAATGTATGATTCGTTTCCCTGATCTAACGCTTTAATGAGAAAATTAAGTCCAAATTAAGTCCAGATAAAATGAGCTAGTATATCCTGTCAGAAAGAATCTCCATGAATAGAAGTCCTCTGGTGGGATTTCGTAATGCAAGTACTCAGCTACTGCCTAATCAGAAAAGAGCAAAAAACGAGGAAATAGCGTAGAAGCACACTGGTCTAATTCATCATAGTAATGTTTATTGTGTTCCTGGTTTGAAAACTTTTTGAAAAATATTTTGAAAATTTTTTATGTGTTCAAAACAAACTCAAAACAAATCAAATTTCATTAGTAACGGATGAACATCTTCCCCCAGACTTATTTCACACTGTCCTCAGTGTGATAAATCTTGGAAAGAATGGTAAAGAAAATAAAAAAGTTGAAATGTTTAAGTGAACTTATCGTGCTAGAGAGTGCTGCTCGTCTTTTGTATTTGTTCTTCCTTATTGAAAATCTGAAATTAAATGAAACATAAACAAAGCAATGGAAATAGAAAATAAAGGTCAAAGGGAAATAGATAAAATACCAAGTAGGTTGCCTCCCACTAAGCGCTTGTTTCAAGTCATTAGCTTGACATTGTTGCTCGATTAGACTTAACCGGGGTCGTGACACTCCTTGGTCTCATCATTGGCCAATGATGGATCAATCAAAAACATCACTTCTTTTTCGTCTTCGGTTTCTTCAGCCAGATATGGCTTTACACGCTGTCCATTCACTGTAAATGAGTTTCCGGTTCTGTCCCACAGGACAATGGCTCCGTATGGCTTGACTTCCTTTATTGTGAAGGGTCCTGACCATCTTGAACGTAATTTTCCTGGAAAAAGCTTAAGACGAGAATTGAAAAGAAGTACCTTATCGTTAGGAGCAAAAGTTCTATGAATAATCTTCTTATCATGGTATGCTTTAGTCTTCTCCTTGTAGATCTTCGAGTTTTCGTAGGCATTGTGTCGGATTTCTTCTAACTCGTGAAGTTGGAGTAGTCTTCTTTCTCCAGCTGTTTTCAAGTTCATATTCATCTCCTTGATAGCCCATTGCGCCTTATATTCTAGTTATACTGGAAGGTGACATGCTTTCCCGTAAACTAGGTTGAATGGTGTTGTTCCTAATGGTGTCTTGAATGCTGTTCGATATGCCCATAATGCATCGTCAAGCTTGGTAGACCAATCCTTGCGATGAACTGCAGTTGTTTTCTGCAAAATCGACTTGATTTCTCTTTTTGAGATCTCCACTTGACCGCTGGTTTGGGGATGGTATGGGGAAGCAACTTTATGTGTAACTCCATTCTTTCTAAGAAGATTCTCGAAAACTCTGTTGATGAAATGCGATCCTCCGTCGCTTATCACAATTCTAGGAACTCCAAAACGCGGGAATATAACAGATTTAAACAGCTTCATGACAACTTTCGCATCATTCGTGGGGCTAGCGACTGCTTCTACCCACTTAGAGACGTAGTCTACTGCTACTAAGATGTATTGGTTTCCAAAAGAAGTAGGAAAGGGTCCCATAAAATCTATTCCCCAGACATCGAAAATTTCGACTTCGAGAATAAAATTTTGAGGCATCTCATTCCTTTTACTTATGTTGCCCATCCTTTGGCATTTATCGCATTGCGATATATAAGCTTGAGTATCTTTGAACAAAGTAGGCCACCAAAAACCTGCTTGTAAGATCTTTGAAGCGGTTTTGAAGGTTGCGAAATGTCCTGCGTAAGACGAGCTATGGCATCCGAATAAAATTCCTTCCATCTCTTCTTCAGCCACGCATCTCCGGAATAACCCATCAGCACATCTCTTATAGAGATAGGGTTCATCCCAAAAATAATGTCTTATGTCTTTGAGAAACTTTTTCTTCCTATAGCCAAAGAATTGTGGTGGTTCTACATCGGCTGCTAAGTAATTTGCTATGTGCCTAAACCATGGGGTGTTGAAAGCATCTGCTCGTCTCATTAGAGGACGTGGTGGTGCGGTATTAGCATTGGTGGGGGTTGTATCTATAGCATAGATGTTTTCTTCAGGCAAACTGTCATTTAAAGGCAATCTTTCTTCAACTCGAATTCGTGAAAGATGGTCTGCAACTCCATTATCTGCTCTTTCCGATCTCGAATTTCGATATCGAATTCTTGCAGTAGGAGGATCCATCTTATCAACCGAGGTTTAGCGTCTTTCTTAGACATTAAATACTTGATTGCAGCATGATCAGTATGAACTATAACCTTAGATCCTACGAGATAGGAACGGAATTTCTCAAATGCAAATACGACAGCTAGAAGTTCTTTCTCTGTTGTAGCATAATTGCATTGAGCTTTGTCTAGAGTTCTGCTTGCGTAGTAGATTACGTGCAGTTTGCTTATCTTTTCGTTGGCCAAGCACTGCTCCGATTGCATAGTCACTTGCATCGCACATGATTTCGAATGGGAGTTCCCAATCAGGTGCTTGCACGACTGGAGCGGAGACAAGGGCTTCTTTGATCTTATGAAACGCAGCTAAGCATACATCATCAAACTCGAAGTTCGTTTCCTTGCAAAGCAAACGCGTAAGAGGTCTAGCTATTTTAGAAAAATCTTTTATGAATCGCCTATAGAATCATGCGTGTCCTAAGAAACTACGAATTCCTTTTACGTTTGTGGGTGGTTGTAGGCTTATCATGACCTCGATTTTGGCTTTGTCAACTTCAATTCCTTTTCCCGAAATCCTGTGCCCAAGCACGATTCCGTCTCGTACCATGAAGTGACATTTTTCCCAATTTAATACTAAGTGCTTATCTTCACATCTTTGCAGATCTTTACCAAGGTTGCCTAGGCATTTTTCAAAAGAAGATCCATAGACCGAGAAATCGTCCATGAATACTTCCATGAAATCCTCAACAAAATCTGTGAAGATCGACATCATGCACCGCTGGAAGGTAGCAGGTGCATTACACAGTCCAAAAGGCATACGTCTGTAAGCAAACGTGCCATATGGACAAGTGAATGTCGTTTTTTCTTGATCCTCCGGGCGAATAGGAATTTGGAAAAATCTGGAGTATCCATCAAGGAAGCAATAGTAAGGGTGATTAGCTAATCTTTCTAGCATTTGATCTATGAAGGGAAGAGGAAAATGATCTTTCCTAGTTGCTGCATTCAGTTTCCGGTAATCGATGCACATACGATGTCCAGTTACTGTTCTTGTAGCGATCATTTCATCTTTATCATTTTTAATGACAGTGACTCCTCCTTTCTTCGGAACAAGATGAACTGGGCTAACCCAAGTGCTATCTAAAATAGGAAAGATTATTCCAGCTTCTAAAAGCTTCATAATCTCCTTCTAGACAACATCCATGAGATTAGGGTTCAGTCTCCTTTGACTTTCGATTGAGTTTTTAGCATTATCCTCTAGATTAATCTTGTGCATACAAAGATCTGGAGAGATTCCAGGTATGTCATCAAGTGAATATCCTAAGGCTTTTCTATGCTTTCTCAGCTCAGTCAACAGCATTGTGGTTTCTTCTTCCGTCAAACCAGAGTTTATTTTGACAGGATAAGTAGGATTTGGTCCAAGGAAAGCGTACTTAAGTCCGACGGGAAGAGGTTTAAGCTCAACTTTAGGGGCTTTAAGCTCGCTCCAAGGATCGTTAATTGCTGCAGCAGTGTCTTTAGGAGGTGTTGGAATGTTTGTTTGGTCCCTAAGATCTAGATAGTTTAGAGGTTTCCTATAATTTTTGGATTTATCAAGCATACGTGCGCATTCACTTGAAATTTCTTCAAGGAAATTGCGTTCATCTTTTGCGGGTGAAAGCGTGACACTTAAAGGGTCGTCTAGAAGCAGATCTTCATAGCCTTCCTCAATAATTCCGTCTAACTCATCAACCCAACAAATTTTGCCATCCAAAGTTGGTTTATCGAAACTTTTGTTCATGTCAAACTGCATAACTGAACCGGCTAGATGAAGGTCAATTTTTCCTTCAGGAACATTGATTATGGCTCAGGCTGTAGATAAGAATGGTCTTCCAAGAATAAGTGGATCCTTAGGTTCTTTTTCTAGTTCTAGAACTACGAAATCGGTAGGTATGGAACATTTTTTGATTTCTACAGGATCATCTATTAGGATACCTACGGGTTGTCTAACAGAACGGTCAGCTAGTACTAAAGAAATTTTAGTAGGCTTGAAAGTGTGATGTGCTAAACGTTTTGCTACTGAAAGAGGCATCATGTTTATGCTAGATCCTAAATCACAGAGAGCACGCTCAAAAGCTACATCATTGATGGTGCATGAAAGTACGAAGCTTCCAGGATCGTTTTTCTTTTCAGGGATTCCGCTTTGCAGGATAAAACTACATTCATGGGTTATCATCATAACGCCTTCTTCAATAGTTAAAGAATTTGTTAGAATACCCTTCATGTATTTTCTTAAAGCAGGAATCATAGCACAAGCTTCTACGAAAGGTAATCTCACATTTAATTGATCGATCATCTCTTTCAGCTTAGCTTTTTCTTTTTCTTTCTTAGGGGCTCTTAAGGCTCTAGGATATGGAGGTTTAGGTTTATAGACACGAGTTGGTGGAGGTGGAATAGGGTCTTCTCCGAGGATTTCCCGGGATGAATCTTCTCTTACTTCTTCTCCATCCTTCTCTCCTACCACTTCTTTTGCAGCATCTTCAACTGTGATTCTTTCTCTTTTTTTTTCCTTTTCCTTACCTTTTTCCTCAACTTCGGGATCTTTAGGAAATTCAGGCTATTTGTAAGCTAATCCACTCCTTAGGTGATAGCTTTCACATGATCGGAGGGATCTGCTTCGCTTGAGCTTTCGAAAGATTTTTCACTTGGCTCCTCCTCAGAATTTTCTAAGATTTTCGAATTAGTTTTGATCATTAGGCTAAGGAGGGTATCGAAATCCTTCTGCATCTCTTTTAGTTCAGATCTAAGATCACTAATATCTTGAGACATAGATTTTTCAAGCTCTAAATTCTTTTTGTTTAGGTTTTCATCTTCAGAAGAGGGAAAACTAGGATATGAAACAGGATTAGATTGAATACCCAAGATTGGTTCGGAAGTTGGTTTCCAACCAAGCTCAGAAGACGGTTTCCCGCGGTCAGAGGGCTCGCGACCGCGGTGAAACATGTCTTAGCCGCGGTCAGAACAGCCACGACCGCGGTGAAACCTTGCTTGGCCGCGGTCCGGATGAATGGACCCGCGGTGATCAGAAACAAATGGAAAATCTTGAATTTGATAGACTTCTGCAGTGTTAACCATCCCTTGACCATAAGAATCCATTGGGTTGTCCCAACCATCAAAGTTACACGTATTGTGTACCCTATTTGGTTGTTGCAATCCAAGATGACTCATTATGTGACGGAGACACTTCATAACTTCCAAAATTTCTCCTTTCTTCTCAGGAAGTGCAGAATTACCAAAGGTTACTTGATTTCGGATGCTGTTTCCTAAATTTTTAATGAAAACGTGAGCATCTTCTACAGATCTAGTTGTGAAATCTCCATTACTTGCTATATCAAAAGAGTGTCGCAACTCTGGAGTTATACCGCGATAGAAGATACCTAGCAGGTATTCCTCGGCATATCTATGGTGTGGACAATCTCTTTGGTATTCTCTAAACCTTTCCCAAGTATCTAAAAGATCTTCATCTTCTTTTTGTTTAAAAGTTCTTATCTTCTTTCTCAGGAGATTTGAACGATTTCTAGTGTAAAAACGATTTAGGAAAGCAGTTCTACACGCTGCCCACGTTTTTAGTGAAGCAGGTGGCAAAGATTTTGGCCATTTGCTGGCATTATCTCTAAGAGAGAATGGGAAAAGACTACACTTGTGGTAATCCCCATTTGCTGTAATGGTTGCACATAATTCTTCGAACGTCTCAATATGGTCTATCGGGTTTTCGAATGAATAACCAGAGAATTGATTTTGTTGAACTAAATGGATATGGGGTACCTTAATTTCGGTTTTGCCATCCTCTGGTAAGGCTGGTTGAATAGCTCTTCAATCTCCCATGAACTTTTCGAGTGAATCGAAACTTCCAATCAGTTCATCATCATCTTTGTGTTTGACCGATCCGATTAGCTCATTGTCATCACAAATCGGTTCTTCAAACTCATCAGCAGTCAGGTCATCATCGCTTGGATCACCATCCACACGATTTGGTGGATCACCAAGAGTTCCGGGAACATGTTCCCGTTCTCTCATTGCAGAACCTGAAAAATTCAAAAGAAAAAGTAAAAGTAAACAAGTGTTTTAATGGATTTAAGCTGGGATTCGCAATGAAACAAATCAAAGTCCCCGGCAACGGCGCCAAAAACTTGATGCGAGCAAAAGCGGGGTTGTTTGTTTTCATTTTACTAAGCTTCAGGTTTAAAATTTATAACCCCTAAATGTCTGCAAGTGCACAGATGTGCGCTGTAGTACTTAGGGTATCGATCCACAGAGACTTAGTTGTTTCAGTACGAATTCACTGTAACGCTTAAATCAGATTAGAACTAAAAAGGTTTTGGTTTTGGGTTTTGGTTGTCACTAAATCTAAACTAGAAAGCAAAGAAAACAAAAGCAATTGAAGGCAATTAAAACAAGTACAAAGCGATTAAACTAAGGCTAATGAAAACAGGTAATAAGCGAATAAATCAAAGACAAATTGAAAGCAGGAAAAATCGAATAAGAAGCAAAGGTTGTAAGCAATGAAAGACAAACATTAGGGCTCAAGGGGTTTCGCAGGGGTTCATAGTCTATGCTAGGCCGATTTTAAACAAGTGATAAAGGTAATCAATTACGTATGTTCTAGAACTCGAGGCACGGAAGTATGAATAGCCTACTCTCGCAGCACTAAACAACTATCTCTCGCAACCCTAATCAGTAGGTTTGCACTCTGATTCTGGAAGGGAGAAGATGCAATAGCAGAACAAGACTCATCAATATTCACAACTCAACTACAGGTAGGTTTCCACTCCTATAGAAGATTTGCTCGTTTCACCCTAGTTCAGACAATCAATGAAAGCTTTCGCAACATATCATATCAGATCGGCTTCTAAGTGGCCAGCAAAGAATCACGCAGTAAGACTAAAGGCAAACGAAGAACATAGAAGATTATAAATCCTAAATCTATCGATTCATAAGCAAAGACACATGAAATTCCCTTTGAATAATCCCTTTAAACCCAACTGGGTAACTACTCAAACATATTGTAACAAAGCATCATAAACAAAATTGAAAGTGCAGGAAACTAAAGAAAAGAAGGAAGAAGAACAAAGAACGGAGAAGCAGATGGAGGCGCGATGTCTTCCTCCAGCGGCGGCTCCTCATCCTTCAAGCGGCGGCCTCTAGGGTTTTTGAAGCACCCACACGAATTCTCTCTCTATTTTTATCTTATGTCGTCTCCACACCTTTAGGAATGACCTAAAGGGGGTATTTATAGCTTCTGGGGTGGTTGTGGACACTTAGGGCTTCAAAAATAACGAAACGAATTGATCAGGGATTTAATTAAGTCGTCGGGAAAGTGAACGACCAAAGTCCGCGGTCGCGGTGGCTCTACCCACGGGAAAATGGGTGTTGGCCGCGGTCCCGGCACCTGCTCTCTTCCGGAACTGCATTTTCTGTCATTCTTGCATCGAGAGTATCTGAAGATCTAACCGTTGGATTGTCTCCAAACCAAGTGCATTAGAAAGCTGGTTGGATCCTCTATGTTGTCTAAAATGTTGGGGGTGATCAGACGGTGATAAGGTCTTCATCGCTTGTCATACTTCTGACGGTCTGCATTTATCCAAAATTGCTCATTTGTTTCAAATTGCATATCTTTTGCCCAAATTTCCTGTAAAGTCTTTTGAAACTCTAAAAAATTGAAAACACTTTAAAAACATTGAAAACAGAGTTAAAACACCTGCATAAGACACAATTATGGTCCATAAAAGTGGTCAAAATACGGTGTTATCATCGTCGACGACCAGTTTGCGTGCAGCGGGGTCACCGGGAGCCTGCTTGCGCTTCTTTTTTGCCGGCTCGTCCTTTTGGATAGCCACGCATTTCCCCTTATCAGCAGCCGAATGTTTTCGGCTAGAATCATGCTTCTGAAGCTGCGAAGCCGGGGGCCTCGACGACTTCGGAAGAGCCAAAATGGCAGAGTTGGAAGGAGTTTTACTCCGCGCCGCGGAGTCGTCTTTGGGCGCCTTGGGAGTAATTTCACCCGGTTCCACCTCGGGCGCCACTTCCTTCTCATTCACCTCAGAAATGTGCTCCCCCACAGCCTCGAACGCGCCCTCACCATCACGGCTCGGCAGAACGTCCTAAGGAACAGCCTCGGCCTCCGTTCGAGCCGCCTCAGCGGCTCGTCTCACGGCCTCTTCTTCTTCGCAACTCTTCTTATCTCTAAGTGTAATGATCACCATTTTCTCTCTTGTGTCTCTTGAGGAATTGGAAGATGAAGAGCTGACAGGAACGCCGGCAAGAATAGCTCGCGCCGTTTCCACTCTCTCAAATGTAAAATGCTTCCTCCAATTAACTTTCCGAGCCGCAAGAGAATCTCGAACAACAAAGAGGTCGTCGGGAATTGGAGGAAGAATGTTCCGAACTGCAAAAACAACACGAGAACAATCATCTCAGTAAGGGAAATACATACGATAAATAGTTCCGAGCCGAGGCAAAGCTTCCGATCAAGTGTTCCCCAAGCGGTCTTGGTTTTGTGAACGTAGTCCTCGCCAACTGACGCCTCGTTCACAAAGACATAGAAAAAGCGCTCGGTGCAGAACTGATCCTTGCTTGGAAAGCCACCTATAATCCGGCGGTTGGGCTTGTTGGAAATATAGAATCTATCTCCCTTCGGAGCTTTCCTGATTTCCAGCAAGTTTAGCAGGTGATTCAGTTCAATATCGAGCCCGCATTCAAAGCTTTGAACCAAAATGCCGATCATGTGCCGCAGACCCCTCAGCATGATCTGCCCGATTGAGATCCCATGTTTCCAGAGGTACTCAAGGATAACTCCGGGGATCGGGAACCAGAGAAAACAAAGCTCATAGAACGCCTCGTACAGAGTAAAGTGATTCTCAGGAGGTTTGTCGGCTCGGTCATTCTTCTCTAGAAGGACAAATTCTACCGCCTCGGATATCCTGAAACGACATCTCAACGCCTCGAGTGAGTCAGGGGAGGAGAGCGTAGAACCGGGCGGGTCAGGTTTTTGTCTTTTCACTCGTTTCCCTCGCCCAGATGAAGAAGCGCCTCGGGACGCCATGACACGTTCTAATTCACACTTTGCCTCGAACAAATCAAAGGGAAAAGCTTCCTCCTCGGCTTTCACTGCGGCATGATTAACATCTTTGTCGAGAGCGGGACCCTGAGGGCGGCTCGTCGAAACCGACGGCTCGTCATCTGGAGAGCGAGCGTCTGATGGATTTGAACGATTCGACGCCTCGTTGCTTTCGGGTGAACGGTTGGAAGGGCTCAGCGAGATAGACGCTTCGGAGGATCCTGATACACCTCTCGCCTCGGCGTCTGCATTGCTCGGCTCGTAATTAAAAAGCGAATCTAGCGAATCATCAGAACGGTTCGACATGATCTACAGCTGGTACGGAAAACACAATACTACGCGGCAAACTTTCGTCGGAAAAAGATCTGAGACGGCGGAGACCTCGGAACCCTAGCCGGAAAATAAATAAACTAGAGAGAGAAAGAAGAGAGAAGGGAGAGCTACCTTTTACTGAAAACGAGGGATCTGAAGATTATGAGAAGGAATTAAGGAGCTCACCTATTTATAGCATAACCGAAGCGCGTGAAATCCGCGTGGACCTCGAGACGACGCAGAAGTGTTCAAAAGGGCGCGTGAAGTTCGCGGCGAATACGTAACCTCTTGGCGCGTCCGCTAAACACGCGTCCGCCAAACACGCTAACACTCAGGATACTAACAGCCGCTCTGTCCAGGTAAATCGAGCCCACGACACAGCTATGGTTACCTGAGAATATCTCATTAAGCTGCGTGAACCGAGCCATGCTTTGTTGTTACGGCTCGACAAATTTCATAACAACGCCTCGTCGTTATCGCTGACGCGGAACGGCTCGGCAACCCTCTTGAAACACATAAGCGCCTCGTCGTTACCTTGAAGCACGGCTCGACATTACTGACGTAAAACGCCTCGCCGTTATCATTAACACGAAACGGCTCGGTAACTATCTCTGAAAAATGCCTCGTCGTTAATCACGGCTCGACATGATCAACATAAACGCCTCGTCGTTAATCACGGCTCTGCATGATCAACATAAACGCCTCGTCGTTAACTTGAATCACAGCTCGGCATTACCAACATAAACGCCTCGTCGTTAACTTGAATCACGGCTCGGCGTTACTAAACAAAATCGCCTCGTCCTTAACATGGCTCGGCACTATCAAGCAGAATCCCCTCATCGTTGCCTTGAACCATGACTCGGTGTTATTGAACAAGAAACACCTTGACACCCTTTGAAAACGCCTCGGCATCTTTATTTCCAAAATGCCTCACCTGGAATTACATCGCAACGGCCTGACTCGATGGTTTATCCTACGATCAGGAGTAATGAACCTCGTCACTCTCGTCTCCAAAACTGACGAGCTGGGGGGCTAACTGTTGGGGTCGGTTTCCACCCCAAGCGGATCAACCATCCCGAGGAAGATCAAGTATCAGAGAAAACCGGTTCGCAGGAGAACTCAATTGTGGGCCGAGCTCTCACATGAGAAAGGTGGGCCGAGCCGTGCTCGACATTACAAACGGGCCGAGCTGTGAAGAGGAACAAGTAGGCCGAGCCGCGGTAAGTATGTTCAGTGGGCCGAGCTGTGCAAGGGAGCGAACGGGTCGAGCTGTGCAAGAAAGTGAGTGGGCCGAGCTGCATGTGAAGGAGAATGGGCCGAGCCACTTCCTTCCACAATTGGGCTGAGCCAAGGCCTCGAGAGACGAAGCCCATAGAAACCCTAGGCAAAATATGAAGGCAGTGAGCCGCACGAGGCGATAAGGAAATATTCCGAAAATCTCTCCCGAGATTCTCGGCTAGGCGGTTCAGAGAATTAGTATAAATAGACGATGTATACAATTCATTCTGTAACTTTTTGCAACCCTAAGCAATAAGATCTGAACACTTTCACAGCAATAAAACCCTCTTTTGATCTTACCGTTCTTGCGATTACCCTAGAAATTTCGGATCCCTTAGTTTTTTCTTACAAATTTTTGGTTGTGCGAGTTTTGGCTCACACAAGCTCCAGGTATAAAATCGATCTGATGCTCAATGCCTCTAACTGGTGGCAAGCCTTGCAGATTCTCCTCTGGAAATACGTCTTTGAATTCCTGCAAAAGTAGTTTAATCTTGCTAGGAATATCCTACATTGGCATATTTAGATTAAAACATTCTTTAAAAACCAACAGAAAGTTTGGGATTAGACTTCCCTTTGGTTTAGTGATCATGAGGCTTGTAGATGGAGAGTTTGCTGAGTTAGTTTGCACTTTACTCCTCTTCATAGCGATCTGATCTTGCTGAATTTCTTGAGGAGTTAATGGTACCAAGGTAGTCTTTTTGCCGTGATAGTCAAATGAATAACGGTTGGTGAAACCATCATGTGTAACCCTTCTATCTGATTGCCATGGCCTCCCAAGTAAGATATGCCCCGCATCCATAGGCAAGACATCACACACAATCTCATCTTTGTATTTGCCTATCGACAATGGCACCATAACTTCATTTTTGACCTCTATTTCTCCTGCCTCATTCAGCCATTGCAGCTTGTAAGGTTTCGGTCTCTTCATGATATGTTCATAATTTGCATCATTTAGGTTGTATATTTCATTCCAAATCATATCTTATTTCATGAAATTTAGGTCCTTAGGGTTTGTTTTAGGACTTAGGAGTTGCATTAGGTCCCAATGAGTCTTTGCATGTTTTGAGTGTTTATCAGGTGTATTTGGAGCTATTTGGAGTTGGAGAGATGGATCCAGGAAGAGAAATGGCAACCAGGACTTGAAAGATGGTGAAAATGGGTTTTTGGAGGTTCTCGGCCACTCTCACGTACCGCAGGAAGGTTTTCTCGGCCATTCTCACGTACCGCGGGTGGATTCCTCGGCCAAAATCTTCGGGTGCAGACACATTTCCGAAATCGCCTGTCCGGGGAATCTTCCAGTCCGATTCAGCTGTCGGGTGCTTCATCAACGTTGGAGAAGATTGGATCACGGTTCCAGAGCAAGTGGAATCATGGAATTCGGACGCGTGAGCAGAAAGTTAAGCTCGTCGGAAGAAACTCCTTTCTCGCTGCCGTTTTGGACCAACCCGATGAGCTCCGAAGAATGCGAAGGACGGTGCACTTCCAGACCGATTCAGTTTACGGGGCTTTCATCAGAACCCGAGATAATTGAGTCCTCTTTCCAGAACGTCCGAGATCATTCAATTCGGAGCTATGATCAAGAAGATAACGTTTCCGGAATGGACACATGTCTAGAAGCCTCTTTCTGATCGTGTCAATGCACTGCGAAGATGAGCCCTCCAGGAAACCTTCCACTTCCCAAGCACCGAAGGTTCCTTCACCAAAGTTGAAGATATATGAGTCTTCCGTCCTCTGAAACCGGAATCACACAATTCGGACCAATATCCTGGAAGTTACGCCTCCCTGAATGCGAAGTGATCCAAGCTACGCTGAATGCTGCGAGATAGTCTTGCGACTTGGTTAACTCGCAAGGCCTCAAGATGAATGCCTGGAAGTTGAGCTGCGAGTTGAGAAGTGCGGGTAAGCTATCACTGGATAAGGTATGAGGCTCCCGAGCAAGAAAAATGCTAAGTCCACAACCGTGCGACTTAAGCATGTGAGTTGGCCGCGCTTGGAACTAAACCGCACGGACGTTCGCAATCTACACCGACTTGAGCCTGCAACCTGGGAATATTGGAGACTAAGCCGCACACATCTTTGTAGGTCCCTGCTACATGGTCGTGCGAGTTAAGGATCAGAGAAGACTTAGCCGCACAAAGACTTGCAATTCACACCTGGATGGGCATGCGGCTGAGTTTACAAGGTTCTATCTCGTTCAAGCTCCTCTCCTTGGTTGTGCGATTTGGGCATGCGGCTTGGGACTAAGGGATGACCAAGTCGCACATGTACTTTCCCCAGATTTCGCCTTGGTCATGCGGGTTGAAGAAGAAGAAGATTAAGCTGCACAAAGACTCGCAAAACACATCTACTTAGGCGTGCGGCTAAGACCAAAGGATTTAAGTCTCACAAGACAGTTTCTTCACCTGTGCGACTTGGGCATGCGACCTGGGAGACACTTGACCAACTCGCACATTCTCCAATTTACCCACTAAAGCCGGGTCAGGACCCGGTTTGTTCCGGGCTGACCCGGTTCGTTTTTAGAGACATATAAATAGTTTTTAGGGTTATTTCCCAAAGACTAAGCTTTATTCCCTTTGTCTCTTGCCTCTTTTGTGAAAAGACTCCATCAAGAACAGAAATATCGATATTTGAGTGTTTAATCAAGAGAGTTTAAGAGATTTTTGTGTTTAAAGCTGTTTTTCCTCTTAATCTATCATCTCCATCTCCATTTCTCATCATTAATCATTCCAATCTTCTCAACTTGCAAAGGTTTAAGAGAGATAAGTATGATTAGTGAGTAGTCACCTTAATGAGGTTCTAGATGTGTAGGTTAGGGTGCTAAAGTGTTAGATTAAGAGTGCTTAGGGCTAGATTTATTGATTTATCTCTCTAAACAACTGTTCTCTATGCTAGATCCTTGCATATCACTTGAGATCTAGATTCTGGGAATTTCATGCACCAAAAGTGTTTGATGAAATTCCTGAAAGAGCTGTATTAGAGGTTTAAGCATTTGCTGCATGATGATGTATTGTTATTTGCTTGAATGATCATTTAGAACTGTTTATTAATGCATACTAATTCATGTTTCACAAATGGGAATTTGGTTTGAAAATGGATTAGTATAGGGGTTAATACCTTCATGAGAGGATTAGCCTAGATTTGAGTTCTTAATCATTTGAATCATGTCTCATCATTGTCATTAGCATTTCTAGTTTAGCACCAAAGCACCCTAACCAACTATCATGTCTAGAATCTCATGCCTCCATCATATCATATTCACATCATTTGTCATTGCTTAGTTCTTGATTAGTCATTGTCATTAGTCTTTTAAACCTGTTTAGTTTGTTAGTTGTCATTAGTTAACCAAAACCCACTCTTGTTTGCTTGAATTAAGAACTTGATCATATAGCTTAGTGTCTATCACCACATTCTTGGATTGATTAACCTCTTTGTGCTACTTTGACAAGGGGATTGATAGCCCTGAGACTCTAAAAAGTCTTATCTATCAATTGGCGCCGTTACCAAATTGTGGTTTGTTTAGCATTAAGCTCTGATCTGTTCTTGAGATCAAGTGCTTACTTTCTTGTTTTTACTGATTCCTTTCAAGTTCTGTTTGTGATTTCCGGTGTATGAACACCAGGTCTAGATCAAGAAGCTGTGGTCCACCTTTCCCTCTCAACGACAACATCAACCTTTTGGTACCAAGGAGGAGAAGGGACAGACGTGGTAGACAGATTGATCAGGCTGACATGGAAGAACAAAGAGACCACGTTGTGGATATAGAACAACCGGTACAGGAGCAACAGGCTCAGGGTAATGGAGCTGGAAATGGAGTTGGTCAAGGGTTTCATCAGGGTAATGTTCATCAGGAACAGGTGCACCAACAAGCTTATATCCACCAGGGACAAGCTCAAGCTCATCAACAGAGGCATCAGGCCAATGTTCAACAAAGACAACAAGTGCACCACCAACCCCACCCTTTCCAACCACAGCAAAGGAGATATGAGCAACCCCAAGTCTATGTTGGAGAGAATGACAGGGCCAATGCTCATCAGTATGGAGCTGGTATTCAGGCACCACCTGTGCAAAACAACAACTTTGAAGTGAAGGCATCTTTGCTGAATATGGTCCAGAACTCAAAGTTCCATGGGTTAGCAATGGAAGATCCCTTGGAACACTTGGACAAGTTTGATAAGGTGTGTGATCTGACCAAGATAAATGGAGTTTCAGAAGACAGCTTCAAGCTAAGACTATTCCCATTCAGTCTTGGTGATAAAGCTCATCAATGGGAGAAGAATCTTCCAAGAGGCTCCATTCAAACCTGGGAGCAATGCAAGCAAGCCTTCTTATCTAAGTTCTTCTCCACCTCAAGAACTGCAAAACTGAGGAACCAAATCTCTAGCTTCACTCAGCACAGCAATGAGAGTTTTGGTGAAGCATATGAGAGATTCAGGAGCTACACAAACTAATGCCCACACCATGGGTTTAGTGAGGCTTCTCTTCTCAGCACACTGTATAGGGGAGCTCTTCCCAAGATTAGAAACCAGCTGGATACTGCTTCCAATGGGAACTTTCTGGGTAAAGAGATACATGCTGCTTTAGAGCTAGTGGAGAACTTAGCATTGAGCAATGATACTTATGGTGAAGACTATGACAGATCAAATAGGTCTGAAGGTTCAAGCTCAGAACAGAGGCTCACCAGATAAGTTAAGGAGTTGAGGAGTGAATTAGACAAGCTGAAATTCACCACTCAGAAGCCAATGCATTTTGTTGGAGAGTATGAGGAACCTTCTCAAATCTTTGAGAACATAAGTGAAGAAGGTCTTACCCAAGAGGAGCTCAACTACATTGGGAATCAGAGGTTCCAAAGATATCAGTATGGTAATGCCAATCTAAACCTCTCTTACAGGAACACCAATGTAGCTAACCCACAAGACCAGGTCTATCCCAATTCTCAAGCTCCAAAGAACTTTGTTCCCAAGAACAACCTTCAAGGGTCATTCCAACCCAAGAATCAATTTGGTCAGAATCAGAGTTTTGGTCAGCAACAGCAACCATTTCAGGGCTCTGGTTACACTTCACAGCAGCCAAAGGCACCACCAGGGTTTGGTACACCACAGTTCCAACAGCAGGCGCCGGTTCAACAACAGTTTCAGCCACCAATGGTTCAACAGCAGCCACAGATGGGTACAGATATGGTTGGTATTCTGCAACAACTACTTCAGGGTCAACAGACTATGCAGCAGGAAATCAAGGAACTGAAGCAAAACCAGGCATCAAGCTCAAGGAACCAAGGTCACCTACCTGGAAAACCAGAACCCAACCCCAAGGAATATGCCAAGGCCATTACACTGAGGAGTGGCAAGGAGTTACCTGGTATTGAGAACAACAAAGTGATCATTGAGGACAATGATCAACCTGAGGGGGAGGCAGGCTTAAAGGATGATCAAGTTGCTGAGAAACCAAGGACAGAAAAGGGTAAAGAGGTAGCAAAGGAACCAGAACCAGAGAAGAAGTATGTGCCACCACCTCCATACCAACCCAAGCTCCCATTTCCAGGGAGATTTAAGAAGCAACTAGTGAATAAGGCAAGAGCTGTATTTGAGAAGGCACTCAAAGAGACACCACTCACAATGCCTCTCATTGATGCATTCTTAATGATGCCAAAGATGGGGAAGTTCTTGAAGGATGCCATTCTGAACAAGACAAAAGAGCTTCAAGGCATGGTAGTACTAAGTCATGAATGCAGTGCTATCATTCAGAAGAAGTCCGTCCCAAGGAAGTTAACTGATCCAGGGAGTTTCACACTCCCTTGTGCCATTGGACCTCTTCTATTCTCTGGATGTCTTTGTGATCTAGGAGCATCAGTCAGCTTGATGCCATTCTCCATAGCAAAGAAGCTGGGCTTTAGAGTGTTCAAGCCTGCAAGGATCTCTCTTATCCTTGCAGATAGATCAGTTAGATTGCCTGTTGGTATGTTGGAAGATCTACCTGTCAAGATAGGTGGTTTTGAGGTTCCAACAGATTTTGTTGTGCTGGAAATGGATGAGGAACCAGTAGATCCTCTCATCTTGGGCAGGCCATTCTTAGCCACTGCAGGAGCTATTATTGATGTGAGAGGTGGGATAATAGAGCTTCAACTTGGGTCTGAAAGGCTCAAGTTTGATGTGAATGAGATGATGAAGAAACCCACCATTGAAGGTCAATGTTTCTATGTAGAGACAATGGACCAGTTGGCTGATGAGTTGCTGGAGGAGCTGAACACTGAGGATCCTCTTCAAGCTGCTCTAACTCAAGAACAAGGAGACAATGAGCTCTTGGCTGAAGCAAGTGAAGGGTATAAGCTGTATCTAGACAATGCAAGAGAGCTGGGTCCTGAAACAAGGTTTTTGGAGCTGGAACAAAGTGGCTCTGAAGTTTTTGCTATCAAGGAATCAGTCACCAGCCAAAGCAGCTTGGACCAGGACTGGAATGAGGCTGATGCACCCTCTGTTGAGCTCAAGCCTCTACCAACAGGGCTCAGGTATGCTTTCTTAGGCTTAAACTCCACATATCCTGTCATCATCAATGATAGCCTATTAGAGGATCAAGAGAGTGCAATCCTTAATGAAATAAGAAAGTTCAGGAGAGCCATAGGGTATTCTTTGGCTGATATTAGAGGGATCTCTCCTGACATTTGCACCCATAGGATCCACCTAGAGGACCAATCTATGTCCTCTATTGAGAATCAACGAAGACTTAACCCCAACCTTAGGGAAGTGGTTAAGAAGGAGATACTAAAGCTTCTTGAGGCAGGGATAATTTACCCAATCTCTGACTCAAGATGGGTGTCTCCTGTTCATGTTGTGCCCAAGAAAGGTGGGATCACAGTGGTGAAAAACGATAAGGATGAACTCATAGCTCAAAGAACCATAACTGGCCATCGCATGTGCATTGACTATAGGAAATTGAATTCTGCTTCTAGAAAAGATCATTTCCCTTTACCATTCATTGATCAAATGCTTGAAAGGTTAGCTAATCATCCTTATTTTTGTTTTCTCGATGGGTACTCGGGGTTCTTCCAAATTCCCATAGACCCCCAGGATCAAGAGAAAACAACATTCACATGCCCTTATGGCACTTATGCTTATAGGAGAATGCCCTTCGGTTTATGTAATGCACCAGCCACTTTTCAAAGATGTATGATGCACATTTTCTCTGACATTATTGAAGAGAAAGTTGAGGTGTTCATGGATGACTTTAGTGTCTATGGCTCCTCCTTCTCGGATTGTCTCTCTAATTTGACACAGGTGTTGGAGAGATGTGAGCAGCACAACTTGGTGCTGAACTGGGAGAAGTGTCATTTCATGGTGCAAGAAGGAATAGTTCTTGGGCACAAGATCTCTGAAAAGGGTATTGAGGTTGATAAGGCAAAGGTGGAAGTGATGGTGAATCTGCAAACCCCCAATTCAGTTAAAGGGATAAGGAGCTTCCTTGGTCATGCAGGGTTTTATAGAAGATTCATAAAGGACTTCTCAAGGATTGCCAGGCCCTTAACAAGACTGTTGTGTAAGGAGGTGGATTTCATCTTTGATGCTGAATGTGAAGAAGCCTTTAAGTTGATCAAGGAGGCATTGGTTAGTGCACCAATAGTTCAGGCACCAGACTGGTCCCTACCTTTTGAGGTCATGACAGATGCTTCTGACTTTGCTGTTGGAGCAGTACTTGGACAAAAGAAAGACAAGAAGCTGCATGTGATCTACTATGCAAGTAGAACACTTGAATCTGCCCAAGAGAAGTATGCTACAACTGAAAAGGAAATGCTGGCAATAGTTTTTGCCTTTGACAAGTTCAGAAGCTACCTGGTGGGATCAAAGGTCATTGTGTATACTGATCATGCAGCCCTCAGGTACTTGATGACCAAGAAAGATGCCAAGCCAAGGGCTGTTGAGATGGGTTTTTACAAGAGTTTGATATGCGCGTATT
>NW_006256756.1:11202370-11255039 GCF_000478725.1 Eutrema salsugineum | reverse complement strand
ATTGAGAATGGGGCTGCAGACCATCTCTCAAGGCTGAGGATTGAAGAAAAAGTCCCCATAGATGATGCTTTGCCTGAAGAGTCTCTGATGGTGCTCCATTCCTACTTGGAGTTTGAGGAAGTAGAGAGCATTCAAGAAAGGAGGATGCCTTGGTTTGCAGACATAGTGAACTATCTTGCATGTGGGGTGGAGCCTCCTGAATTGGATGCTTACAAGAGGAAAAAGTTCTTCAGAGATGTCCAGAGATACCATTGGGATGAGCCCTACCTCTATGTTCTGAACAAGGATCAGCTGTACAGAAGGTGTCTTGCTGAAGAGGAGATGCAACCTGTGTTGCAAGAATGTCATGGTTCTGCTTTTGGAGGTCACATGGGGGCATTCAAAACTGTGGCAAAGGTTCTTCAAAGTGGGTTTTGGTGGTCTACAATGTTCAAAGATGCCCAGTTGGTGGTTTCAGCATGTGATGCCTGTCAGAGGCATGGGAACATATCTAAGAGAAGTGAGATGCCTCAAAACCCCATTCTGGAAGTTGAGATCTTTGATTGCTGGGGGATTGACTTTATGGGGCCCTTCATTTCATCCTATGGGAATCAGTACATACTTGTTGCTGTGGACTATGTGTCCAAATGGGTTGAGGCCATTGCTTCCCCTACCAATGATTCCAAGGTTGTAGTGAAGCTGTTCAAGAGCATCATCTTCCCAAGGTTTGGAGTTCCAAGGGTTGTCATCTCTGATGGAGGATCCCATTTTGTGAACAAGACTCTAGAAGGTTTATTGAGGAAGCATGGAGTTAAACACAAGATAGCTACTCCATATCATCCTCAAACTAGTGGCCAGGTTGAAGTATCCAACAAACAGATCAAAGCCATTCTTGAGAGGACTGTTAGCTCAAGCAGAAAAGATTGGAGCAAAAGGGTAGATGATGCATTGTGGGCTTACATGACTGCCTTTAAAACTCCAATTGGAACATCACCATTCAGTTTGCTATATGGGAAGAGCTGCCACCTTACTGTTGAGCTGGAATACAAGGCCATGTGGGCTGTGAAGTTGTTGAACTTTGATATCAAGACAGCTCAAGAGAAAAGGATCATGCAACTTCATGAACTTGAGGAGATTAGGCTTGAGGCTTTTGAAAGCTCAAAGATCTATAAGGAGAAGACCAAGGTCCTGCATGACCAAAAGATTCTGAAAAGAGAGTTCAAGAATGGTGATTTGGTGTTGCTATTCAACTCTAGACTTAAGTTGTTTCCAGGAAAGCTTAAGTCTAGGTGGTCTGGACCTTTCAAAGTTCTTGAAGTGAGGCCTTATGGTGCCATTGTCTTGGAAGGAAAGAATGGTCAGGAATTCGTGGTGAATGGACAGAGAATCAAGCATTACTTAGTTTCACAAGGGAAAGAGGAAGCTACAACAGTTCCTCTTCTTGATCCACCAGCCTGTTAAACAGGTTCTCAAAGTCAAACTTAGAGACTTTAAACAAAGTGCTCTTGGGAGACACCCCAAGCTTATCTTTGTACATAGTTCTTTTGATTTCTTCTCTTTTCCTTTATGTTTTAGAACTTTTTGATGGGTTTTGTGAGTTGGTCTCAAGTACTAGGTGATCCTTGGAGAACATTAGCTTGTGATGAATGGAATGGAGCATGTGAGAGAGCTGAGAGGACTGTTTAAAGCCAGAAAAAACTTGAAGAACGCCTCAGTGCTACCTAGGTGTGCGGGTTAGTGCATGAAGAGCCCAGGCCGCAGCAAGACTCGCGATTTACTCCGGCCTGGGCGTGCTACCTGGTGTTAAAGGACCCTGGCCGCACGAAACCATGAGAAGCCCGACATGTTTAAGTCCCAGTTACTGCGGCTTGGGAGTGCGGGTCAGAAGAGAGGAAGCTAGGCCGCACATCTATTCGGAATTTACTCCGGCTTGAGTGTGCGACCTAGAAGCATGGAAGCTGAGCCGCACCAGAAAGAAGAAGGCCGAGAGTTCTAAGTGCTAAACTGTGCGACCTGGTGCTGCGGCCTGAAACCCAAGGAGGCTAAGTCGCACGATCATTCGCAATTCACTCCGAGATGGTCGTGCTACCTGGAAAGAAGAAGGCCAGGCCGCACTAAACAGAAGGAGTCCAAAACGCCTAAGTCCAAAACTGTGCTAGCTGGTGCTGCAGGTTAGAAGTAAGGGTTCCAGGCCGCACAAAAAGAAGGGAGGCCAAAGAGTTTAAGTCCCAAAACCTGCGAGTTAGGCGTGCTACCTGGGAGTAAAGAAGACCAACCCGCACATATACTCGGAATTTACTCCAAGATGAGCGTGCTAGCAGGGAACATGAACATCAGGTCGCAGCAGGAAAAGAAAGGCCGTTTTGTTTAAGTCCAAAAGTCTGCGGCATAGTTGTGCTACCTGGGAACATAGGAAACCAAGTCGCACATGCACTCTCAATTTACTCCGGGTCAGCTGTGCTAGCTGGGAATATGAAGACCAAGCCGCAGCAAAAAGAGGAACGGCCAGAATGCCTAAGTACCAAAGGCTGCGGGATGGTTGTGCAGGTTAGACAGAGGATTACCAGGTAGCACAAAAATATATCCGGTTCTGCACCGAGACGATCACACGGCTCGATCCTGACGGTTCCTGGACGCACAAAAGAGAGAAGAAGGCCGGTCAATGAGAAAAGGACGGGTCAAAGCCTTGACTGGTCAAAATAGATCTATTGACCACCAGTCCAAAGGCTTCACCCTGTCCCACACTCTCTCTTTCTCACAACAAACCCGAGTTTGCAACTCTCTCTCTCATTTCTCTCCATTGTTTTCACCATATCTCTCTCATTTCTCCACCAAAATTGTTGATTCAAAGTGCTCTGAGCTCGTTTTTGAGTTGTTAACATCATCCTGATTGCATTTCGAACTCGTTGCATCTGAATCCCAAGGTATTCCATCCTGTTAAAAGTCATCTCTTTCCATGTTCTTCAATGGTGATTTTTGAACTTTAAGGTGTGGAATCGATTTTGATAGGTTGTTTTAGACCTTGGGATTATTTTTATAAATGCTAGGGTGCTAGATAGTCTTGGAAAACAGAGCACTTTGTTGGTAATTACTTGTTCTTGAATTTTGAAAATTGTTGCAAGTAATTCATGAAAGAAATCGATTTTTTTTAAAGAGATGAATTGGTTTCTTGCTGAGTCCCTGCGTTGCACTCTTGTTTTTGCATTGCTATGAATTTATTTGATTGATTCTTAGCTTGAGAAACTTGTTCATGTGCTGTTGATATCGATTCTTGCAACAATTTTTTTCAAAATTTTGAAGACTTTTGTGAGGCTTATCCTTGTACTAACAATATTTTTGAGAATACTCTTTGGCCAAGAAGAAGATGACTGAAAGAACCAACTCTTTGGCCAAGAAGAAGGGTCCTGCATCAAAAGGCAAAGGTTTGGTCTCAGGAACTTCAAAGCCAAGAGACAAAGGTCAAGGTGCAAAGAATACCACAAAGCAAGGAAAGTGTGATCCAGCGCCAAAAAGGACAAGGCCTGAAGGAAGAGCTTTGGTGGTTGCTTCTGGTTCCAAGAAAAAGGGGAAACAGTTGGCTGTGGTATCTGAGAGTGAACAGACTGAAAGTGACTCCAGCAGCTCAGCTGGTGGTTCCCAAGGCACCATTGAAGAGGGATCAAAGAAGTTCAAGAAAACTGAACCAGAAACACTTGATTATCTGGCTAAGTTTCAGCAGATAGAGATCCAGCAAGGGAGATTCCCTGATTTGGACTTTCTGAAGAAGATTGGCCTCTATGAAGATGTCAAGACTTTGCTTGGGAACATGGGTGTTGAGTCACTTTTGGAGATGAGAGAAATCGCTTATGAGCAAGAGTCCCAAGAGTTCTTGGCCTCCCTTGAAGCTTTCATTTACTACCCAAGGGATTCAAGAATCATTCAAGGAGATGGGCTTGGACATGTGGAGTTTACTGTGAAAGGGAAGGAGTATTCAGTGTCATTCAGAGAATTGAATAAGATCTTTGGGTTTTCAGCACCTAGAAATGAACTTCTCTCCAACCAGGTCAATCTCAGAAAAGATGAGATCCAACTTCTATGGAGATCAATTGCTTCTGGGAAGTACACAGCTGGAACAGCTAAGGCCTCTTGGATAAGGAATCCAGTTCTGAGATATGTACACAAGATTCTCTCTCACAGCTTCTACTTCAAGATTGATGTTGGAAGAGTTCACAAAGGAGATCTGATGCTTCTTGGTGTAGGGCTGAGACCGCTGATGCCAACACATGAAGATGGCGAATACCCACTTTGCCTTGCATCTCAATTAGCAAGGTCTTTGATGTTCTACAAAAAGTGCATGTGGGGTTCTACAAAGCAAGATGCAAAGCTGACCCATGGATGGGTGGTAACAAAGATCTTGAAAGCCATGGGGTACAGATTCAAGGAGAACAAGGCAAAGTTTGATCTGATTAATGAAGCACATTTGTGTAGGATTGGCTTCCTCCAAGGAAGAGTGGGTACCAAGGTAGTCTACAACTTCAAGACACTCATCAGTGAGCCAGCCCAAGTTCTCCTACCCAATCCCTCCATCACCACAGTCCAAGTTAAAAGGAACATTCACTTCTTCTTGCTGAAGGAAGATCTGTACAATGTCCAAACTGATCCACCAATCCTCACATACAAGCAAGCTTGCAGAGAAGAAGCCTCCAAAGGAAAGAAAGCAACCGCTGAAGATGCTACCACAAGTGCAGCTGGTGCTCAAGATGATGATCTGCCTCCACCTCAAAAACGTTTTGGTGGAAACAGATATCACTTTGATGATTACAACTGGGAGGAACCAGGCACTTCAGGGTTCAGAGCTCAACAGAAGATTGGTATTCTCCAACAATGGTGCAAGTACCAAGACAAAACCATCCACAAGATGGCCAAATGCATCAAGGAGATGAAGAAGAGGATCAAGAAGCTTGAAAACCCTTGCAAAGGTGGGGCTCCAGCACCGGTTTCACCAAGGAACAGAGAGGAAGTTGGGGAGAGTTCCATGAACTGCACAGCCTTGGTCACATATGGAACCACTTGGGTAGATCTTGACGACGGGACTGATGAGGCCAGCCACCATTCTTGGGAAACACCGTCAGGCCACACATCGAACCCCTCCTACTCATTGGGGTCTGATTTCAACAGCCACTAGGTAACACTCAAAACCTTGTAAATAGCATGTAGACTTTCTTTTTCTTTTGCATTTTGCCTGTTTGCTTTGGTTTCACTTCTTTCTCATACTTTTATAACACAAGGGACTGTGTTATTTAAGTGTGGGGGAGGAGTTTTATCCTTTACTAATCATGTTTTCTATTTTCTTATTTTACACTTTGAGTCTTGAGTCACATTCTAGTTGCATATTCATCTAAATGATATAAAAACCAAAAAAATGGAAAAAAATCTGAAAAATTTACACAAAAAAAAATGATCATGTAGTTGCATTCTCATTTTTAGGATTGAGTCTAGATTGCATTTGCATATAGGTTGCATCTTGCAAGGAGTAATGATAGGTTTTCTAGAGAGTACATCACTTTGAAAACTTGAATTGAATATGCTTGTGAATCTTTTTCTGTGCTTGCAAAGTCTGAAATGATTTGAATCTGAGAAGCAAGTTTGAATTGAACTCAACTCTAATTAAGTGGGAACCTTGAACTTGACTTGAAAATATCTTGTGATGCATTGTTTGAAAAAGCTTGTGGATACCAATATACATACTTGAGCTAGAACCACTGTTTTTACCACTCTTTTCCTTAGCTCAAGTAGCTGAATCCACATCATGGATCAGTTCCCATACCTTGAACCCATCCTTCTTTTAAGCCAATGTTTGTGTGTGAATTGGAAGGCCACCTTGGATCAAACTTAGCAGAAAGTGTTAGGTTTAGAGCGACAAGGGCAGGTCTGATTGAGTGCTGTGTTCCAACATCAAGGAACTGAGAGTTTTGGCGAGGAATAAGTGTGGGGGAAAAGACTTTTTGGTGAGTGGAAAAAGGTGAGATGAGTGGGAAAGAGAGAGTGAAAATAGCTAGGGGAATGAAAGAAAAAGAAATCAGTCTTGGTGTTTTGAGAAAGTGAGCTCTGGTTTGTTGAAAAGAAAGAGTCTAGCCTCTAAGTAAAAAAGGAAGAAAAGAAGCCAAAAGGCTCAAATGTTTTGTTAAGAAAGAAAGAAGAGGCTAGAAGTTGTAAAAGAAAAAGAGCTGTGTAAAGTTTGAGTTCCAAGACTTGAAAGGAAAAGTGAAAAGTAAATCCCCTAGTGAGAGGAAAATGAGAGTGAAAAGTGAGGATTTTTGAGCAAGTGAGGAAGCTTTGAGTAGAGGGTGGGGTGTGATGAGTCTTTGCCCTTGTATGCATAGGTTGCTTTTTACCTTTAGCATTCTGCCAAAGTTTGATCATTCATAGAGAGATCCCTTTGCTGCATTTAACCCACTTGAACACTGATGAGATCATTTTAATCTCACAGCCTCTCCCTAGCCAAGCCAGCTTGTTTAAACCTTGCATCATGAGATCCACCTGATAAAAGCTTAATGAATGTGAAAGAGTTGAGAGAGAAGAACTTGTGGAGATTCCTTACTGAGTTGATATATATCTGAGTATGACTTTGCATTGCATAATTGAGCATGAACTTGAATTCTCATTGTGATCACTTCTCTCAAAAAGAAAATGTGAACTCCCATTGCATACAACCTCTTTCTCTCATTTGCTCTTTTTGCTTGAGGACAAGCAAAGGACAAGTGTGGGGGAGTTGATATGTTCATAATTTGCATCATTTAGGTTGCATAAATCATTCCAAATCATGTTTTATTTCATGCATTTTAGGTCCTTAGGGTTTGTTTTAGAACTTAGGAGATGCATTAGGTCCCAATGAGTCTTTGCATGTTTTGAGTGTCTATCAGGTGAATTTGGAGCTGAAAAGATGAATCCAGGAAGTGGAATGGTGAGAAAAGCTTCAAAAAGTGGAAAAATTGGGTCTATGGAGGTTATCGGCCATTCTCGCTGGCCAGGAAGGTTTTACCGGCCATTTTCATGTACCGCGGGAAGCTTTACCGGCCATTTTCATGTACCACGAATGAAGTGTATCGGCCAAAATCTCCGGGTGCAAACATGTCTCAGATATCGCCTGTCCGGGGAACCTTCCGGTCCGATTCAGACGGCGGGTGCTTCATATAAGTTGGAGAGCATTGCATCACGGTCTCATAGCAAGTGGAATCGTGGAATTCGGACGCGTGATCAGAGAGATAAGCTCGTCGGAAGGAACCCCTATCTCGCAGGTATTCCGGACCGAGCAGATCAGTTCTGAAGGATGCGAAGGGCGGTGCACTTACAGGCCGATTCAGTTTCCGGGTCCTTCATGAGAATCAGAGACATTTGAGTCTTCTTTCCAGAAAGTCCAAGAGCATTCAATTCGGATCTATGAGCAGGAAGATACGGTCTCCGGAATGGACACATGTCTAGACGCCTCTCTCTGGTCGTTACATGCACTGCAAAGATGTGCCCTCCAGGAAGCCTTAAACTTCCCAAGCACCGAAGCTTCCTTCACCAAAGTTGGAGATAAATGAGTCCTCTGTCTTCTGCAACCAAAATCATTCAATTCGGACAAGTCTCATAGGAGTTACACTCTCCGGAATGCGAAGTGGTCTAAGCTGCTCTGGATGCTGCGAGATGGTCTTGCGACTTGGTTAACCCGCAGGCCTGAAGATGAACGCCTGAATGCTGATGCTGCGAGTTGAAATGTGCGGATAAACTATCACTGGAAGAGATCTGAAGCTCCCGAGCAAGAGAAATGCTAAGTCCACAATCGTGCGACTTAGGCATGCGAGTTAGCCGCGCCTGGAACTATGCCGCACGATCACTCGCAAATCACTCCGACTTGAGCCTGCGACCTAGGTGCAATAGAGACCAACCCGCACAGTTTGTACATTCCCCAGAAACCGCCTTAGCCCTGCGAGTTGGAGAGGAAGGAGACCAAGCCGCAGCAACACTCGCAAAACACTCCTACTTAGGCGTGCGGCTAAGACAAGGCGATTCAGGCTTCACAAGACAAGTCTTCATCTACTGCGACTTAGGTGTGCGACCTGGGACATACTGGACCAACCCGCAGTAATTCCCACTTTATCCATTAAAGCCGGGTCAGGACCCGGTTTGTTCCGGGCTGACCCGGTTCGTTTTTAAGAAAGTATAAATACTTTTTAGGGTTTTTTGGGAGAGAATTAAGTTTTATTCCCTTCGTCTCTTGCCTCTTTTGTGAAAGACTCCATTAAGAAGAGAAATATCTATATTTGAGTGTTTAATCAAGAGAGTTTAAAGAGATCTGGGTGTTTAAAGCTGTTTTCTTTTGAATCTATCATCTCCATCTCCATTTCTCATCATTAATCATGCTAATCTTCTCAACTTGCAAAGGTTTAAGAGAGATTAGTATGATTAGTGAGTAGTCACCCTAATGAGGTTCTAGATGTGTAGGTTAGGGTGCTAAAGTGTTAGATTAGGAGTGCTTAGGGCTAGATTCATTGATTCATCTCTCTAAACAGCTGTTCTCTATGCTAGATCCTTGATAATCACTTGAGATCTAGATTCTGGGAATTTCATGCACCAAAAGTGTTTGATGAAATTTCTGAAAGAGCTGTATTAGAGGTTTAAGCATTTTTCTGCATGATGATGTATTGTTATTTGCTTGAATGATCATTAAGAGCTGTTTGTTAATGCATATTGATTCATGTTTCACAAATGGGAATTTGGTTTGAAAATGGATTAGTATAGGGGTTAATACCTTCATGAGAGGATTAACCTAGATTTGAGTTCTTAATCATTTGAATCATGTCTCATCATTGTCATTAGCATTTCTAGTTTAGCACCAAAGCACCCTAACCAACTATCATGTCTAGAATCTCATGCCTCCATCATATCATATTCACATCATTTGTCATTGCTTAGTTCTTGATTAGTCATTGTCATTAGTCTTTAAACCTGTTTAATTTTGTTAGTTGTCATTAGTTAACCAAAACCCACTCTTGTTTGCTTGAATTAAGAACTTGATCATATAGCTTAGTGTCTATCACCACATTCTTGGATTGATTAACCTCTTTGTGCTACTTTGACAAGGGGATTGATAGCCCTGAGACTCTAAAAAGTCTTATCTATCAGAACATCGAGTACTGCTTCAAGAACAAGGCGGAGAGCTGCTGGAAGCTGTTGATCGAATTACGTTCTTGCCTTGAGAACCATTCTAGTGCGGCCCCTTTGAGATGCTCTCAAAACAGCAGACAATAACCGGCGACTTTTTCTTGCTTGGTCAGGTTGGCAGAGTTCCTCGTGAAGGCTTGTCCCATTGCTATGCGGAACGCCGTGATATGAGTTTTCGGGTTGGTGGTTCCTTCATAGAAAGGGATCCTGACTTTTCCGGGCTCGGGGATCCTAGCATCTGTGTTCCTCGTCGCGAACGGGGTTCTTTTGGTTTCCTCGAGCATTCGATCAATCTCTGGCGCGACACTTGTCGCATTATGCACTTGCGATTTCATGGCTCGTATCTCTGCCACTGTCTGAGCCATTAAGGCTCGCAACTCTTCGATCTCCAAGGTCTGCGCGCGGGTCATTCTCCTAGGTGGGCGAGGTCGCTCCTGGTCTTCTCTCCTCGACTTGTCTTTGAACTCTGCCTGCTCGACCCATTGGAGATTTTCCTCTTCCTCGGTTGGGTTGTTATCATGAAACGGGTCTGGCGACTTCGTCAACTAGAATGCCATTTAGTGCCGAGGCGAGCTATTCTTGACTTATCCGCCGAGCCGAGCTGTTTTGTTGCGAGTTCCTTGTTATGTCGCTCTGATGGGAGACCACATCGATCACGTCGTTCTCCTCCTCATCGCCTCGTCGCCTTGAATTCTGACGAAGCAGGTGTGGCTCGGTCATGTTGACTCGGGTAGCTGCGGGAGTTTGTTCGCCGAGGTGACGAAACATTAGCGGAGCCATGGGATTTCTTATGCCGCTACCGGATGCTCCTGCAGGTGTCAAGAATTCAAAATGTCTCCTGACTCTATCTGTCGGATCGGAGATCCTAGCTCTCCAAGTTGGGTGCCGTTTTTTGGCCGTCATTGCGTCAAGTCTCTCCGTAATCGCCTCGTTCCTCTTGTCCTGCTCGTCGATTTTCTGCATCAACGTGGCCATCATGTTTTGCATCTCCTCCTGGGCTTCGGTGGTTGTCGTTGTCGTGCTTGATGGTGGAGTGTCTTTCTCCGCGTCGTTGTTGTTGTTGTCGTCTCCGGGTGCGTCGGTTGCCATGTTCTTCGGATCTTTAGCTCTTGACGATATTGAGTAAGAAAATTTTGAGCCCCCACAGACGGCGCCAAATTGTGTGAGCCAAAACTCGCACAACCAAAAATTTGTTAAGGAAAACTTAAGGGATCCGAAATTTCTAGGGTTTATCGCAAGAACAGTAAGATCAAAAGAAGGTTTTTGCTGAAAAGTGTTTAAGTCTTATTGCTCTCGAGTTGTGAAAAATTACATCATGAATTGTTTACAGCGACTATTTATATGGAGTCTATGAACCGCCTAGCCGAGAATCTCGGGAAAGATTTTTGGAATATTTCCTTATCGTTTCGTGCGGCCGCAGCCATAGCACTTTGCCTAGGGTTTTTATGGGCGTAGGTCCTTTACGATCTTGGCTCATCTCATTAAACTAGGACTAGCTCGGCCCAACACGAAGAAAAGCGGCTCGGCCCATTCTTCCTCTTGCTCAGCTCGGCCCACTCTTTGTTCTTCTCACGGCTTGGCCCATTTATCTTCTTCCACGGCTCGGACCACTCATCTTGGTGAGCACAGCTCAGCCCACTTTTTTTGTGGGACGGCTTGGCCCATATTCGCCGGGCAGCTGTTCCTTCTTGCCAAATCGGTTTTCTCCAGTACTTAGTCATTTTTGATATGGTTTTATCCGCTTGGGGTGAAATCGACCCCAACAAATATGAAAAGTCAAAAATTGCAGAACATGAAAAGACACAACCTCGGTTTGGAGATCTGCTCTGATACCACTTGATATGATCCTAGGTGTGAGGATCAAGCTCCGGAATGCTCTCCAATGGTTTTGACGAGTTGAGTGTGATATTTAATGATGTGCGAAATGAAATAGTTTAAGATGGATCTGTGAATAATGATGAAACTTAGTGGAAGTGCCTTGATACTTCTAAGAGATATGAAAGGTCTCTTAGACTATCAACAGATTGATATGCATGTAATGAAAGGATAAAGATCCAAATTCACTAAACAAGCTTGATCAAACAATTTAGAGAGAAAGTTTTAGAATAAAAGGTTTGATAAAATGAAGAAAGGAGAAAGAGTAATACATATAGAGTTTCCCACGCCTAGAAAATAACAAAGACAATTAATGACTTATTGAAACTCTAAAAATCAAGTTTGAATTCAAATATTGGCTCCTCCTCTTCCTTGGATGAATTTGGTGAGTAAAATGGGCTGGGTTTCATCAAAAGGCCTTGTTTGGAAAACCCAATAGTACAAAACCAAACGAAGGGAAAAACAGCACCAGTCACAACACCTCTCCTGATGAACTCTTAAGTGGCTTGGATCACAACCAGTGTAGTTGGATTAGCACACTTAAGACTGCCCTGAATAGAGTGTAGTAGTTTGTGAAACGCTTGCTTGAATTTTATTGCCTTTGATCTTGTCATGATCTTCTTCTCCATTTACTTCCTCAGGTTCCAGCTGCTCCTTGTCTCCCTCTTTACCTGCGGTAACCTCTGGTTCAAGCTCTCCCTCTTCTCCATTAGCTTCTTCAGTTCCAAGGCCGGCCATAATCATATCAGGATTCTACAACAGCTGCTTCAGGGTCAACAAATTTTTGAAAGTCAGTTTGCATCTATGCAGCAGGACATCAAGGAATTGAAGCAAAATCAGGCCTCTAGCTCAAGGAACCAAGCCAAACTACCTGGTAAGCCTGAACCAAACCCAAAGGAGTATGCTAAAGCCAATTACACTGAGAAGTGGCAAAGAACTACCAGGTGTAGAGTACAACAATCTGATCATTGAGGACAATGATCAAACTGAGGGGGAGGCAGCCTTAAAAGATGATCAAGTTGCTGAAAGATCAAGGAAAGAAAAGGGTAAAGAGGTGGAAAAGGAACCTGAACCAGAAAAGCTATATGTTCCACCACCTCCATACCAACATAAGCTCCCATTTCCAGGGAGATTCAAGAATCAGCTTGTAGACAAGGCAAGAGCTGTATTTGAGAAGACTCTCAATGAGACACCACTCACAATGCCTCTCATTGAAGCATTTCTAATGATGCCAAAGCTGGGTAAGCTGTGCTTGGCCAGAGGAAGGACAGAAAACTTCATGTGATCAACTATGCCAGTAGAACCCTTGATTCTTCTCAAGAGAAGTATGCAACCACAGAAAAGGAAATGCTGGCAATAGATTTTGCATTTGATAAATTCAGAAGCTATCTGGTGGGATCAAAAGTCATTGTGTACACTGATCATTCAGCCATCAGACATCTAATGACCAAGAAGGATGCCAAGCCTAGACTTTTGAGATGGGTCCTCTTACTTCAAGAGTTTGATATGGAAGTACAAGACAAGAAGGGCATAGAGAATGGGGCTGCAGACCATCTCTCTAGGTTAAGAGTGGACTATGAAGTCCCTCTTAATGACTCTCTCTCTGAGGAATCATTGATGGTGCTTAACTCTTACTTGAAGTTTGAGGAAGTGGATAGCATCCAAGAGAAGAGAATGCCCTGGTTTGCTGACATTGTGAAATTTCTTGCTTGTGGAGTGGAACCACCAGAACTTGATGCTTACCACAGAAAGAATTTCTTCAAAGATGTCCAAAGATACCATTGGGATGAACCTTACCTGTATGTCCTGAACAAAGATCAGCTGTATAGAAGGTGTCTTGCTGAAGAGGAGATGCAACCTGTGTTGCAAGAGTGCCATGGATCAACTTTTGGGAGTCACATGGGAGCATTCAAGACGGTGGCCAAGGTTCTTCAGAGTGGGTTTTGGTGGCCTACTATGTTCAAGGACGTTCAGAGGGTTGTTTCAGCATGTGATGCCTGTCAGAGGCATGGGAACATTTCAAAGAGGAGTGAGATGCCTCAAAATCCAATATTTGAGGTTGAAGTTTTTGATTGTTGGGGAGTGGACTTTATGGGGCCATTCATCTCATCTTATGGGAATCAGTACATATTAGTGGCTGTGGACTATGTGTCCAAATGGGTTGAGGCTATTCCTTCCCCTACCAATGATTCCTAGGTGGTGGTCAGGTTGTTCAAGAACATAATCTTCCCAAATTTTGGAGTACCCAGGGTTGTTATTTCTGATGGAGGTTCTCATTTTGTGAACAAAACCTTGGAGGGATTGCTGAGGAAGCATGGAGTGAAACATAAGGTAGCTACTCAAACTAGTGGCCAGGTTGAAGTGTCTAATAGACAGATTAAAGCCATTCTTGAGAGGACTGTTAGCTCAAGCAGAAAAGATTGGAGCAAAAGGCTGGATGATGCATTGTGGGCTTATATAACAGCCTTTAAGACTCCAATTGTGACATCTCCTTTCAATCTGCTATGGGAAGAGCTGCCACCTTCCTGTTGAGCTGGAGTACAAGGCATTACGGGCTGTGAAGTTGCTGAACTTTGATATCAAAACAGCTCAAGAGAAAACAATAATTCAACTCCATGAACTTGAAGAGATCAGGTTGGAAGCTTTTGAGAGCTCCAAGATCTATAAAGAAAGACCAAAGCTCTACATGATCAAAAGATTTTGAAAAGAGAATTCAAGGAAGGTGATTTGGTGTTGCTGTTCAACTCTAGACTTAAGTTATTTCCTGGAAAAATTAAGTCTAGATGGTCTGGTCCCTTTAAGATTCTTGAAGTTAGGCCATATGGAGCTGTTGTGTTAGAAGGTAAAGATGGTCAAGAGTTTGTGGTCAATGGCCAAAGGATCAAGCACTACTTAGTCTCACAAAGGAAGGAGGAAGCTACATCAGTTCCCATTCTTGATCCACCATCAGCATAACTTGGTATCAAAGTCAAACTTAGAGACTTTAAACAAAGTGCTCTTGGGAGACACCCCAAGCCTATCTTTTGTAAATACGTCTTTTTAATCTTTTCTTTTCATGTTTTTAGGATGTTTTTGATGTGTTTGTTAAGTGTTCTCAGGTCCATTGAGTGTTAAGGAGTTGCATCCAAGTTTATCCAAAGAGAAGTGGTGCAAAAAGAAGTGAACAAGTGAGGGTGCTAAGGGTTTGGATCCGATCAGGTTGACACCAGGACCAGTACCGGTCAAGGACACCTCGGCGTGGACACTTTCTCTAAAATGTGTCCAGCACCGAGGCCAACATCAAGATAACGTGACCGGTGTAATCCTAGACGGAAGCCGTGTTGTCTAGCACCGAGACCAGCATCGAGAAACCTCAGCCGGTGTAAAACAAAACGTCGGTCCGAGTAATCCTACACCAAGGACAACATCGGCACACACCTGGCCGGTGCTTAAACCAGGTGGAAAATGTTGTGTAGCACCGAGGCAAGCATCGAGGGGCAGCGGCCGGTGCTTGACCCAGGCAGAGGAGTCTCATGCAACGAACACATCGGCGATCCGGTGCTTAGCCCAGATCGAGAGAAGTGTGCAGCACCGCACCGACCACAGCACCGGGAAGAACCAAGCCGGTGTTGGACCTCCCACGACCGCGCAGGATAACACCGAGACCGGCACCTGGGAGACTCACCTCGGTGTAAAATCTCTCGAAAACGTGGTTAATCAACACCAAGCATCACACCGGAAAAAAGCAGCTCGGTGTTGGTTGATGCACTTCTTTACCCAGCGGTCCATAGGATGTACCTGGTCAAAGTCAACAAAGACACCCCATACCCAGTTGTCTCACACCGGGGAGCAAGACCTAGATGTCTTCTCTTTCCCGACCAGGCTTGCCTCTTTCTTCCCTTAACTTTTAAACACCATAACTCTATCAATACAGCTCAGTTTCTCTTGATTCTTTTTGCATTGAGCTCTGTTTTCTTTATACTTTCTGCTTCTGCAAACGTCTTTAGCTGCATTTCACTTAATCCCAAGGTAATCATTCATAAACGAAATCCTCTTGCTCTTGAACCTGAACTGATTCTGTTGTGAGTTTTCTGAGTGGAATGTTTTTGAAATCGGTTACTAAACTGTTAGAGGAACTTAGAACCTTGGGATTTAGGTTGTAAATGAGCTAGAAATAAACCCCTGTACTTAATTGCTGTTCTTGGGCTGATTCTTAAAATTTTCAGGAACTCAGTCCTCTTGAACATGATTTATGGTGCAAGAATTGTTCTGAGCTGGTTTGATCTCTGTTTTTGGTGTGGTAAAATGCTGTGGATTTCTGTGAATGTGTTCTTGATGCTAAAATTGTTTTCGAAAATTCCCACCATTTTCGTTCTCCTAAATTCGCTTGTCCTGTACTTTCTCGAAACTTTTCCGTCATTAGAGCATGATTTATAGTGCAGGAATTGTTTTGAACTGGTCCGATATTTGTTTTTGATGTGGTAAATTGCTAAGAACTCGTATGGATGTGCTATTCATGCTAAAATTGTTGGCCAAAATTCATAGCAATTTCACTATTTTCGAATTCATTTAATCGCACAAGCTGTACTTCATGGGTTTCGATGCTCATTTCCTTGTGAGAAATTTGTGTTTTCAGGTGCATTGGCACGAACCAGAGGAGGTCATGGGACAGGAAAAGCACAGAAAGCCGCCAAACAGGATAAGCAAATTGTCTTGAGGAAGAGTGATGCTTCATCCTCTAAATCCAAGGGAAAAAGACCTGCAAGGAGTGGTTCAGATAGCGAGGAGGAGAGGCCAGTTCAAAAAGCTGTGGGAAAAAAGTCAAAGACAGAGGAGAAGAGGTCTAAGAAGCGCAAATCACCATCTCATGCTGATTATTTGAAGAAGTTAAAGGAGATGGAGATGGAGTCAACTTGGTTCTCTGATTGTGAACTTCTTGAGAAGCTTGGGATTTTACAAGATGTGAGTACTATTCTCAAGGTAGCTGGCCTTGGGAATTTGATGGACATGCCTCACCATGCTTACCAGGAGTCCACTTGCCAGTTCCTTGCCTCACTAATTGTGACTTACCATCAGAAGAATGAGGATGAAGGGTATGGTTCCATAGACTTCAAGATTGGAATAGAGAGATATGAGATGACCTTTGCTGAGGTATGTGAAGTTTTTGGCTTTGCTACTGAGAATAGATGTGATATTGGTCAAGCTTCGGCAACTAAGGAGGACACAGAGGAGCGTTGGAAATTAGCAGCCAATGGGGGTTATCTAGCTGGAATAAGCAAGGCCTCCAATCTGTGGAACCCAGCAATAAGGATGGCTCACAAGATTGTAGCTCATACATTCTTTGGGAAGAAAGAGTATGGTGTTGTTTCAGAAGAAGAACTGAGGATTGTCCAAATGGGGATGAAAGCTTTCTTACCTTACTTTCAGAGTGGTTCACCGTTTATTGGAGATGAAACAAAGCCCTCAATGGCTGCCCTTCTTATGAAGCATCTTCTACATGTCAGAAACTGGGCTTGCACCACAAAGAGCAAAAAGCCAACCTTGTATTGTGGAGGTCTTATCACTCCTCTATTGCTTGCTTAAGGAGCATTTTGTCTATTTTCTAGCTTAGCCTATTTTCTCTTTGCATTTTGTGATTTTTCTTTGCACTTCTCCTTCATGCCTTTATAACACAAGGGACTGTGTTATCTAAGTGTGGGGGAGGGGTTTTGTGTTTACTAATCATGTTTATTCTGTTCTTATTTTCTTTTTCATTTTGAGTCTCATTTTGCGTGCATCTAAGTGCATATAAAAACCAAAAAAAAAAAAAAAAAATCTGGAAAATTTTCAAAAAAAAAAATGTTCATGTAGCTGCATTCACATTTTAGGATTGAGTCTACCTTGCATCAAATAGGTTGCATCTTGCTGGGAGTAATGATAGGTTTTTTCCTTGAGAGTACATCACTTTGAGAATTTGGACCAAATATGCTTGTGAAATGATTTCTGTGCTTGCAAGGCTTGAAATGATCTGAATCTGAGAAGCAAGTTTGAATTGAACTCAACTCTAATAAGTGAAAACCCTGAACTTGACTTGAAATTATCATTTGGTGCATTGTTTGAATAAGCTTGTGGATACCAATATACATATTTGAGCTAGAATCCTGTTTTTACCATCCTCTTCCTTAGCTCAAATAGCGGAATCCGCATTTGTATCAGTTTTACCTCAACCTGAACCCATCCTTCTTTCAAGCCAATTGCTTGTGTGTGATTGAGAGGCCACCTTGGACCAAACTTAGCAGAAAGTGTTAGGTTTAGGGCGACAAAGGCAAGTCTAATTGAGTGTTAAGTTCCATCATCAAGGAGCTCAGAGATTTGGCAAGAACTAAGTGTGGGGGAATACTTGTTGATGAGTGGGAAAATGAGAGATTTGTGGAAAAAGGAGAGTGGTGAGAACTAGGGGATATAAAAAAAAATAAAAATAAATCAGTCTTGGAGTTTTGAGTCAAAGAAAGTGAGCTCTAGAGTTTTGGAAAGAAAGAGTCTAGCCTCTAAGTGAAAGGAAAAGAAAAGAAGCCAAAGAGCTCAAATGTTTTAAAAAGAAAGAAAAAGAGGCTAGAGGTTACAAAAGAAAGTGAAAAAGAGCTGTGTAAAGTTTGAACTCCAAGACTTGAGTGTGAAAATGAAAAGTATATCCCCTAGTGAGAGAAGAATGAGTGTGAAAAGTAAGCAAGTGAGGAAACTTTGAGTAGAGTGTGGGGTGGGATGAGTCCTTGCCCTTGTATGCATAGGTTTCCTTTTACCTTTAGCATTCTGCCAAAGTTTGGTCATTCATAGAGAGATCCCTTTTGCTGCATTGAACCCACTCAGGCGCTGATGAGATCATTTTAGTCTCATAACCTCACCCTAGCCAAACTTTGCTTATTTGAACATTGCATCATTTGATCCACTTGGTTAAACGCTTAATGAATGTCAAAGAGTTGAGGAATAGGAGAGCTTGAGCATGAACTTGAATTCTCTTTGTGGTCACTTCTCTCAAAGGAAATATGAACTCCCAATGCATTCAACCTCTCTCTTTCATTTAATCATTTTTGCTTGAGGACAAGCAAAGGACAAGTGTGGGGGAGTTGATATACTCATATTTTGTCATGTTTAGGATTGCATTTTTGTCCAAATATTGAGTCTTATGCATACATTTAGCTAGTTTTATTAGAGTTTGTCTTTGGTTCTAGCTTTGTTTAAGAATTGCATTAGGTCCTAGAGTGTCCTGCATTTTTGGAGTATTCTCAGGTCATTTGGAGGATTTTGGGAGCAATTTCGAGCTGGGATCATGGAGGAACCCTTACCTGTGTACAGCAACTCGGACGGATGGTTTGGTGCCAACGAGACCCCTACTTTGATCGCGTGAGACGAAGGACTTTCACTACGATTCAACCTAGGGTGTCTTCATTAAATATCAATATAATTGAGTCTAGATTTCAGAACAGTTGGAATCGATGAAGTTGGACCATTGATCTGAGAGATACGGCCACCGGAAGGCAGACCTGTCTCGCATCCGTTCCGGAGCAATCCCATACGTCTGGAAAGATCGCCTGTCCGGGAAGTCTTAACGTCCGATTAAGATTACAGGGTCTTCAGAAAAGTTGGAGATGATCAGGTCACGGATCCATAACAGGTAGAAGCATTAGATTTGAAGTCGTGAGAAGAGAGTTAAGCTCACCGGAAGACGCACCTGTCTTGGTACAGTTTCAAGACCGGTCCGATGAGTTACAAAGATTGCATGGGACGATGCCTTTCCATTCTGATTCAGCTGCCGGGGTCTTCATCAAGATTCGAGATATTTAAGTGAAATTTACAGAACAGCTGAGATCATCCAGTTTGGAGTTCTTTTCTGAATGATACCGTCTCTGGAGTAAACACTGGTCCAAGAGCTTTTCTTTGATCGTTTCAATGCACTTCAGAGATGAGCTATCCGGGGAACCTTCCACTTCCCAAGCGCTGATGGTTTCTTCACCAAATTTGGAGCTAAGTGAGTTATCTGTCTACTGGAGCTGGAAAATCTGGATCTGAACAGTGTTCAGGAAGTTGTGATGGTTCATGTATGGTGAGTTCCTTGACACCGGGAAGACTGTGCTCGGTGATAACTAAGGTTTTCAAGGCCTTAATAAGGGTTATCAATCCCTTATGTCACTTGTAGTACAAAGCGTATCAATCCAAATGTGTGTTTGCTAGACACTAGTTTATTTGAGAAGTTATTAAGTCAAGCTGAATAAAAGATGAGTTTGGTAAAACCAGCAACAAGAAACAAACAAGAAATGATTAATGAACTACTAAACAAGCAAGCAAACAAAATGATGATAAAGCAAATGATGAAAGATAAACCTCTAGATGTGATTATTGATTAGGGTGCTTTAGATATTGATTCATGATGCTAAGAACATAATGCAACACTTGCTACTCTTTAGTCTAGGCTACTTAATCAGATTAATTCATTCCCATGACAATAATCCCTTTGCTAATCACTTAATCAAGTCTAACAACCATTAGATATAATCAAGCAATCAATAAGCATAATGAATCAAGCCTAATAAGTGACCAAACAATCTCTCAACCAAGAAGACTGAATCTTATACAGAAAGACATAACAAGCAATCACATGATCTCAAACATTTCAACTTAGAACTCTAATCTAGACTAATCCTCTCATGAAAGCATTAATCTCTATACTAATCCACTTTCAAACCAAATTCCCATTTGTGAAATATGAACTAATGAGCATTAAGAAACAGTTCTAATATTTCATTTATGCTTCAAACAAACACCCCCATGGCATTTAAAACATAAACCCTTAAGTTAGCTCTTTCAGGCATTTCATCAAACACTTTTGGTGCATGAAATGCCTATGAACCCAAATTTCATTTTCCCAAGGAAATCTGGAATTAGGAGCAGCTAAATGAAATAAGAATCTAAACCCTAAACATCACAAATCAAACATCTAAGCACCCTAATCTACACACCTAGAAGTTTAAAAAGATGACTACTCACTAATCATGAAGAACACACCATTTCCTTTGCAAGAGGTGATGTTGATCATGATTAGGAGTTTAGATGAGATGAGTAATTGATAAGAAACAGCTTTGGAATGATCAAATCCCTTCAGATATCTCTTAATCAAAAACGTTTTTTACTAAAAAGGAAAGAAAACAAGAGAGAAACTAAGAGAGAAGAAGCTCCTTAGGGTTTTTCTCCAAAAAGCTATATATACTAAATGCTAATGGACCGGGTCAGCCCAGGACAAACTGGGTACTGACCTGGCTCAGTTGGGTCTGGTGGCTGGTGTGCGACATGGTCAGGTGCTTCCCAAGTCGCAGGCCCAAGTCGCACAGCTATAGAAGCAGCCTTGTGCACCATAAATGCCTCAGCCTCAACCGCATGCCTATCTAGGTGTAATTTGCGAACGTTTGTGCTGCTCAGGCTTCCTTCTCTTCAACTCGCACAACCAGGACGCATTATGGAGATGATATGTATGCAAGATGGTCACTTCTCTGCCCAAGTCGCATGCCCAAGTCGGTGTAATTTGCGAACACATGTGCTACATGGTTCCACTTCATGTCAAACTCGCAGGTCTATCTCGCACAGCATTGTGGACTTACTCAAATTTGATTCTGGAAGTCTCTACCTCTCTCAGAGTCTCCTTACACTCATCTATAAAGTCTCAACTTGTTTCCAGAGCGTTGAACATTCATGGGTGCGATTTAATCAAGTCGCAGTACCGTATCGCACAACCTAAGCCTTCTCGGACCACTTTGGATTGAGGGGAGAGTAACTTCCAGGATACAGGTTCGAATGGTGTGATTCCAATTTCAGTGGACAGACGACTCGTACATCTTCAAATTTGGTGAAGGAACCTTCGGCGCTTGGGAAGTGGAAGGTTTCCTGGATGGCTCATCTTCGCAGTGCATTGACACGATCAGAAAGAGGCTTCTAGACATGCGTCCATTCCGGAAACGTTATCTTCTTGCTCATAGCTCCAAATTGAATGATCTCAGACGTTCTTGAAAGAGGACTCAAATATCTCGGATCTGATGAAGACTTTGTAAACTGAATCGGTCTGGAAGTGCATCGTCCTTCGCATTCTTTGGAGCTCATCGGGTCGGTTTAAAACGGCAGCGAGACAGGCGTGCCTTCCGACGAGCTTAAATCTCTGCTCACGCCTCCAAATCCTATGATTCTACCTGTTCTGGAACCATGATCCAATCTTCTACAACTTTTATGAAGCACCCGACAACTGAATCGGACCGGAAGGTTCCCCGGACAGGCGATCATTCAGGAGTATCGGATTGCTCCGGAATGGATGCGAGAGAGGTATGTCTTCCGGTGACCGTATCTTTCAGCTCAGTGCTCCAAATGCCCTGATTCAACCTCTCCTGGGTTCGTGACTCAATTAGCTCCAACGTTTCTGCAGACCCTGTAAGCTGAATCGGCCGGCACAATCTTCCGGTGGCGCGATTTCGGAAATGTATCTGCACCCGGGATTTTTGGCCGAGAGACTTGACCGCGGTAAGTGTTTTTGGCCGAGAATCTTCGGCCATCAGTACATCATTTTGCCGAAAAACCCAAAATTGCTCCTTTTCACCATTTTTGATAATTTCAACTCCATTTTTTCATCTGAATCACATCCTCCACTCCAAATAAACTCCAAAAGCACATGTTTAACACTCCAAAACATGCAAAACTCTCTTGGACCTAATGCAATCTCCTAAGTCCTAAAACAATGCTTAAAGACCTAAAATCCATGCAAATGAGACATGATTTAGACTAGAATATTTACATTAAATGATGCAATTTATGAATATATCAACTCCCCCACACTTATCCTTTGCTTGTCCTCAAGCAGGGGAACAAATGAGAGGAAAAGGTTGAATGCATCGGGAGCTGATAGTAGGAATTTTTCAATCCTTGATCAATTCCTCAACTACTCATGTCATTGTAGCACTTGAGGTATCAATCCAAATGGAGAGATTCTAGACACTAAGACTATGAGGATAAATTCTAAATCCAAGTCTAATAAGCAGATGAGTTGGTAACCATGATTATCTAAAAGCATATAACAAAACAAGCAAGAACAAACAGTAATTAAGAATTAAACAAGCAAGAGAAACTAAACAAACACTCAAATTCAAATAAAGAGAAAGCTAAACCTCTAGATGTGATCATTGATCAGGGTGCTTTAAATGTGAATTCATGATGCTAAGCAAACAATGCAACACTTGCAAATCTTTAGTCTAGACTTCCAATTCAGATTAATTCATTCTCATGGCAGAAATCCCTTTGTTAATTACCAATTCAAGACTAATTCCCATTAGATGAATAAACAATCAACAAGCATAAGGGTCCAAGTCTACAATGACCAGACAGCCTCTTTGTGCATCAAAATAAGAGCTAAGAAAGACTGAATCTTATACAGAAAGATAAAGCAAGCATCACATGATCTCAAATTCCAATTAACTTAGAACTCTAATCTAGATTAATCCTCTCATGAAGGCACTAACCTCTACACTAATCCATTTTCAAACCAAATCATCATTTGTGAAATATGAATCAATGAGCATTAAGAAACAGTTATAATATGTCATCATGCATTTATCAATCATTCCCATGACATTAATGCATAAACCCTTAGTTAGCTTTCATTCAGGCATTTCATCAAACACTTTTGGTGCATGAAAAACCCAGATTCTAGACTCAAGTGATGTGCAAGGATCTATCATTAGGATCAGCTAACTAAGGAAAGGAGAAGAGAATCTAAGCTTAAACAATCATTAATCTACATCTAAGTACCCTAATCTACACACTTAGAAGCTTAAAAGATGACTACTCACTAATCATGAAGAACACATCTAATCCTTTGCAAGAGATGATGTTAATCATGATTAGAAGCAGAAATGAGATGATGAGATGATAAGAAACAGACTTAGATTGATTAAATCCTTGAGATATCTCTTAATCAAAAACGTTTTTACACTAAAAAGGAAAGAAAACTAGAGAGAAACTAAGAGAGAAGATAACCTCCCTAGGGTTTTTCTCCAAAAAGCTATATATACTTAGTGCTAATGAACCGGGTCAGCCCGGAACAAACCGGGTCCTGACCTGGCTTTAGTGGGTAAACTTGAAATCCTGCGGGTTGGTCCAGTTTCTCCCAGGTAGCATGCCCAAGTCGCAGTAGATGAAGAACTTGTCTTGTGAGACTTAAATCGCTTTGTCTTAGCCGCACGCCCAAGTAGGAGTGTTTTGCGAGTCTTGCTGCGGCTTAATCTTCTTCTTCTTCAACTCGCAGGACCAAGGCGGTTTCTGGGGAATGTACAAACCGTGCGGGTTGGTCTCCTTACTCACAGCCAGCACGCCCAAGTCGGAGTAGATTGCGAGTGATCATGCGGCTTGGTTCCAGCGTCTCCCAGGTAGCATGCCCAAGTCGCAGTATTGTGGACTTAGCAATTTTCTTGCTCGGGAGCCTCAGAACTCATCCATTGATAGCTTACCCGCAATTCTCAACTCGCAGCATCAATTTCCATGCATTCGTCTTCAGGCCTGCGAGTTAACCAAGTCGCAAGGCTTTCTCGCAGCATTCAGAGCAGTTTGGACAACTTCGCATTCCGGAGAGTGTAACTTCTAAGATACTTATCCGAATTGAGTGATTCCGGTTGCAGAGGACAGAGGACGCATATATCTCCAACTTCGGTGAAGGAAGCTTCGGTGCTTGGGAAGTGGAAGGCTTCCTGGAAGGCTCATCTTTGCAGTGCATTTACACGATCAGAGAGAGGCGTCTAGACATGTGTCCATTCCGAAGATCGTATCTTCCTGCTCATAGCTCCGAATTGAATACTCGTGGACGTTCGGGAAAGAGGACTCAAATGCCTCTGATTCTCATGAAGGCCCCGGAAAGTGAATCGGCCTGGAAGTGCACCGTCCTTTGCATTCTTCGGAGCTCATCGTTTTGGTCCAAAACGGCAGCGATACAAGAGTTTCTTCCGCCGAGCTTAACTTTCTGTTCACAAGTCCGAATTGAGTGATTCTACTTGCTATGGAACCGTGATCTAACCCTCTAAAACTTTGATGAAGCCCTCGACAGCTGAATCGGACCGTAAGGTTCCCCGGACAGGCGATCATTCAGGAGTATCGGATTGCTCCGGAATGGACGCGAGAGAGGTCTGTCTTCCGGTGACCGTATCTTTCAGCTCAGTGCTCCAAATGCCTTTATTGAACCTGTCCTGGGTTCGTGACTCAATTATCTCCAACTTTTCTGAAGACCCTGTAAGCTGAATCGGCCGGCAAGAGCTTCCGGTGACGCGATTTCGGAAATGTATCTGCACCGGGGTTTTTGGCCGAGAGACTTGACCGCGGTACGTGTTTTTGGCCGAGAAAGCTACCCGCGGGAAGGATTTTGGCCGAGAATCTTCGGCCATCAGTACATCATTTTGCCGAGAAACCCAAAATTGCTCCTTTTCACCATTTTTGATAAGTTCAACTCCATTTCTTCATCTGAATCACATCCTCCACTCCAAATAAACTCCAAAAGCACCTATTTAATACTCTAAAACATGCAAAACTCTCTTGGACCTAATGCAATCTCCTAAGTCCTACAAAAATGCCTAAAGACCTAAAATGCATGTAAATGAGACATGATTTGGACTAGAATATGTACATTAAATGATGCAATTTATGAATATATCAGGAGCTCATTTTTCCTTTGAAAGAGAAAAGTGACCACTAAGAGAATTCAAGTTCATGCTCAATATGCAATGCAAGACCATACTCTGATGTATCAACTCAACAGTAATCTCCACAAGTTCTCTTATTCCTCAACTCTTTGACATTCATTACGCTCTTTACCAAGTGGATCAAATGATGCAATGTTCAAACAAGCAAAGTTTGGCTAGGGTGAGGTAATGAGACTAAAATGATCTCATCAGCGCCTGAGTGGGTTCAATGCAGCAAGGGGATCTCTCTATGAATGATCAAACTTTGGCAGAATGCTAAAGGTAAAACGCAACCTATGCATACAAGGGAAATGACTCATCCCACCCCACACTCTACTCAAAGCTTTCTCACTTGCTCAACCTCTCAAGAACCTCACTTTCCACACTCATTTTCCTCTCACTAGGGGACTCACTTTTCATTTTCACACTCAAGTCTTGGAGTTCAAACTTTACATAGCTCTTTTTCACTTTCTTTTGTAACCTCTAGCCTCTTTTTCTTTCTTTTTAAAACATTTGAGCTCTTGGTCTTCTTTTCTTTTCTTTTCACTTAGAGGCTAGACTTTTTCTTTTCAAAACACTAGAGCTCACTTTCTTTGACTCAAAACTCCAAGACTGATTTCTTTTCTTTTTCTATCCCCTAGTTCTCACCATTCTCCTTTTATTTCCACTCATCTCTCCTTTTTCCACTCACCAACAAGCATTCCCCCACACTTAGTTCTCACCAAATCTCTCAGCTCGTTGATGATGGAACTTAACACTCAATGAGACTTGCCCTTGTCGCTCTAAACCAACACTTTCTGCTAAGTTTGATCCAAGGTGGCCTTTCAATCACACACAAACATTTGGCTTGAAGGAAGGATGGGTTCAAGGTGAGGAAAACTGATCCAGATGTGGACTCAGCTATTTGAGCTAAGGAAGAGGGTGGTAAAAACAGGATTCTAGCTCAAATATGTATATAGGTATCCACAAGCTTATTCAAACAATGCATCACAAGATAATTTCAAGTCAAGTTCAAGGTTTTCACTTATTAGAGTTGAGTTCAATTCAAACTTGCTTCTCAGATTCAAAACATTTCAAGCCTTGCAAGCACAGAAGTCATTTCACAAGCATATTTAATCCAAATTCTCAAAGTGATGTACTCTCAAGGAAAGAACCTATCATTACTCCCATTTGCATATGATGCAAATATGAAAATGCAAACTAGACTCAATCTTAAAAATGTGAAATGCAACTAGAATGAACATTTTTTTTTCGTGAAATGTCTTTGATTTTTCAATTTTTTTGGTTTTTATATGCACTAGATGCAGACTCAAGATGCAAATCAAAATAAGAACAAGAGAAAACATGGTTAGTAAACACAAAGCCTCTCCCCCACACTTAAATAACACAGTCCCATGTGTTATAAAAGCATGAGAAAGAGGGAAAATCAAATTCAAAAATGCAAGTGACAAATGAAAAATGCTGAATGCTCATTTACAAGTGTTTGGAGTGAAACCTGGTGTGGTTTTTATGCAAAAGGGAAGTGAGTATCTGCACCAGATGAGGCCAGACATCACTGGAGATGGGTTTGGCTTGGCCTGAACTCCCTTGTTCGGCATGGACTTAACTTGGACCAACTCGCACACCCAAGTAGGTGTAAATTGCGAGCATGTGTGCTACTTGGATCAGGGGAGAACTGACTAGCACACCCATATAGGTGTGATTTTCGAACAGGTGTGCTAGATGGGACCTGGCCTTGTCCAACTCGCACACCCATGTAGGTGTGATTTGCGAACAGGTGTGCTAGATGGGACCTGACCTTGTCCAACTCGCACACCCAAGTAGCACACCAGGCGGCTCACCTGTTTTCATTCCTTAAGTCCTTCCTCAGCTTGTTCACAGACTCCTTTTCAATTTGTCCTTGGACCACAGCATTCCTAAGTCACCTTAGACCTGAAAACACTTCACAAAACCCATCAAAATATCCTAAAACATGAAAAAGAAGAGAAAAGATTAAGAAGATTATATACAAGGATAAGCTTGGGGTGTCTCCCAAGAGCACTTTGTTTAAAGTCACTAAGTTTGACTTTGAAAAACCTGTTTTTAGCTGGGGTGAGGTTGAGCACTGATGCTTTTCAGCACTTCAATGGTCCTGAGCAAGAAAGCTGAGTTGGTTTGCTGCCTTTGGGAACCATTAGACCTTGAGATCCCATCTTGAGACCTTTGTCCACCAGCTCTTGAATACCATCTGGGTCTTTATCAAAGATGGCCTTTGTGAGACATGCCCTCACTTCAGCCAACAGACCTGGCTTCCCATTGCAATCCAGCTTATACTTCAGAGAACCATCATCATCAACCCCAGGAGTGAGATCAAAGTCTTGAGAAGAAAGATCAGGTTTAATACTCTTGTCTTCTGATGCTGAGCCATCACTTTGGTGTTAATCATCCTTAGATCACTAAGTGTAGGAGACCATGAGAGCAAGATGTCTTCTTCTCTGATCAATGGCTGTTCAGTTCCATCCTTGTAAACAGAGTTGGTGTGAGGTTCTTTTTCCATTTCCACAGCTGAGAGAGATTGAGATCCACCCAGAATTCCAGCACTGCCCACATACTTCATCTCAAGTACCTTAGGGGGTTCTATCTCTTGAACAACTGATCCACAAAATTCAGCCAAAGGGAGTGTAACAGGGTAAAAGACATCCTTATCCACCTTTGAAAGCACCACTCTTTGAGTATCAAAGTCAATCTTTGCACCAGTGGTGTTGAGAAATGAAGTTCCAAGCAATAGGGGGAGTTCTTTGGTCTTCTTCATCTTCATGATCACAAAATCAGTGGGGATTACACATTCACCAACTTGAAGTGGATAGTCTTCTAAAAATCCATATGGTTTCTTGGAGTAGGAATCACCAAAGGTGATAGAAGAAGGGTAGGACGTTATAGACTTGACCTTTAGCTTCTCCATCATACTTTAGACATTATACTCACACTTGAGCCTGAATCACACAAAGCATTCTCAACTCTAAAGTTGCCAAGAGTGCAAGAGATGGTGAACTTCCCTGGGTTGCCTAGCTTTGGGAGGGAGGTGGGCTTCATCTGAGTTGATTCAGAGGTGGAGGCACTATCTGTTGGCATTGCTTGATCAGTTGGCAGCTCCTTTGTTTCAAGAGACTCTGAATCATTCCCTTTCTGAACAGCTGAACCGGCTGCCCCCACACTTTCTTCCTCAATGTCCTCATTGAGTTCATGTAGGAAGCCCATGAAGTCATCTATAATGGCGTCCTCATCCACATGGGTGTGGGCATTCTCATTACAAACTTGACCATAAAGGAGGTCTTCAATCTCTTGCACAGCAGCTGAATGGTCATCATTGGAGTAGATGGCATTGCAATAATCTTTTGAGTTTTGAAGAACTTTACCAGGAAGAGAGACTTGTGGTTCAGAAGTGCAGATGCCCTTGTTCTTTTTAATAGCCATTATTTCAGCTCCTAGTGTTTCCAGGTCGGATACCATTTTTGTTGTCCTATTAAGAGCTGTTGGAGAAGAACATTGAAATCAGGACTTTGTTGAACAGGTGGTGGGGCAAAACCAGGAGGTGGTGGCCTTTGTTGTAGGCTGACTTGATTTGTGAAGTTATTCCCTTGATTCTGAACCGCTGGTTGCTGAAAACCCTGTTGACCTTGGGAGTTACCTTGGTACTGATTCTGTTGAACAAAGCTTTGAGGAGGGTATATTTGGTCTTGGGGGTTGGCCACATTGTTGCTCCTATAGGACAAGTTCTGGTGTTTATTGAAGTTGTTGTAACCATTGAACTTGTTTTGATTCCCAATGAAGTGCAACTCCTCTTGAGTAAGACTCTCTTCATTTGTATTTGTGAAGCATCTCTTTTCCTCACTCACATAGTTTATAGGCTTTTGAGTGGCAGCTAGGGCTTTGTCAAGCTTGATATTCAGCACTTTGATCTTCTCTTCCAGCTCTTGGTGTCTACCAGAATCTTCTCCTCTATAGCTTCTATCATAATCTTCCCCATAAGTGTCTTGGCTCATGGCTAAGTTCTCAACAAGTTCCATAGCTGCATTGATTTCTTTTGCCAAAAAATTTCCATTTGATGCTGTGTCCAACTGAATCCTGATCTTAGGAACAGCTCCTCTATACAAAGTGCTAAGGAGAGAGGCTTCTGAAAAGCCATGATGTGGACACTTATTTGTGTAGCTTCTAAACCTGTCCAAATCTTCTCCAAAGGTCTCATTAGAATATTGAGTGAAGCTGGAAATCTGGTTCCTTAGCGTTGCAGTCCTTGAGCTTGAGAAGAACTTGGATAGAAAGGCAATCTTGCATTGCTCCCATGTGTGGATGGAACCTCTTGGGAGGTTCTTTTCCCACTGATGTGCCTTATCTCCAAGGCTGAATGGGAACAATCTCAGTTTGAAGCTGTCTTCAGATACCCCATTGATCTTAGTGAGATCACAAACTCTGTCAAACTGATCCAGATGCTCCAAGGTATCCTCCATAGGTAAGCCATGGAACTTCTGATTCTGAACCATATTGATAAAAGAGGCCTTCACCTCAAAGTTGTTTTTTTGGACAGGAGGTGGCCTGATCCCTGCTCCATACTGGTGTGCATAAGCTCGGTCATTCTCACCAACAAAGACTGGTGGAGGCTGATGACGTATGGGTGGGTTTGGGTGGGGCTGTGGCTGGTTAACTTGAGGTAGGTCTTGGTTCTGGTTACCATGAGCGTGTCCCTGATGGACCTGAGCCTGTTGAGCCTGAATTCCAATCCCATTACCAGCTCTTTGACCGTGTTCAGATTCTTGAGCCTGATTCTCATTCCCAACTTGCTGATTCATTCCTAACCTCTCCAAGTGAACAGCTCTTTCTCTTTGTCTTCTGGCTTGGCTTCTTGTGATCATAAACCTGAGAACAAAGACAGAACTTGAAAGGTGATCAGTAAAACAAAAGAAACTTGATCTCAAAAACTATATCAGAAACTAATGCTAACAATCCCCACACAATATGGCAACGGCGCCAATTGATAACTAAGGTTTTCAAGGCCTTAGATGGGTTATCAATCCCCTTGTCAAAGTAGTATAAGGGGTGTCAATCCATATGTGTGGTAGTTAGGCACTAGTTTATGTGATAGGTTCTTAAGTCAAGTAATCAAAGATGAGTTTTGTGAAACCAGCAACAAGAAAGCATAAAACAAGAAACAAACAAGAAATGATTAATGAACTACTAAACAAGCAAGCAAACAAAATGATGATAAAGCAAATGATGAAAGATAAACCTCGAGATGTGATCACAGATTAGGGTGCTTTAGATATTGACTCATGATACTAAGAACATAATTCAACACTTGCTACTCTTTAGTCTAGGCTTCTTAATCAGATTAATTCATTCCTATGACAATAATCCCTTTGCTAATCACTTAATCAAGTCTAACAACCATTAGATATAATCAAGCAATCAACAAGCATAATGCATCAAGCCTAATACGTGACCAAACAATCTCTCAACCAAGAAGACTGAATCTTATACAGAAAGACAGAACAAGCAATCACATGATCTCAAACATTTCAACTTAGAACTCTAATCTAGACTAATCCTCTCATGAAGGCATTAATCTCTACACTAATCCACTTTCAAACCAAATTCCCATTTGTGAAATATGAACTAATGAGCATTAAGAAACAGTTCTAATATTTCATTTATGCTTCAAACAAACATTCCCATGGCATTTAAAACATAAACCCTTAAGTTAGCACTTTCAGGCATTTCATCAGACATCGCCTCTTTTGGCAGCCTCCTCGGCTCATCTAGTTGCTTCCTCAGCTTCTCTTTTCTTCCTCTCCCGGAAAGTCTCCATCACCCTCTTGTCACGAGTATCACCCGATGAATTGGATAATTCAGAGCTAACTGAGACACCCGCAGCAATAGATCGGGCTCATTCGACTCTCTCCAGCGAGAAATGGCGCTTCCAATGGGTTTGGCTGGCAGCTAATGTGTTCCAAACTTCGAACAGATCGTCAGGGCACGAGGGAAGAAAGTCACAAACTGCAAAACAAAACAAAAAAACAAAGGTTAGGACCGAGAACCCAAACTATTCTCCGAGCCGAGGCAAGGCATTGATTGGATACCAATTGGTCCCCAATCAGTTTTGGTCTTGGGAATAAAGCCGTCACCAACCGACGTCCCGTTAACCCGAACAAAGAAGAAGCGTTCGTCCCAGAAACTATCTTTACTGGGAAGGCCGCCGATTATCTTACGATTGGCCTTGGTGATAGACAAGACTTTTTAGGGTCTCAGGGCTATCAATCCCCTTGTCAATGTAGCACAAAGAGGTTATCAATCCAAAAATGTGGTGATAGACACTAAGCTATGTGATCAGATTCTTAATTCAAGTAAACAAGTGAGATATTGATTGACTAATGACAACTACAAACTTAAAACAGGATTAATGACTAAAGAAGAACTAAATAATGACAAGTGATATGGATATGATATGATGGAGGCATGAGATTCTAGACATGATAGTTGGCTAGGGTGCTTTGGTGCTAAACTAGGAATGCTAATGACAATGATGAGACAGGATTCAAATGATTAAGAACTCTAATCTAGATTAATCCTCTCATGAAGGTATTAACCCCTATACTAATCCATTTTCAAACCAAATCATCATTTGTGAAATATGAATCAGTATGCATTAATAAACAGTTCTAATGATCATTCAAGCAAATAACAATACATCATCATGCAGCAAATGCTTAAACCTCTAATACAGCTCTTTCAGGAATTTCATCAAACACTTTTGGTGCATGAAATTCCCAGAATCTAGATCTCAAGTGATATGCAAGGATCTAGCCTAGAGAACAGCTGTTTAGAGAGATGAATCAATGAATCTAGCCCTAAGCACTCTTAATCTAACACTTTAGCACCCTAACCTACATATCTAGAACCCCATTAAGGTGACTACTCACTAATCATACTAATCTCTCTTAAACCTTTGCAAGTTGAGAAGATTGGCATGATTAATGATGAGAAATGGAGATGGAGATGATAGATTCAGAAGAAAACAGCTTTAAACACAAAGATCTCTTAAACTCTCTTGATTAAACACTCAAACATCGATATTTCTCTTCTTAGTGGAGTCTTTTCACAAAAGAGGCAAGAGACAAAGGGAAGAAAACTTAGTCCTTGGGAAACAAATCCCTAAAAACTATTTATATGTCTCTAAAAACGAACCGGGTCAGCCCGGAACAAACCGGGTCCTGACCCGGCTTTAGTGGGTAAAGTGGAGAATGTGCGAGTTGGTCAAGTGTCTCCCAGGTCGCATGCCCAAGTCGCACAGGTGAAGAAACTGTCTTGTGAGACTAAAATCCTTTGGTCTTAGCCGCACGCCCAAGTAGATGTGTTTTGCGAGTCTTCGTGCGGCTTAATCTTCTTCTTCTTCAACCCGCATGACCAAGGCGAAATCTGGGGAAAGTACATGTGCGACTTGGTCATCCCTTAGTCCCAAGCCGCATGCCCAAGTCGCACAACCAAGGAGAGGAGCTTGAACGAGATCGAATCTTGTAAACTCAGCCGCATGCCCATCCAGATGTGAATTGCGAGTCTTTGTGCGGCTAAGTCTTCTCTGATCCTTAACTCGCACGACCATGTAGCAGGGGTCTTAAGGGATGTGTGCAACTTGGTCTCCATTACTCCCAGGTCGCAGGCTCAAGTCGGTGTAGATTGCGAGTCATTGTGCGGTTTAGTTCCAAGTGCGGCCAACTCACATGCATAAGTCGCACGATTGTGGACTTAGCAATTTTCTTGCTCGGGAGCCTCAGACCTTATCCAGTGATAGCTTACCCGCACTTCTCAACTCGCACCTCAACTTCCAGGCATTCAACTTCAGGCTTTGCGAGTTAACCAAGTCGCAAGACAATCTCGCAGCATTCGGGGCTCCTTGGACCACCTCACATTCAGAGAGGTATAACTTCCAGGATAATGGTTCAAATTGTGTGATTCCAGATTCAGTGGACAGAGGACTTATATATCTTCAACTTTGGTGAAGGCACCTTCGGTGCTTGGGAAGTGGAAGGCTTCCTGGAGGGCTCATCTTCGCAGTGCATTGACACGATCAGAAAGAGGCTTCTAGACATGTGTCAAATCCGGAAACGTTATCTTCTTGATTATAGCTCCGAATTGAATGATCTTGGACGTTCTGGAAAGAGGACTCAATTATCTCGGATTCTGATGAAGGCCCCGTAAACTGAATTGGTCTGGAAGTGCACCATCCTTCGCATTCTTCGGAGCTCATCGGATCGGTCAAAAACGGCAGCGAGACAGGAGTTCCTTCCGACGAGCTTAAATCTCTGCTCACGCCTCTAAATCCTATGATTCCACTTGCTCTGGAACCATGATCCAATCTTCTCCAACTTTAATGAGGCACCCGACAGCTGAATCGGACCGGAAGGTTCCCTGGACAGGCGATTTCGGAAATGTGTCTGCACCCGGAAATTTTGTCCGAGAAATTCATTAAGCCGGTACACGTTTTGGCCGAGGAATCCACCCGCGGTACATGCAGATTGCCGAGAAAAACCTTCCTGCGGTACGTGCGAATGGCCGAGAACCTCCAAAAACTCATTTTCACCATCTTTCAAACCCTGATCACCATTTCTCCTCTTGGATTCACCTTTTCAACTCCAAACAGCTCCAAATACACCTAATAAACACTCAAAACATGCAAAGACTCATTGGGACCTAATGCAACTCCTAAGTCCTAAAACAAACCCTATGGACCTAAAATGCATGAAATAAGATATGATTTGGAATGAAATATACAACCCAAATGATGCAAATTATGAACATATCAACTCCCCCACACTTGTCCTTTGCTTGTCCTCAAGCAAAAAGAGAAAATAAGAGAAAGAGGTTGTATGCATTGGGAGTTCATATTCCTTAATGAGAGAGTGTATCACTAAAAGAATTCAAGGCTCACTGTCCTAGTTGCTAATTCTAAGATGCATTGCAAACAATATTACTCACAAAACTTTAGCCTTACTTATCAATGAATGAATCAAGCTCAAGCTTAAGTTTTTCACAAACAGCCATAGTTCCAACCTTTTGACATTCATTAAAGCTCATGTGAATCATGCTTATGCAATCATGTGAACTCACTTGTCTTGGGACAGGGTTATGAGACAAAGATGATCTCATTTACTGTTTTGGCTTCCATTCAGCTCAAGGGATCACTCAAGAAGGAATAAACTTTAACAGAATGCTAAGGGTAAAAGGCAACTGGTGCATACAAGAGCAGAATCCCATCTACCCAATGCCCCAAATTGGTCTTTCACCTTAACTCTACTCCCATGAAGATCACATCCTAGCTACTCCTCTCTCAAGACATTTGTTGCCTTATCAACCATCTCCTCACTTCACTCTCATTCTTTCTTTCTCACTAGGGGATTCATCTTTTCAACTTTAAACTCAGGTTTTGGGGTCTGAATATTACACTTAGCTCTTTCTCATAACACACTTTCTAGCCTCTTTTCTTTTCTTTCCAAAACACTTGAGCCTTTTTCAGTACACAAGAGCTTTTCTTTCTTTACACAGCAGACCCCAAACCTCTTTCTTTTCTTTTCCAACCCCTGGTTCTCATCTCAAACTTTCTCTCTACCACTCAATGTTTCTCAAGAACTCTTCCTAGCCTATTCTAGACTCGTGATGTTGAGCTAGATCTACATGAGACCCTACTCTTGTCGCCCTAAACCCAACACTTTCTGTCAAGTTTATTTAGAAAAAGGCCTCACATCTCTCACTATAGTGTTTCAGGCTTCAAGGAAGGTTTGGTTAAAGGCGTGGAGCTGTCTCAAAGTGTGAGAACAGCTACTTGAGCTAGCACAGAGTGGTAAAAGGGATAAGAGAGCTCAAATATTTTAAGGGTACCCATGAAGTCACAATGACATGCACAAGCAATGATAATTAGATTGTCAAATTGAGGTTCCCACTTAGATAAGGCTGGACTATTCAAAGCTTGATTCACCCAACAAGTTCAAAGCATGGATCAGTCTTGATTTCATTCTTGTTTAAATGCAGCAAAGAACTAGAAACTAGGGCAGTGAACCGAATTCTTAAAATGATATTCTCTCAAGGAAAAACCTATCATGACTCCCTTGCATTGATGCAGCCTACATGAATATGCAACTAGACTCAATCCTAAAAATGAGAATGCAACTACATGATCATTTTTTTTGTGAAAAGTTTTCAGATTTTTCAATTTTTTTTGGTTTTTTATATGCACTTAGATGAAACTACATGAATGCATGCAAGAATGTGACTCAAGACTCAAAGTATAAAATAAGAACAGATAGTAAAAGATGAAACTCCTCCCCCACACTTAAATAACACAGTCCCTTGTGTTATAAAAGCATGAGAAAGGAGTTAAAGCAAAGCAAACAAGTAAAAGTGCAAAGAAAAAGAAAATCTACATGCATATGTACAAGGTTTGGAGTGTTACCTAAGAGCTGTGGAAGTCAGACCCCAATGAGTAAGAGGGGTTTGAAGTGTGACCGGATGGTGTCAACCAAGAGTGATGGCTTGCCTCATCATAACCGTCGTCAAGATCCACCCATATTGTGCCATATGTGACCAGGGCTGTGCAGTTCATGGAACTCTCTCCAATTTCCTCTCTGTTCCTTGGTGAAACCGGTGCTGCAGACCCACCTTTGCAAGGGTTTTCAAGCTTCTTGATCCGCTTCTTCATCTCCTTGATGCACTTGGCCATCTTGTGGATGGTTTTGTCTTGGTACTTGCACCATTGTTGGAGAACACCAGTCTTATGTTGAGCTCTAAACCTTGAAGTGCCTGGCTCCTCCCAGTTGTAATCATCAAAGTGATATCTGTTTCCACCAATACGTTTTTGAGGTGGAGGCAGATCAGCATCTTGAGCACCAGCAGCACTTGTGGTAGCATCTTCAGCGGTTGCTTTCTTTTCCTTGTAAGCTTCTTCTCTGCAAGCTTTCTTGTACTTGAGGATTGGTGGATCAGTTTGGACATTGTACAGCTCTTCCTTCATCAAGAAGAAGTGAATGTTCCTCTTTACTTGGACTGTGGTGATGGAGGGATTTGGCAGGAGAGTTTGGGCTGGCTCATTAATGAGAGTCTTGAAGTTGTAAACTACCTTGGCACCAACTCTTCCTTGAAGGAAACCGATCTTACACAAATGGGCTTCATTAATCAGATCAAACCTTACCTTGTTCTCCTTGAATCTGTACCCCTTGGCCTTCAAGATCTTTGTTACCACCCATCCATAGGTCAGCTTTGCATCCTGCTTTGTAAAACCCTAAATGCACTTTTTGTAGAACATCAAAGACCTTGCTAATTGAGAGGCAAAGGCATGGTGTGTAAGCATACCCTTCATAGGGCTCCCCATCTTCATGAGTTGGCATTAACTGTTTCAGCCCCACACCAAGAAGCATCAGATCACCTTTGTGAACTCTTCCAACATCAATCTTGAAGTAGAAGCTGTGAGAGAGAATCTTGTGTACATATCTCAGAACTGGATTCCTTATCCAAGAGGACTTAGCTGCTCCAGTTGTGTACTTCCCAGAAGCAATTGATCTCCATAGCAGTTGAACATCTTCTTTTCTGAGATTGACCTGGTTGGAGAGAGGAACATTTCTAGGTGTAGAAAACCCAAAAATCTCATTCAATTCTCTGAATGACACTGAATAGTCCTTTCCTTTCACAGTAAACTCTATGTGTCCAAGCCCATCGCCTTGAAGAATTCTTGAATCCCTTGGGTAGTACATAAAAGCTTCAAAAGAAGCCAAGAACTCTTGAGACTCCTCTTCATAAGCGATCTCTCTCATCTCCAAAAGTGACTCAATACCCATTTTCCCAAGCAAAGTTTTGACATCTTCATAGATGCCAATCTTCTTCAGAAAGTCCACATCAGGGAACCTCCTTTGCTGGACCTCTATCTGTTGAAACTTAGCCAGATAATCAGGTGTTTCTGGTTCAGTTTTCTTAATCCTCTTTGATCCTCTTCAATGGTGCCTTGGGAACCACCAGCTGAGCTGCTTCAGTCACTTTCGGTCTGTTCATCCTCAGATACCACAGCCAACTGTTTCCCTTTCTTCTTGGAACCAGAAGCAACCACCAAAGCTTTCCTTTCATGCCTTGTCCTTTTCTGCGCTGGATCACATTTTCCTTGCTTTGTGGTATTCCTTGCTCCTTGACCTTTTTCTCTTGGCTGTGAAGACCCTGAGACCAAACCCTTGCCCTTGGATGCAGTGCCCTTCTTCTTGGCCAGAGAGTTGGTTCTTTCAGTCATCTGCCAAGAGATTCTCAAAAACAATGTTAGTACAAGAACAAGCTTCACAAAATTCTCCAAAATTTTGAAAAATATTGTTGCAAGAATCGATTTTAAAATCACATGAACAGGTTTCTCAAGCCAAGCATCAATCCAATAAGTTCATAGCCATGCAAAAGCAAGAGTGCAAAGCAAGGACTCAGCAAAAAACTAATTCATTTCTTTTTTTTTTCAAGAAAAATCGATTTTTCTCATGAATTACTTGCAACAATTTTCAAAACTCAAGAACAAGGAATCACCAACAAAGTGCTCTGTTTTCCAAGACTATCTACCACCCTAGCATTTATAAAAATAATCTCAAGGTCTAAAACAACCTATCAAAATCGATTCCACACCTTGAAGTTCAAAATTCACCATTGAAGAACATGGAAAAAGATGAATTATAACAGAGTGAAATACCTTGGGATTAAGATGAAACGAGTTCGAAATGCAATCAGGATGATGTTAACAACTCAGAAACGAGCTCAGAGCACTTTGAATCAACAAATTTGGTGGAGAAATGAGAGAGTTATGATGAAAACAATGGAGAGAAATGAGAGAAAGAGGTGCAAACTCGTGTTTATGGTGAGGAAGAGAGAGTGTGGGACAGGGTCAAGCCTTTGGAGTGGTGGTCAATAGATCTATTTTGACCAGTCAAGGCTTTGACCCGTCTTTTCTCTTTGACCGGCCTCCTTTCTCTCCTTGTGCGACCTGGAAACGTCGTGACCGAGCCGCACGACCAACTCGGTGTAGAACAGACTTTGGTTTTGTGCGGCTTGGTCACTCTCTTTCTGTCCCGCATGACCAAGTCTCACTAATCCTTTGTTGCACGATCTCACCATCCATTCTCGTGCTCGGACCTGGGTGAGCCCTGAGCTAAGCCGCATGACCCAGCCGCTGTGATTTGCGAGTTAACGTGCGACCTGAGATCCTCTATGTCCAACCCGCATGACCAGGTCGCACGTTCTCATACTTAGGCAATGTGCTTCCTTGTTTTCCATGTGCGGACTGGTTTCTTTGTTCCCAGGTCGCAGGACCAACACGGTGTGAATCGCGAATGGACGTGCCGCTTGGTCTCCTCTCTTTTGACCCGCAGTACCAGCTCGCATAACCTGGGACTTAGACACCTCGGCCTTTTTCGGCCCGGCTTCTTTGTGAATCTACCCGCAGACCCAACTCGGACTGAATTGCGAGTGTTGGTGCGCCTTGGTCCATGGCTTGACTGAGCCGCACTCTCAGGTCGCAGAGTTTGGGACTTAAACTCCTCGGGGTCCCCTCTTTTTATGTGCGGCCTGGTCCTCTTGCACCAGGTAGCATGACCAAACCGCTGTAGATTGCTAGTCCTGCTGCGAGTTGGTCTTTTCTTTGTTCAAGCCGCACACCCAGGTAGCACTCAGGCGTCCTCCAAGTTTTTCAGACCTTAAACACTTCTCTCAGCCCTCTCACATGCTTCATCCCATTTATCACTGAGCCATGGCCTCCAAAAGTCACCTAGAACCTGAGACCAACTCACAACACCCATCAAAAAGTTCTAAAACATAAAAGAAAAGAAGCAAAGAAAATATCAAAAACATATTTACAAATGATAAACTTGGGGTGTCTTCCAAGAGCACTTTGTTTAAAGTCTCTAAGTTTGACTTTGGAAACCTGTTTAACAGGCTGGTGGTGGATCAAGAAGGGGAACTGATGTAGCTTCCTCCTTCCCTTGTGAAACTAATTAGTGCTTGATTCTTTGGCCATTTACCACAAACTCTTGACCATTCTTGCCTTCTAACACAACAGCTCCATATGGCCTCACCTCAAGAACTTTAAAGGGACCAGACCATCTAGACTTAAGTTTTTCAGGAAACAACTTAAGCCTAGAGTTGAACAGCAACACTAGATCTTTTGGTCATGCAGAGCCTTCGTCTTTTCTTTATAAATCTTTGAGCTCTCAAAAGCCCCAAGCCTTATCTCTTCAAGTTCATGGAGTTGAAAGACCCTTTTCTCTTGAGCTGTCTTGATATCAAAGTTCAGCAACTTCACAGCCCACAAAGCCTTGTACTCCAACTCAACAGGAAGGTGGCTGCTCTTCCCATATAGCAGATTGAAAGGTGATGTCCCAATAGGAGTTTTAAAGGCAGTCCTATAAGCCCACAATGCATCATCTAGCCTTTTGCTCCAATCTTTTCTGCTTGAGCTAACAGTCCTCTCAAGAATGGCCTTGATCTGTCTATTAGATACTTCAACCTAGCCACTAGTTTGAGGATGATAAGGAGTAGCTACCTTGTGTTTCACTCCATGCTTTCTCAGCAATTCGTCCAAGGTTTTGTTCACAAAATGAGATCCTCCATCAGAGATAACAACCCTGGGTACTCCAAATCTTGGGAAGATAATGCTCTTGAACAACTTCACTACTACCTTGGAATCATTGGTAGGGGAAGCAATGGCCTCAACCCACTTGGACACATAGTCCACAGCCACAAGAATATACTGATTCCCATAAGATGAAATGAAAGGCCCCATGAAGTCAATTCCCCAGCAATCAAAGATCTCAACCTCTAGGATTGGGTTTTGAGGTATCTCACTCCTCTTTGAAACGTTCCCATGCCTCTGACAGGCATCACATGCTGAAACAACCAACTGAGCATCTTTGAACATTGTGGGCCACCAAAACCCACTCTGAAGAACCTTGGCCACAGTCTTGAATGCTCTCATGTGACCCCCAAAAGCTGAACCATGACACTCTTGCAACACAGGTTGCATCTCCTCCTCAGCAAGACACCTTCTATACAGCTGATCTTTGTTCAGGATATACAGGTAAGGCTCATCCCAATGGTATCTCTGGACATCTCTGAAGAACTTCTTCTTGTTGTAAGCATCTAATTCAGGTGGTTCCACTCCACAAGCAAGAAAGTTCACAATATCAGCAAACCAGGTGTTGGGATTTATGAGACAAAGCTCAACAAATGGTGGAAGCATTCACTTGGTGAATGAAACCACTTAACCCACACAAAATAAACTCGATCTCAAGAGAGAGAAGAGACCATCAACTTGTGATGGAATCCACACAATAAACATAAGTAGAACCGAATCTATGAGGAAGAAAACGATTCTATAAAGGGAAAGCATCTAGTTTGAGACTAATCTAAGCAATGAACACAACACATAGAGAGTTTGTGTTCTTGAGATGCAAGACTCAGTAATCTAGATGAGAGAAGCAAATAAAGAAGAGTTAAGTGAGTGTTTATGAAGTGATAAGGCTGCCTTAAGGGCAGTCACTACAAACGATTTTCTCTAAGGACTCTACATTGCAAAATAGAATGAAGAACAAGATAAAAGAGAGAAATCACTTCATTGATTCTGTGTAACATTTACAAGCTCGGTTACATCTCTTTTTAATAGAGAGAAAGGAAGAGAGGAAGCCCTAACACATGAGCCAAGACTGAGAGTGACATAAAGAGAGCGTTTTTGTCTTGTTAAGAGCTGAAAGTGACAGCTCATAAACGGTCACATGTGACTTTAGTCACATGTGAGAGCAGACTTGAATTTGAATTCGTTTCCCTCCTCTTCTTGTCACTTATGGGCCTTATTCCTTGCATTCTTTAGGCTTTCTTGGCGTCCTCTTCTTCTTCTTATCTAATGGGCCTCGGCCTTACACAACCTTAGACTTGTACGGACACCTCTTGGAGTTGACTTGGCCGTACAGTTCTTCTTCTTCTTTAGGCCGAGGCTAGACTTGATCAATAGCTTCTTCAGCCTTGTCTTGTCTTCTTTTTATCTTCTTTGAGAGATCTTGGAGTTGTCTTCGGCCTTGTCTTGATGTCATTGGCCTTGACACTCCTCTTCTTCCTCTTCTTTGACTTGGAGATGATCGGCCTTGTCTTGTTGACTTCGGCCTCACCTCTCCTTTCCTTCTTTCACTCTAATACCAGGTAATCCTCTTCTCTTGGATGCTATCCACTTCTTCAAACTCCAAATAAGAATGGAGCACCATCAGTGATTCCTCAGGAAGACTGTCATTAAGAGGCACTTCAGAGTCTATTCTCCATCTAGAGAGATGGTCTGCAGCCCCATTCTCTATACCCTACTTGTCTTGTACTTCTATATCAAACTCCTGAAGTAGAAGAACCCATCTTAACAGTCTTGGCTTGGCATCTTTCTTGGTCATCAGATACCTGAGTGCTGCATGATCAGTATATACAATGACTTTTGATCCCACCAGGTAGCTTCTGAATTTATCAAAGGCAAAGACTATTGCCAGCATTTCCTTCTCAGTAGTACCATACTTCTCTTGTACAGAGTCAAGTGTTCTACTGGCATAGTAGATAACATGTAGCTTCTTGTCCTTCCTTTGCCCAAGTACTGCTCCAACTGCAAAATCAGATGCATCTGTCATAACCTCAAATGGAAGGGACCAGTCTGGTGCCTGGACTATTGGTGTAGTGACTAATGCATCCTTGTTCATCTTGAAGGCCTCTTCACATTCAGCATCAAAGATGAAATCAATTTCTTTACACAGCAGCCTTCTCAAGGGCCTGGCTATTCTTGAGAAGTCTTTGATAAATCTTCTGTAAAACCCTGCATGCCCAAGGAAACTCCTTATTCCTTTGACTGAAGTGGGAGTTTGCAGATTCACCATCACTTCCACCTTTGCTCTGTCAACCTCTATGCCCTTTTCAGATATCTTGTGCCCAAGAACTATTCCTTCTTGCACCATGAAGTGGCATTTCTCCCAGTTCAACACCAAGTTATGCTGCTCACATCTCTCCAAGACCTGTGACAAATTAGAGAGACAATCCGAGAAGGAGGAGCCATAGACACTAAAATCATCCATGAACACCTCAACCTTCTCTTCAATGATGTCAGAGAATATATGCATCATGCAACGTTGAAATGTGGCAGGGGCATTACAGAGACCAAAAGGCATGCGCCTGTATGCAAATGTGCCATAAGGGCAAGTAAATGTCGTTTTCTCTTGATCTCGGGGATCTATGGGGATTTGAAAGAAACCCGAGTACCCATCAAGAAAACAAAAGAAGGGGTGGTTTGCAAGCCTCTCTAACATCTGATCAATGAAAGGCAAAGAAAAATGATCCTTCCTAGAGGCTGCATTGAGCTTTCTATAGTCTATACACATTCTGTGTCCTGTGACAGTCCTAGTAGCTATCAGCTCATCCTTCTCGTTTTTAACCACTGTGATCCCACCCTTCTTGGGCACAACATGTACAGGAGATACCCATCTTGAGTCAGAGATTGGGTAAATTATCCCTGCCTCAAGAAGTTTTAGTATCTCCTTCTTAACCACTTCCTTAAGGTTGGGGTTTAGACATCGTTGATGCTCAATAGAGGACATAGATTGGTCCTCTAAGTGTATCCTGTGGGTGCAAATGTCAGGAGAGATCCCTCTAATATCAGCCAAAGAATATCCTATGGGTTCTCCTGAACTTTTCTTATCTCACTAAGCAATGCACTCTCTTGATGCTCTATAAGCTATCATTGATGATACTGGATATGTGGAGTTTAAGTCCAAGAAAGCATACTGAGCCCTGTTGGTAGAGGCTTGAGCTCAACAGGGGGTGCATCAGCCTCATTTCCAATCCTTGTCCAAGCTGCTTTGGCTGGTGTCTGATCTTTGATAGCCAAGACCTCAGAGCCACTTTATTCCAGTTCCAAAACCTTGTCTCAGGACCCAGCTCTCTAGCATTGTCCAAATATAACTTGTACCCTTCACTTGCTTCTGCTAAGAGCCCATTGTCTCCTTGTTCTTGAGTTAGAGCAGCTTGAAGAGCATCCTCAGTGTTCAGCTCTTCAATCAACTCATCAGCCAACTGATCCATTGTCTCCACATAGAAACATTGACCTTCAATGGTGGGTTTCTTCATCATCTCATTCACATCAAACTTGAGCTTTTCAGACCCAAGTTGAAGCTCTATTATCCCACCTCTCACGTAAATAATAGCTCTTGTAGTGGCCAGGAATGGCCTGCCCAAGATAAGAGGATCAACTGGTTCCTTATCCATCTCCAGCACAACAAAATCAGTTGGAACCTCAAAACCACCTATCTTGACAGGTAGATCTTCCAACATACCAACAGGCAATCTAACTGATCTATCTGCAAGGATAAGAGAGATCCTTGCAGGTTTGAAGACTCTAAAGCCCAGCTTCTTTGCTATGGAGAATGCTCGGCCATTCTCACGTACCGCAGGAAGGTTTTTCTTGGCGATTTGCATGTACCGCGGATGGATTCCTCGGCCAAAACGCGTACCGGCTGATTAAGTTTCTCGACCAAAATTTCCGTCTGCAGACACATTTCCGAAATCGCCTGTCCGGGGAACCTTCCGGTCCGATTTAGCTGTCGGGTGCTTCATCAAAGTTGGAGAAGATTGGATCATGGTTCCAGAGCAGGTGGAATCATAGGATTTAGAGGCGTGAGAAGAGAGTTAGGCTCGTCGGAAGGAACTCCTGTCTCGCTGCCATTTTGAACCGACCCGATGAGCTCCGAAGAATGCGAAGGACGGTGTACTTCCAGACCGATTCAGTTTACAGGGCCTTCATCAAAATCAGAGATATTTGAGTTCTATTTCCAGAACGTCTGAGATAATTCAATTCGGAGCTATGAGCAAGAAGATAACGTTTCCGGAATGGACACACGTCTAGAAGCCTCTCTCTGATCGTGTCAATGCTCTGCGAAGATGAGCCCTCCAGGAAACCTTCCACTTCTCAAGCACCGAAGGTTTGGTTCATCAAAGTTGAAGATGTATGAGTCCTCTGTCCACTGAAACTGGAATCACACAATTCGGACCAGTATCCTGGAAGTTACGCTTCCCTGAATGTGAACTGGTCCAAGGAGCCCTGAATGCTGCGAGATAGTCTTGCGACTTGGTTAACTCGCAAGGCCTGAAGATGAATGCCTGGAAATTGAGCTGCGAGTTGAGAAGTGCGGGTAAGCTATCACTGGATAAGTTCTGAGGCTTCCGAGCAAGAAAAATGCTAAGTCCACAATCGTGCGACTTAGGCATGCTAGTTGGCCACGCTTAGAACTAAACCGCACAGACGTTCGCAATCTACACCGACTTGAGCCTGCGACCTGGGAGTAATGGAGACCAAGCCGCACACATCTTTGAAGGCCCCTGCTACATGGTCGTGCGAGTTAAGGATCAGAGAAGACTTAGCCGCACAAAGACTCGCAATCCACACCTAGATGGGCATGCGGCTAAGCTTACAAGGTTTTATCTCGTTCAAGCTCCTCTCAGTGGTTGTGCGACTTGGGCATGCGGCTTGGGACCAAGAGATGACCAAGTCGCACACGTACTTTCCCCAGATTTCGCCTTGGTCATGCGAGTTGAAGAAGAAGAAGATTAAGCCGCACAAAGACTAGCAAAACATATCTACTTGGGCGTGCGGCTAAGACCAAGGGATTTAAGTCTCACAAGACAGTTTCTTCACCTGTGCGACTTGGGCATGCGACCTGGGAGACACTTGAAAAACTCACACATTCTCCACTTTATCCACTAAATCCGGGTCAGGACCCGGTTTCCGGGCTGACCCGGTTCGTTTTTAGAGACATATAAATAGTTTTTAGGGTTGTTTCCCAAAGACTAAGCTTTATTCCCTTTTGTCTCTTGCCTCTTTTGTGAAAAGACTCCACTTAAGAAGAGAAATATCGATTTTTGGGTGTTTAATCAAGAGAGTTTAAGAGATCTTTGTGTTTGAAGCTGTTTTCTTCTTAATCTATCATCTCCATCTCCATTTCTCATCATTAATCATGCCAATCTTCTCAACTTGCAAAGGTTTAAGAGAGATTAGTATGATTAGTGAGTAGTCACCTTAATGAGGTTCTAGATGTGTAGGTTAGGGTGCTAAAGTGTTAGATTAGGAGTGCTTAGGGCTAGATTCATTGATTCATCTCTCTAAACAGCTGTTCTCTATGCTAGATCCCTACATATCACTTGAGATCTAGATTCTGAGAATTTCATGCATCAAAAGTGTTTGATGAAATTCCTGAAAGAGCTGTATTAGAGGTTTAAGCATTTGCTGCATGATGATGTATTGTTAATGGCTTGAATGATCATTTAGAACTGTTTATTAATGCATACTGATTCATATTTCACTAATGATGATTTGGTTTGAAAATGGATTAGTGTAGGGGTTAATACCTTCATGAGAGGATTAATCTAGTTTAGAGTTCTTAATCATTTGAATCATGTCTCATCATTGTCATTAATGATTAAGAACTCTAAACTAGATTAATCCTCTCATGAAGGTATTAATCCCTACACTAATTAAGAGCACCCTAACCAACTATCATGTCTAGAATCTCATGCCTCATCATATCATATTCATATCACTTGTTATTGTTTAGTTCTTCTTTAGTCATTAATCCTGTTTTAAGTTTGGAGTTGTCATTAGATCAAAATCACTCTTGCTTGCTTGAATTAAGAATCTGACCACATAGCTTAGTGTCTATCACCACATTCTTGGATTGATAACCTCTTTGTGCTACATTGACAAGGGGATTGATAGCCCTGAGACCCTAAAAAGTCTTGTCTATCATTGGAATAGCGTCCACAGGTCGGCATCAGAAGTTCCTCTATCCATGAACATCGAATATTGCTTAAGGAACAAAGCGGAGAGCTGTTGGAAACTGCCGATCGAATTGCGCTCCTGTCTCAAAAACCATTCGAGCGCGGCTCCCTTGAGATGTTCTACGAAGAGTAGGCAATATCCCACATCTACTTCCCATTCGGTCAGGTTGGCAGCGTTCCTTGTGAAAGCTCGTCCCATTGCTATCTGAAACGCTGTGATGTGTGCCTTCGGGTCGGTCGTTTCTTCGTAGAATGGGATTCTCACCTTCCCGGGCTCGGGAATCTTAGCCTCCGTGATTCTTGCCGTGAATGGTGTTCTCTGGGTCTCTTCGAGCATTCGATCGATCTCGGGTGCGGTACTCGTCGCGTTATGCACTTGAGACTTCATGGCGCGTATCTCGGCCATTGAGGCTCGCATCTATTTGATTTCGAGGATTTGTGCATGAGTCATTCCCTTTGATTGGCGAGGCCGCTCCCGCTCTTCTCTCCTCGGCTTGTCTTCGCGCTCTGCCTGCTCGATCCATTGGAGGTTTTCCTCTTCTTCACTCGGGTTGTCGCTGCGAGCCAGGTCGGTGACTTCATCAGTCCGGATGCCATTTAGTGCCGAGGCGAGCTCTTCTTGGCTTATTCACCGAGCCAACCCATTTTGTTGCGAGTTCGTGGTTCCATCGTTCTGTTGGGCGTCCACGTCGATCGCATCATTTTCCTCTTTGTCGGCTTGTCGCCTTGAGTTCTGACGGAGTGGAGGCAGCTCGGTCATGTTGAATCGGGTCGCCGCGGGAGTCTGTACGCCGAGGGGATGAAACATTGGTGGAGCCAAGGGGTTTCTTGCGCTGCTTCCCGAGGTTTCTGCAGGCGTTGAGAAATCGAAGCGTCTCCGGACTCCATCCATCGGGTCGGAGATTCCGGCTCTCCAAGTCGGGTGTCGTCGCTCGGCCGTCATTGCGTCGAGCCTTTCCGTAATCGCCTCATTTCTTTTGTCCTGCTCGTGGGTCTTCTTCATCAACGCAGCCATCATGTTTCGCATCTCCTCTTGGGTTTCAGTTGTCAACGTCTTTGTGCCCGATGCTGGAGCGTCCTTCTCCGCGCCGTTGTCGTTGTTGTTGTTGTTGTTATCGTCGGGTGTTGCTTGCCATGTTCTTTGGATCTTAAAGTCTTGTCGATTTTAGAGTAAGAAAGTTTCGATTCCCCACAGACGGCGCCAAATTGTGTGAGACAAAACCCGCACAACCAACACTTTGTAAGGAAAACTTAAGGGATCCGAAATTTCTAGGGTAATCGCAAGAATAGTAAGATCAAAAGAAGGTTTTTTTTCTGCTGGAAAGTGTTTAGGTCTTATTGCTCTCGAGTTGTGAAAACTTACATAATGAATCGTGTAAATCTCCTAGTTATACTAACTCCTCAAACCGCCTAGCCGAGAATCTCGGGAGAGATTTTTGGAATATTTCCTTATCGCTTCTTGCGGCCACTGCCACAAGGCATCGCCTAGGGTTTTTATGGGCTTTCTTCCGTCAAGACTTCAGTTCGGCCCATCTGGGAAGAATCAGCTTGGCCCAATTGCGAAAGGTAACGGCTCGGTCCATTCTCCTTCTTGCACAGCTCGGCCTTATTCTCTCTTTCACAGCTCGGCCCATACTGCTTTTAGGGTTCGGCCCATCTTGCTCCAAGGATCAGCCCATCCTATTTTATAGACGGACTTGGCTCACCTCTTCGCAGGGCTCGGGTGTGTCAATGCCTTTTGACACTTAGTCATTTTGAAATGGTTAATTCAGCTGGGGTGGAAACCGACCTGAACAGAGTCCCGAACTCAAGGATCCAGTGGCAAGGAAAGTTCGAAATGCAACTGATGATTCTAAAGTAGAATGCTGGTTGACCATGGACAAGAAATCTTTTTGGAGAACTGGTACAATGGAGGCTTGTAGAAAAGGTGACTTTCTTAATACAGTGTTACTTTGTGTAATTTAATGACTTTGTTATCTGGACATGAATTTCATACTCATATGAGTAAGTTTTGCAATGAGTAGTTTGAGGAGGCATCCTCATTTTAGAAAAACGTTGCAAGCCGCTTGCTACATGATGATGTCCTTAGTGTTGCAAAGCTCCTCACGGATCTAAGCAGTGGGAGACCACCGTAAGTTCATCTTTGCAACCTTTTTTTCTTTCATGGATGATGATGATCTTTGACGAAGATGAGGATGTTATGTCCTTTGAAAAATAGGTCATTATGGGAAGAGCTGGAGGATTGTGATACAAATATCTCGCTTGTCTTCGGAGAGAAAGATGTCAAATTAAAGCAGATTGCAACTAAAATGTACCACGATATGAGTAAAAGCAAGAAGAGCGTAAACAACATTATTGAGATGGTTGAAATCTCAGAAGCTGGTCACGCTGTCCATCTTGAGAGCCCTCTGCGACTGATCCTCGCTCTTAGAAAATTCTTAACAAGAGTGCGGAAAAACTCTGCAGAGACGGAGGTTTCTCGGAAGCTCTTGCTAGCACTGAAAAAAACTTAGCAAGCTGCTGAAAATCTAAGAAAAGTTTTGGAAGTTTAACACATTGTTTGATACCTGAACCTCTCTGAGGGCCTTTTAGTACTTAAATTGGATCAAATTCCAAATGTATTGAGCGGGCGCAGAGACATGTTATCAAAGGGGAGTAATAAATTGATTTGAAATTGTCTAGTGTTTTTTCCTCTATAAGTATAAATTACAGTGGTTTTTGAAACTCTCTAACACTGACAGAAACAGTGTCCACCATTACAGGCGCGCACACAGGTTCTTTTTTTAGACTTGCATTCCGGAGGACAGTACTTCTTGCAGTCATTGTCATGTTCGCAAACACCAGTGGACTCCATTATAGGTGCTACCTGCGACAAGTAGTTACAATTTTTCTTTCCTTCGGGACATTTGCTGCCGATGCAATTCATGTCTTCCTACGCCATCTCTCTTGCATCACCCAAAGACGAAACTTCACATATACAACACCACAAACTTTTATACAAAACCAAACCAAACAAATTATATAACAACGAAGAAGCTTACAAAATGCTATGACTGTGAAGGAGAACAAGAAGACAAGTTTGAGAGACGTTTTCTCCATTGCTAATTGTAAATCGCAAGATTTTTCTTGTTTATTTTGATTGTGCTAAGTGATGAAGAGTAGTAGGATTGTCTATTTTATATAGAAGGAAGTTAACAAATATTTTGATGGAAGGTTTTACCAAGTTGAGTCGGATACTATTTGATTACATATTAATTAGTCCAACGTTGATCAAAAATATATAAAATAGTTAGTCCAACTTGAGATCTCTTTTTTTTAGGAAATCAGTTTATAACAATTCAAGAGATTTACAGTAAAGACGAGTTAAAGCTCATAAAATCTCATAGAAAAATCCTAGATGAGAATTCAAAAGATAGCGAATGAAGATTCAAGGCTCGATGATCTAATATGACAAGTTCTAAAGCTTCAAATTGGAGCGGATTTAAAACCATTGATCAACCACTAGGTAATTACTAATAAAAAAAAAGAGAGAGAGATATTGACACATAAATTGAAAAAAACATTTATTGTTTGGAAAGCAAAAGAACAAGCTATTGTTCGTAAAAGACAGATTAAGCAATGCAATGTTTTTTTCTGTGTCAAAACAAAATAGGAAAAGTAAGTCAAATCTTTTTTTTATTGTATAGTTTTCTAGGGTTTTCAGAAGCTAGGTTTTGCTTCATATCTCTTTGTCTCTCGCATAATATATAATCAATAATGTTATGTATATGCATATATATGTACAACATGTATAAGTTGATGTGTCGCTGGTGAGGGTGTCCAGTATTGCCCTAAATGAAATCAATAACCGCAAGTGCACAGCTGATCGATTGTAGTACTTAGAGATCGAATCCAAAGGAAAAGAGGATCTTTCTCGCAAAAGCTTTCAAAAGAAATATAAAGTAAGGAAGTCTTGAACCAGGCGATTTTTGTAGGGGTTTTGCTGGTATCTTTAAAACGTAAAAACTAATCTTAACGAGAAAATACAGGAATTAAAAATGACCTGATAACTAAACTTAATGAAATCTACTAAAAACGAGAAAAACAGCTAAACCTAATTGCTTAAATGAAAATCGATTGAAAGAGTAAAAATGATGAACTAAAGCTTGAAATAAAATCGATGTAAATCTATAGAAAAGAAGGCGCTGGGCTTCAGGGAAGTTTTCTATGGGGTATGAACGATTCAAAACATTGTTAGAGAGTAAATTAAGATCTTAGCTTAAACTTTTCTACCTAGAGTCACGCATGTATGAATACGCCACTGTCGTGATCATAGACAACTATCTCTCTCAACCCTGACCAGTAGGTTTCCACTCTGGCCCTGGAAGAGAAAAGATGCATTATGTTTAAGATTCGTCAGCATTCACAAATCGCCCATAGGTTGGTTTGCATTCCTATGTTTGTTTTGCTCTCCCAAACTAGATCTGACACCAGATCAGATTGTAGTTCATGACGCTACTCTCATGCAGTAAAAATAAATTCAGAAGAAAAAGTTCTAAGATTCGGTTTCGATAGCTCATGGAATCCTCATCGAACATATGTATCCCCATCAAAAATCCCTTAGACCCAACAATAAAACTACTCAGACATGATGAATGAAATCAAAAACATAGTATTGAAAAGTAGGACAGAAATCAAAATTGAAAAAGAAAGAACAAGGGTTCAATAGATAGATCTCTCTCTCCCTAAAGGCTAAAGTATAAAAACAATAAGAAAACAAGATGGTGTAAAAGGTGATTATTCGAATTGGGGTTCCTAAGACATGTATTTATAGTGCTAAAGACATCTCTGGGTATCACTTAGGGTTTCTCCAAATGAGGGAATCATTTTGGGCTTCAGAAATGGGCCTTCGAGTTCGGAGTTGGCTGTCCGCGGTCGGGAAGTGCGTGACCGCGGGGAATGGATGGTTGGCCGTGGTCGGGAAGCCTCTGACCGTGGTGAAATGGCTGTTGGCCGCGGGTGGAAACGCTTGCCAGCTGGTTTACGGGACATCTTGCTCTTCACGTATCTTTTGATTGAACCGTTGGATTACCAAGCTGTAAAGTGTGCTGGAAAGCTGATACTTCCATCTTTGAGATCTCCAAATTTGAGCCAATTCAAACGGTGAGAAGGTCTTCAATCGGGGGTAAACTTCTGCTAGTTTGACTCTGAGCTGAAAATCTGGTCTTCTATCCATTTTGTTAAGTTTTTCCCTAAGTTTCCTGAAAAGAGTCTTGAGACTACAAATACTACAAAAATGTAATAAAATTACTTGAAAGCAATAAAAAAACATAGAATAAGTATTTCAAAACGATCCATAAAAGTGGTCAAAATACGGTGTTATCATGAACCTAGCTATGAAAATTATGTCATGTTTTATATAATACGCTTATATCTACTTTCATAAATTATTCAATAGTATTACCAAAATAAATTATTTGGTTAAGTAAAATATGAGAAATCAAAGATATTTGAACAATATAGTGCCTGAAAAAAAATTGTTTAACTATATAATAGGAGAAAAAACAAGCTATTGGTTCTAAACGAAAGAAACAACATGAGTTTTTTTGTCAAAAAAAAAAAGATGAGGAAAAGCAAAATGTTAGATCAAGCCTATATTTTGTAGAGGGAAGAGAAGAATAAGAAGAGAGTGAGGTTAGAGTGTTTTGGATAATCTATTTCATTAGATAAGGAACCCTAAAATGGGAATGTAGCCTTAAATACACACTCATAAGTATACTTGAAATTAAACCACATAGTATTGAGAACAATTTAGTGTATTAAATCATCATTCTTACGTAAACCCTTGTTCGACACTTAAGCCACTTTCAACCACCTTCTGCTCTCTCCCGACTCCTCTACTCTTAATTCTCTTCTTCCTTCACATAAAAGCCATTGGGACTCGGAGTCTATCACCAAACTTATAAGTGAGCTAAAGGAGAATGTTCCGGTCATGACTCATGAGAAACAAATTGTTAGCACTGAAAGCAGTTCAAGATGATGTTGCTAAAGAGGATGGAGGAGCGTTCTGCAGCCAACAAAGACTTAGCCATATTCTAAACGGCGTACATACATAGGACTTCAAAATGAGTTGGTTGATCTTAGCTCCAGAGACGAAGAGCTTCAACGTCTTGATGGTTTTTGCTATAGAATCTAAGGAGCTACGTTTGTAGTAAAAGTCTTCCCAAAATTGATAGAGATCAAAACTGTAACATCCCGATTTCTAAAGCTCCTGAGGTAAAGATTCCAACAAAGCTTTGCCTCTGATTGCATTTTAAGGTTTTTGAGATGGTAAAAATCTCGGTGACTCTCTCTAGGGCCGGCTCTGGGCTAAAGCCCATGAAGCAAGGGCTTAAGAGCAGTCCATATAACTAACATTTTTAAAGGGCAGCGAAAAAACCATTTTTTTTAAAGTATTGTATGAAATTTTGTCCCACATTGATGAAGTCAAAAAAATTGGAAGGAAAAATTGCTTATAAATAAGAGTCATCATTCACTCTTTATTCTCAAAAAAATTGTGAACTTATTATTGGGCTCAATTATAAATCAATAATTTTTTAAAAATTGATTTTTAGGAACAAAAGCTGCCAATGCATATGATTTAATGATCAGCACAAAAGCTGCGGCCAAAATTACTAACATTATCCCCCTTGGCCGATTGCCACATGGGGTCAATCTTCCCAGAAATTTGGTTTCTTAGCCGCATGCAATACCCATGTATCAGAGAGAATTTTAATTCTTCGCTATGGCCATGTTATATGGCTTTAGCTGACAGCACGCTTCTCATATTAGGTGTGACTTTTCTTGAGGCTCGGTAAAGAACATACATACGAAAAGTGAAAATTAGTAAACGGAAGGATTGTTAACTCCTGGCGACGGATTTGCGTTGGTGCTTTCGTCTACTGGTACAGTTTGCTCATACTAAAGCAAGGGCCACACGCTGATACGACGTGATTTGCCAACGAAAATCAAAGATATATCTCTGGGTTATGTTTGGAAGTTTAATCTCTAACTCACAT
>NW_006256756.1:11024829-11202270 GCF_000478725.1 Eutrema salsugineum | reverse complement strand
TCCTGATGTCTCGCTTCTATGCGATACCTGCAAACAATAAGAATATTTGTCCCACCGAATATGAGAAGCGTGCTGTCAGCTAAAGCCATATAACCTAGCCATAGCGAGGAATGAAAATTCTCTCTGATACATGAGTATTGCATGCGGCTAAGAAACCAAATTTTTGGGAAAGACCCATGTGGCAATCAGCCAAGGGAGGTAATGTTAGTAATTTGTTTGATCTAAGTGATGATTTGAAATTTACCTCCCAAAAAGATGACATCTGAGGCCACAAGAAATCATGTTTTGGAACATGTTTCAGGCCCTCAGTAGTTAATTGTATATAATAATTCCAACTGTTTTGAGTGGTGCAGAGATATTCTTTTCAAGGAGAGTAGTAAATTGATTTAAACAATTTTCTATATCTATTTGAAATCTCTTGTTCCTCTCTGTATTCTAAGTAGATATTATGGTGATTTCTAATTTCTTAACACTCACAGAAACAGGTTCCAAAATTACAGTTAACAATCTTGCAGCCCTTAGGACAGTACTGGATGCAGTCGTTGTCTCTACGGCAAGATGCATTGGTCTCATAAGTGTCCATTGTAGGTGCTACTTGCGGCAAGCAGTTGCCACCGAGGCTAATCACTTCATGAACCTTTGCAAAAACACCCCACAATAACATCATTAAAAAAAAAACGACCAAGACAAAAAAACTATATAATAAAGAAGAAGTCATCAAGGAAGAAGCATACACAATAATATGATTGTGAGGGAGAATAAGAAGACAAGCTTGAGAGACGGTTTCTCCATTTATAATTTGTAACCTCAAAATCTTTTTCTTATTTATTTGATTGTGTAAGTGATGATAATAGCAATGGGTTGCCTTGTTCTTTTATAGAAGAAAGTTAAACGGCAACAAATCTTTTGTTTGAAGGTATTACCAAGTTTAGTCAGATACTATTTGATTACACATTGTGTGTTACTACTCCAGCTTGAGATCTCTCAGTTTTAGGAAAACTTCATTAGTGGCGGATTTGTTTCTGTAGAGGGAAATAAACCAACAGTGGAGATACATTGCTTGAAATGAATACAAGCCATAATGAGTATTTACAACACGATATACAAATGGCTAATGCTATTGCCAAGAGAGAGATAAACATATCTTCAAATTGAAATAAATTTTCCGTTAACAACAGCCAAAGCAAAGAACTGGTATCCATCTCAAGTTGATTGCTCTTCTCATCTCCGTTTTCATGCTACTCTTTGCAAACGTAGAATGGTCCTCCGGTTCAACATCAGTTTCTGGTACTTCCCTTGTTCTCTCATCCCCTTTCTCAAAGAGAGCAAATACCAAATAAGATTAGTACAAGAGATGCTCCGGTTTTCACATCTCATAATCATCTACATTTTGCTTTGTCCATCATTCTTCTAAAGCAAAAAACTGAATACCTGCCTGCAGATTTTCAGCAAATGCCTCGATTCGGCTCTTTTTCTCCAGCATAAGGTCAATTTCTTTGGTACTTATTTCCCGCTAAGCATTGATTCACTCTCAGTTTTTCATTTTCCTTTGCCAAAGAATGTAGCTGCAAAAAGACATTGATGGTTGGCTTGTGTGTCCCTTTGCTTGTATAAAGAAAAAAATTAGGCACATAGCCAAAAGTACCTGTTCTTGTATACGTTCCCTTTCACTTGATAATTGCATCACCATATCCATCAAAAGCTTGTTCATCGTAGTTATTTCTTGAGCATTTTTCTCTTTTTCATCGTTTTCTAGATCCAATGATACTTCCAAGGATTTGGCTCTTTGCCTCAAAAAGGTCAATTCTTTGTTAAGTACAGAGTTTTTGGTAGAAAGCACAATGCATTGCTCCTAAACTATTTCCGTTCTACTCTCACCTTTAGTGGCTTTAGATTTTAGATCTTTGATCAAGGTCTCCATATCCCATATAGCTGAATACAACATCTTCTGCTGTTCTTGACTTGCTTTTGATGATACCTTGGAGTTTTGTAATTGAACTTCTGATTCCCTGAGTTGCTTCTCGAGGGAATTCACCTTCTTTATCTTTTTGTCATCAGCGTCTTTGAGAAAAAATTTCCTCAGTAAGTTCAAGATTTTCAGCAGTTAGCTCTTGAATCTTAGTTTCTCCACTCTCGGCTCTGCTTTCTGCCTCGAAAAGGCTTTCTTTGACCGAATCATTCGCATTTTCCATTTCAGCAAGATGTGCCAGAATTTATTGTTTTGATGCATTGACACTTTTCAGCTCAAGCTTGGTATTGCAGGTTTTTTTCAGCTGATTTCACATTTTCCCTCAAAGTGAGTACTTCTGAGTTCTGAGACTATCTCTCTATTTTCTGAAATTCTTTTCTCAAGCTTTTGCACCAGAAGATCTTTGACATTTTTCAAAGAGATCGACCCACAACTATTCCTAATTTACTACCACAAAGATTCAAACATTACCATGAAAAGATCAAAATTCAAAACGCGAAACAACAACAACAAACCAAAACAAAATGGAAGTACTAGCATTTTCCTTGTTTCTCTCATTTTATAAGAATCCATGACGTTGGGTAGAATGCAGAAGTAAGCTTTTCCTTGTGATTTTGTATGTCAGAAGCTAAAAAGAGTAACTTTGTTTCTTCATGGGTTTCTTTGAACTGGTGAAGAATGGATCCCCATCATGAAGGCTATCTCGGGATCCGCGAGATGCATATCAGTTAATATACCTGGCCACGGAAACTCAAGGGTACAAAGTCATGCTAGTGAGACCCAGAAGGTGCCGACTTTATCAATGGAGATGATAGCGAAAACGCTGTATAAATTGATTGAGCAATTCACTCCTGGGAAAGTTACCATAGTTGGGTATTCCATGGGAGCAAGAATAGCACTGTACATGGCGTTGAGGTTTAGCAACAAGGTGGGTTCCCTTTGTCTGAAAATTCAACATTGTTTAATAATATGGATAATGCAATTTGGATGCTGTTCTATAGATAGAAGGAGCTGTTGTTGTATCAGGGAGCCCCGGACTCAAGGATCCAGTGGCAAGGAAAGTTCGAAGTGCAACAGATGTTTGTAAATCACGAATGCTGATTGACCATGGACTACAAGTTTTTTTATGGAGAACTGGTACAATGGAGGCTTGTGGAAAAGGTGACTTTCTTAATACAGTGCAGTTTTGTGTAATTTAATGACTTAGTTAACTGGACATGAATTTCATACTCATATGAGTGAGTATTGCAATGAGTAGTTCGAAAATGCATCCTCATTTTAGAAAAATAGTTGCAAGCCGCTTGCTACATGATGATGTCCTTAGTGTCGCAAAGCTCCTCTCAGACCTAAGCAGTGGGAGACAACTGTAAGTTCATCTTTGGAACATTTTTTCTTCCATGAATTTGATTCATAAGCGATGATCTTTGATGATGATGATGATGATGATGATGATGATGATGATGATGATGATGATGATGTTGTTATGTTCTTTGAAAAATAGGGCATTATGGGAAGACCTGGAGGATTGTGATACAAATATATCGCTTGTCTTCGGACAGAAAGATGTCAAATTCAAGCAGATTGCTACTAGAATGTACCACGAGATGAGTAAAAGCAAGAAGAGCAAAAACAACATCATTGAGATGGTTGAAATCCCAGAAGCTGGTCACGCTGTACATCTCGAGAGCCCTTTGCGAGTGATCCTTGATCTTAGAAAATTCTTAACAAGAATGTGCAAAATCTCTGCAGAGACGGAGCTTTCTCGGAACCTCTTGTTAGCAGTGAAAGAAACATAGCAAGCTGCTGGAAAACCTGAGAAACGTTTTGGAACTTGAACACATTGTTTGAACATGACTGGACCTGTCTCAGGGCCTTTTAGTACTTAAATTCTCTCAAATTCCAATTGTATTGAGCAGGTGTGGAGCCATGTTATTAAAGGGGAGTAATAAATTGATTTGAATGTGTATATTTTTTGTTCCTCTCTATCTTATAAGTATAAATTACAGTGTTTTTTTGAACTCCTTAACACTGACAGAAACAGTGTCCATCATTACACAGGTTCTTTTCTTAGACTTGCATTCTGGAGGACAGTACTTCTTGCAATCATTATCATGTTCGCAAACACCAGTGGACTCCATTATAGGTGCTACGCGCGGCAAGCAGTTACAATTCTTGTTTCTTTTCGGACATTTCCACCTAGGCAACTCACTTCTTCCTCCGCCATATCTCTTGAATCACCCAAAAACAAACCTTCACACATACAACACCACAACCTTTAATAGAAATCCAAACCAAACAAATTATATAACAAAGAAGAAGCTTACAAAATGCTATGATTGTGAGGGAGAACAAGAAGACAAGCTTGAGAGACGTTTTCTCCATAGCTAAATCTCAAGATCTATTCTTGTTTATTTTGATTGTACAAGTGATGAAGAGAAGTTGGATTGTCTTCTTTACAGAAAGGAAGTTGACAAACATTTTGATGGAAGGTTTTACCAAGTTGAGTCGGATACTATTGATTACATTTTAATTAGTCCAAGTTAGTCCAACTTGAGATCTCTCTGTTTTTTCAGGAAATGATCAGTTTATAACAATTCAAGAGATTTACAGTAAAGACGAGTTACAGATCATACAGTCTCAGAGAAAAATCCTAGATGAGAATTTAAAAAATAGCGAATGAAGATTCAAGGCTCGATGATCCAATATGACAAGTTCTAAAGCTTCAAATTGGAGCAGATTAAAAAGCATTGATCAAACATTAAAGATCTTCAACGGGAAATAAATTTCTCCGGTAGATATTTTGATCCACGCCAAGGTTGAAGCAGAAAGTTGGAAGACTGCAAACCAACCAGAAGAAGAAGAGGACGGAGCAGATGAGGCTTCACTCACTCCTTTTCTCCAGATTTCTCTACCCGATGCCCAGAGGTTCCCGATTTGTCAGGTTGATGCATCTTGGATAGGCAACAGTCTGGTTAGTGGGTTCGGGTGGAGTCTGAAGGAGGTGAGGGGTGGTGAGATTTTTGGCCTTCAGGGCTGTTGTAGGAGCCTATCGGCCCTTCATGCCGAATTGGAGAGCCTTTTATGGGCTATGTATTGCGTGAAAGATTGACAAATTTTATCTGTACATTTTCAGACCGATTGCTCGGACTTAGTAAGCATGTCTGAATCTCCATCAGATTGGCCATCTTTCTTATCAGAGTTGGAAACCTTTTGTATCCTTCGAGAAAGCTTTTTGGATTTCACTCTCTCCCATATCCCAAGAAGTTCAAATGTCCGAGCGGATAGTCTTGCAAAAGGAGCTCGAGCAAAAGGCAGTACTTTCTCCCAAATCATTCATACCAAGTCAGTTGAGGATGGTTTTCGGACTAATTCCTTAATGGGCCAAATGTGATGTAATAGTTGGGTTGTTGAAAAAAAAAAAAAAAAAAGAAACATTTATCAGGGATCATCGCTACATCTAACATGTCATTAGAGAATTTTCATTTCATATAGTTTAATGGCAGAAAGAAACTAATATTAGAGATCATGGTGGTTTTTCGATGAAAAAAAAAGGATCATGGTTCTTACTCTATGTTTGAAACACTTCAAATATGATATTCGAAGCAACATTCAAGTAAAACCATAAGTTGATGTAAGGAATTTCTTTGCAATAATGGAGTCCGGCGAATTAACGAAAGAAAAAAAAAGAAAGGGAAAGGCGATTAGGGTTTTCAAAGTTTCTCGCCCAAGTTAGGGCTCAGGCCGCGATGTTGATGCCGGCGGGGGTATCTCCTCCGGTGGAGATCGGCGAGAAGACGGTTGAGGGTGGTTTGGCATCACCAGTGGAGCAGCATCAGCAGGAGGATGGGGTGCAAAGGGATTTGGTCTCAGATGAGCTGCAGATATCCGAGTCGCAGGTGGTTGGGGACAAGTTCGGATCCGACTATGGAGGCTGCTCCAGCGTCGGGAGAGGCTATTCCGGCAAGCAAGGATCAATCCTGGTCATCAGTGGCTGCCGAGAAATCCAGTTTACAGAAATTCGATATTGTAGTTGAAGAGGTTGATGGGGTCGAGACGATTCGAGTTCCTGATTGTGTGTTTGAGAATGCCCCATCCCTTTGGGAGGACTGTATTCTCGGTAAATTTGCGTCGAAAGCTCCTCATGTGGGGTATATCCACATGACAGTTAACAAGATATGGCCTCTAGGTGACAAATCGGTGAAGGTTGATGTTTTTGTGGTTGATGAAACCACCGTTAAGTTCAAAATTCATGATGCAGCGACCAGGCAGAGAGTTCTACGACGTGGGATGTGGAGTATCAAGAATATTCCGATGATGGTTTCAAAGTGGAGTCCAGTTCTGGAGGAGGCTCAGCCAGAACTAAAAGTTTTGCCAATGTGGGTCGTTCTACGGAACGTTCCGAGTTCTATGTTTACGTGGAAGGGTTTGAGTTTTCTCGCGAGTCCTTTAGGGGAACCGAAGAACCTGCACCCGGATACGTTGTGGACGAAGAATTTTGAGGAGGCTCGGGTGTTTGTCGAGGTAAATTTGAAGAACAAACTCCCAGAAAGTTTTAAGTTTCAGTCAAGCACAGGGGTGGATACGATGGTGGAGTATGAATTTCCCTGGCTTCCAGCTCGTTGTGTATCATGCGGAAAGTGGGGTCATGCTATCGCTGAGTGCAAAGCCAAGCCGGGAGATGTGAGGATTCTGCAAAGGACCTCGCCATCCCCAAACAAGGGTCTTGAAACCGGTGCATCAAAGGGTAATAATCAAGAAACAGAGCATAGCTCCCCTGTTTATTCGAATTCACGTCGAGTGGAGCCACTAGAGCTAATTGTTCAGAGGAAATATGGTGCAGAGACCACATCTGTCGTAAATAAGGATAATGTTTCAATCCCTCGGGCTGTAGAGGGTCCAAGCAAGGGTCCAAGTAAGGAGGTAGCTACCTCAAGCGACTGGCAAGAAGTGAAGTCACCAGCGCGGAGGAAGCAGAAAGAGGTCGTAGCAGAGGAGATCTCTGATGTGATTCAGAACTCTGGATCGCGATTTCAATCCATTGCAGAGGTGGATGAGTTAGTAGAGGAGGTTTTTCCTGAGGAGGGAGAGATCCGTCCTGATGGTGAGGAGGAGAACGGGACAGGCAGAGAGGATCTCATTCCAGCTAGGGTGGAGGTCGGAACCATTTCCAAGGTGGAAAGAGTTTCTCTGCCACGTGAGTCGAAAACGTCGCATAAGTTTGTTTCTGCTGCTCCTTCCTCGCAGTCATCACCAGGCTCGAGAAGAAGGAATAACAGGAACAAAAATAAGCCAAACAACAAATCAAATCAATAATGTCTGGATTCTTCTGGAACATAAGAAGTTTTAACAAAAAAAGAAAACATGAAGTGGTAAGGAATTGGTGTCGGGAAAATGAGTTTCTGTTTGGCGCGTTGATTTAAACACGGACTCAGGAGATTAAGGCGGAGAGGATAGTTAATTCGGTGTTTCCGCGCTGGTCGTTCATGAATAATTATGAACACCATCGGCTTGGGAGAATTTGGGTAGTCTGGAATGATGCAGTACGATTGACTCCGGTGTTCAAAAGCAGTCAACTTATTTCGGTAATGGTGAAGTTACAGAATGACGAGGAGGAGTTTCTGTGCTCGTTTGTATACAGTTCTAATTTCCTGGAGGACAGGAAAAAGTTGTGGGAGGATTTGAGAAGTCATTACTCATTGCCAATCTACAGGCGCAGACGTTGGCTTATAATGGGGGATTTTAATGAAATATTGTCGATGGAAGAGCATTCAGGACTAGATTCCAGCTCGTTAAGCTCGAGTGGGATGGGGGAATTTCAGAGGATTGTTAGGGAGGGTGAGTTTGTGGACATGAGTTACCATGGTCCGCACCTAACATGGACGAACAAAAGAGTGGCGGGACAGATTTGCAGAAAACTGGATCGGCTGATGATCAATGATCTTTGGTTGGATTCTAATCCGCATTCTTACTGTGTTTTTGAGCCTGGGGGTGTTCTGATCATCTCCGATGCAGATTCTATGTGGAGGGAGGATTTACAAGGCCGAAAAAACCTTTTAAATTTTCCAATGTCGTCGCTAAGTTACCTCAATTCAAAGCAGTGGTGGGAGATTATTGGAATGGAACCAACCCTCTGTTTCACTCTACTTCTGCTCTCTTCCGGTTTCAAAAAAGCTCAAGAGTCTGAAACCTATAATTCGGCAGATATCTAAGGATGCTCTTCATAATGTATCAAGGCGGGTAAAGTCTGACTATGAGAGCTTGTGTGAAAAGCAGGAACAGAACCTCACAGCGCCTTCGAGCAAGGCTCAACTAGAGGAAAATGAGGCCTTTGAGAAGTGGGAGAAATCAGCATATCTGGAAGAGAATTACCTGAAACAGAAATCTAAATTGCATTGGCTCAATGTCGGTGACCGAAATAATAAAGTTTTTCACCGTGCAGTGCAGGTCAGGGCAGTTCGAAACAATATAAGGGAGCTTCAGACTCAATCGAGTGCTATTGTATTTACAATGGGAAATAAATTTCTCCGGTAGATATTTTGAACGGGAAATAAATTTCTCCGAGGGATTGAAACATTATCCTTATTTACGACAGATGTGGTCTCTGCACCATCTTTCCTCTGAACAATTAGCTCTAGTGGCTCCACTCGATGTGAATTCGAATAAACAGGGGAGCTATGCTCTGTTTCTTGATTATTACCCTTTGATGCACCGGTTTCAAGACCCTTGTTTGGGGATGGCGAGGTCCTTTGCAGAATCCTCACATCTCCCGGCTTGGCTTTGCACTCAGCGATAGCATGACCCCACTTTCCGCATGATACACAACGAGCTGGAAGCCAGGGAAATTCATACTCCACCATCGTATCCACCCCTGTGCTTGACTGAAACTTAAAACTTTCTGGGAGTTTGTTCTTCAAATTTACCTCGACAAACACCCGAGCCTCCTCAAAATTCTTCGTCCACAACGTATCCGGGTGCAGGTTCTTCGGTTCCCCTAAAGGACTCGCGAGAAAACTCAAACCCTTCCACGTAAACATAGAACTCGGAACGTTCCGTAGAACGACCCACATTGGCAAAACTTTTAGTTCTGGCTGAGCCTCCTCCAGAACTGGACTCCACTTTGAAACCATCATCGGAATATTCTTGATACTCCACATCCCACGTCGTAGAACTCTCTGCCTGGTCGCTGCATCATGAATTTTGAACTTAACGGTGGTTTCATCAACCACAAAAACATCAACCTTCACCGATTTGTCACCTAGAGGCCATATCTTGTTAACTGTCATGTGGATATACCCCACATGAGGAGCTTTCGACGCAAATTTACCGAGAATACAGTCCTCCCAAAGGGATGGGGCATTCTCAAACACACAATCAGGAACTCGAATCGTCTCGACCCCATCAACCTCTTCAACTACAATATCGAATTTCTGTAAACTGGATTTCTCGGCAGCCACTGATGACCAGGATTGATCCTTGCTTGCCGGAATAGCCTCTCCCGACGCTGGAGCAGCCTCCATAGTCGGATCCGAACTTGTCCCAACCACCTGCGACTCGGATATCTGCAGCTCATCTGAGACCAAATCCCTTTGCACCCCATCCTCCTGCTGATGCTGCTCCACTGGTGATGCCAAACCACCCTCAACCGTCTTCTCGCCGATCTCCACCGGAGGAGATACCCCCGCCGGCATCAACATCGCGGCCTGAGCCCTAACTTGGGCGAGAAACTTTGAAAACCCTAATCGCCTTTCCCTTTCTTTTTTTTCTTTCGTTAATTCGCCGGACTCCATTATTGCAAAGAAATTCCTTACATCAACTTATGGTTTTACTTGAATGTTGCTTCGAATATCATATTTGAAGTGTTTCAAACATAGAGTAAGAACCATGATCCTTTTTTTTCATCGAAAAACCACCATGATCTCTAATATTAGTTTCTTTCTGCCATTAAACTATATGAAATGACAATTCTCTAATGACATGTTAGATGTAGCGATGATCCCTGATAAATGTTTCTTTTTTTTTTTTTTTTCAACAACCCAACTATTACATCACATTTGGCCCATTAAGGAATTAGTCCGAAAACCATCCTCAACTGACTTGGTATGAATGATTTGGGAGAAAGTACTGCCTTTTGCTCGAGCTCCTTTTGCAAGACTATCCGCTCGGACATTTGAACTTCTTGGGATATGGGAGAGAGTGAAATCCAAAAAGCTTTCTCGAAGGATACAAAAGGTTTCCAACTCTGATAAGAAAGATGGCCAATCTGATGGAGATTCAGACATGCTTACTAAGTCCGAGCAATCGGTCTGAAAATGTACAGATAAAATTTGTCAATCTTTCACGCAATACATAGCCCATAAAAGGCTCTCCAATTCGGCATGAAGGGCCGATAGGCTCCTACAACAGCCCTGAAGGCCAAAAATCTCACCACCCCTCACCTCCTTCAGACTCCACCCGAACCCACTAACCAGACTGTTGCCTATCCAAGATGCATCAACCTGACAAATCGGGAACCTCTGGGCATCGGGTAGAGAAATCTGGAGAAAAGGAGTGAGTGAAGCCTCATCTGCTCCGTCCTCTTCTTCTTCTGGTTGGTTTGCAGTCTTCCAACTTTCTGCTTCAACCTTGGCGTGGATCAAAATATCTACCGGAGAAATTTATTTCGCCGGATCCAAGGATAAATATCTTTTTGAGGATCTGTCATGCCTAACTCTTTTTTTTTCCAAAAGAGAAAGCTCATATTTTGATAAATAGAGGTACTCGGGAAGAGACCCGGAAAGGACGGAAAGTCCGATAACGCCCAGACTTGTAAAGCCGGGGGACATAAAAACAAAAGATGATTAATAGATTCTTCAGGATTCCCACAGCGGGACAATGCTTATCCGTTCCCATATGCCTGTAGGTTAGGTTTTGGCAAGTAGCAATACATCCAGATAAAGCTTGCCACATAAAATGCTTCATTTTTTCAGGCGTCCGTACTTTACAAACATAGCTTTGAAGAGCTGTGATACTTGGTTCTCTCACGACATCCAAATTTTGTTCAAGTTTAGTTTTTCTAATCAGGTCATATCCGAATTTAACCGTATATATTCCTGATTTAGTATGGTTCCATGCAAATCCATCAAGGGTACGATTTCTATTAGGTCTCAACCCAAGGATAAGAGAGACATCCTCAGGTTGAAAAATTTCTCTTAGAAGAGGCTCATCCCATTGCTTCGTATCTTGACGGATGAATGAGTAAACTAACACTCCTCGGTTCTGAAGTCCAATATGGGGTGTTGGTCTTGGTGGGCGGGCTCTGGCATCGGGGATCCAAGGCTCACTCCACGCCCTCGTATTTAGTCCTGACCCTATTGTCTTTCTTAGTCCCATTTTGAGATACGGTTTTGCGGCCAACATACTCGGAGATCCATAGGATGGTGAGTAGACATTTCGATCCTCTAACGGGTCGGATTGTCGATAATATCTTCCTCTTAGCACCCGAGCCAGAAGAGAACTAGGATATTGAATGAGTCTCCATAGTTGCTTCACTAGCAGGGCTAGATTAAAATCATTTAGATCTCTAAATCCAAGGCCTCCCATGTTCTGTGGAATACAAATCTTGTCCCAGGCAATCCAGTGGATCCCACTGCTAGTGTGTTTTGAACTCCACCAAAAATTGGCAATAGCGCTCCAAAGTTTGTCTATAACCCCTTTAGGCAAGAGAAAACAAGACATGACGTAAGTGGGAATGGCTTTAGCCACTGATTTAATCTGGATCTCTTTTCCACCTTTGGAAAGTAGTCTTGCAGACCAATTATTAACATGATTACTTAGACGTTCATGAACAAAAGAAAAGACCTTCTTCTTTGATCAACAAATTTGCTCAGGTAGGCCCAGGTACATGCCCATACCACCTTCTGTAGAAATACCTATGGTATTTTTAATACTTCGTTTGAGATCCGGTCCACTCTATCCCCAAACATGATGGATGATTTCCCCAGGTTCAGTTGTTGTCCCGACGCCATTCCATAAGTATTTATGATTTGGAATATCTCTGCTCCTTGTTGGATATCCGCTTTACAGAAAAACAGACTATCATCAGCAAAGAGAAAGTGGGAAACTGAGGGGCTTGCTTGAGCTATTTTCAGCCCAGAGATTCTCTCCTCTTCCTCTGCTCCCTTGAGGAGCGAAATAAGGCCTTCTGTGCACAGAATAAAGAGAAAAGGGGAGAGAGAGTCCCCTTGCCTCAAGCCCCTTGACGGTTTGATGTTACCTTTAGGTTCTCCATAAATAAAGACCTGGTATGAAACCGATGAGATGCAAAACATCAGTAAACTGACCCATCTCGATGAATATCCTAACTTGATTAGGAGAGCTTCAATGAAACTCCATTCAACTCGGTCATTTGCTTTGCTCATATCTGTCTTGATAGCCATAAAGTTTTCTCTACAATTTGTGTTGGTTCGGAGTGCGTGAAAATTTTCTTGTGCTAACAGAATATTATCCGTAATAAGTCGTTTAGCCATGAAGGCCGATTGTGTTTCCGAAATGATGCTTGGCAGTGTCTTTTTGAGTCGTTTGCATAAAAGCTTAGAGATGATCTTGTAACTCACGTTACACAGGCTGATTGGCCGAAATTCCTCCATTGCTCTAGGTTTGTTTTTCTTTGGGATTAGACAGATATTGGTCTGGTTAAGTCTAGGATCAAAAGTTCCGGAACTGAAAAAGTTTTTAACCAATTTAACAATATCTTGGCGAATAAAAGGCCACAATTTTTGGTAAAATTTGCTTGTCATACCGTCAAGGCCAGGAGCTTTGTCCGGATTAATATCAAAAAGAGCCTCTTTAATTTCTTTCTCCGACAGGTCCTTTAAAAGTAATTGGTTTGTGTTATCTGAGACTTTCTCGGTAATAAACCGGAGGGAATTTTCTGGGTCTGAGGGGATAGACGATGAGAAGAGGTCTTGAAAATACGTAGAGGCCACTTTTTCTATTCCTCTTGCATTTTCCACCAAATGTCTGTTACTATCCATAAGGGAGACAATGCGATTCCTGGCTCTCCTTTGTTTAGTGAGAGCATAGAAGAATTTAGTGTTTTTATCACCGTCTTTGTGCCATTTCTCCCGACTCTTCTGTTGCCAGAACATATCTTCTTCCCTAAGGGCAGCACAGAGTTTCCTCCTGATGTCTTCAATTTCCTCTAGTGTTGTATTATCATCCTCTTGGGCTAAGTCCAGTTGTTTTTTTAATTCTTCGATCATTTTTTCCGAGTTAGTCGGAAATGATTTCTTCTAAACAGAAATGTTTTTCCGGCATTTTGCAACCTTTTGATGAAAATCTCGACGTGAGATTTCATCAAAGGAGCCCCACCCGGAAATGACTGTCGCTTTAAAACCAGGCTTTCCAATCCATCTTTTATCGAATCGAAAAGATTATTTCTTCCTTATGTTGTCGATTTTTATCATAGCTAAGAATGGTCGATGATCTGATCCCCAAAGTTTCATATATTCCACCGAAGAGTGAAAAAATTTTGAAAGCCATTCTTCATTTCCAAGAGCTCTGTCTAGACGCCATTTGACTTTGCCAGACCGTCTTCTTCCAACCCAGGAAAAAGAATTTCCTTTGTATGGGAAGTCAAGTATTCAACAGTTATCTAGCGTAGTTCGAAATGGAATAAATGAGCTTTCTGGTCTCCTCCTACCTCCCGTTTCTCATGATTTCCGGTAATCTCATTAAAATCACCTATCATAAACCAGGCTTCTTTTCTGGTAGTGCTTATCCTTGTTAGACGTTCCCAAACATTTTCTCGATTTTTTACAACCGGATCACCATAAACAAACATCATAAAAATTTTATGTCCGTCTAGACTTGATTCAACATCAATCAAATGCTCATCAGAGTAGATAATAGAGACTGTTGGTTCGTCCATATAAAAAAGAGCTAGACCGCCGCTTCGACCTCTCGGTTCAACCGTGAAAACATGGTCATATCCAAAATGAACTTGCATATCTTGCAGAAGGTAACGATTATTTTTGGTCTCCGACAAAAAAAAAAAAACCTCGGTTGAAAACATTTGTAGAGTTCTTCAAGATGATCTTTTGTCAGATCCGAACCAGCTCTTTAACAATTCCACCCGATGATGTTCATACTAAGCAGAAGTTTCTGATTTCTAATTTAAAACTTAGATGTATTTTAGCCAAAAAACAGTCTTAGGCTTACCTCCCAGAATTGAATTAGATCCACTAATTTAGTGACCCAATAATAATATTAGGTCAAAAGCTTTTTGTTTTTTTGTTTTTGATTTCCTTTCCGCCGGTTAGTATCTCCACCGCCACTACAAGCCAGACTGGCGAGCTTAGAGTCAGCTTTTGACAAGATCAAAGATGAGAACGTAAAGAGCACTGCCGGTACGCCTTTCTTTGTCTCATCAGCTAGCGCCTTCTTTCTTCAGTAAGCGCCGCCGCAGCGGTCTTTCTTGGTCAAAAGGACCGGCGCAAAACTCATCCAAAATTAAAGCCCAGATTTTGGTCGCCAAAGTTCAAGGAATCTTCAAAAGAGCAAACGTTTAGACTGAGAGATCTTTCTTTAATTGATGCAGTTGGAATTTTCCTAGCCTTGTGTGGGATGTGTTTGGGACAACTTAGCATAAAGCTAGATTTCTTCAGATTTTGGATTCTTTAATCTTCGGTACACCATAAAAAACTTCCAAAACAGGAGAGGTCTTCAGTCTTGGCAGCAACAGGTCTTCAATCTTTAGAGGTGAACAAAGATTTCTTTCATCGGAGAGAGGGGACTTCAGGTCTTGATGCAGCTTCTTCGGATGAGAATTCCATATCACAGAGAAACCCATTTCCGTCCGATTAATGGCGATGGCGATGGGAAAGGCTGATGGAGCAGAAACAAAATCCGGTGGCTGAGGAGGAGGAGGAGCTAGATCTGGTGACAGCAGAGATCCACGGGTATCCGGCGGGTCAGGGGATCTGGTGGTTCCAGATGAATCACAGAAACTGTCACCATCGACGACATCTGGCCGTAACAGATCTAACGGGTCGATTCCTGCGTCTTGAAGTTCAGATCTGAGTTTCTGCTAAATTGCTCAATTCAAAAAGAGACGAAGAGGAAGAGAAGAAGAGAACGAAGGAGAAGAAAACCCATCGTTTATTAAAGACTAGTATGATTTAAAATGTGAACTATTGAAAAAGGAAAAAAAAATGACGGGTTTTAAGACTTGGTGATTGAGATTCCCTGATAAATGTTTCTTTGTGTTTAAATGTCTATTTTATAAATAGTATCACATGTGTCTATGTTATAATCTTTAGTTAAGAGTTCCTCTTATACACATACTTCTTTTCTCTCGCTGATTTTCTTTTGTTTTCCTAGATAGATTAACACAACCGTTCTGGGCTCTCCCCTTGAGATGGTCAGTTCTTTCATAAGTGTTCTCTGTAGCAATTCAATTTGATGATGTTTAGATGATTATCGATTTGTGGTCATTTTGGGTTAATAAGTAGTTTTTTTTTTCTTTGGGTTTGTTATGATTTATGGCTTCTCATTCTTCCTGCCACTATTGTTATTTGCAGTTATGCCCAAACTCATGAGCACAAGAACATCTCAGTTCCGGAGTTTACATATGTCTCATCTGCTAAGGTTCAAGTCAATTACCTTTCTCATTGGTTTATCAATTATAAATGCCAGTTTGATGACTAGTCAATGGTCAGCCTCTATTCTTCTAACATGTATATTGTTCTCTTAATTCTTATAGTCACTTATAAAACTTGTGATTTTTTTTTGTTTTGATCTTCGCAAAATCAATGTTAATTTGCTTTGTATGGTTGTGCAAGCTTTGATATGATTATTGATCATAGTTTGCTCTCATCTCTAGAAGCTCCTAAAGGGTTTTATGGTTTTTTTTTTTGGTGTTTTAGGTGTCTTCTCTGGTGTTATCCTTGGACTAGCTCCAGCACCTGAGTACATGTTCCTCATCTACGCATCTCCCGTAGGAGATTACCATAAGTTGAGTTTGTGTTCTGCTGTTTTATATACTTGGTGAAATAAACTCTACCGAAAGACTCTCTAAAGATGAAATGGTTAAGCCGGTTTTTCTTTGTTGTAGGTAAGCACATGCTTGAAGTAAATATCTAGTTTTCTGATTTGTTCACTTGTATAAATGAAGTAAGTTTTGATTTTTTCAAAGAGTTGCATTATGTTTGTTTGTTTTCAGAAGCGTGGATGCTTATTACTTTTGTTTCCATAAGCTCTCTCGGTCTGCTTATGTGTTCAGTTCGATTCTGATTTTGCTTGTGTACTGGATTAGGTGATCTGGTGAAGATGCTTTTGAGACTGCAAAGAGTTGACGTTTAATTATTCGAATCAATGAATTCCAAAAACAGAAGAGGGCAACTGCTGCAAAAACCAGTTGCAAGATGATCAAATCTTTTTGAGGTAATTTGTTCATTTGGATTTTGGTACAATTCTCAAATTATGCCTTTGCTTGATGACTTTGGAGAATTACGTAATCACAGATTCCCAATACATCAGTATGGTTTTGGTTTGTTGCAGTTGCTATGTGTGTTTTGTTGCTTAGAATAATTCAACTTATGGCATTGATTCTCTCCCAGGCTAGGCAAGCTCTTCTCACGCAAAGAATTGCTTCAGCACTTCAAGCAGCCATGATGTTAAGACCACGTTTTGTAAGACATTTGGTATGCTGTTTAAGACTTGATGTTTTGTAAGAGTTGTTTTAGTATGATGTTTGTCCTTGTGATGTTTTCTGTAAGACATGTTTGGATGTTTAATAAAAATAAGAGTGTTTTAAATGCAAACGCTGCTTTCATTTTATATAGTTTTGGAAAACAAGTTTCTCTCGATCTGAATAATAATTTTACAAAACTACAGGTCGTAACAAAAAAAAAAACTAGAAAACGTTATTCAATAGCCCAGAAAAAGAGTTGTAAAACAATATACTATAACCCAGAAAAGGAGCTACAACATGTTATACCGTAGCCAGGAAAATGAGCTACAAGAGATCAGTCTATAGCAACAAAACCGAGCTTCCAAAGTCCATATTACAGCACGTGAATAATGCTACTAGGTGGCATAGAACAGCGTCTAAAATGAGCTACTATATCGTAAATAACAACACAATTTCAACGCTATAATAGAATACATATTATAGCATAATCTGTAAACGCTATTGTATGGTACCACCCTATTATAGCTCCGGAGATCACAGCGTTCATCAAAACGCTATCAAATTGATGTGATAGCGTTATTCGTGAGCTAACAATATAGATTTTTCTTGTAGTGTGGGATGGTTGAAATCCCAGAAGCTGGTCACGTTGTCCATCTCGAGAGCCCTCTGCGAGTGATCCTCACTCTTAGAAAATTCTTAATAAGACTGCACAAAATCTTTGCAGAGACGGAGCTTTCTCGGAACCTCTTGCTAGCAGTGAAAGAAACATAGCAAGCTGCTGGAAAACCTGAGAAACGTTTTGGAACTTGAACACATTGTTTGAACATGACTGGACCTGTCTCAGGGCCTTTTAGTACTTAAAGTGGATCAAATTCCAAATGTAGTGAGCGGGTGCAGAGACATGTTATCAAAGGGGAGTAATAAATTGATTTGAAATTGTCTATTGTTTGTTTCTCTCTGTCTATAAGTATAAATTATAGTGCTTTTTAAAACTCTCTAACACTGGCAGAAACAGTGTCCACCATTACAGGCACAGACACAGGTCCTTTTTTTAGACTTGCATTCCGGAGGACAGTACTTCTTGCAGTCATTGTCATGTTCGTAAACGCCAGTGGACTCCATTAATGTAACCTGCGGCAAGCAGTTACAGTTCTTTTTTCCTTCGAAACATTTGCCGCCGATGCAACTCACTTCTTCCTCCGCCATCTCTCTTGCATCACCCAAAAATGAACCTTCACATATACAACACCACAAACTTTAATACAAAACCAAACCAAAACAAATTATGTAACAAAGAAGAAGCTTACAAAATGCTATGACTGTGAGGGAGAACAAGAAGACAACCTTGAGAGACGTTTTCTCCATTGCTATTGTAAATCTCAAGATATTTCTTGTTTATTTTGATTAAGCTAAGTGATGAAGAGTAGTAGGATTGTCTTCTTTATATAGAAGGAAGTTAACAAATATTTTGATGGAAGGTTTTACCAAGTTGAGTCGGATACTATTTGATTACATATTAATTAGTCTAACATTGACCAAAAATATATATAAAAAAAAAGTTAGTCCAACTTGAGATCTCTCTTTTTTTTAGGAAATCAGTTTATAACAATTCAAGAGATTTACAGTAAAGAAGAGTTAAAGCTCATACAATCACAGAGAAATATCCTAGAATAGCGAATGAATATTCAAGGGTCGATGATCCAATATGACAGTTATAAAGCTTCAAATTGGAGCGGATTTAAAAGCATTGATCAACCAATTGGTAATTAATAATAATAAAAAAAATGAAAGAGAGAGAGATATTGAAATATAAATTGAAACAAAACATTTGTTGGGCGGGAAGCAAAAACAAGCTATTTTTCGTAAAATACAGATTAAGCAATACGAGTTTTTTCTTTTTGTCAAAACAAAATAGGAAAAGTAAGTCAAATCTTTTTTCTATTGTGTAGTTTTCTAGGGCTTTCAGAAGCTAGGTTTGCTTCATATCTCTTTGTCTCTCGCATAATATATAATCAATAATGTTATGTATATGCATAAAGATCTACAACATGTATAAACCTAGCTATGAAAATTATGTCATGTATTATATAATACGCTTATATCTACTTTCATAAATTATTCAATAATATTACGAAAATAAAGTATTTGGTTAAGTAAAATGTGAAGAATCATCAAAATATTTGAACAATATAGTGCATGACAAAAAAAAATTGTTTAACTATATAATTGAAAAAAAAAAACAAGCTATTGGCTCTAAAAGAAAGAAACAACATGAGTTTTTTTTGTCAAAAGAAAAGATGAGGAAAAGCAAAATGTTAGATCAAGCCAAACAAATAAGAAGATTTGTAGACGGAAGAGAAGAATATGAAGAGAGTGTGGTTAGAGTGTTCTGGATAATTTGTTTCATTAGATAAGGAACTCTAAAATGGGAATGTAGCCTTAAATATACACTCATAAGTATTCTTGAAATTAAACCACATAGTATTGAAAATAATTAGTGTATTAAATCGTCATTCTTACGTAAAACCTTTGTTCGACACTTAAGCCACTTTCAACCACCTTCTGTTCTCTCCCGACTCCTATACTCTTAATTCTCTTCTTCCTTCACATAAAAGTCATTTGGACTCGGAGTCTATCACAAAACTTATAAGTGAGCTAGAGGAGAATGTTCCGGTCATGACTCATGAGAAACAAATTGTTCGCACTCAAAGCAGTTCAAGATTATGTTGCTAAAGAGGATGGAGGAGCGTTCTGCAGCCAACCAAGACTTAGCCATATTCTAGACGGCGTAGATACATAGGACTTCAAAATGAGGTGGTTGATCTTAGCTCCAACGACGAAGAGCTTCAACGTCTTGATGGTTTTTGCTCTAGAATCTAAGGAGCTACGATCATAGTAAAAGTCTTCCCAAAATTGATAAAGATCAAAACTGTAACATCCCGATTTCTAAATCTCCTGAGGTAAAGATTCCAAAGATGCTTTGCCTCTAATCGCATTTTAAGGTTTTTGAGATGATAAAAATCTCAGTGACTCTCTCCAGAGCTGGCCCAGGGCTAAAGTCTATGCTTCATGTGCTTTAGGACAGCCCATATAACAACATTTTTAGGGGCAGCGAAAAAAACCCAATTTTTTTTTTTTTTAAAGTTTGTATGAAACTTTGTCCCACATCAATAAGAAAGAAAAATTGTTTATAAATAAGAATCATCATCCACTCTTTATTCTCAAAGAAATTATGGGCTTACTATTGGGCTCAATTATAAATCAACAATTTTTTTTTTAAAAAATAGTGTTTTAGGCCTGAACAAATCGATTTTATGCAGAAAAAAATCAATGATTTTTTTTTAATCGGTTTTAGGCAAAAAACCTAAAGAAATCGATTTTAGGACAGCATGCTTCTCATATTTGTGGGACAAACGGTAAGAATATTTACGGTGGGACAACCGTATAATAAACCCTAGCTGGGTAGATTAGGGATTTGTTCTTACAAAGGGGAAAACATAGATATTCTTACTGTTTTTCCCACCGAATATGAGAAGCGTGCTGTCAGCTAAAGCCATAACATGGCCATAGGGAGGAATTAAAATTCTTTCTGATACATGGGTATTGCATACGGCTAAGAAACCCAATTTTTTGGAAAGATTGACCCCGTGTGGCAATCGGCCTAGGGGGATAATGTTAGTAATTTGGTTGATCTAAGTGATGATTTGAAATTTACCTCCCAAAAGGATGACATCTGAGGCCACAAGAAAATATGTTCTGGAACATGTTTCAGGCCTTCAGTACTTAATTGTATATAGTAATCCCAACTGTTTTGAGTGGTGCAGACATATTCTTTTCAAGGAGAATAGTAAATTGATTTAAACAATTTTCTATATCTATTTGAAATCTCTTGTTCCTCTCTGTATTATAAGTAGATATTGTGGTGATTTCCAATTTCTTAACACTCACAGAAACAGGTTCCAAAATTACAGTTAACAATCTTGCAGCCCTTAGGACAGTACTGGATGCAGTCGTTGTCTCTACCGCAAGATGTATTGGTCTCATAAGTGTCCATTGTAGGTGCTACTTGCGGCAAGCAGTTACCACCGAGGCAAATCACCATCTCTCTCACATCACCCAAAGATGAACCTTTGCAAAAACACACCACAAAAACATCAAAAAAAATACCATAGCAAAAAGTATAGTAAAGAAGAAGTCATCATAGAAGAAGCATACAAAATAAAATGATTGTGAGGGAAACAAGAAGACAAGCTTGAGAGAGGTTTTCTCCATTTCTAATTTGGAACCTCAAAATCTTTTTCTTATTTATTTGATTGTGTAAGTGATGATGATAAGAGAAATGGATTGTCTTCTTCTTTTATAGAGGAAATTTAAACTGAAACAAATCTTTTGTTTGAAAGTATTACCAAGTTTAGTCAGATACTATTTGATTATGCATGCATTGTGCGTTACTACTCTAGCTTGAGATTTCTCAATTTTAGGAAAACTTCATTAGTGGGGGATTTGTTTCTATAGAGGGAAATAAACCAACAGTGGAGATACATTGCTTGAAATGAATACAAGCCATAATGAGTATTTAAAATACAATATACAAATGGCTAATGCTATTGCCAAGAGAGATAAACATATCTTCAAATTGAACTATATTTTTCTTTAACAACAGCCATAGCAAAGAATGAAAGAAACAGCACAAAAGCTGTGGCCAAAACTGCTATCAATCTCAAGTTGCTTGCTCTTCTCATTGTGTTCATCACTGTTCTATGTATTTTAGACGTAATTGTTTTGAAGTACCGTATGAACTTATTCGATTTTTATAACTGTTTTATGTGTGTTTAACTATCACAAATACAGTCACTCCATTAGTTAGATAGATATATTTTCTTTTTCTAACTTTTTGTTAGAGTTTTTTTTTTAATTTCACTTTTTTATATTAATTTTTTTGTTAACTTCCTTTTTAAATAGTTCCTTTTTTGTTTCTTTAAACATTTTTGTTAGATTTTTTCTAAATTTCAGAAACATAAAAAATAGTAAACACTAAGAGGTATAATTTCTATTTTTTATTAAAAAAATGTTTTTGTTAAAAAAAATTATAATTTTGGTTATATATAATTTTAATAACGGTTTGATTGACTATGAAATTAAACAGTAAATCATAATAATTTAGACCGGTAGTTTTTAAGTTTTTTTTTTGCACATCATCACATAAGAACCAATAAAAAATGACATGTAATTGCAAAATAGGGCTAAACGATCTTTTTACAGCCGAAACTTATTCTAGAGCTGACACGTATGCGAAAGGCTGTTAAACTCGCTGTGAACGCGACACATAGGCAAATCACTACACAAATAAATATATAGATTAATTAGTCCAATGTTGAACAAAAATATAAAAATAAGTTAGTCCAACTTGAGATCTCTCTTTTTTCAGGAAATCAGTTTATAACAATTCAAGAGATTTACAGTAAAGACGAGTTAAAGCTCATACAATCACAAAGAAAAATCCTAGATGCGAATTCAAAAGATAGCGAATGAAGATTCAAGGCTCGATGATCCAATATGACAGTTCTAAAGCTTCAAATTGGATCGGATTTAAAAGCATTGATCAACCACTTGGTAATTAATAATAATAAAGAGAGAGACAGAGAGAGAGAGAGATATTAAAATATAAATTGAAACAAAACATTTGTTGGGCGGGAAGCAAAAACAAGCTATTATTGGTAAAATACAGATTAAGCAATACAAGTTTTTTTTTTGTCCAAAATAGGAAAAGTAAGTCAAATATTTTTTTTTCTATTGTATAGTTTTTTAGCGTTTTCAGAAACAAGGTTTGCTTCATATCTCTTTCTCTTTGACTCTCGCATAATATATAATCAATAATGTTATGTATATGCATATATATATATATATATATATATATATATCTACAACATGTATAAACCTAGCTATGAAAATTATGTCATGTATTATATAATACGCTTATATCTACTTTCATTAATTATTCAATAGTATTACGAAAATAAAGTTTTTGTTAAGTAAAATGTGACGAATCATCAAAATATTTGAACAATAATAGCGCATGACAAAAAAAATTGTTTAACTATGTAATAGAAAAAAAAACAAGCTATTGGTTCTAAAAGAAAGAAACAACATGAGTTTTTGTCAAAAGAATAGATGAGGAAAAGCAAAATGTTAGATCAAGCCAAACAAATAAAAAGATTTGTAGACGGAAGAGAAGAATATGAAGAGAGTGAGGTTACTAGTCTTCGGAGAGAAAGATGTCAAATTCAAGGAGATTGCTACTAGAATGTACCACGAGATGAGTAAAAGCAAGAAGAGCGAAAACAACATCATTGGGATGGCTGAAATCCCAGAAGGTGGTCACGTTGTCCATCTCGAGAGCCCTCTGCGAGTGATCCTCACTCTTAGAAAATTCTTAACAAGAGTGTGCAAAAACTCTGCAGAGACGGAGCTTTCTTGGAAGCTCTTGCTAGCACTGAAAGAAACATAGCAAGCTGCTGAAAATCTGAGAAACGTTTTGGAACTTGAACACATTGTTTGATCATGATTGGACCTGTCTCAGGGCCTTTTAGTACTTAAAGTGGATCAAATTCCAAATGTATTGCGCGGGTGCAGGGACATGTTATCAAAGGGGAGTAATAAATTGATTTGTAATTGTCTACTGTTTGTTTCTCTCTGTCTATAAGTATAAATTATAGTGCTTTCTAAAACTCTCTAACACTGGCAGAAACAGTGTCCACCATTACAGGCACAGACACAAGTTCTTTTTTTAGACTTGCATTCTGGAGGACAGTACTTCTTGCAGTCATTGTCATGTTCGCAAACGTCAGTGGACTCCATTAATGTAACCGGCGGCAAGCAGTTACAGTTCTTCTTTCCTTTGAGACATTTGCCGCCGATGCAACTCACTTCTTCCTCCGTCATCTCTCTTGCATCACCCGAAAACAAACCTTCACATATACAACACCAGAAACTTCAATACAAAACCAAACCAAAACAAATTATATAACAAAGAAGAAGCTTACCAAATGCTATGACTGTGAGGGAGAACAAGAAGACAACCTTGAGAGACGTTTTCTCTATTGCTAATTGTAAATCTCGAGATATTTCTTGCTTATTTTGACTGTGCTAAGTGTTGAAGAGTAGTAGAATTGTCTTCTTTATATAGAAGGAAGTTAACAAATATTTTTATGGAAGGTTTTACCAAGTTGAGTCGGATACTATTTGATTACATATTAATTAGTCTAACGTTAACCAAAAATATATAAAAAAAGTTAGTCCAATTTGAGATCTCTCTTTTTCCAGGAAATCAGTTTATAACAATTCAAGAGATTTACATTAAAAACGAGTTAAAGCTCATACAATCACAGAGAAAAATCCTAGAATAGCGAATGAAGATTCAAGGTTCGATGATCCAATATGACAATTCTAAAGCTTCAAATTGGAGCAGATTTAAAAGTATTGATCAACCACTTGGTAATTAATAATAATTACAAGAGAGAGAGAGAGAGAGAGAGATATATATTGAAATATAAATTGAAACAAAACATTTGTTGGGCGGGAAGCAAAAACAAGCTATTGTTCGTAAAATACAGATTAAGCAATACGAGTTTTTTTTTTGTCAAAACAAAATAGGAAAAGTAAGTCAAATCTTTTTTTCTATTGTGTAGTTTTCTAGGGTTTTCAGAAGCTAGGTTTGCTTCATATCTCTTTGTTTTTCGCATAATATATAAACAATAATGTTATGTATATGCATATATATCTACAACATGTATAAACCTAGCTATGAAAATTATGTCATGTATTATATAATACGCTTATATCTACTTTCATAAATTAATCATCAAACTATTTGAACAATATAGTGCATGACAAAAAAAATTGTTTAACTATATAATAGAAAAAAAACAAACTATTGGTTCTAAAAGAAAGAAACAACGTGAGTTTTTTTTGTCAAAAGAAAAGATGAGGAAAAGCAAAATTTTAGATCAAGCCAAACAAATAAGAAGATTTGTAGATGGAAGAAAACAATATGAAGAGAGTGGGGTTAGAGTGTTCTGGATAATTTGTTTCATTAGATAAGGAACCCTAAAATGGGAATGTAGCCTTAAATATACACTCATAAGTATTCTTGAAATTAAACCACATAGTATTGAGAATAATTAGTGTATTAAATCGTCATTCTTACGTAAACCCCTTGTTCGACACTTAAGCCACTTTCAACCACCTTCTGTTCTCTCCCGGCTCCTATACTCTTAATTCTCTTCTTCCTTCACATAAAAGTCATTTGGACTCGGAGTCTATCACAAAACTTATAAATGAGCTAGAGGAGAATGTTACGGTCATGACTCATGAGAAACAAATTGTTAGCACTCAAAGCAGTTCAAGATGATGTTGCTAAAGAGGATGGAGGAGCGTTCTGCAGCCAACAGAGACTTAGCCATATTCTAGACGGCGTACATACATAGGACTTCAAAATGAGGTGGTTGATCTTAGCTCCAAAGACGAAGAGCTTCAACGTCTTGATGGTTTTTGCTCTAGAATCTAAGAAGCTACGTTTCTAGTAAAAGTTTTCCCAAAATTGATAGAGATCAAAACTGTAACATCCCGATTTCTAAAGCTCTTGAGGTAAAGATTCCAAAGAAGTTTTGCCTCTAAATGCATTTTAAGGTTTTTGAGATGGTAAAAATCTCAGTGACTCTCTCCAGAGCTGGGTCTGGGCTAAAGTTCATGCTTCATGGACTTTAGGACAGCCCATCTAACAACATTTTTAGGGGCAGCAAAAAAAACCCAATTTTTTTTAAAAAAAATTGTATGAAACTTTGTTCCACATCGATGAAGTCAAAAACATAGGAAGGAAAATTTGCTTTATAAATAAGAATAATCATCCACTCTTTATTCTCAAAGAAATTGAGGGTTTACTATTGGGCTCGATTATAAATCAACAATTTTTAAAAAAAAAAAATTATAAATCAACAATTTATTAGGCCAAAAAAAATCGAGTTTAGGCAGAAAAAAATCAATGATTTTTTTTAAATTGGTTTTAAAAAACCAAATTTTTGGAAAGATTGACCCCATGTGGCAATCGGCCAAAGGGGATAATGTTAATAATTTGGTTGACCTAAGTGATGATTTGAAATTTACCTCCCAAAAGGATGACATTTGAGGCCACAAGAACATGTTTGAGGCCTTCAGTACTTATTTGTATATAATAATCCCAACTGTTTTGAGTAGTGCAGAGATAATTTCATTCAAGGAAAATAGTAAATTGATTTAAACAATTGTCTATATCTATTTGAAATCTCTTGTTTCTCTCTGTCTTATAAGTAGAAATTATGGTGGTTTCAAATTTCTTAACACTCACAGAAACAGATTCAAAAATTACAGTTAACAATCTTGCAGCCCTTAGGACAGTACTGGATGCAGTCCTTGTCTCTATGGCAAGACGCATTGGTCTCATAAATGTCCATTGTAGATGCTACTTGCGGCAAGCAGTTACCACCGAGGCAATTCACCATCTCTCTCACATCACCCAAAGATGAACCTTTGCAAAAACACACCACAAAAACATCAAAAAAAGACCATACCAAAGACTATATAGTAAAGAAGAAGTCATCATAAATAGAAGAAGCATACAAAATAATATGATTGTGAGGGAGAACAAGAAGACAAGCTTGAGAGACGTTTTCTCCATTTCTAATTTGGAACATCAAAATATTTTCCTTATTTATTTGACTGTGTAAATGATGATGATAAGAGAAATGGATTGTCTTCTTCTTTTTTAGAAGAAATTTAAACGGAAACAAATCTTTTGTTTGAAGGTACTACCAAGTTTAGTCAAATACTATTTGATTACGCATTGTGCGTTACTACTCCAGCTTGAGATCACTCAATTTTAGGAAAACTTCATTAGTGGCGGATTTGTTTCTGTAGAGGGAAATAAACCAACAGTGGAGATACATTGCTTGAAATGAATACAAGCGATAATGAGTATATACAACACAATATACAAATGGCTAATGCTATTGCCAAGAGAGAGACAAACATATTTTCAAATTGAACTATACTTTTCGTTCACAACAGCCACAACAAGAATGAAAGAAACATCACAAAAGCTGCAGCCAAAACTGGTATCCATCTCAAGTTGCTTGCTCTTCTTATCTCCGTGTTCATGCTACTCTTTTCTGTTTCTGGTACTTCACTTGTTCTCTCATCCACCTGTTCAAATACCTGATAAGATTAGTACAAGATATGCTCTGGTTTTCACATCCCATAATCATCTACATTTTGCTTCGTCCATTCCAAAGCAAAAAATTGAATAGCTGCCTGCAGAATTTCAGAAAATGCCTCGATTCAGGACCATCTGCGTGAAAAGGCGGCTCTTTTCCCCAGCATAAGGTCCATTTCTTGGTACTTGTTTCCCGTTAAGCATTGATTCACTCTTAGTTTTTCATTTTCCTTCGCCAAAGAATGTAGCTGCAAAAAAACATTGATGGTTGGCTTGTGTGTCCCTTTGCTTGTATAAAGAAAACAATTAGGCACATAGCCAAAAGTACATGTTCTTGTATACGTTCCCTTTCACTTGATAATTGCATCACCATATCCATCAAAATCTTGTTCCTCATAGTTATTTCTTGTGCATTTTTCTCTTTTTCATCCTTTGCTAGATCTGGTTCTTAAAGTTAAATCTGGATTGATCACCTGGAACTTAGATCTCAGGTTAATTAATTTGACAAGAAAGTGTAGTTGATAATCTGATAGAACCTAGGATAAGCAAAATAACTATCTGCAAATAAATTTTGGTTTAGTTATTTTGTGAACAAATCGAACCTGCACTTAAAGCTTGTTTAGTCTTTAGGATTTGTAAAGAAATTTGGAATTCTGAGATTTAGATTTAGACAATTTCACAACGAAAATTGATTAATTCTAATTCAGTGATTTGAGTTCAAGAACCGCGCTTAATCTGAATCATGATTGATTAATTTATCTGCATTCTCTGATTTCCTGAGAAACACCCTAAACCTATCATTTCTCATTGATTTCACAACCCTTTTTTATTACATTGCTTCTATTAATTTCATTGTTTTTACTTAGCATAACTCAAGTCTATATAGTTTATTGTGCGAATTTCAAGTATCTATGGTTCAACCCCTACATACTTGAATTGCATATCTGTACTCTCTTGCCGAGTAGCTCTAGAGATTAAATTCTGAGCGGATCATGTAATAGCTACAGTCTCAACCCAAAATATTTCTCCTAAACTAGATTCATTCAAAAAACGTCAGATCTTTTCCATTAGGATCCTATTCATTCTGAGGCGATTATGCTATACTTTTCATTTCCATTATGAAAATTAATAAAATAATATACCTTTTTTTTAAAAGGAAATATGGGAAATAAATTTGGAATCAGCATAAATCATGGATTATATATATGCATATGTACACAACATCTTGGAAATTGAATAACTAAAGATTTGAACACATATACCTTAGAGAAAGAAAATTTCAATTTGTTTTTGAACTGAAATGCAATAACTTGGAAAGATATGTTCTGTTTTCATGTTTAGACAAATCTCAAAGCGACCTAATATCTATCACAACAACTATAAAAATGGCAAGGACAACAAAAAAAAAATGTCTATGATGTTAGTAAGAATATTTTCTAAATCAAATGCGCATAATCTGCCACCGCATCAACGGTAGACAATTCGATAGGCACCATAATTCTGTTATAAATGGAAGCAGGATCCAACTGGGATTTGGACATGGGAGGCCATCAAACACGTAGGGAGATTCTAACATAAAAAAAAATAAACGGTGATGGTGGTTTTGTGGCGCGCTAAATCCAATCTGCATTTTCCAATCACAACTATAAGTCACTCCATTATAAACTTGAGATTATCATCGAGAAAAACAATTAGTACCAATAATGGAGAGGCACATCATCCCTATCTTTAGAATTGGAGTTATGCAGAGCAATTTGATCTATCACACCATACAAAGACGGGTATATAGTAGTGGTATTGCCTAGCATTCAAATATAACAGATATATGGAGCATCTGGATGCATCTTCCAGATGGACTCCGGGAACTACGGGCTTTGGAAAGCTAGGATCAGATCTATGATCAAAAGGATTGATCCGCTAGCATGGAAGGCAGTTCTAGAGAAGTGGGAAGAACCAATGGTAGCTGGTGCAGCTGGACTCTTTCATCCAAGGCCAGAGGAAAGCTGAACTGAAGAGGAGTAAAAAAGGACGAAGTACAACTCTAGACCCTTGACCACTATACACACCAACATTTCAAGGAAGACCTTCAAGCTGATTCAGGGAGTTGAGACTGCTAGGCGTGGGACATACTTTAGATGCACTTTGAAGGAACCAAGAAGGTCCAAAGCTCAAGAAAAGACATGCTGGTATGAAGGTTCAAAAATCTAAAGATGGAAGAACATGAGTCAATTGCTGACTTTAGCTCAAAGCTTAGTGCCTTGGCACAAGAAGCAGGGGTCTTAAGAAAGACACACAAAGACAAAAAATTGGTGAAAAAGTTTCTGAAATGCTTGTCACCAAGATTCATGGGATACAAGTCTGCACTTAGTGTGTCAAGCAACACAGAAAGTATGCCTTTCGGTGAACTGGTTGGTATGTTGCAAGCTCATGAGATGGAACTGAACAACATGAAGTAACCTAGAAGTTAAGCACTGAAGTGTGAGAACCGTACGGCTGAGTTTGAGGAAGACGATCCTATAAGTCTTCTTGTCAGGAGATTTGATCGTGCTCTAAAAAAGCTAGAAGATCTCACAAGAAAGTCACCTCGTTCAAGAAAATTTTTGAAGGAGATAAGTCATACAAGAAGAGTGATGTGCAGTGCCATGATAGCAAGGGGTATGGACATTTCAAGAATGACTGTCCAACTATCAAGCATCGAAAGATTCAGTGTTTCGGATGCAAGGGTTATGGACACACTCAACTTGAATGTGTCAATGACCAGAATCGGAGAAAAGAGAAATCTATGCTGGTTGAAGAAGAATCTGACGACGAAAGTGATGATGACTCAGCAGAAGAGGTCAACAACTTCGTCACCTTTGTTAGGATTTCTGAATTTGTGGAAGGACATGAAGAGTCTGATTCGAAATCAGAAGAAGAGAGGGAGGATGATCTCGTGAACAGCTAGAAAGAGGTACGGGAAGCCCTGATAAGTATCAGCAAGGAAAACACTGAATTGAAGAAGGAAAACCAGAGGCTAACTATGTTGGTTGACAAGCTGAACAAGGATCTGAGGCAGCACAGAAACTGAGTCAAGAGATTGTTGGTCTAATAATAGAAAAGCTGGCATTGGCGAACAAAGCCGAGGACTTGAGGCAGCATTTGAAGACGAATAAAAGATATCAGAAAATATGGAATCTGAACTGGACCAACTGAAGAAGCAGATACAGATGTTTGCCGGGACTAAGCAACTTGACAAAATTCTGAGTTAGGGGCGTCAAACAAATGTGAGGCAAGGATTGGATTACACAAGATGAAAGCAGAAAGACTCAGATGAAATCAAGTTTGTGTTATATGGATATGTCAATCCAGAAGTTCAGGGTGCTAGTTTGAGAACTCCAAAGGGTAAAGAGTCCTACTACTGCAGCAAGGTAGGACATATTAAGGTGTACTGATACAGCCGGTGGAACAGGATAAAGCAGCTGAGAAAACAAGGGAAATTCAGCTCGAATGGATTCAAGAACGAGGTATGGGTAAAGAAGGAAGATCTGAAGTATGGTCGCAAGAAGCCAGCAGAGAACCAAGCTGTGAAGCCACTGGACTTCATTGTCAGGACACCAAAGAGAGCTGATCCAATGTCCATGATGTGGTATGGTTTCAAATGCAACATGGCATTTGTAGAAAGTGACGAAGATGGTTCATATCCTTGGTACTTAGACAGTGGGTGCTCACGTCACATGACAGGGAATCAAGACTACTTCTAGAACATCAAGAAGATCATGGGAGGAAGATTGACGTTTGGTGATGGGAGCATTGGAGCTATTCAAGGGAAGGACAAGACAAGAGACGAGAATCAGCCTGAGTTAGTCAATGTCTATTTTGTACAAGGCCTGAAAGCGAATCTCATCAGCATAAGTCAACTATGTGACGAAGGACTCACCGTGATTTTCACTAACAAGGACTGTAGAGCAGTAAATAATGATGGTCAAATCATCCTCACAGGATTTAGATCAGGAAACAATTGTTACATGTGAAACAAGCCAGGGTTGGTGATGAGCTATTTCAGTGCTCGTGATGATTTACAGTTGTGGTATCAACGACTTGGATACATGAACATCATGAACCTTAATGATCTAGTCTCAAAGGAGATCATCAGAGGAATTCCAAAGGTCAAGGGAGGAGACGCATTTGTGTGTGAAGCTTGTACTCAAGGGAAGCAAGTCAAGATCCAACACAAACGGGTTCCTGACATATAGTCTAAGTCAGCGCTTGACTTAGTTCACATGGATTTGATGGATCCCATGCAGACTGAAAGCCTGGGAGGCAAACGGTACGTCTTTGTGCTAGTGGATGACTTCACGAGGTTCACATGGATCAGGTTTCTTTGAGAAAAGTCTAATACAGCTGACAGTTTCCAAATTTGGGCACTTCAACTGCTGAATGAAAGAGGGTCTATTAAACGGGTATGGAGGGATCATGGACGGGAATTCTAAAACAAGTTCATAAGCTGCTAGGAAAGTCATGGAATAGCTCACCAGTTCGCAGCACCAAGAACACCTCAGAATGGAGTGGTGGAGAGGAAGAATTGGACATTGCAGGAAATGGCACGGGCAATGATACATGGAAACAAGGTCCCAAAGAAGTTCTGGGCTGAAACAATAAGCACCGCCTGTTACATCATCAACTGGGTGTACATCAGAATGGAGACTTCCAAAACTCCTTATGAATTGTGGAAAGGGAAGACACCTAATGTAAGTTACTTTCATGTCTTTGGTTGCAGGTGCTATATCTTGAACGACAAGGATCATCTTGGAAAGTTTGACTCACAGAGTGATGAAGGGATGTTTCTTGGGTATTCAGGACATAGCTCAGCATTTCGGTTGTTCAACACGAGGACCAGGGTTTTGGTGGAGTTGGTCAATGTGGTCTTCGACGATTACGCACATATAGAGTGGGAAAAAGCATGTGTTGGAAGTGACTCATAGAGAGATGAGGAAAAACATGTGCAACAGACTGAGTAATCAGAACCACAAGAATCAGCCCCAGCTGACGTGACTCAGAGGGTACATCAGGGTGAAATCAGGCAAGTCTATCGGAATCATTTGACCTCAGATGTGATCGGTGAGGTGAATGAAGAGAAGAAGACTCGTGGCATCCAGCTCGACTTCAAGAAAGATGGTTGGGAATTATTCTGAAATGGTGTGGTACGCATGCTTTGTGTCTATGATCGAACAAAAAAATCACAAACAGACACTTGAAGATAAGTTCTGAATTATAGCCATTGAGCAGGAGCTGGAACAATTCGTCTCTAATGATGTATGGGAACTGGTGTCATGACCAATGGACTGAAACGTGGTAGGAACCAAATAGATCTTCAAGAACAAGATTGATGAGAATGGAGCTGTTGTTCGGAATAAAGCACGACTGGTGGCTCAGAGTTACTCAAAGGTATAAGGAGTAGACTTTAGAGAAACATTCTTTCCTGTGCACGTCTTGAGTCAATCAGACTATTTTTGGGGATGGCGTGCATACTCAACTTCAAGGTGTATCAGATGGATGTCAAGAGTGCATTTCAGAATGGTCTCATCCAGAAGGAAGTGTACGTTGAACAGCCGAAGGGGTTTGAAGATACTGTCAACCCGAGTCATGTCTACAAGCTCAAGAAGGCATTGTATGGACTGAAGCAGGCACCTCGTGCTTGGTATGAATGGCTGACTAGCTTTATAGTACAAGAATAGTACATGAGGGGAAGTGTGGACAAAACACTGTTCACCCTGGAGCAGGAAGAGAAGATAATGATCGTCCAGATTTATGTGGATGACATAATCTTTGGGAGTATTTCACAAGAAATTGTTAATGCCTTTGTTGCAAGTATGACTCGTGAGTTTAAGATGAGTATGGTCGGTGAACTGAAGTACTTCTTGGGATTTCAGATTATTCAGTCAGAGGAGGGTGTCTTTATTTCAGAAGACCTACGCTAGGAATCTCTTGAAAAGATTCAAGCTGGATCAATGCAAGGAGGCTAAGACACCCATTAGTACTACTACCAAACTCTCATGAGATGAAGAAGGAGTCAAAGTTGATCCAACTCTGTACAGAGGAATGATCGGGAGTCTCTTGTATCTCACGGCGAGTAGGCCACATCTATGCTTGAGTGTTGGAATCTGTGCAAGGTGTTGGGTAAAATTAATTCACTGTCATGTCATTACAGTCATGTCACTGGCGAGAGGAAAGGAGAGACGCATGGTCATTGTGATCGTGTCGTTATTAAGAGAGTACGAATGACGAACGGTCATTGTGATCATGTACCTGAAAAGAATGGAAGTGACAAACGGTCACTAGAAAGAGAGTCTCAACATCGACTATCCGTAATTGTCAATCGGTTTAACATCGACCAGTGGTTTATTATAAGTCGTTGGTCTATATTCTTGAATAAACCGAAGAGTCTAGAAGAGTTGGAGCGACCGACCGACCAACCGACCGACCGACCGACATGAGCTCCCAATTCAAAGGAAAATATGGAAAGACCGACCGACATATAAAACCTAATTCAATAAGAATTAGGATTGACATAACCCTATAAATATAGAAGTCCTAGAGCAAGGACGAACACACAAACACATACTGCAGAAAACCCTAAAAACTCTATTCCCGCAACAGAGAACCGAACGACCAGATCTCTTTGTACCTTCGTTCTCGCCAATCGACGACGACTACCGAGCGACGGACGATACCAACTTACTTTGATTTCGATATTGATTGCTTGTAACTCAATATTCGTTGATAATAAAGATCTATCTCTTCTCGTCATTCCGTAGGACTATTCACACACAAACCGGTTAAAATTTGCCCAAAAAGTTTGGCGCTAGAAGGAGGGGAAGTTTTAACTACGTGAGATATGACAGACGGAGAAAACGACGGAAACACCACCCCTAGCATTCATGCTGCTCAATTGGATGCACTCACCGCCCAGATAAAACAGACTGAAGAACGACTTGCACAACTCGAAGCGGAAAACGCTTCCTTAAAGGAAGTGAACGCTTCTTTGGATGGTGATGGAAGCACTGCAGCCGACGCCCGTGCCAGATTTCGTACACAGGTTCCTCCTATGTTACCGTTGGACGATCCTCTCACAGTTACTGATTACGGACCAACACAACATAATAGAAATCCAGGAACGACTCCAATGGAAACTGCTACAAGTGACTTTTCAAAGTGTTTAGAAGCTATGGAGCTTTTAATCGCACGACTTCCCGGTGTGGCTCCTCCAATCATGAAAAGCACTCCTAACTCTTATGCAGATACTCCGTTTACGGATGCGATCGCATTGACAGAGATGCCAAGGAAATTCACACTTCCCTCAATGAAGATGTACGACGGAACAACGGATCCGGATAATCACATAGCACAATATAAGCAGTGAATGTTTACCACAGTAGTTGCGAAAGAACTTCGTGAAGCTACTATGTGCAAGGGATTTGGTTCCAGTCTTACGGGACCAGCTCTCCAGTGGTTTACAAACCTAGCTAACGCAGACTGTAGGAGAAGTCATATTACCTGTGTATGCTGAAGGAATCAACAAACAGACAAAGTTTTTGGTTTTGGATTGTGCTTCCGCTTACAATGCAATTATGGGATGTCCATGGATTCAGGATATGGAAGCAGTACCATCCACTCTGCATCAAACAATAAAATTTGCCACTCTATGGGGAGTAAGGGAAATTAAAGGAGAACAAGAAAACTCACGCTCATGCTATCAGACGGCTTTGAAGGGAAAGGTTCAACAGACGTACAACTTGCAGAGTTCATCGTCAGTACCTCATAGTGAAGAGCCAGATGTTGAGCAACTTGACGAGGTTCAACTAATGGAAAATGACCCTAATAAGAAAGTGAGTGTTGGTTCGAAACTACCAACAGACGTACGACGTAAACTTATCGACTTCTTGAGGTCTAATGTTGACTGTTTTGCATGGTCACATGCCGACATGCCTGGAATTGATCCTGAAGTCATCATGCATAGACTACAAGTAGATCCCGAATTCCAACCAGTAAGGCAGAAATGACGGAAGTTTGCTCCTGAACGTGATCTGATTATCAATAACGAAGTTCGTAACCTACTGGAGGCGGGGTTCATCCATGAGGAATGTGGTGGTCGTTCGCAAAAAGAATGGAAAGTAGAGAGTTTGCATCGACTTCACTGACCCTAATAAGGCTTGTCCAAAAGATCACTTCCCGCTACCTCACATCGACAAATTGGTGGATGCAACGGCAGGTCATCAATTAATGAGCTTTATGGACGCTTTCAGCGGCTACAATCAAATTTTGATGCACCCGACTGACCAAGAAAAGACGTCGTTCATGACTTCACGTGGCATATATTGTTACAAAGTAATGCCATTTGGTTTGAAAAATGCCGGTTCGACGTACCAGAGATTGGTAAACATGATGTTCGCTGACCAAATAGGTCTTACCATGGAGGTTTACATTGACGACATGCTCGTAAAATCTTTATTAGCAGAGGATCACATCATGCATCTTCAACAAGCGTTTGCCACATTACGCAAATACGACATGAAGTTGAACCCTACAAAATGTTCATTTGGCGTAAGTTCTGGAAAATTTCTGGGATACATCGTCACATACCGAGGGATCGAAGCTAATCCGGACCAGATCAGGGCAATTCAGTGTATCCCATCGCCAAAAAACGTGAAAGAGGTACAAAAGCTAACTGGAAGAATGGCTGCTCTAAGCAGGTTCATCTCAAGACTTTCGGACAGATCTCATGCTTTTTTCACAGCTCTAAGAAAACCAAAAGATTTTGTGTGGGATGAGAGATGTGAGGAAGCTTGAAATTTCAGGAAGATTAGCTCAGCGCCCATAAAAACAGTTTTACACAAACCGGAAATTTCAGGAAGATTAGCAAAGTGGGCGATCAAACTTGGAGAATATGATATCATATACAGACCGACAAAAGCTATAAAGTCTCAAGTACTTGCCGATTTTGTAGCAGAGTTTACCCCGAACATCGTCCCTAAAGTAGACGAAGAAGTCAAAATTTTGACTAAAGAAGCTCCAAAAAGGGACATGGAAACTGTATGTCAATGGTTCCAGCAACGTGCGGGGGTCTTGACTGGGTATGGTTCTTACATCTCCAGTCGGCGAAATATCCTCAAGGGCGATAAGATGTAATTTTCCAGTGACGAACAACGAAGCAGAGTATGTGGCATTAATAGCGGGAATGACATTGGGCCATGATCTTGGAGCTCGTAGTCTTGAGATCTTCAGTGATTCACAACTTATAGTTAACCAAACCCAGGGAGATTATCAAGCGCGAGACTCAAGAATGACGCGTTATCTTGATGTGGCGAAAAAATTGCTGCAAAAGTTCGATGATTACAAAATATCACAGATCCCAAGGGAAGAATACAGTCACGCCGATGCTTTGGCTAATCTCGCTTCAGCTCTCAAAACCGAAGTGTCTATCAACATTCCACTGCTGATATTACAATGGCCAGCCACAGAAACCGACCTTCCAGCTACAGAGGTAGCTTCAGTTGACAATGCTCCGAATTGGATGACACCTATTTTCAACTATCTGCGAGACGACCAACTGCCTACCGATCGAAACGAATGCAGAAAAATCAAGCTTCAAGCAGCCAGATATTGCCTCGCGGAGGATCGGTTGTACCGTAGATCATTCTCTGGTCCTTACCTGCGATGCCTTACTTCAGGAGAAGCAAAACAAGCTTTGATGGAGCTACATGAGGGTGAGTGTGGATCTCACTCAGGAGGACGTAGCCTCGTATTAAGAACAATGAGAGCTGGGTACTATTGGCCAACTATGTCTGGTGATGCAACACAATTTGCTCGTCACTGTGACAAATGTCAGAGACACGCACAAGTTTCTAAACTACCTCCAGAAAATCTAAAAACAATCTGCTCGCCGTGGCCATTCATGAAATGGGGGATGGACATAGTAGGAAAACTACCAACTGCACCTGCTCAAAAGGTCTTTTTGCTTGTAGTGACCGACTATTTTTCGAAATGGATAGAAGCAGAAGCGCTCAGTCAAATTACTGATAAGGAAGTCCGAAGTTTCATATGGAGAAACATCATATGCAAGTTCGGAGTACCTCATGAGATTGTCACTGACAATGGCCCTCAGTTTACAAGTAATAACTTCAAGCCGTTTTGTGTCACTTAGAGGATCAAGCTCAGTTTTGCAACCCCTAGACACCCCCAGTCAAACGGACAGGCAGAGTCATCGAATAAAACCATTATACAGATGTTGAAAAAGCGACTTGAAAGCGCCAAAGGCAAATGGGTAGAAGAACTCTCGGGCGTATTGTGGGCTTACCGAACAACATGTAAATCAGCAACAGGAGAAACACCGTTTTCATTGGTGTACAGAATGGAAGCAGTAGTACCATCCGAAATCAGCGTCAAAACAACGCGTACGGAACACCTCCAATACCAAGAGAACGAGGAACTGATGAATCTCGACCTTGATTTGCTGGATGAGAAAAGAGAAGCCGCTAAAATTCGAAACTGGTGTTATCAACAAGACATTGCAAGGAGCTACAACAAGAAGGTACGAACAAGAACTTTCCAAGTGGGCGAATGGGTCCTTAGACGCACATTCCAAAATACAATGGAACATGGCGCTGGGAAATTAAGACCCACTTGGGAAGGTCTGTATAAGATAACGGAGGTGCGAGGATCAGGAGCATACAAGCTACAGGATAGAGAAGGCAAGGATCAACCGAATAGCTGGAACGCTCTACATCTCAAAACCTACTATTTCTAGGTTGGTCTGTTTCACTTTTATTTTATTTTTATGTTTTTGGCTTTTCATCGTTAGTTGCTTTTTTTTTACGATCCATGAGACGTCATCGCCTTTGACTTAGGATATTTTATTTCGAATCTATGGATATAGACTATGATAAAGAAGATTTCAAAGAAAAGAGTATTGTCCTAGAATTTATGTTCGTCATTCACGATGGCACATAAAAGAAAGTGATCGACGATTCAATTTACGACGAGTGACAGACGATACTCAGATCGACTGGAAGGCACTGCCTTGACAGATTGACGATTGTCACCCACTTAACTATTTAAAAGCGTCACTGCACGCATACGAACTGACCAAGGTCATGAAAGGAAAGATGTATTCTTCGAAAAAACATTGATAACAACCCATAGAGGGTGCAAGAGGCGATTCATCACACAAAAAAGAGGAGTGACGTTGTCACCTTCGAAAAAGGTTGTTCCTCACCAACAAAGATGAATGACATTGTCATCATCACCTTCAAAAGAGGCGAATCCTCATCAAAAATAATGTTGTTACCCTATCGCGATTCAAGGGGCATCATCACGTAAAACCAAGGTGACTATTGTCGCTTGAAATCAAAGGAATTCAAAGAATTCTTTGAAATGATAATAACGAGCAACTAAGAGGGAAGCCCTCGCGACAAGTGATGACCAACGCTGTAGTCGTTGGTGTAACGTGCATACAGGTCACCGTTAACATAACATTTAACATAACGGAACACCATTATTAAAAATAAGGTAACACAATCACCAACTCGGAGAGTGGCATACACCACCGAATGCAGGGCATGATCCCACAATATGCAAACAGCACAACAGCACAACAAAACGTGCATGAGACATAGTTATCCAAGATAATGGAAACAGAGGTCATAGACCGAGGTAATGTCATTAACCGGACCAATAAGCAAGGATGTTAACAAATGTTACATCACCCAAGAGCAGCTCATGCTTAGAAAAAGATTGACGCGTCCCATCTAAGTAACAAAATAAAGGCCAAGAGCAAAATAGTTCCAAAGAGAAATTCAAGAGAAAGTCTAAAGTGAGAGATTAAAGTAGTAACTCCTCAAGAGGTGCGTCTGAGTACAATCAGGGTTACTCGGGGGCAAGACCATCGACGTCGAAGTCTGTGAGTGTGTTGGGAAAGATCGGATGTGTCTTCCCTTCAATTTGGGCTGACCTGATGGCGACCTCTCGATACTCTACCTCTGCATTCTTAACATCCCAGTCAGGAGCTTTACCTCTCTTGAAATCCTGAACCATCTCCCACCGCTTCACTATAGCACCTGCGCTTGCGGCCATGCGCACTTTCTTCTCATGGCGATGCACCTCTTGTCGCAGCTCCTGAGTAGTAACGGTCATGGCAGCTAGTTGCTTCTCAAAATTAGCTTTTAAAGAAGCGAGCTCATCGTCTCTCGCCTTCATGGCGGTACTATGACGTTCCTTGTCCGAAGCGAGCTCCACCTTGGTCTTGTTGAGAGCATCGTGAAGACTTTTGTTCTCCTGGTGCAAAGCAGCGAGCTCAACCTTTGCGAAATGACAAGCTGACATAACCTACTCATTAAAAAAAACATAGTGTTAAAAGAAAGCGTCAAAAGAACAACCTACAACAATGGGAAGCTATTTGTCAAGTGGAAAACAAAAGGGGAGTAACCTTTAGCGAGTGTGCTTGTGCTTCGTCAAGAACAGTAGCAAACCCAAGCTTACTAAAACCTTTCGTATCTCGAGGAAAAGTCTTCTTGTTGAGGCTAGTAAGTGCGTCTGAGTGGTCAGAAATAGCGAGTAAGTCAGTGTTTGACGAGGAAACAGAGACCTTCTTTCTCACAGACCTGGACGGGGGAAGGTCGTCAACAACAGCTGCGGAACGCTGTGACGGTGCTCCAGTGTTAGGTGCATCCTCACCGGACCTGATCACTTGACACTCTTCATCCTCCTCACTAGCAAAACGGAATGCAGCAAGAGCACCTTCGCCAGTTGATACTTCGAAAATCGACATTGTGCTACCTACAAAAAAAATAAAGAAAACGTCAATGAATAGTATAGAAGGATAAATTTGTGGACATAAATTGTTTTTCTAACCCCAAAGAGAGCTACTCGCTAAAGCGACAGGACTGACTAAGAAACGCACTGAACGTTCTAGTCTAGAACGTCCCGTTAGTCTCAAGACTTGTTCTTTTCCTTCCTCCAAAGCTGGGTGGTTAAACTCTGCAGAGGACAAGAAAGCAAGCATGTGATGTCAGTGACGTAAGTGATAATAGAGCTCAAAGGGGATAGTGCATCTACCTCTAAAGAACCAATCGACTGGAAAGTTGGGATTATGACCCACTTTCATAAACAGAAACCTTTCCTGCCATTTCTTCTCATAAGGCAAGCTCCTTATCATACTCCTACTATAGTCATAAACTAAAGGGGAGAATGGCATGGATCGAGTGCAGATCATACATCTGCTAGAGTCCACGAAATGAGCATTAAAGAAATAGGCAGAAAGAACTTCTTCCACCCTTATAGCAACATTGGAAAACTCTCCTAGAACCTAAATGGCAGTTAGAACTCTCCATGCGGTGGGAATAAACTGACCAGGAGAGATGTTGAAGAATCTTGCAACGCTTGCAATAACAGGAGGGACTATCCCACCAAAACCTATAGCAAAATAGGCCTCATAAACAGAGGCGTGCTTACTATATAGTGAAAAAGGCCGTCGCCTCGAGCCCCCAATATATGTAAATTTTTTAGGGCCCTCATTTTCAAATAAGGTGGTTAAATGTTTTAAGGTTTGTTTTCTTATTTTTGTTAATTAATTATGGAATAGATAAAAAAAGAAAAGAATAGATTTAGGAAATTAATTAAGATTACGTTCTCCCAACAAGTTTAGGAAATTGATTAAGATTTGCTTATGATATTTTAAAATAAGATCAAAACCTTAAAGCCCAAGAGAAGAAAAAAAAACCCTAAATATGAGTAATGGTAATTTGGTCATTTTTTTTTCACCCTAGACTTAAAGATTTCGGCCCCCTCCCTATATAAAGGCTAGCCACCTTCTTCTGAGAGACACAAAGAGTTAACGCAGTGAAACTCTATAAAAACCTCTGCAGTATCAGTTTAAAATTAGTCTGAGTGAGGGTTTTGCTGAGTCGTTTACCAGCAACTCAGATCGTGCTAAGTGCTGATCTTCATACCTCTGAAAAGATCTCGCTGCAAGAAATCCATAGCAGTTTGCAGATCATAAATCCGAGGTAAGCTCCGTTTTTTACGAGAGCTGAAAGTTGGCGAAAAATCATTTTTTCTGCAAACCCAGAAAATTCTGCAAATCTGATTTTTTTTTTTAATTTCGCAGAGCCAACTTGAGAGAAGTTTATTTAATTTTAATAAAACAAATTTTAGACAATAAATGAATATTTAATGAGTTTTATTCTTATTAAAAGCCGTTAAGTGCTTGTAAATCAAGCTAGGTTTAAACCGCAAGATTAGGGTGTTTTAAACTTCTTCAAAATTTCAGAGACATCTTTACTTCACCTTTTTTATTCTTTTGTTTCAAATATTTGTTCTATATATTTTTCTATGAGAATTTGATTTGTTATATTGTTTATTTTCATCATTGATTTTAGAAAAGATGCCTCCAAGAACGTATCCAAGTGGAGCAAAAAAGAGGCAAAAAAAACATAAAGACGAAGCATATTTGAGATCAGTGCAAGGTTCCATTCACAAGTTTCTTATAAAACCTTCAACTGGAAACCCTACTGAATCTGTGAGAATTGATGATGAGTTTGATGATCTAATGGGAGATGAGAATAAACAAGATGCGGAGAATGTTAATAGAGAAGATGAGAATATTGACATAGAAGAGGATGAAGATCCCGGTGAAGAAGAGAATGAAGATGTGAATGATCACGAGGAATCAGAGACAGTTGACGAAACTATGAATTTATCTCCTGAAGAGAGCTTTAGAATTTCTTATTTCCTCCAGGTCATGGATCAAGCTCTATTTTCTCTTGAGACAAGATTTCAGCAATTTCAGAAGTATGAACAGACATTTGGTTTCCTATTTGATTTGGAGAAATTGAAGTCAGCAAGTGATGATAGTTTGATGGCATCATGTACCAATCTTGAAGCCTCTTTAAAACATGGGAATCATTCAGATATTATTGGGGATGATTTGTTTTTTGAGCTAACAATTCTAAAAGACTCTTTGCCAAAAGACTTCAAGAGACCCGTTCAAGTGTTGAATTATTTGAAAGAAATGGAAGAGTGTTATCCAAACTCATGGATTGCTTATCAGATATTGCTGACGATTCCAGTTTCAGTTGCCTCGGCTGAAAGAAGTTTTTCAAAGTTGAAGTTGATAAAGTCTTATTTGCGATCAACTATATCACAAGAAAGATTGAATGGCCTAGCTATCATATCTATAGAAAGAGAACTAGTTAGGGACCTCGATTATGAGAGTTTGGTGAAAGAGTTTATTGAAAAAGAAGGAAGAAAGATTATAACTTAATTAGTTTTTTTAGATTAAAGTTTTATTTTTGAATAGTATATATAATTTTAAATTATATTATATTTTTTTTTTGGTTAAAAACTTTTTTTTTTAATGAAAAAGGCCCCATTTTTTTAGTTTGCCTTAAGTTCCTATAAACCTTCGCACGGCACTGCTCATAAACTACAATCTCATCTGACATAGAACTATGAGCTCTTTCAGTATCCAAGGGAGCTCTAAGTGACAAAGACTCGGGAAGATCATAGGTTGCTTTGAATGCATCTATGTCAGAATCTTTGAAGATTGAGGCTGGGTAGTCACGAAATGGAGTTGACAGACAAGAGGAACGCTTCCTATTCCGTTTGAATGTGACTCCTGGCATGGGGATCGGCTTTTCCATGTGGAAGGGAAACGGAAATTCTGACCCTGCACAATCCTACGATGCAACAACGGTGCTAGGAACAGACAAGCAGCGACGAAAACTGAATTTACCATCTATTGGCGATTTCTCGTACACATAAACCGGAGAATCACCGGCTGTCTCATTCTTACTCTGAGTCACTAAAAAGGTCACTTCCTGAACTGGTTACAGATTCGTAATCGGAGCCTAAGTCACCTACGCACACTAAACTATTTGACAAACCGGAACCGCTCGCCATTCAGCTTAGCGTAAATGAGAAGAGGCGAGAGTTATATAAGCTCACCTATGGAGGTTCGACAATGAGCTCCGCGGTTGAACCAGCAGAGTTCGCTACAAAAATAAATAATCGACAATGAGTGAACTGATTTTCTCCAGAGTCAATGGTAACTTGTGAGTTGAAGTTACAAAGGCACATAGCTGACCAAATGCTAAAAACGGCGAAGCAACTATCAACATGTAAAAAAAAAATCTACATAACCCGAGGAATAACATAGTCTTGAAGCTACAGACATGAAAATGACGAAGATTGAGCAAACAGTACATAAAAATTACAAGCTAACCATTTTTACAAGAAGATTGAAATGCTGGTGCCTCTTTGAAAAAACAAAGTGAACCTCAGACAAGATTAAATGACTGCAGATTTAGTAAAGGAGCCAGAGAGCTCGGGAATTTAAGAATGGAAGTAAAAAAAAAAAAAAGCTGAGGTAAAAATTACCTTAAGCTGCGCAGGTCTGCTCGCTGAAAATGAAAGAAGATGACTTCTTTATTTAACCTAGGTCGATGTAGTGGAATAACACTCATGGTTGGCCTAACTTATATATTTTCATTTGCCCAATAGCCTTGTTGCTGCAACCAAGGAGATACAATGACGTTTTATAAGTTTATTTGGGTCCCACAAAAAGGGGGCAAAACAAGAACGCCAACATCTATTACGTGGGCTGAAGTTTAATTGTCATTCCAAGGTCCACTTAAAAGGTTTGTCCCATGTACAAGTAGCATGTAACACTGATTAATAACGGAGAAGTGTAATGCCTGTCACTCCACACGGAACATGTCTCAAGCGACAAAGAAGCTTTACTTATTTTAAAATTATATCTGCTCATTTATCCTAAGTGATGAATGACCGAAGAATCGACATATGATGAAATCAAGCAAAATGCGGATAGACGTGAAATGTTGTCGCGCATCGACCTGCGATCAAAGGATTAAGTTACTCTTCAAATTCTAAATTGGAAATTGAAGAGTAGGGGGCAAATTGTTGGGTAAAATTAATTCACTGTCCGGTCATTGTAGTCATGTCACTGGCGAGAGGAAAGGAGTGACGCATGGTCATTGTGATCGTGTCGTTATTAAGAGAGTACGAATGACGAACGGTCATTGTGATCATGTACCTGAAAAGAATGGAAGTGACAAACGGTCACTAGAAAGAGAGTCTCAACATCGACTATCCGTCTTTGTCAGTCGGTTTAACATCGACCAGTGGTTTATTATAAGTCGTTGGTCCATATTCTTGAATAAACTGAAGAGTCTAGAAGAGTTGGAGCGACCGACCGACAGACCGACCGACATGAGCTCCCAATGCAAAGAGAAATATGGAAAGACCGACCGACATATAAAACCTAATTCAATAAGAATTAGGATTGACATAACCCTATAAATAGAGAAGTTCTAGAGCAAAGACGGACACACAAACACATACTGCAGAAAACCCTAAAAACTCTATTCCCGCAACAGAGAACCGAGACCAGATCTCTTCGTACCTTCGCTCTCGCTAATCGACGACGACTACCAAGCAACGGACGATACCAACTTACTTTGATTTTTGATATTGATTGTTTGTAACTCAATATTCGTTGATAATAAAGATCTATCTCTTCTCGTCATTCCGTAGGACTATTCACACACGAACCGGTTAAAATTTGCCCAAACACAAGGTATCAAGCCAAACCGAAGCAATCACACCTTGAGGCAGTGAAAAGGATCATCAAGTATGTCAAGGGTACAATGATCTTGGTATCTGGTATTCCAAAGTATCGAACCAGAACTTGGTAGAATACTGTGATGCTAACTGGGCAGAAAGTGCTGATGATCTGAAGAGCACTAGTGGTTGATGTTTCTTTCTTGGGAACAACCTCGTGTCGTGGCTCAGCAAGAAAAAAAATTCTATATCCAACTCCACAGCTGAAGCAGAGTACATTGCCATGGTTAGCTGTTGCAGTCAACTTTTATGGATGAAGCAGATGTCGACAGATTATGGAATGGATTCAGGACCACTGCTGGTGTACTGTGACAACAAAAGTGCGATAAGTATTTCAAAGAATCTGGTACAAACACTCAAGGACAAAGCACATTGACATAAGGCACCACTTTATCCATGAGTAAGTGAAGGAAAAACAGATAGGAATCAACCATATTGTCACTGAATATCAACTGGCTGATTTGTTCACAAAACCTTTGGACTTTAATTGTTTTGTCACCTTAAGAAATGCAATTGGTGTTTGTGGAATCTAACAAGATTTGTGAGATGTGCATAACTGATACAGGTACTGACTCAAGGTGAACGCAAGGTTCCAATTCAGTCTTGAGAGTTACGTGTCAGAGGAAAAGAGCTACCTGTCAGAGGAAAAGAGTTATCTGTCTTGTCTTCGTGTCTGGACATCAGAACAGGTTTCACGGAGAGAGCTGGGTTTGGTTGGTCATAAGTCAGTATTTGAGAAGTTAAAGTGATAAGACTAACTTACGAACCAACCAGCATCATTAGGACAGACCCACAAAGAAAAATGCCTAACTGAAAAAAACCCAAGGCAGAAAAAAAAAGAAAGGAAGCTGCCAGATTGTCGTGTACCTCATCAAAAAGGGTACATGGTAATAAAGTACCAGCTTCTCTCTCTTGATGAATAAATGTTGAAAACTGACTAAGGACGTGATAAAGACAAGATGGTGTGAAAGCTAGACTCGGTACCAAACTTAGCAAAGCACAAAGAATCAAGAACAGCTGAGTGTGCATTGGAGTTACATGCTGAGTCAGTTCGTGCGGCATCCAAGAAACTAGGTAATAATCTAAAAAGAAAACGTTTTTCAATAGCCAGTTGATAAGTGATTATTGGGAAGATTACTAATATGGTTTACCCATAGATTTCTCGGACTAAATGTGCTAATGATTGTCATGGTCTATGTGTTATGCTACTAATGATTCTCGTGTCCCAAAGTTGAAATGTTGTCACAGTGAACCAGAGAGTGGGCCACGAATAAATGATGTTCATCAGATGTTGGTCCAAGAGAAGCCCATGGAAAGGAAGAAAGAAAATTAAAAAGAAAAAGAGAGGGAAAAACAGGAAGTTGCTATTTTGCAAAAAAAGGAAAAGGAAAGGTCACAAAATTGAAACAAGGTGAAACCCTAGCTGCAGAGAATCTTTCTGATTCGATTCATGTCACTTCAACCTAGATCGGCGCATAAAATGGTGACAAGACTGATTGGGAAATGATCGTAATCAAAGATGTCACATGCAACAGGTGATGCTTTGCAACCTCATATTGTGGATGTGGCAAGTGCTGATGAAGGAAGTCCAACGGTTCCAATCGTTGTAGAAGAGGTGGGGACTCACAGAGATGACGGAAGCGACTGCGAGTCATTCGCGACTGCCAAGGAAAGTGGCGGGTCTTCTGTCAAACCATTCGACGGGTCTGTGCCTGAGATTCAAGAGTAAGGCCAAGATCAAGCAAACCCGACAGAGCCTACGGTTGCTGATAAGGTTGATCTAAAGGAATCAAAACAGGAGGGAGTTCCAGAAACCACCGCAGAAGTTGGAATTGAGCAACAAGAAGCTCAAGAAGCATATACAGCGGCTGATTCCACCGGCCGAAATATTGGTTCAGGAACAGTTCGAGGAAGTGAAAAGGAAGCAGATTGAGTCTCTGGTGCTGTCTCGCTCAGCAAAGCGAGCTTGGAAGGAGACGGCAAAGCCATCTTCGAACACTGCAAAACCGCAGACTGGGTCGTCCTCAAGAGCTGCTGAGACAGAGCCTGAGTCGTCAAGCAAGAACCAGAAGAAGAAGAGCAAGACCAAGCTGATGAAGGAGACCCCTGCTCAACAAAAGTACAACTCTTTTTTTGTCACGCTTTGTCTGGGCTGAAAACGTTGTAGACGTTGATGATGCAGATGAGTGGGAGTTCCACAAAGTGATAAACGAGAATGGAATATGGTGGACTGTGACAGAGCTCGATCCTTACATGAACCCAGTGGTCAAGGAGATTTATGCAGGAAATTGATTGTAGGTTTTTAGCCCACTAAGGTCAATTAACCTCTTATGTTGTAGCACTTAAGGGTCAATCCAAATGGAGAGATTCAGGACACTTCTTAATCTAAGTCGAATATGCAGATGAGTTGGTAACCAAGATTATCTAAAAACATATAATAAAACAAGCAAGAACAAAAAAGCAGTAATTAAGAACTAAACAAGTAAGACAAACAAGCAAATACTCAAATTCAAATAAAGATAAAGCTAAACCTCTAGATGTGATCATTTATCAGGGTGCTTCAAATGTTAATTCATGATGCTAAGCAAACAATGCAACACTTGCAAAACTTTAGTCTAGACTTCCAATTCAGATTAATTCATTCTCAAGACAGAAATCCCTTTGTCAACTACTTAATCAAGACTAATTCCCATTAGTGAATAAGCAATTAACAAGCATAAGGTTCCAAGTATAATATGACCAGACAGCCTCTTTGTGCATCAAAATAAGAGCTAATAAAGACTGAATCTTACACAGAAAGATAAAGTAAGTATCACATGATCTCAAATTTCAATCAACTTAGAACTCAAAGAAGGATCATTTCTTTCCCAAGACAATGACCACTATACTAATCAGCATTCAAACCTAACTCTCACTAGTGGTAATGATGATCAAAATGCATTAATAAACAGTTCTAATATATCATTTATATTTCAAAAAAACATTCCCATGGCATTCAAAACATAAACCCTTAAGTTAGCTCATTCAGGCATTTCATCAAACACCTTTGGTGCATGAAATCCCTATGAACCCAGATTTCACTTTCTCAAGGAAATAAGGCATTAGGAGCAGCTAACTAAGGAAAGGAAATGAGAATCTAAAACCTAAACATCATAAATCAAACATCTAAGCACCCTAATCTACACGCCTAGAAGCTTAATAGAAGACTACTCACTAATCATGCTTAACACACCTAATCTTTTGCAAGAGGTGATGTTAAACATGATTAAAAGCAAAGATAAAAAGAAAAGATGATAAGAAACAGATTAAGATTGATTAAATAATTGAGATATCTATTAACAAAATCTGGGTTTTCACAAAAGAGGCAAAGAGAAAAGAGAATAAAGCCCTAGTATGCTGGATAATGACTAAAACATATATATAGGTAGGGTTTCTTGATGGGCCAACCTAGAAAAAACTAGGTCTTGGTCCAAAAAGGCCCATAAAAACGTCCTGGTTCGAGAATGTATCGACCTGATTTCAGTCGGTGCAGGAGCTTGGTGTGGTGTTAAGAAATCTCTGAAATTCAACACCGAGCAGGTTTCCCTCGGTGTCGCTCCTCGGTGCAGTGTAATGAAGGTCTTCAGGGGGCCAATACCGAGCAGAATTTTGTTGGTGCAGCATCTCGACATTTCTTCGGCTCTGAGCTCCCAAAAACCAAGAAAAACCGTCAAGGGATCAAGGTCATATAAACCAATGTTTGGTCAGTATTTATTCTCAATATGAATGCAAACCGCTTGCACCAAATCCTTCATAACTCTCTGCTCGATGGTCCAAACCTTGATCTTCCAACTCCAAGAACTAGATGACGTCTTCAGCTCCAAGTTTTGTTAAAGGCTCGACCCCATATGACGTCGGAAAAGGCTCTGTTCCACCGGTTCTTTGATGCGCGTTGCTTTGGTCCTTTATCGGCTCCGAAACATGTACTGCTTCTGATCGCCATAACTTTCATCTCACAAATCCAAATAGGACGATCCCAAGTGTTATGGAAACTAGACTGGACCCTCTTGATTCTTGATGAAGACACTGGAGGCTGAATCCTTGTGAAAGTCTTCTTTCTCAGTTGATAAAATTGAGGGATCGTCGGCTCTATAACACTTGTCCGAGTCTGAAGCACATAAGGTGATGGTCTCATAAAGAGAGAGGTTGAATGCTTGGGAGTTCACATTTCTTAAAGAGAGAGAATAATCATCAAAAGAGTTCAACTCATGGTCCATGTTACTAATTCTGAATTGCAATACAATCTGGTGTACTCATAAAAACTAGCCATGCTCATCACTAAGTGAACCAAACTCAAGTGTCACCCTTCACAATAATTCCTAACTCCAGCCCTTTGACATTCATTTAAGTATCATGTGGATCATGCTCATGCAAATCATGTGAACTCATTTGGTTTGGGACAGGGTTATGAGATTAAAATGATCTCATTCCAATGCTTGTGGGTTCAATGCAGCTCAAGGGATCACTCAAGAAGGAATAAACTATAACAGAGGGCTAAGGATAAAAGGCAACTGATGCATACAAGAGTAGAATATATTCATCAGCTCCGTTGTCGTCCAGCGGTTAGGATATCTGGCTTTCCCCCAGGAGACCCGGGTTCGATCCCCGGCAACGGCGCCAAATTGATAGTAGGTTTTTAGCCCACTAAGGTCAATTAACCTCTTGAGAATCTAAAACCTAAACATCATAAATCAAACATCTAAGCACCCTAATCCACACACTTAGAAGCTTAAAAGAAGACTACTCACTAATCATGCTTAACACATCTAATCTTTTGCAAGAGGTGATGTTAAACATGATTAGAAGCAAAGAAAATAAGAAAAGATGATAAGAAACAGATTAAGATTGATTAAATCCTTGAGATATCTCTTAACAAAATCTGGGTTTTCACAAAATGGCAAAGAGAAAAGAAAATAAAGCCCTAGTCTGCTGGATAATGACTAAAACATATATATAGGTCGGGTTTCTTGATGGGCCAACCTAGAACAAACTAGGTGTTGGTCCCAATAAGGCCCATAAAAACGTCCTGGTTCGAGAATGTATCGACCTGATTTCAGTCGGTGCAGGAGCTCGGTGTGGTGTTAAGAAATCTCTGAAATTCAACACCGAGCAGGTTTCCCTCGGTGTAGCTCCTCGGTGCAGTGTAATGAAGGTCTTCAGGGGGCCAATACCGAGCAGAATTGTGTTAGTACAGCATCTCGACATTTCTTCGGCTCTGAGCTCCCAAAAACCAAGAAAAACCGTCAAGGGATCAAGGTCATATCGACCAAATTCTGGTCGGTATTTATTCTCGATATGAATGCCAACCGCTTGCACCGAATCCTTCATAACTCTCTGCTCGCTGGTCCAAACCTTGATCTTCGAACTCCAAGAACCAGATGACGTCTTCAGCTCCAAGTTTTGTTAAGGGCTCGACCCCATCTGACGTCGGAAAGGGCTCCGTTCCACCGGTTCTTTGATGCGCATTGCTTTGGTCCTTTATCGGCTCCGTAACATGTACTGCTTCTGATCGCCATAACTTTCATCTCACAACTCCAAATAGGACGATCTAAAGTTTTATGGAAACTAGACTGGACCCTCTTGATTCTTGATGAAGACACTGGAGGCTGAATCCTTGTGAAAGTCCTCCTTCTCAGGTGATAAATTTGAGGGATCTTCGGCTCTATAACACTTGTCCGAGTCTGAAGCACATAAGGTGATGGTCTCTCCATAGCTTTTGTTCCAATTGCTCACAATTAGCTCCAAATGACCTGTAAACACTCCAAAAGTGCAAAACTCTCTAGGACCTAATGCAATTCCTAACTAAAGACAAAAGCAAAGACAAATATATGTAAAACAACCTAAATGTATGCAAGAGACTCAATATATGGACAAAAAATGCAATTCTGATTATGAAAATTATGAATATATCGACTCCCCCACACGTATCATTTGCTTGTCCTCAAGCAAAAAGAACAAATGAGAGAGAGAGGTTGAATGCTTGGGAGTTCACATTTCATAAAGAGAGAGAGTAATCATCAAAAGAGTTCAACTCATGGTCCTAGTTACTAATTTTAAATTGCAATACAATCTGGTGTACTCATAAAAACTAGCCATGCTCATCACTAAGTGAACCAAACTCAAGTGTCACCCTTCACAAGAATTCCTAACTCCAGCCCTTTGACATTCATTTAAGTATCATGTGGATCATGCTCATGCAAATCATGTGAACTCATTTGGTTTGGGACAGGGTTATTAGATTAAAATGATCTCATTCCAATGCTTGTGGGTTCAATACAGCTCAAGGGATCACTCAAGAAGGAATAAACTATAACAGAAGGCTAAGGATAAAAGGCACCTGATGCATACAAGAGTAGAATATGTTCATCAGCTCCGTTGTCGTCCAACGGTTAGGATATCTGGCTTTCACCCAAGAGACCCAGGTACGATCCCCGGCAACGGCGCCAAATTGATAGTAGGTTTTTAGCCCATTAAGGTCAATTAACCTCTTGTGTTGTAGCCCTTAAGGGTCAATCCAAATGGAGAGATTCTAGACACCAAGACTATGAGGATCAATTCTTAATCCAAGTCTAATATACAGATGAGTTTGTAACCAAGATTATCTAAAAACATATAATATAACAAGCAAGAACAAAAAAAACAGTAATTAAGCAACACAAACAAGCAAAGACTCAAATTCAAATAAAGATAAAGCTAAACCTCTAGATGTGATCATTGATCAGGGTGCTTCAAATGTTAATTCATGATGCTAAGCAAACAATGCAACACTTGCAAATCTTTAGTCTAGACTTCCAATTCATATTAATTCATTCTCAAGACAGAAATCCCTTTGTCAATTACTTAATCAAGACCAATTCCCATTAGTGAATAAGCAATTAACAAGCATAAGGTTCCAAGTCTAATATGACCAGACAGCCTCTTTGTGCATCAAAATAAGAGCTAAGAAAGACTGAATCTTATACAGAAAGATAAAGCAAGCATCACATGATCTCAAAATTCATTCAACTTAGAACTCAAAGCAAGATCATTTCTTTCCCAAGACAATGACCACTATACAAATTTCAATCAACTTAGAACCATATGACGTCTTCAGCTCCAAGTTTTGTTAAGGGCTCGACCCCATCTGACGTCGGAAAGGGCTCCGTTCCACCGGTTCTTTGATGCGTGTTGCTTTGGTCCTTTATCGGCTCCGAGACATGTACTGCTTCTGATCGCCATACCTTTCATCTCACAACTCCAGATAGGACGATCTCAAGTGTTATGGAAACTATACTGGACCCTCTTGATTCTTAATGAAGACACTGGAGGCTGAATCCTTGTGCAAGTCCTCCTTCTCAGGTGATAAAGTTGAGGGATCATCGGCTCCATAACACTTGTCCGAGTCTGATGCACATAAGGTGATGGTCTCTCCATGGCTTTTGTTCCAATTGCTCACAATTAGCTCCAAATGACCTGTAAACACTCCAAAAGTGCAAAACTCTCTAGGACCTAATGCAATTCCTAACTAAATACAAAAGCAAAGACAAATATATGTAAAACTACCTAAATATATGCATGAGACTCAATATATAGACCAAAAATGCAATTCTAATTATGCAAATTATGAATATATCAGAATTCCATCTGAGACTCCGAGTGATCCAACTCAGGTCTTCACTGTGAATCTTAGGGGAGCAGAGATTCGAGTGTCTTCAGGGATAATCAACAAAACTTTGCGCCGTGAGCCACTGTCTGAGTCAGAGCGTAAGGAGGAGGCTGTCGCTGATCTTGTTCCCCTGTCAGAAGTCTCTCTGTTCTTGTCAAAGGGTCATCAGTCGGTTTGGGCAGAACTGACCTCGCGAGACTTCCCACCTAAGATTGCCACCTTGATGGTGATTCCCTTCCACCAACAAGCATCACATCTCGGAAGATCGAGCCATGCTGATTTACAAGCTAACACATGGAATCAAGGTGGATTTGGGTCGGCTTGTCTTTCGACAGATGCTTGATCTGAGCAAGGTCATCAAAGGAGATCATCGGTGGCTCATGTTCCCCTGTCTTATAAGCAAGATAATAAGATGACAGCTCATCCTTCAACAGAAGATGGCAAAATGTGGGTCTTCCCGACTAAGTACAAGAAGGACCCTCATAGTGTTGAAACTTTTCTTAAGAAGGAGGCGGCACCAGCAACGGAGGAAAAGGCAAGAGGGAAAAAGAAGAAAGATTCTCGAGAGAAGCCTCCACTAGCTTTCACCTCTCACGCTTCAGAGCCACACTCCCATCCGAAGGTAGCATTCGAACCATCGTCATCAGCTGGTCAAGTTCGTGAGGTGCATATTGGGGTAGTTCGTGTGCCAGAAGCCTCAGCAAGTGCAGAAGGACTTAGAACAGCACTCGAAGATGTGTCTGTAGCTCTGTAGAGTTTGGGAGTGATCACGGCCATGCTGCATCAGGCAGTCACAAGTAAGTGTGTTTAAACTCTTTTTAACTTGATCATATCTTTGATCATCGAATTGTTTTTAACATATATGCTTACAAGCAGGGGGAAAAAGTTGAAATTCATGGATGCAGGACTTATGGGGAAGTATTTTTTAGGGTTTTTAATTCTGTTGATTCTGGGGGAGAAAAGAGAGAGTGTTAAAGACATTTTTTTGTTTTCTTGTTGTCTCCTTGAACTTGATTTATGTTTAAGACTTGGTACTCTGTTTTGTGGAGTTCTTTTGTTTAATCAGAATTATTTCAGAATGACTTGTTGTTGCGGAGTGGCTTGGTTTTGTTTGCGTGTCTTCGATGTTTTTATGAACAGGTACTTGTGAGGCAAACATGTTAAAAGAGGGAGATTGAAGCTGCAAACAAAGTTGCAGCAGCACGTGTAGCAGTCGAGCTAACTCAAGGGGTGACAAGGAGAAGACTTGCAGAGCAATCTACACACATAGAGGTGAGCTGGAGCTGTATGACGTGATGGACACTTCAAGAGACGAGGAGCTGACTTGGACAAGAAGCTTAGAGTATCTTGAAGGATTTTTGGAGAATATGTGAAACTTCCTCTATCTTAGGAGAAGATTCTCTTGAAGATTTGGAGAAATCAGCAAGGAGAGTCTGGGCTGGGTTAGCTGCAAGTCCTATTGGGTATAAATAGGCATGTTAGAACCTTGTAGGATTCTTAACACAACTGAGAGAATTCTTAGCAAAGGGTGAGCGAATTTCTTGTAAGAGTTTGTGAGCTAGAGTGCTAAGAAATTTGGGTGAGAAGTTCTTGAATCACGTATAGAACAGAATGAGGCTAGAGTAGCAAATTAAGGTGTGTCTTGAATTTGCTCTAAATCAGGTTTTGTATACTTGTAAGTTGCAAAACAAATTTACTAGTAATATATTTCTGAAGAAAATATCTATGTTGTGTTCTGTGTTAGTTCTCGAGTTACTGCTCTTTCATTTTCATTTTTAAATTTGTAGAGTTTTATTGAATTTGTAAAAGTATTTTAAATTTGCAGAGGAATGTATTTAAAATTCAGAAAATAATTCAATAATTTGAAAATCCAAGAGATACACAGTATTTTAAATTTTATGTTTTATGAATTACATTGTTAAGAATGCATATCCTAATAACACTAGATTTTAATGATTAATATCTAAACTTTCTGAATAACAATGAATTTTTAATAGAATTTAAAGAACCAATAACAATCGATTTATAACAAATGTTAAAATTATTAAACCAAATCTATTAAGAATACAATATATTAATCCCCAAACCAAAAACAATAGAATTTTATTTTTAATTTTTTTTAGAAATAAACCTCAATAAAAAAATCTCGTGTCACCGATCAGAACTAATCAGGTTTAGAAGAACCAAACATGTAAACCGAATCCTAAGTAATCCGGTTACTGGGGGTGAGACCGTGGACAGATTTCTGTTTTTATTTGACAGACGAATGAGGGACGAACCGAACCATGAGAAAATAACATCGGTAAGGAGATATACCATTCCGGTTTAGTCTTTAAGCTTTTAGAGCATCTCCAAGAGACACTATATTTTTAAGATATAAAAAACTTTATATTTGAGGTTTGAGGGTGATGCTCTCCAATAATAAACCTTAAAATGATACTTTAAAAATATTATATTTTGTATTTTAATCCTCACTATTGATAATAATTAACTAAGATCATAAAATTTTGATAAATAACTATAAAAACACATATTAAAATATTATAGATAATATTAATTAATACAATTTTAATATAACATGACATATAAATAATAATAAAATATACAAACTAAATCATAAATTACAAATAAAATACCAATTTATATAGACAATTTTTTAGTGATTTTGGAGGTTCAGGATCTAATTTACCTGAATATTAGTTTTGTTGTAGTATTTTTATTTGTGTAATATTTATATGTTTATGTAAGTTTATTTTCTTGTGTTATTTTAGTTTGTATAAAATTTACTTTATGTAATATTATTGTTATGTATTTTTTTTAATGTTATATATTATTTTACTATTTGTCATTATAAAGATATATATGAAATATTAATAAGATTTAAATTAGGAGAGTTGAAATGATAAACACAAAAGTTATTATGATTAATTTCAAAACATATAACTGAAATGATTGAAATGCAAATAAAAAATAACATCTCAAATTTGAGGTGTCGAACAATAAAACCTCAAATATAAAGTGTCATTGTTTAACACCTCAAAATTTGAGGTTTTAAGGTATTTCTTGAAATACAAACCTTATATTTGAAGTATATTTGAAGTTATAAGATGTGAGGTAGCTTCAGTGAAGTGTAAACCACCACGCATTGGAACTGTAAAACGCAAGTAACCAAAAAATAGCTGTTACATTATGCGATCAATAAAACCAAACGGTTTAACAAAACCAAACAGAGATTCTCTTGCTTTACCTTCTCTTGCCTATATTTCATGCGTATAGAGTTTAAGGGGCATCCTTTGGTGTTACGCTGCAGATCTTGCAAGGCATGAGTAGATACTTTGAGATCAGAGGCTTTGTACCCTGTGTAATGCTCAAGAGTTGGATTCTAGACCCAAAAAAAACAGTGAGATTCAAGATTCAAGATTCGTGGAACAGAACAGAGACGATGTGTGTATTTATTTACAAAGAATAAAACAGACCCAAGGGTGGCTAAATTGGTTTAATGTCCACTTGGCAAGAAAAACAGCCGAAGCAGCGATAACTGAAGGAAGGAACTTCAAGAATTGATAGTCTATTAACGTCAATTCCGTGAGATAATTCACCAGAAACTCAATTTCCACACATGGGTTCTGCAGATCATTAAATCAATATACCAAAAACGTTTCAATATCTTTCTGCTAAATGTTTGATGAGCATAGAAAGATTTGTTGAGAAAGAAAAAAAAAGAAGAAGAATCAAATTACTGCGTGAAAAGCATGAGCTGCACGGAGAAATCTCCTGCACAAATGGAAACTTGGAATCACTAAAGACTACAAAGAACAACATATGAAGCATTTTTTTTCACTGTCTAGTGAGATTACCTAAGGAAAGTTCTTGAAGTGGGGGCGTAAAATATAGCTAGAATGCTCGAGTACTTGGCTCTCCATTTCTAGGACCTGATCTCTTGTGTAAGCGTTATCCGTGATGAAGCAGAACTCTTCAACGCGTGGTGCACATATTTCTTCATACTTTCTTTAAGAAGTTTCAAGATCACACCAAAACTCTTTTTAGATGCTGCCTTTTATGACAAGCATTGTTTGATATTTGGGAAGAATTGTAAATTAGGTGATGAGGAACTTACGAGGCAATGAGCATACAAGTGATGCCGAGCTATTGAAGTCTTTGTCTTTCCATGTTGTTTCCATTTAGATACCAATCTATGAGATATACTGTGAGGTCGAGTGTGTTAGGTACAAGTGCGTATTCCTCTGAGACTTGAAAAATGTTGACTTGTGAGAATGTAGATTCCAAGACTTCAAAAGTTAGTAACAAGAAAAAGAAATTGATCTAACACTAACCTCTACAAGCCAATCCACTAGAATTCCCCGCATTGTTTGAGTCACATCTGTTTGTGTTCTCTTCATAGAATCAGAAACTGGTTTGTGTTTAAGCTGTTAAGTAGACCAGCCGTTAGAAATCAGATGCATCATCGTCCTAATATATCAAAAAACAAGAGATTATTACCTCAGCAACACGTAGGTTTTTGTAGATTTCAGGTGCATAAGGGCTACAGAGTAGAGGGTCCTTAGCATTTGAATCAATGTCAACGAATTTCGGTCTACTTATTGCTATAGTGGATTTTCCTCCAATACAACTTGTGTCAACTGTTAAACATTTGCAAGAAGAAGGAAAAAAAAGCATCAGAAATGTTATAAATCACTCATACATCAACAATTTTTAACTGACCACTTGTAAAGTTCACCTGTAGAATTTGAGCTTGATCCTGATGATTTTGACACGACTTCTAACTTTGCATCTGTAACTTCTGAAGTAGCAGAAGATGATGCCACCTTGGAAGAACTTGATCTTCCCTTTTTTATCTGCTTGATATTCTCCACCTAAATGGAAACAAACCATAAATTTTAGCCCAAAAATATAATACATACATGCTTCCTGTCATTAATTAATAAGCAGCATGCAAGTAACAACCTGAATTTTAGCTGCATTGAAGCAACTTGTGTAAGAATTCTCGCAGTTGACATTTGTGATATCCTTAAGAACAGCTCGCTTCTTATGTGCATTGCCTTTCTTCTCATCCAAGGCTGTTCTCTTACTGTTCTTTCCTCTCAGAACCTGACCCTGATTGATCTGTGTTGTAGTAGCCACTTCTGAGGATGTTATTAGTTGAAAAGAAGCTCGCATAGTAGACGCTAGGGCACGTGTTACAGGACGACCATAGAGTGGTATGGTGTTTACAGGGCGGCAATGTTTTAACTGTGGATTATTTGGACACATAGCTAGAGACTGCAGAATGAAAGAAAAATCAGCAAAGCTTATATGCACCAAGAAAAAGCTACAATAGAAGAATTATCATTTGCACCAAGTCATACACCAACTAATTCAAGTATACATGGATTCTCTTCTATGTCTAACATTCGCATCTTTTTATTAAATATTCTCATCATCTTGTTCATTCTCATCACTATTTGATCATCAAACTCATCATTCATTAATTCTCACAGTAGAGTTCTGGTTTTATAAGAACTTTTGAATAACACTTTCTTTATGATTTCACTAATGCATCATCTTTTTGTCTTACTAGTGCTAAGATACTTACATTTTTTGAGGTACTTTCCTAAAGCTAATGATCAAATATAAAAAAAAAAAAAATATATATATATATATATATCAAATCAGCATTATCATAAATAAATAAATTGTTATAATAAGATCACAAAAAAAAATTCACTTTAAAATGAACACAGAAAATAAAGAAAAATATGAAAGAAATAAGTGAAAAAGGCATTGAGGAATGAGAAACTTACCAGCGAAGGAGAAGAAGAGATACCACCGGCGATGGATATGAAGATCCGATATTCTTCCGAATGACAATGAATATGAGATGGTAAACTAATCAGTTTTAAACCGAAAAATTGACAATGCAGTCTTTTTTTTACTTTCCTAAACTCCAAAAAGTTAATTATTAATTCCTTTTCGATTAGCGATTCTGATTTGCATTTGGGATCCGACTTCCTTTTTAGGTTTGGATTTTGATTTTTTTTTCTAAAGGCCTAATATATATATATATATATATATATATATATATATTATTTGCGAAGTCAAAAATTTTAGATGTCGTTTTTAGAGCAATTTGCTTATGTGTCATTATTAAAAAAAGTATGTGGCATTTTAATTAATTATGATAGATTGATCATTAATCCTACGTGTAAATATTCATGACATGGTCAGAAATCTGATGTGTCGTCTCCACATCGATTATCCTACGTATCATAACGAAAAAAAATTATGTGGCATTTTAATTAATTTTGATGGGTTGATCATTAATCTTACGTGTAAATATATGTGGCATAGCTAAAACTCTGATGTGTCGTCTCCACAGTGATTATCCTAACTGTCATTATTGAAAAAAAAATATGTGGCATTTTAATTAGTTATGATAGGTCGATCACTAATCTTACATGTAAATACCCGTGACATGGACATTTTTTCAATTATGGGCCAATGATTTTGTTTATGGACCACTGATCTCGAAGTTAGCCCTAACCACTAATTTTGGTTATGGACCACCGATATCAAAGTTGTTATTAACCTAAACCCTAATGTATCCATCCTATATATACTTCTCTCGGTCATCATGTTTTCTTACATACAACATCCGTCTTCTAAAGTCTAGCATCTTTTTAAAAAATTTATCCACGTTTTTTTTAAATCAATATATAGTATTATGTATTCATTTCCGTAATGACAACCTACTATTTTTTTTATAGTTTATAATTTGCTGATTGAATATTTCATCTCTTGCCTTACAAGAGAATCGTCATGTAAATATTCTTTGTAGTGCTTTAAATGTTTTTTCTGCTTTTAGACATTCTTCTTATGTAAATCTATTCCCTAATAGTTCTTTCCTTCAAAAAAATTATGAATTTTCTGTAGAGATTAGCAATTGTCCCCTTCGTGATCCTTAGATTTTGCCATATCATCTGCCTCCCTCTCAAATCGCTTTTGCAGAAGAAGAACATATTTCTGCTGATGTTTACAACGATAAAGTTACAGGTTGGCTGAAGTTTAATTAGGACTATCCTGAAGCCATATCATATATGTATTCTAAATTTTTGACCCATTGGATTTTGGATCATAAAAACGTCAATGGCATCCCCGTCTTTGCGGCAACTCCAGACCGAGTATTATATCCAATTGTAACCATACACTAGTGAAGCCTACTTCTTGAGGGTTTCATTGCATGTCGTTCGCGATCCATGTTTTATATAAATATAAGAACAATTAATGGTGTTGTCCACCCTACTTTCAAAGTCATATTATGCTTTGGGTTTAATTCACGATGATACCGACTATGTCAAAACTTTCTATGAGGCAAGTCAATGGGTTTCCACTCCTCTCTTCAAATGACGTATATTTGTTTGTTACATGTAGGTTCTATGATGAATCCCTTTCGTTTTTGGAGAACCATTCAATGTTTATTAGTATAAGTTTTGTCAATTCTTTGCAATGTCTTTGACGTTTTTTTCCTTAATTATCTTATTTTAACATTTTTTTTTTGATTTTTCGTTGTGTTTGAATTTTAATTATTTTCCTATGTACTTTCTAAATTTAATCATCATCAATATAAATAAATGATTAAACAAATTTTAATTAGTTTTTGCTAATTAATAATGTATATATTGTTATTATTTTTACCCATTCATAATTGTTATAAAAGTTGTACTAATAGTTTTCATAATAAATCATATATATTGCTCCTACTTTTATTCACCTATAATTCTTATAACTTAGAAGTAGAAGTATAAATAATAAGACATGGTTGATGATATAAGATCTCAAAAAGACGAATTTGAATAAAACCATGGAGAATAATAAGAAGCAAATGAGAACAAAAAATAGTGAAGAAGAATAAGGATAAGAAAAAAAGATGTTGGAGTTAAAGAAGAAAATCAGAAGAAAAAAAATGAAAGATGAAAAAACAAAGTAAAAAAAGAGGAAATGGGAAAATAAAGTAGGTGAAAATGAGAAAAAGATGAACAAAAACAAGAAGAAGAAGAGTTTGATGAAGGCCAAAGAGGAATAAGAAGTAGAGAATAAAGAAGGCTAATAGTTTTTTTGTAAAAAAAAAGAAGAACTGAAGAATACAAAGATGATGAAGAAGAAGTCAAATACAATGAAGCAGATGAAAGAAAAAGATGAGGAATAAGAAAATCGAAAGATATATAAGAGGAAGAAGAGAAAAACAGTACAAGTTAAAGACGATGAAGAAGAAGAAGGAAAATATGAGGAAAAAGAAGATGAAGAAAAAAGTACAAGTCAAAGACGATGAAAAATTTGGGGCAGAAAAAGAAGACAAAAGCCTTAAAATTGGAGACAGAAAAAGAAGACGAATAAAAACAAAAAAAAATGCATAAAAAAAATACGAAGAATAACTAAACTGAAAGATAAGGAAGAAGAGTAGAACGAAACAAAAGATGATGAAGAAGAAGACAAATCAGAAGAGAAAATGAAATCAAAGTTGTAGATGATGAAGAAGAGGAAAGAAAAGAAAAGGAATAACAAAACTGACGTTGATGATAAATAAGAAAGAAAAGATGAAGAAGAAGACCGAAAAAAAGGAAAAAGAAAAATTATAATAAGAAAAATTATGATAGTACGAAAATATTGAAGAATAAGAATGGAAAGTGGATAATGAATTTGGAGAAAGATGGAGATAGAGAGAAATTGAGTTAAAGCTTTCAGGGACATGTAGATGGAGAGAGAGAGTGGTATGACCAAGACCAGCTTAGGAACTGAGGAGATTGAAGGAGAACAAGGAGAGCCTGAACCCGAATCGAATGAAGACCAAGAGCAGCTGAAACCCGAGGAAGCAAGTAAAGACGAAGACAAAGACTTGCATCTTCCGATTGGTCCAATGATGAGATCAAGAGCAATGAAGTTCAAGCAAGCTTTTCACAAGCTATTACACACCATTCAGGGAAATCTTAAGTGTGCTAATCCAACTACATTGGTTGTGATACAAGCCACTTAAGAGTTCATCAAGAGAGGTGTTGTGACTTGTGCTCTTTTTCCCTTCGTTTGGTTTTGTCCCAATTGGGTTTTCCAAACAAGGTTTTTAATGAGGCTTGTTCACAACACTTTTACAAAAGGCCTCTTGATGGAAACTTAGCCCATTTCGTTCACCAGATGCGATCAAAGAAGAGAGGAGCCTATTTTCAAATTCAAACTAGTCTAAGTCCTAGTCATTAAGTCTTTAAGTCGTCTTAGTTGTCTTTGTTATTTCCTATGTGTTCGAGACTCTATATGTATGGCTCTTGTCTTTCTTTTCAATCTATCAAACCTTTTATTTCTAAAAACTCTCTCTAAATCGTTTGATCACCAGCTTGAGTAGTGAATTCGGATTATATCCTTTCATTACAAGCACTTTTATTTATGTTGATAGTCTAAGAGATCTTTCATCTCTCTTAGAAGTGTCAAGGCGTCCTTCCCAAGTTACACCATATTTCATCAATTCATAATCATTCTCTTCATTCCGCAATATCTCAAACAATTGAATTTCGAAATCACAATCGTTGGAGAGTATTCCAGGGCTTGATCCTCACCTAGAATCATATCAAGTGGTATCAGAGCAAATCTCCAAACCCAGGTTGTGTCTTTTCGTGTTTAACGATTTGTATGACTTTTCATATTCTATTTTGATCGTGACGATTTGTGTGAAACTAGTCGGATCGTGCTCTCTAGCATCTGATCTCTCTAGTTTATGTTACAAGTCATCCAAAATTTCAAAGAACTTTAAAAAAAAACTTAGAGAGAGAGAATTAGGGTTTCTAAAAGTCCGATCCGAGTATCATGTTCTGAATCGAATTTGATCGGTTTTTAAGCTAGTTGTGTCTTCTCCAAACTTTTTACTGGCCTTTGTTTGTCATTTGAACAGGTACGATGGAGGAATCGGCACAAGAAAAGGAAACTCCTGCAAACCCAAGTGGATCAACCAACAAACTTATGATGGACGCTATGATGACTCAAATGATGTCACTTATGCGGCGGGAGTTTGAAAGTATGAGATCTGACATGGAGAAGATGGTTTCGGACAACCCAAGAAAGAGTAGTGACCATTCGGCTTCGGAGCAATACTACAGCAACTCCTCTAGAGCTCGTTCATCAAGAAGAAGAGTAAGCGATAGAGAAGAAAGAAAGCCAAGGTCTAGCGATCCTATGGGCAGCCTCAAGCTCACGATTCCTGAATTCAGAGGCACAGCTGATCCGGAAGAGTATTTGGAGTGGGAAAAGAAAATTGAACTTGTGTTTAACTGCCGAGACTACACCACCGAGCACAAGTTAAAGCTGGCCCCAACAGAGTTTAAAGACTATGCCCTAAGTTGGTGGGATAACCTAGTTACAACCAGAAGAAGAATCGGAGAAGATCCCATCGAATCATGGAACCAATTGAAGGCGATCATGAGAAGAAGATTTGTACCAAGTCATTACCATAGAGAACTGCATTTCAAACTCAGGAGTTTAACCCAAGGAAGCCGATCTGTAGAAGAATACTACAAGGAGATGGAAACTCTCATGATGAGAGCTGATATTCGTGAAGACAGGGAAGCAACAATGGCTAGATTCATGGGGGGGATTAAACAGAGAAATTGTTGATCGATTGGAGGTACATCACTATGTGGAACTAGAGGCTCTGTTTGCACAAGGCTATCATGTTCGAGAAACAGCTCAAGAGAAGAAACTATAAACCTAGCTACGGATCCAACAAGCCGAGTTATCAGAAGGATGAGAAAGCGAGTTTCCAAAAGGAGTTTAAGCCATTCTCCAAGTCTAAAAGTGAAGAACAGAGTATCAAGGGAAAGGAAGTGGTGACTACCTCCAAGAATAGAGATATTCAGTGTTACAAGTGTAAAGGGTATGGTCACTATGCGAGTAGCTGTTCCAACAAGAAGATAATGATCATTAAAGATAATGGATAAGTGGAAACTGAAGAAGAACAGTCTGAAGATGAGGAACAAATAGAGATGCCTGCTTGAGGAGAACTATTGGTAACTAGAAGGACTCTGAATGTTCAAACCAAGACCGAGGAAAACGAGCAAAGGGAAAATTTATTTCACAGCCGATGTATGGTGCAAGGAAAAGTATGCAGCTTAGTAATAGATGGTGGAAGCTGTACTAACGTGGCTAATGAGTCTATGGTGGAAAAATTAGGTTTGAAACTAATGAAGAGGCTGAAACCTTACAAGCTACAATGGCTGAATGAGGCTGGAGAAATGGAGGTCAAAAATCAAGTTATGGTGCCAATATCGATAGGAAAATACCAGGATGAGATTCTGTGTGATGTCTTGCCTATGGATACGGGGCATATCTTACTTGGAAGACCATGGCAATCAGATAGAAGGGTTATGCACGATGGTTTCACAAACCGTTATTCCTTTGACTATCACGGCAAGAAAACTACTTTGGTTCCCTTAACTCCTCAAGAAGTTCAGCAGGACCAGATCGCTATGAAGAAGAACAAAGTGCAAACCACCTCTACAAACTCTCTATCAACGAGCCTCATGATCACCAAACCAAAGGGAAGTCAACTCCCAAACTATTTACTAGTTTTCAAAGAATGCTTTAACCTAAATATGCCTACGCAGGATATTCCTAGCAAGATAAGATTACTTTTGCAGGAATTCAAAGACGTATTTCCAGAGGAGAATCCGCATGGCTTACCACCAATAAGAGGCATTGAGCATCAGATTGACTTTATACCTGGAGCCTCACTTCCGAACAAACCAGCCTATAGGACTAATCCTTTAGAGACCAAAGAGCTTCAAAAGCAAGTCACCGAGCTCATGGATAAGGGACACATTCGTGAGAGCATGAGTCCATGCGCAGTCCCTGTTTTACTTGTTCCAAAGAAAGATGGCAGCTGGAAAATATGTGTAGATTGCCGAGCCATCAATAATATCACGGTGAATTATCGACACCCTATACCTAGATTAGATGACATGCTTGATGAGTTACATGGTTCTAGCATCTTTTCTAAGGTAGATTTTAAGAGTGGAAAACTGCTTTTAAGACTAAGCAGGGCTTATACGAATGGTTAGTCATGCCCTTTGGGTTAACAAATGCACCTAGCACGTTTATGAGATTGATGAATCATGTTCTTAGAGCTTATATAGGTCAATTTGTTGTGGTATACTTTGATGACATTTTAATTTACAGCAAAAGCTTAGATGAACATGTGGAGCATCTTAGAAAGGTTCTCGAAGTGCTTAGAAAGGAGACCTTGTATGCGAACTTAAAGAAATGCACTTTTGGAACAGATAACCTTGTCTTTTTAGGTTTTGTTGTGAGTGCAGATGGAATCAAGGTTGATGAAGAAAAGATAAAGGCGATTAAAGATTGGCCGAGTCCAAAGTCTGTTAGTGAAGTAAGAAGCTTTCATGGAGTTGCGGGTTTCTATCGAAGATTTATCAAAGACTTTAGCACTCTAGCAGCTCCCCTCACCGAAGTTATAAAAAAAAATGTGGGATTCAAATGGGAACAAGAACAAGAAGAAGCATTTCAAGTCTTGAAAGACAAGCTTACTCATTCCCCGGTGTTTTCTCTCCCTGACTTTACTAAAACTTTTGAGATAGAATGTGATGCCTCATGTATTGGTATTGGTGCTGTTCTTATGCAGGAAAAGAGGCCCATTGCATTCTTCAGTGAGAAACTTGGAGGAGCTACACTGAATTACCCTACATATGACAAGGAGCTGTATGCGCTTGTGAGAGCTCTCCAAACATGGCAACACTATCTCTGGCCTAAAGAATTCGTCATTCACACTGACCATGAGTCCCTCAAGTATCTAAAAGGCCAACAGAAGCTGAACAAAAGACATGCTAAGTGGGTCGAGTTCATCGAGACTTTCCCATATGTCATCAAGTACAAGAAAGGTAAAGATAATGTGGTAGCCGATGCATTATCTCGCAGGTATGTTCTCTTGAACTCTTTAGAGACTAAACTGCTCGGTTTTGAACACATTAAGAGTATATATCCTACTGATGCTGATTTTAAAGACATATATGCTTCGTGTGAGAAGTTTGGCAGTGGGAAATACTATAGAGCAGATGATTTCCTGTTCTTTGAAAATCGTCTATGTGTGCCTAACTCTTCTATTCGAGATCTTTTTGTCAAAGAAGCTCACGCAGGTGGACTAATGGGTCACTTTGGCGTTGCCAAAACTGGAAGTACAGTCCAAGAACACTTTTATTGGCCACATATGAAGAAAGACATCGAGAGGGCATGTGAACGATGTGTTACTTGCAAGCAAGCTAAGGCTAAGAAACAACCCTACGGTTTGTATACTCCTTTGCCTATTCCTTTGCATCCATGGCACGATATTTCTATGGACTTTGTAGTTGGATTGCCTAGGACCAAGACAGGTAAGGATTCTATCTTTATGGTTGTAGATAGGTTCTCTAAAATGGCTCATTTTATTCCATGTAATAAGACCGATGATGCCATGAATGTTGCTAACTTGTTCTTTAGAGATATCGTACGATTGCATGGCATGCCTAGAACTATAGTTTCTGATAGAGATACTAAGTTCCTTAGTTTCTTTTGGCAAACTCTCTGGTCTAAGCTAAGAACTAAATTGCTTTTCTCTACCACATGTCATCCGCAATCTGACGGTCAAACTGAAGTAGTTAATAGAACTTTATCTACCTTGTTGCGTGCATTGATTAAAAAGAATCTTAAAACTTGGGAAGAATGTTTACCACATGTAGAATTTGCCTATAATCATGCTAAGCATTCTGCATCTCAGTTCTCACCCTTTGAAATCGTTTACGGGTTCAATCCTACTTCACCTTTGGATCTAATGCCTTTACCTTTGAGTGAAAGAGTTAGCTTAGATGGAAAGAAAAAGGCAGAGCTAGTGAAAAAGATCCATGAGAAGGTGCGCATAAACATTGAGAATAAGACTAAGTACTACACCAAGCATGCCAACAAGAACCGAAAGGAGATGGTTTTTGAAGAAGGAGACATGGTGTGGATTTACTTAAGGAAAGACAGATTTCCAAATGAAAGAAAGTCTAAGCTCATGCCGCGAATCGATGGACCTTTCAAGATCGTCAAGAAGATCAATAACAATGCCTATCAGCTGGACCTTCAAGGTAAGTATTCTGTGAGTTCGAGCTTCAATGTTTCTGACTTAGTTCCTTTTCTTGCAGAAGATACAGATTTGAGGACAAATCCTTTTCAAGTGGGAGAGGATGATATGACCAAGACCAGCTTAGGAACTGAGGAGATTGAAGGAGAACAAGGAGAGCCTGAACCCGAATCGAATGAAGACCAAGATCAGCTGAAACCCGAGGAAGCAAGTAAAGACGAAGACAAAGACTTGCATCTTCCGATTGGTCCAATGACGAGATCAAGAGCAATGAAGTTCAAGCAAGATTTTCACAAGCTATTACACACCATTCAGGGCAATCTTAAGTGTGCTAATCCAACTACATTGGTTGTGATACAAGCCACTTAAGAGTTCATCAAGAGAGGTGTTGTGACTTGTGCTCTTTTTCCCTTCGTTTGGTTTTGTCCCAATTGGGTTTTCCAAACAAGGTTTTTAATGAGGCTTGTTCACAACACTTTTACAAAAGGCCTCTTGATGGAAACTTAGCCCATTTCGTACACCAGATGCGATCAAAGAAGAGAGGAGCCTATTTTCAAATTCAAACTAGTCTAAGTCCTAGTCATTAAGTCTTTAAGTCGTCTTAGTTGTCTTTGTTATTTCCTATGTGTTCGAGACTCTATATGTATGGTTCTTGTCTTTCTTTTCAATCTATCAAACCTTTTATTTCTAAAAACTCTCTCTAAATCGTTTGATCACCAGCTTGAGTAGTGAATTCGGATTATATCCTTTCATTACAAGCACTTTTACTTCTGTTGATAGTCTAAGAGATCTTTCATCTCTCTTAGAAGTGTCAAGGCGTCTTCCCCAAGTTACACCATATTTCATCAATTCATAATCATTCTCTTCATTCCGCAATATCTCAAACCATCGAATTTCGAAATCACAATCGTTGGAGAGTAGTCCAGGGCTTGATCCTCAGCTAGGATCATATCAGAGAGTGTGTGTGAGGGAGAGAAATAGAGAGGGAGAGAGAGAGAAAAAAAAAAATAGAGAGAGTTAAACCTTATAAGTACATGATATTAAATCTATGTTAGTTTGTATTTTCTGTGTTCTTATTTTTTTTTTATTTGAAACACTTCTTTCTTTAAATGTCGTTATCTAAATCGTATGATATATACAATTTAGGACGAGGGGGGAAGAGAAAGAATAAGAGAGAAATATTGAAAGAGAGAGAATGATAGGGAGGGATGCATGGAGGGGGGGAGAGAGAGTTAAAGTTTTGAAGTACATGTATTTGATAGATATAAAAGACGAAGGAAAGTAAGAAGAATATGAAAACGGAGAGAACGAAGAAGACGAAGGCGATGAAGAGAAGATGATGAGGAAAAGATGTAGAAAACATCGAAGAAAAAGAAGATATGACAAAAAGAAAACTAAGAAGAATACGTGAGAGAAGAAATAGAGATAAAGATGGAAGACGATTAAGAAATATAAAGAAAAAATGATAAAGAAGAAAAACTAAAAGATAAATAAGAGAAAAAAACCAATTATGTGGAGACGAAAGACTCGTTTTTGTCTTAGTTTAATTAGTTTTTGAATTCAATATATATAATTAGTAAATATTTTTGTCTTTAATTTTGGATGGTGTTTACCTTTTGGATTTGTTTTATTTTATCATGTATGTTTTAAATAATTTTTTTAATTCTTTTCAGTTTTTGGTTTATAACATTAAAACTTATATGTCTGTGCACAAGGTGCGGACCAAACGGCTAGTATATATATATAAAAGAATCGAACCTTATGCATAAGAACTGTATATGTGGAAGTGAGCGGGATAGAGAACGGTTTAAAAATATTAATTAAACATGTGTAATTAATTTGATAATAGTAACTTTATTATTAGAAAGAAATGTTTATTTATGTATTTGTAACAAAATTCGCTGACTGATTAACCATGAAATAGGGAAGGCGAAATGACTAACATAGTTTATTGAGGAAAGTTTTGATTAAGAGATCAGTGGTTAATTTTTTTTCAGTTTGATATGTGATTGAGTTGAACATAGAATTTTTTCATGAAGATTTTGGTAACTAATCATTCAACATTTTTCATCTTAATCAAATTTGATATTTTAAGTCTTTATTTATTTTTTTTCTATATCTAACGAATTAATTCGTTGACTGTTTAACCATGAAATAAGGGAACAAAAACCAACTAACATATTTTTTTGTGGAAATTCTGATTAAGTGTTTAGTGGTTAATTTTTGCAATTTTTTTATGTGATATAATTCACCTTTTTCATCACTATAACATTTGCTATTTTGGGTTTTGTGTCATTGCATTTGTCCATTAACCTGTTGAAATTGATGAGAAATTATGCATTATGATGCAGATGCTGTTTTTTTTGTTGGAATGTTTTCTTCTTTATTTATTTGTTCATAAATTTAAACTATAAAAAAAATTAAAGTAAAGGAATTATAGAGGAATATTTATTTTCTCCACAATAAATATATCTGAGTCATACTAATTATAGTCCTACTAGAATTTGCTTGTACGTTGGTGGAAACATGAAAATATAGATTTTTGATTTGATTTCGATTTTGAATTTGATTTTGCATGTTGCTATTACAACTGTTGAGAGATGTTTCTTAGATTTTTTTTTTTTAATTTTCATTTCTAAAACTGCCAATCGAAAGATGCAATTATTATAAAAGAAAGTTTTTGACGAATAAATTTTATATTTATTCAAAAACAGAAAAATTGAAGATTGTGAAAACAGATCGACCATTCGGATTGGGGGTCAAATATTAAATTTAATTTTGTAGAGAAAGATGTATTCATGTACGAACCAAGAATATTTTACTGATGAGATTTTGATAAAAAAAAAATTCCAGGATATGAGGGATCGGATAATACTTTTGTTTAATATTTTATATTTTCATGAAAACTAATTTCTTAATATTTATATTTTTATATATTTATGCTTTGATCTCGGTTTAAACCAGCTAATGGGTCTGCAAGATCATCACCAAAATGCTCCAAAAAATATTTGTTAGTGGTTCCATTGACCAAAAAAAGTGGGTCTGTAACAACCCAACCTCGGTTGTTAGTAAATTTAGTATCCAGTTCATTTAAATTAGACCATCTCTTTTAATTAAATCCATTCTTAATCTCTTTTAATCTCCTGCGAACCCACGAAGCTCAGCCCAATTAAATTAATGTAAGTACAAATACCTTAATCTTTCATTAATCCTTCTAAAACCTAAATCAGAGAAACTCTAGCCTCTCTTCCTTCTCTCTCTTTTTCGTCACCATCTCCTTCTAATCCGCCGTCGAGTTCCAAGAAAATTTTTTGGCGAACCGTAAAGAGCCACGCAATGCATAGAATATCAAATTGAAGGCCCGGGAGTAATCTGTCCAGTAAGACCGAATTCGTCCTAATCGGTGGTTAGTGTCAAGATTTATCGCCAATCTCATGTCGGCTATTCATATCTGATGAGAGCATAGAACCACAAGCGCCCCCTATACCAGCCGTGAGACAAGGACCAATAACAAGATCCGGAACTAGAGTCTTGAGAGAGGACTTTAATCAAGCTATTGAAGCCTTACTTAGTATCCATGAGCAAGAAGACTCTTTGCACCCAAGCTTTAAGGCCACGGTCCAAGAAGGAAGCCTGGAAGAGCCTAATAAAGGAGAAGCCTATCTCATACAAGACAGCCCAACAGCTGAATTACCACTTCTCCGACCCAACAAAGAAGTGTCCTTGTTCAGCATCAGCATCACGCCAACTTAAGACCATCCTAGCCGTCCAACCCACCAAGGTAAGGGAATTAATATGTTTATTTACTTGCCTAATATGGTTTTTCTGTCTTTGGTTTGTTTTACAGGTTCCATTCATAGTTTTAAGTCTTAGAATATTTCTTTAGTTATTGCACGAGTCTGTTCCTTTAGAGTCCCAGAAAGTTGTGTCCTTTTTATGTAATTTGCTTCAAGTCCCCAAGAAGGGCAAAGCTGCATTGGAATCTCTTATAAAGTCCCTTATAAGCAGCCGTGTATCTTTTACCTACTATCAATAAAATAACGCAGTTCTTCAAGCTTTTGTCTTGTCTTTGAATTCTCTGAATTCGTTTAAGAGTTGGTGTTTGATCCTTCTCTTGAGAGTTGGTGTTTGATCCATCTCTCGCTGGTCTTATCAGAGTTCAGTCCATAGAGCTTTGTGGCGACCCTCGTTCCACCGTGTGCATCATCATTCGCTTCATTCCTTGACTCAATCAGAGAGAGTTACACAACCAACTGATCGAGTTCCATCCTCTTTTCATATCAAACCCATTCCTGTTCTTGTTGAGAGAGTTACACAACCAACAACAAGGATCCATCCCCATCTATAGGCCCGAGCCTATATCATCTGGTATCAGAGCCGAAAGGTTCCAAAACCAGGTTTTATCTTTTTCATACCTTTCGGTTAATCTTCTTTTACATCTTTGTTTTTCTTGTCGCACACTTGTTCAAAAAAAAAAAAAAAAAAAAGAGAGTTCAAATCGGTTACATACATAGCATATCATCTTGAGCATTTCATATATATATATATCTAAAATCATTCTTCTTAGCTTCATTCATAGTCATTCTACTAGCACCATTCATAGCATCGGCTAGTTGCGGCTCATTGTTAGAACCAGAATCTGTCAAAAGCCCTAATTAGTCAGAAAAGGAAAGTTTTCATAATCACGTACAAAAAAAGAAAGAAAGAGTTTACATTTCTGTAACATTGCACCGTCGTTTTATTGCATTAAAAGAAAAGGAAATAACAAAAAAAACAACACTTAGCCGTATTTATATTTCTCTTTTGCACTTGATCCTTGTTTGCTCTTGAACGTAGACACTAATCATGGGAGACAATGCTGCACCTCTACCAGAAGTCATGCAGCAACTACTTGACGGTATGAGGACTCTGAGCGACCATCTTAACTTGATGGAACAACTGTTGCCGCCACCAGCCCAACACAACAACAATGGGAACCAACCAAGGCAACAACATGACCACGATGGAGAAGAGACTGATGATGACATGCCTAGTCTCGAAGATGAACTTCCACCTGACCCAAATCACCGGCGTGGCAGACGGGATAATCATGGCCAAGGCCAGCATCAGCGCCATGAGAGAGGGAGGAGCCGAGAGAGAGATAGAGAAGACGAGAGATATGGGGGAAAAGATCTCAAGCTTACACCACCCACCTTTGCTGGAAAGGTCAACCCCGAGGCTTACTTGGATTGGGAGAGGAGAATGGACCATATCTTTGATTACTACCAATATTCTGAAGCCAAGAAGGTGTCTTTAGACGTTGCCCAGCTGACAGACAATGCTCTCACATGGTGGGACCGAGAAGTCTCAGAAAGGCGGAGGATGAGACGTGGCCAGATCACCACTTGGGAGGACATGACGTTCCACCTAAGGAAGAGATATGTCCCAGCTTATTACTTTAGAGACTTACAGAAACGTTTTCGAAAGTTGTCTAAGGGAAACAGGCCTGTAGAAGACTACTACGAGGAGTTTGAGACCATCAGAAACCGATTAGAGCTTCAAGACTCGGAGGAGACATTGATGGCCCAATTTATTGATGGCCTCCAAGATAGAATTGCGAGAAAAGTAGAGTGGCAGAGCTATGAGCACATGGAGGAACTACTTCACTTTGCCATACAAGCTGAGCAGCACTTCAAGAAGAAAGCCACCACTAACCGAGGAAAGTCTACTTGGACTCAACCCTTCTCTAAACCGATGGACAAAGGCAAATCCATAGAAGTGGAAAATCGGTTCAAGAAATCAGCTTCCGGGCCATCTAAGCCAGCTCAACCTTAGCAAGGTAAGGCTCCTATTCAAAGGTCTCGAGATATAATGTGTTTTAAGTGTCAGGGGAAAGGCCACTTTGCAAAGGAATGCTCGAATCAATGGGTAATGGTATTGAGAGACAATAGAGAGTATGAGTCACAAGATCAAGCTGAGCTAGAGGCCACTGATTCAGAAGAAGAGATAACTGATTTTCCCGAGGTTGGAGAGATGTCGGTAATCAGAAGATCTCTTGGTGCTCTAAGTGACCCCGAGACACTCCAAAAAGAAAACATCTTTCATACAAGATGTAGCATTGGAAACAAGGTATGTAGTTTCATTATAGATGGTGGCTCTTGTACTAACGTGGCTAGCAAGTATCTTGTAGACAAGTTAGGTCTTGAAAAGACAAAGCACCCAAGCCCATACCGATTAAGATGGCTCAATGATACCACGGAGGTGAGGATTGCGGAGCAAGTTGTTGTGCCATTCAGCATTGGGAAGTATAGTGATCAAGTCACGTGTGATGTTGTACCTATGCAAGCTGGTCACCTGCTCCTTGGGAGGCCATGGCAATTCGACAAAGAAACCATGCACAACGGTCGCACTAACTACTATTCTTTCACTCACAACAACAAGAAGCACAACTTAGCCCCTCTCACACCATCAGAAGTTCATGAGATGCAACAGGCCATGAACAATGGGAAACAGCTAAGTAAAACTAATATATTTGTCTCACCGAGTACAATTCTTAGAACTCTTGATCATAAACAACCGGTATTACTAATGATCTTTAGAAAAGTTTGCTTTCAGGAACTGAGGGAGGTCCCGAGCTCCCACACGAGGTGGCTCAGCTATTAGAAAAGTTCCAAGATGTCTTTTCAGAAGAGATACCAGCCGGCCTCCCACCCATAAAAGGCATTGAGCACCAGATTGATCTAGTACCCGGAGCACCCTTGCCTAACTGAGCCGCATATAGAATTAACCCAACAAAGGCCAAAGAGCTAGAGGCTCAAGTCCAGGATTTAATGTCTAAAGGATACATAAGAGAGAGCCTCAGCCCGTGTGCAGTACCCGTCTTGTTAGTGCCCAAGAAGGACGGCTCTTGGAGGATGTGTGTGGACTGTAGGGCCACTAACAACATCACCATCAAATACAGGCACCCAATTACGAGACTAGACGACATGCTGGACGAGTTAAGTGGAGCTACTATCTTTTCAAAGGTGGATCTAAAGAGTGGCTACCATCAGGTGAGAATGAAGGAAGGAGACGAGTGGAAAACTGCCTTCAAGACCAAGCAAGGTCTATACGAGTGGCTTGTGATGCCTTTTGGCCTCACAAACGCCCCAAGTACCTTCATGAGACTCATGAACCACGTCTTTAGGGAACATACATCTGTAAGTTTGTAGTGGTTTACTTTGATGATATTCTGATTTACAGCCAATGCATAGAAGATCATATTAAGCATCTTGAACAGGTTCTAGAGACACTTAGATTAGAGGGTTTATATGCAAAGCTTAAGAAATGTATCTTCTGCACTGATCAATTGGTATTTTTAGGATTTGATGTAAGTTCTAAGGGTCTTAAAGTGGATGAGGAGAAGATTAAAGCCATCCAAGAATGGCCCATACCATCCACGGTTGGACATGTTAGAAGCTTTCATGGTTTGGCAAGCTTTTACAGGCGATTTGTCAAGGATTTCAGTACCATAGCAGCCCCATTGACATCGGTGATCAAGAAGAACACTACTTTCACTTGGGGGCCGACTCAAGAAGCCGCATTCAACAAGCTGAAGGAGAGCCTCATACAGGCACCGGTTTTAGTCCTTCCTAACTTTGATAAAATGTTTGAGGTTGAGTGTGATGCATCAGGTACTGGCATAGGAGCTGTTCTAACTCAGGGAGGGAGGTCAGTAGCTTATTTCAGTGAGAAGCTAAGTGGAGCAACACTCAACTACCCAACTTATGATAAAGAACTCTATGCTCTGGTGAGATCACTAGAAACATGGCAACACTATCTGCTTCCAAAGGAGTTTATCATTCACACAGATCATGAGACCCTCAAGCACTTAAGAGGCCAGACCACACTTAAGAAAAGGCATGCCCAATGGTTAGAGTTCGTAGAAACCTTCCCATAAGTACATGAAGGAGCAAGAGAACGTTGTAGCTGATGCACTTTTGTTGATATGTGAATATCGACAAGGGACAAAACAGTAATTTTAGATCGGAAGCTCGGCTTTATTAGATTGAATCGGGTGAAATACAACTGAGTTCGGTTATTTCAATAGGCAATAACGAACTAAGACTTAATGTGACTAAGAAGCTATCGAGTTCTCAGTCTTTAAGTCTTCTCGGGAATAACTTGTGTTCTCTGATGTCGATTCGTCTCCCTTTATATATATCTCATAAGTCGGTCTTCAAGCACGCCTTAGACGATATGGGATCGAGAGGAGTTTCCTTTTCTCTCCAAAGTTTCCTTTTTCCTTCAGGAAACTTTCCTGTTCCGGCCGAGCTCGAGGAAACCCTCTGTTCCTTTGAGAGGTTTTCCACCGACCTCGGTCTAATGGGCTATCTTCGGCCCATCTTCGCTCGGCCCATCTTCTCTCGGTACATCCCTTCGTAAACCGGGCTTACGGTTCGCCGATCTCAGTTTGTACCGGAGAAAACCGGGGTGCGGTTTTCACCTCCAACAGTTAGCCCCCCCCCTCAGTTCGGTGAAAGGAGATAACTTTCAGTTGAACTCAATTTTTCGGTTATTGGATCACAAACTGAGCTCGGTAACTGTCGTCGTTTCGCATTTCCGGACGTTTCGCGCCTATCTTCAATGAGGCGCGTGAATTACGGGATTTTTTGCGAAAATCGAGGAACCCACGATTCCCACTGTGTACAAAGGGTGACTCTTCTTCTCGCATTCATTATTCTCGCCTCAAGCATATATAAGGTACGCCGCTCTCCCTTCTCTCTAGATTTTATTTCTCTCTCTTGTTTTTGTTCTTCGTTTTCTCTCGTTTCTTCAACTCCCGCCGCCGCGAACTCTTGATTTTTCCGATCAACCTTCAAACTTTCCGGTTGATCTTCAACTGTTCTTTATTTCCTTCAAATCTTCTTTCCCGAACCCTAAGATGTCTTCCAGCTCTTCGATTAATTCTTCCTCGAATAAAATTCTTCCGGAAGACCACCGTGAGTCCTCGGAGCCGAGCTCCTCTTCTTCAAATCCTCAGCAATCAAGTTCATCACGGGAAGAAGGCAATCTTCCCCAATTAGTTCGCAAGAACTCTAGATTTGAAGAAGCTAGCAGCAGCCGTGCTAGAGTTAGAATTGAAGCTACCGAAGATCTGACTGCAGAGGCTCGCGAAACGGAAGCTCGGGCTGGACCGAACGTTGATGCTAACACCCCCGAGATCGAGGAAACCGAGGAAGAATTTCAGGGGGAGAACGTCGCTGATACTGAAGTCGACAACATTGAGGCGGTTATTCATGCTTCGCCACCACTTCCGAGGCGGAAAGTAGTTCGTCCCACCAACGTGCCCTCTTGTTCCCTTTCTCCTGGTGCCGTTCGAGCCGTGCTCGAGGCAAACGGGCTTGCGGACAAGATTATTTTCATCATTCCGGAGGCTAGAGATCGGCCGTGGGATGCTCCCGAAGGCTTCCTTTGCGTCTATCTGACGTACTTCACTCAGTGCGGGCTTTCTTTCCCCATTCCCTCTCGCCTACTGGGATACTGCAATCGGCGCGGCGTAGCTCTTACACAGGTGATGCCAGCCTCAATAACGAACTACGTTGGGTTCGTTTCCTTATGCGACGAGCTCGGTGAAGTACCATCGGGTCGAATTTTCGAAGATCTCTTTTCGGTCAATATCCATAAGTCCAAGGAGTGGTTCTTCGCCGCCAATGCCAAGCCGAAGAAGAATTTAGTAATGGGACCTAAGCCCAGTAAATTCAACGATTGGGAGTCCCAGTACTTCTATATCGAAATGAACGATCTCACCGTCAGCAATTCTGACATCGCAATTCAGTCGAATTGGAAGATTCCGATTGGTAGATTAGATGATTTCACACTTAGATAACTTTCGACTTTTACGGCTTGCTAACTCTACTTCGTCTTATTTTCGTAGGTCATCATCTTCCGAGTCTTCAACTCCGGACTCACCTCTGAGTTCGAAGAAGCATTCAGCGAAGCCGGTAAACGTCGTTGGCCGGAGGTTTGGGAAGAAATCCTACAACGCCGAGCTAAGAAAGCGGGTATGTTCGTCGAATTCTATCTTTACTCACTTTAGCCCGAATTTACTCCGAACTCCTCCTTAAACTCATTTTCATTTCAGGCTCCGTTCGAGAACCGAAACCACGCAAGCCGAGAACTCGAGCTAGCAAGCCTCGAACCGCTCCCAGACGCCAATCACTGAAGTCGCGAACTCAACGCTCCCGAGCTGCCAGGATGCTTTCCATTGATGAAATCCCAACTCTCTTTGATGAAGAAGAAACGGGGGTGGCCGAGCCGACCCCAGTCCTTGCTGCTGAACAGAACGAAGTGCAACCAGAAGAGTTGCCACCTGCTGCGGGCTCACCTGATCAGGCTGATCAGAGGAAGACGAAGAAGAAAAAGTCTTCGAAGAAGAGTAAGAAAGCAGAGGACTCTTCTCGGGTGCAAGATACTCCCGTCGAGCTCGATCCACCGGCAGCTGTGGCGTCGGGCCTCACACTCTCGCAAGATCGAGCTGAAGCTTCACACTCCCGAAAAAGGCAAACCAGAGATCATGTCGAGGGCTCTCAAGAGCACGGACCGGCTAAAAGAGTCCGAGTTTGTTTTGACTACGACGAGGAGACTCCTTTTGAGGAGAACGTAGATGCCTGCACCGAGCTCTATCATCAGATCTCCTCGGAGGTACCTAGCCTTCCCTCGGTCCCCGAGCTCCGGTTTCCCAACATGTACAAGGGAATCGCTCACTCGACCGCTGTGGTAATTTTACTTACCGCTTATAGACTTAGATATTCTTCCAAGTATGAGTTCTAATTCCTGTTTCCTCTGTGCAGCTCGCCAGTCAGACCAATAACTTGGTCGCTGCATATGAAGTAGCCCTGTTCGACGAGCAAGTAAGGGTTTCCGAGCTCGAGGAAAGAATAGCCAAAGCAGAGGAGCGTCTCGCCACTGAGCTCCAAATCAACGAAACTCTGCACTCTCAAGTTGACTTGCTGAAAAAGGAGAGTGCAGAGCTGAAGGCGGTGAAAGACGAGCTCACCGAGGCCCAGAATTTACTCTCCAAAGAGTTCGAGAAGGACAAAGGGCGACTACAAGGTATGGTGGTGCACTGGAAGAATCGAGCTAGGAGCGTTCACGCAACGGCTTGCGAACGCCTTGAGAAGGTCATTCGGAGTTTGGACGATGCTGACAGGGCTCGGAAGCCGTACTTGGTCTACAACCAGCTCACCGGGGTCCTCGGTTTCATCAAGCAGTTGCGGAGGAAGGGTCTGTACGAGGTCCCGCCAGAAATGGTTGTGGATATTGAAGCAAGGCATGCCAAGGCGCTGGAGGACTTCAAGGCGATCGATGCTTGCGCGCTCACTGAGGAGGACAAGAAGATGTCACCGTTCGTAGAGGAAGATGACATCCCGGTCGTAAATGTGACTCAGAGCGCACAAGATCCTGCGAGGGGCGAGCAGTTCGGCTCAAACGAGGACATACTCAACGCTGCTGCCTCAAAGACCGTCTAATCTCTTCCTATTTTTCTTTTGCTCTTCGAACTTAACTGCTCTTGCATGGGTTTTTTGTAACTCTAATTCCGAGCCCTTGGTGGGTTCTGACTCTATTTGCCTCTCGGGGCTTTTTATTTTATGCGTTCATTTTTCCTTGTTTTTTTTTTAAAAAAGGTTAGAAACAATCCTTCCAAGTAGTAGATCGGCATCTAACCTTCGGTTTAACTTTGCGATTAATGCTTAAGTATTAGATCGGTATATAGTAGACATTCGAACGTGATTATTGTCTTTTGATAGCGAATTGCGATAATTCGGCTTACGTTTTTGCGAGTGTTGTGAACTCGGCTTACGGTGCGAATCTGAGGAGTTCGGCTTATTGTGCGAGCGTATGAGCTCGGCCTGGGGAACCCAAGTGAATCGTTTTGTACTGGAAGAGTGAATTGGATTCGAACTCTTGTAAACGCACGAAACGAATTCAAGGTTTTCCTAAGTCGAACCTAAGTATGCGAGATGTGCTCGGCTGATTGTTCTTGGTGACTTAGAAATTTAACTGCGGGACTGGGCCCGGCTTTTGATATGTGGGTTAACCACGACACCATGTGGGTGCTTGCGAGACGGATCTCGGCTTTTAAGTTTGCATTCATGTGGAATGCTATCGAACAACTGGCCAGGAAGTCGATGTAAAGACAAGGAGTTCGGTCCCATGTCATATCTTGACTTAATAAAATTTTATTGATGTTATAGCTGGACTCGGTAATGAGCTGCCTACGTACCCTTTAAAGGGATCAAGCCATTCGTAGTTCTAAGTACAAAAGGGGTTTTTGCTCCGACTAAGTAGTTCGGAGGCTTTTTTTTTTTTTTTTTTTTTTATTTCGTCTTCGAAGCGAACTAATAGTAGTATCGTTTGAGATGCATCGAGTTCCAAGATCGCGGGATCGGAGTTCCGTCTAACTTCATGAGTTGGTAAACGCCGGGCTTAACAACCTTCATAATCTGATATGGTCCTTCCCAGTTCGCGCCAAGTTTTCCTGCATTCTTCTCCTCGGTGTTTTGATAGACTTTACGAAGTACGAGGTCGCCGTCTTCGAAGTGACGGCCCTTAACTTTTTTATTGTAGTAACGAGCTGCAAGTTGTTGGTAATTCTGTATCCGGAGTAGTGCTCGTTTGCGATGTTCTTCGACTAAGTCAAGTGCGTCGATCATCATATTGTCATTTGCCTCGGGTTGCTGGGTAAGCATAGTTCGGCGAATGCTTGGGACGTTAAGTTCGGCAGGACACATAGCTTCTGCGCCATACGCAAGGAAGAAAGGTGACTGACCGGTTGAACGTCGCGGTGTGGTTCGGTGAGACCACAGGACGCCGTCGAGTTCGTCTGCCCACGTTCCCTTAGCGATATCGAGTCGTTTCTTCAGTCCGTCAATGATGGTCTTGTTCGTGGCTTCGGCTTGTCCGTTGCCTTGCGGATAACGCGGGGTAGAGAAACTTAGTCGGATTTTCCACTTGGCGCAAAAATCTTGGAAAATTATCGAAGTGAACTGGGTTCCATTATCCGTAACGATCTCGTACGGAACTCCATGTCGACAGATGATGAATTTCCAGACGAACTTCTTGACGTCGATTCCATGGATCTCGGGGTATGCTTCGGCTTCGACCCATTTAGTGAAGTAATCTGTGACGACGAGGACGTACTGCTTCTGGGTTGTAGATCGGCGGAAAGGACCGATGATGTCCATTGCCCAGCGCATGAAAGGATATGGTGCAGTCGAGGTCATCAGGAGCTTGGTAGGAAGATTTATCATCGGACCATGACGTTGGCACTTCTCGCAACGTGCCGTGTACTTCTCGCAATCAGAGAGCATAGTAGGCCAGTAATAGCCGGCTTTCTTGATCTTAAATGCCAAGGACCGAGCTCCGGAATGATTTCCTCTTTCTCCTTCGTGAATCTTTTGCATTACTTCCGCGATGTCGTTGCCGTGAACACAAGTCAAAAGTACACCAGAAGCGTCCCGTCTGAGAAGAGTACCTTTAATGACCACATACCGGGCTGCGCGAGCCTTAAGGCGTCGAGCTGCCCATTTATCTGCGGGAACCGTTCCATCTCCTATGTATCCCACGATTTCCAGGGACCAATCCTCGGGTTCGTCCTCTTCTCCGGCTTCGATATTGATGGGGACGTGCTGGCCTTCGGACTCGTCCTCGGATTCGGGCTCGTTATCGTTAAGCTCGTCTGTATCATTTTCGCGATCGGGGATGACCTCTTTAGGTTTCGTCTTTCGGGTGAGGGGTGGAGCACGGTTTGGCTGGGCTTCGTAGTCACGCCGTCTTGTAATGATATTGCAGTTCGGATCGTGCTCGATACTTGGTCGCTCGATTGCTGCAATCGGGATAGTTCGCCGAAGATCAGGATCGGAATTAGTCGCGAGTGCGGCTAAGGCGTCGGCGGAGGCATTCTCGTCTCGAGGTATCTTCGTAAGCTCGAAGGTGGAGAACTCGGAAGCAATATCCTTAAGAACTTTGAGATATGCGTCCATGCGGTTGTTCTTGGCCTCGTATTCGCCGTGAAACTGGTTGGCTACGAGTTGAGAATCGCAATAGGCGTGTACATGCTTGGCGCCGATACTTTTAGCGAGTCGTAGTCCGGCAATCAATGCTTCGTACTCGGCTTCGTTGTTGGATGCTGGGAAGCCGAGCCGAAATGACTGCTCGATTACTTCTCCTTCGGGTGACTTGAGACGAATTCCAACTCCGGATCCTTTAAAGGGATGATGAACCATCGGCGTGAAGAATCCAAGGTTGTACGACCGGATTATCGTCGACGAGCTCCGGTGGGAGTTCGACCAAGAAGTCTGCTAGGACCTGAGACTTCGTTGCCGTTCTGTTCCGATATTCGATGTCATATTCACTAAGTTCGATAGCCCATTTAGCGAGTCGTCCGGACTGACTTGGGCTGTGAAGGAAAGTGCGAAGAGGGTGATCGGTCAAGACCACGATTGCATGAGACTGGAAGTACGGGCGCAGTTTCCGTGCAGAAATAACCACGGCGAAGGCGAACTTTTCCAAAGTCGGATAACGATACTCCGATCCGTCGAGGGACTTGCTTGTGTAGAAAATTGGTTTTTGTTCGCCGCGATCTTCTCGAACAAGAACGCTGCTAACTGCGAACTCCGAAATCGCAATGTAAAGATAAAGTGTCTCGCCGGTTTCTGGTTTGGTCAGGACTGGCGGAGTGGACAGATATTCCTTTAGCTCGGCGAAGGCTTCTTCACACTTCTCGTTCCATTCGAGGTGCTTGTTACCGCGGAGAAGTTGGTAAAAGGGCAAGCACTTGTCCGTTGATCTAGATATGAATCTGTTAAGCGCTGCAATACGTCCGGTAAGTCGCTGAACTTCGCGTTTGGTTGTCGGCGAGGGGAGCTCGAGAATAGCAGCGATCTGCTTTGGATTAGCTTTGATGCCTCGCCGTGTGACGATATATCCGAGGAATTCTCCAGATGTTACGCCGAACGTACACTTAGTTGGGTTAAGCTTCATACCATATTGGTTCAAGATATCAAAGCATGTGCGAAGATGGCCGACGTGCTCGGAAGCGATGAGTGACTTCACGAGCATATCGTCGATGTAGACTTCCATAGTTCGTCCGAGCTGGCTCGCGAACATCCGGTTTACCAGTCGTTGGTACGTTGCTCCAGCATTCTTCAGGCCGAATGGCATGACCTTGTAGCAATAGATGCCACGATCCGTGATGAAGGATGTCTTCTCTCGGTCCTGCGGATGCATGAGAATCTGATTGTATCCGGAGAACGCATCCATGAATGAGAGTAGTTCGTTTCCGGCAGTCGCTTCCACAAGGCGATCGATATGAGGTAATGGAAAACTATCTTTCGGACACGCTTTATTGAGGTCGGTGAAGTCGACGCAAATTCTCCATTTACCGTTCTTCTTTTTCACGACCACAGGGTTTGCCAACCAATCTGGATACTTAACTTCGGTGATAGATCCAGCTTTGAGTAAGCGCTCGACCTCGTCATTCACGGCTTGCGCTTTCTCTGGCCCGAGCTTTCGGCGTTTCTGTTTGATAGGCTTGTATGTCGGATCGATATTGAGCTCGTGGCACGCGATCTGCGGGTCAATCCCGGGCATGTCTTCTACCGACCAAGCGAAGGTTGAGGTATGCTGTTTCAGGAAACGAATGAGTGGTTCACGGATGATTGGGTCGAGCTCGGCACCAATTCCAACTTGACGCTCTGGCCTGAGTTCGTCAATGCTAACTTGAACGATTGATTCCTGCTTAGGCTTTGTCTTTTGGACGATGAGCTTGTCAGTTGGTCCGAACGAATTAATGACGCAAGCTTGGTTGGCCGAGTGGAGTCTGCACTCATTTATGTAGCACGATCGAGCAACAGCTTGGTCTCCACGGAGTGTGTACACACCGTCCGGGGTCGGGAACTTCAAGCATTGATGGTACGTCGAAGCGACCGCTTTCATTGCGTGCAGCCATGGCGTACCGAGAATAGCGTTGTAGATCGCCGGTTTGTCGAGGATAAGGAACTGGATCATCTTTGCGATTCCGCCGACGTAGATTGGGATTTTGACAGTGCCGATCGTCATACAACGCTCTCCATCAAATCCGGTGAGTGGCTCGATGAACGGATCAATCCTATCTGGCGCCAACTCAAGCTGGTCAAGTGCTTCCTTGAAGATAACGTTGACCGAACTGCCAGTATCGATCAGAATGCGGCTAACTTCGACGTCGTCGAGGAGCAGATCGACAACGAGAGCGTCATTATGCGGTTTGTGAATTCCGATTGTGTCAGCCTCGGTAAAGACCAGGGGCGCTCCCTTCGGAGGATCCTGTGGGGTTTTTGGTGTGCTAGTGGCTTGTTTGCTGTATTCTTTGATGGCTCGAACGAAATAACTGCAAGCTTCGATGGCCCCCATTATCATGTTGATACGTTTTCGCGCCTTAGGAGCACGATTCTCCGGAGCTCGATCATCGCGATTCCGTTTCTGTTGCTCGGGCAACGCAGGCGGATTCGGTGGCGGTGGTGGTAGTGTTGGTAAAGCCGGTGGAGTTGGTGGATCTTTGGCAAGTGCTTTCTCGAGGTGTTCGTTGTTCGGTCGGGGCATCGAGAGCTGCCCACCGCTCTTAGGCGTATTTGAGCGTCGGAGTTCGTCGACCGAGATCGGCTCCTTGCGATACAAGCCGAGTAGATATTCTCGCAAATGCCTGCATTCTTCGGTGCTGTGGCCCCTACGGTTATGGAATTCGCAGAATAACGACTCGTCTTGGTCTTCTTCACCGCGGACTCATTTATTATTCCACTGCTTGCTTGGTTGTTGGATTGCGTTAGCATAGAGTTTCTTGCGGTTCTCGTATCCTCGACCGTATCCCGACTACGGCTCGTTAGTCGCGGGTTTCAGACGTTCGGGTTGTTTTGTCGAGTGACTTTGCTCGTACGCAGCTTCTTCTTCTTCTTCAGCAATGTAAGTATTAGCTCGGTGTAATGCATCTTCTAACGTCTGCGGTGGGTTGTGCGTGATCGCGCTTCGGAAACTGGTCTTTATCCGAGCTCCTTTTTGAAGGCATAAGAGAGCGGCTTCGTCGCTAATTGTGCAGTTGGCGACGATTTCCTTGAAGCGCTGGATGAAGTCGCGAAGGCTCTCGCTTGGTCCTTGAGCTATCTGCCAGAGCTCGGAATTCTTGGTATTCTGTCCAATGAACATGGAGAAGTGCTTGACGAAGGCTGTCGTTAACTCTTTGTAGCTGTCGATTGAATTGGCTTCGAGCCGTGAGAACCAGTCGAGAGCTACTCCTCCCAGACTTTCCACAAATAGTTGGCATTGAACCGCGTCTCTTTCTTCGGCAGACTTGAACTGGTATCGGTTCATGCAGATGCCGAACGATGTCAGGAAGTGTCGAGGGTCAGAGTTGCCCTCGTAGATTTTCATCTTCAGTTTCTCCATGTGCTTGACCGGCGTCCCTGCGATACGCGATGTGAAAGGAGTCTTCTGTGTTTCCTGAATGACGCGCTCGATCTCCGGAGCCGCGCTTGTGGCTTGATGTATTTTTGAGGTGATATCGCGAAGCTGTGCTTTCATCGCTTCGAACTCGGCGTCTCGGCTTGAATCTGGTGCTGGTGGGTTTGCTGACCCGACCGCGGCAGACCTCATAGTTCCGGTTGGATCTCCGTCGGCATTGAGATCGTCAATGATGTTCCGAACTCGGAGAGGAGTTCGTGTCTGACTGAGTTCGGCGATCTGTGCCGCCATCTGACTGAAACGTTCCTCGCTCCTTTTGTTGATGGCTTCGAACTGAGCAGTGAACATTTGGAGTAACAGGTCGGTTACGGCTGCGGGAGTTTGCTCGGCAGCAGTTCCGGTGTTTTCTCCAGGAGTTCCTCCCGTTTGTCCTGTTTGGGCGTCGATGTTATTTTCCCTGAGAGGGTTTTCTTCTTCGTGAACGTCGGATTGGTCTGCCATCGCTGATTCAATCTTTCCGAAGTCCGATCAAAAATCTGAGATATCTGTTTAAAGGCCCCCTTCCTGGCGCGCCAATTGTTGATATGTGAATATCGACAAGGGATAAAACAGTAATTTTAGATCGGAAGCTCGGCTTTATTAGATTGAATCGGGTGAAATACAACTGAGTTCGGTTATTTCAATAGGCAATAACGAACTAAGACTTAATGTGACTAAGAAGCTATCGAGTTCTCAGTCTTTAAGTCTTCTTGGGAATAACTTGTGTTCTCTGATGTCGATTCGTCTCCCTTTATATATATCTCATAAGTCGGTCTTCAAGCACGCCTTAGACGATATGGGATCGAGAGGAGTTTCCTTTTCTCTCCAAAGTTTCCTTTTTCCTTCAGGAAACTTTCCTGTTCCGGCCGAGCTCGAGGAAACCCTCTGTTCCTTTGAGAGGTTTTCCACCGACCTCGGTCTAATGGGCTATCTTCGGCCCATCTTCGCTCGGCCCATCTTCTCTCGGTACATCCCTTCGTAAACCGGGCTTACGGTTCGCCGATCTCAGTTTGTACCGGAGAAAACCGGGGTGCGGTTTTCACCTCCAACAACTTTCAAGGCGTTACACTCTCATATCTACAATGGAAGCCAAGATCATGGGTTTTGAGCACATCAAGGGTGGATATGAATCTGATCCCGACTTCTCAGAGGTCTACAAAGAAACCACAAGGGCTGCATTTGGAGTATTTTACCAACAAGATGGATTTCTATTTAAGGAAAAGCGGCTATGCATCCCACAAGGGTCCATGAGGGAGCTGATCACTAGAGAGGCTCATGGAGGCGGGTTAATGGGACACTTTGGCCGAGACAAGACATTGAGCGTGCTGATGGAGCACTTTTACTGGCCACACATGCGAAGAGACGTGGAGAAGCTATGCACCAAATGTATCATTTGCCTCCGAGCTAAGTCCAGGTTACACCCTAATGGTTTACATATGCCTTTACCTATTCCTAATGCACCCTGGGTGGACATTTCTATGGACTTTGTTCTAGGCTTGCCTAAGATACACAACAAAGACTCCATTTTTGTATAGTAGACAGGTTCTCAAAGATGGCGCACTTTATATCATGTAACAAGACCAATGATGCAACTCAAACAGCTGATCTCTTCTTTAAGGAGGTCGTGCGTCTTCATGGAGTGCCCAGGACCATTGTTTCAGACCGAGACACAAAATTCTTCAGCCATTTTTGGAAGACATTGTTGAAAAAGCTTGGCACCAAACTTTTATTCTCCACCACTTGTCATCCCCAAACGGATGGACAAACAGAGGTAGTAAACCGTACACTCTCAACCTTATTGAGAGCCACGGTTGGTAAGAATCTCAGGAATTGGTTATCTTGTCTACCTTTCATTGAATTTGCTTATAATTGTTCCAAACACTCCACTACTAACCAATCTCCTTTTGAAGTTGTCTATGGGTTCAACCCTCACACGCCTTTAGACCTTATTACTTTGCCACCAGCCATCTATTCAAGCGCAGAAGGAGAAGCTAAGGCCGATTTTGTGAAGAAGCTGCACCAAAAGGTTAAAGAGAAACTGGAGAAAAAGAACGAAAATGACAAGGCAAGAATTGATAAAGGGCGCAAGGAGGTTACCTTTGAACCAGGAGAGTGGGTATGGTTGCACATGAGGCAAGAAAGGTTCCCACAACAAAGAAAATCCAAGCTTGCACCAAGGGGAGATGGGCCATTCCGAGTATTGGAGAAGATCAATGACAATGCATACAAGCTGGAGCTGCCAGGTGAGTTTAATATATCTCCTACTTTCAATGTTACTAACTTGTCTCCTTATGATGCAGGTGAATCTGTTCTGAGGTCAGAACCTTCTCAAGAGGGAGGGGATGATGAGGGCATAGAACCACAAGCTCCCCCTATACAGCCGTGAGACAAGGACCAAGAACAAGATCTGGAACCAGAGTCTTGAGAGAGGAGTTTAATCAAGCTATTGAAGCCTTACTTAGCATCCATGAGCAAGAAGACTCTTTGCACCCAAGCTTTAAGGCCACGGTCCAAGAAGGAAGCCTGGAAGAGCCTAAGAAAGGAGAAGCCTATCTCATACAAGCCGGCCCAACAGCTGAATTACCACTTCTCCGACCCAACAAAGAAGTGTCCTTGTTCAGCATCAGCATCACGCCAACTTAAGACCATCCTAGCCGTCCAACCCACCAAGGTAAGGGAATTAATATGTTTATTTACTTGCCTAATATGGTTTTTCTGTCTTTGGTTTGTTTTACAGGTTCCATTCATAGTTTTAAGTCTTAGAATATTTCTTTAGTTATTGCACGAGTCTGTTCCTTTAGAGTCCCAGAAAGTTGTGTCCTTTTTATGTAATTTGCTTCAAGTCCCCAAGAAGGGCAAAGCTGCATTGGACTCTCTTATAAAGTCCCTTATAAGCAGCCGTGTATCTTTTACCTACTATCAATAAAATAACGCAGTTCTTCAAGCTTTTGTCTAGTCTTTAAATTCTCTGGATTTGTTTAAGAGTTGGTGTTTGATCCTTCTCTTGAGAGTTGGTGTTTGATCCATCTCTTGCTGGTCTTATCAGAGTTCAGTCCATAGAGCTTTGTGGCGACCCTCGTTCCACCGTGTGCATCATCATTCGCTTTATTCCTTGACTTAATCAGAGAGAGTTACACAACCAACTGATCGAGTTCCATCCTCTTTTCATATCAAACCCATTCCTGTTCTTGTTAAGAGAGTTACACAACCAACAACAAGGATCCATCCCCATCTATAGGCCCGTGCCTATATCAATATCTCTTTTCTCTCTCATTCTCTTTCTCTCATCCTTGCTCTGATCTCTTCTCTCTCTTTTCAGTCGAAATTTCTTCCTTCTTTCTGAGATGTATGCACCTCCTTCTCCTCCTCCCTTTGAATTTGGATCCAGCGATGATGGATCTCTCCTTCACTCTCCATCTGATGCCTTCTCCATCTCATGCCTTCTCCTCTTCCTGTTTCGCAATCTTTTGTGCCAAGGTGAGGACTCCGTGCTTCACCTTTCATGCATGTTTATGGTAGTTAGTTTCCATTTAAACCAAGTACTAAATCTGCTTGCAGGATTTTAGATTGCTAGGGTTTTAGATTACTAGGACTTGGAACTCTCTTGACTGTGTGTTGATGATTGATGGTTGCTGGTGGAATACTAAACAATGAATCTGAATATGGATTTAATGAATGGAACCCTAAAAATACGGATTGGATGTATTTGATCTGCTAGGTTGTATGATATAGAACTGCTAGGTCCCCGACCTTTCTGTTGTGATCTGTAAGCAACACCGACAGATCACAACAGAAAGGTCAGGGACCTAGCAGTTCTATATCCCACAACATAGTCTATCTCAAGCAGGATAGATCCAGATCAAACACAACCAATCTTTATTTTTAGGGTTCCATTGATTAAATCCATATTCAGATTCATTGTTTAGTATTCCACCAGCAATCATCAACACACAGTCAACAGATATCCAAGTCCTAGCAATCTAAAACCCTAGCAAGCAGATCTAGTACTTGGTTTAAGAAGAAACTAACTACCATAAACATGAATGAAAGAGAGGGTAAAGCACGAAGTCCTCAACTTGGCACAAAAGGCTGCGAAACAGGAGGAGGAGAAGGCATGAGGGATGGAGAGCGAAAGGGAGATCCATCATCGCTGGATCCAAATTCAAAGTGAGGAGGAGAAGGAGGCGCATACATCTCAGAAGGAAGGAAGAAGTTTCGAGTGGAAAGAGAGAGAAGAGATCAGAGCAAGGATGAGAGAAAGAGAATGAGAGAGAGAAGAGATCTGAATACCCTACACGAGATTGGCGATAACTCTCGACACCGACCACCGATTAGGACGAACTTGGTTGTACTGGAAAGATTACTCCCGGGGCTTCAATTTGAAATGTTATGCGTTGTTTGGCTCTTCACAGTTTGCCGGGAAAATTGCCTTGAAAGTTGACGGCGGATTAGAAGGAGATGGTGACGAAAAAGAGAGAGAGAGAGAGAGAAGGAAGAGAGGCTAGGATTTCTCTGATTTAGGTTTTAGAAGGATTAATGAAAGATTAGAGTATATATAGTTATGTTAATTTAGTTGGACTGGGCTTAATGAGCTCGTATGAGATTAAAAGAGATTCAGAATGAGCTTAATTAAGAAAAATGATCTAATTTAAATGAACTGGAAATTGAATTTACTAACAACCGACTCCGGGAGGTCGGATTATTACAGGTTCATAGTAGAACAAGACAGAGGATGAATCCTCCATATTAGAGGAGGAACTGCGTGTTCTCCAAGAGAATGAGAGGTTAAGTTCTTTTAGAGAAATGTAAGGATGGATGGGGTCAACGCCACTAAAACTCAAGCACCTCGTGCTCCTACGTTCGACCAGTCGGTCTCACAGTCAGGCAGGAGGCTTTGATTTCCTACCTATGAACAGTGGCGGATCTAGACACAAATTTAGTTGGGAGCATAAATATATAAACAAGAGAAAAAAATTTAGTTGGGGCAAAAATTTTTTTTCCCACTAAATTAAAAGTATTTAATTGAATTTACCTACATAATTAAGAAAAAAAAAGAGTGGGGGGCACATGCCCCCCCCCCCCCCCTCTCTTAACTCAATACCTCCACCCTGCCTATGAACTTTCAGCCTCTATGGTTCTTCCTAAACTGGTTTTGCATCACTATCAAAACGCAGCACATTGCTCTCACCAAGTGTATGATGTTGATATCGAGTATCACACAAAGAATTTATGAGACTTTATTATAGTTATAGCTGAACTCGAGATGAGTTGCCTACATACTTAAAAGAGGGATCAAGCCATTCGTAGTTCGTATTTACAGAGAGAATAAGAAAAAAATTGTGTTTTAAATCTTTTGGTTTTTGAATGATGAATCAATAATCTTCTCAATGTAGAACTCTTGTATTTATAGGTGTTGAAGCAGATCGCTTTTCCTTTTCCTTTTCCTTCTTGACTTGATATTGCAGATTTCCTTATTTCCCGGAGTAGATAAGAATAACTTCTTTTTTTCTTGGAAAATTATTTTTTAGGAATATTTCTTTTTTCCAGATAAGATTAAGGAATATTCCGCAAAGTCTGGATATTGGGCTTTAGAATCCCAAAACTGTTAATGGGTCGAGTATTCTTTGGATATGAACCATCATAAATTGGGATCAATTGGACCGATCTCGATTCATACCGGGCTAAACCGGGGTGCGGAATACACCACCAACATATGATGGACTGAGCTTTACACACGACGAACTTTCTTAGGCTGCACGGAACTCAGTTTATATGCTGTCATCTATAACTACTTCACCAAAGATTACCGTTTCTATATTCTCTGCCGGAAAGTCAACAACAATCGCTTGGTCATTGTCGGGTCGCTTCCTTGTATGGTTTCCTATGTAAGTTATGTCCCAGTGGGTTGAAAGATATATGTGCCGGGTGACTTTTCCGATAATAAAATTACGTGTAATGTGTTAACAAGCATCAACTGTAGGTCTCACACGGTGCAGCCCATCTCTCACATTCATGTTTCCATGTATAATAAGTGCGCTGGAATGATCGACGAGAAGATTTACTAATCGGAAATTGGTGGTTTGATCGATGACAAGATCAGTGGGAATAGGTAGTGGAAGAGAGTCATGGTGTTGGACACAGAAACTCAAATGTGGGAGCCTGGGATGATAAAGCAAGACATGGAGCTAGGCTTTAGGTCGCTAATTGGTGGTGTGGTGATGGAGGATAAGATTTACGTGAGAGATTAGGGAATGTCTTAATTTATTTATGTACCAAACGAAAAAAAAATGGGTAAAACGATATGCTGAATTCTGAAAGATGGGATCAAGCATGTGTCGTTGATGACGTATTGTACTATTTTGATGTTTACAAGAACAAGTTAATAGCGTATGATCTAAAACAGAGGTGTTGGAGGGTGGTGAAAGGTTTAGAAGAAGTGGTGCCTAAGACGAGCGGTTCATGGGTGTCAAACACTGTGAGTTTCGGTGGGAAATTAGCTCTTTTCTTTCATAAAAATGATTGCTTTGGAAGGACGCCAAAACAGAAAATTTGGTGTGTGGAGATTGCTTTGGAAAACTGCAAAGGAGGAGAGGTTTGGGGTAAGGTGTTGTGGTGTTGTGGTGTAATGTTGTGATTGGTGGGAGATTTATCATGAAAATCTGTTTAGCTATTAAGGTTAGAAATTTGTTCAGTTCGTTAATCTATGTAAAAATATTCGAATTTGAATGCTTTTTTAAGAATCCACAATGTTTGGTATGGATTTCATAGTTTACAAGGTCTAGAGGTTTAGATGTCCCAATCTTACATATATCTGCCCCTTAGAGGCAAAAGAGCTGCAGAAGATATGTCATATGATTCTTAATCTAAAGTTTTCTGTGAATGTGAAATTATAAGAAAGCAAAATTGCTACAGTATGAACATTCATCGCAAACTTGGGAGCAAGCAAGAGATGCATTTCTTAAGGAGTCTCAAACAAAAATGAAGGAGAAACTTGAGATTGTTCACACATATGTTTGCGGGCCAATGCAAACACCACTTGATGGATATCAGTGTTTCTTATTGTTACTAGATGGTTTTGCTCACATTTGTTGATTGTATTTTATCAAGAACAAGTTTGAAGCCCTCTCAGTATACAAAAGATTCAAACTCTTGGTGAAGACTCAATCAGGATGTTGATTTTAAAAAGTTACGTACGATCTGATGGCGGCACATAATTTACTTCAGCCGAATTCAATCATTTCTGTCAAGAATGTAGAATCGACAAGCAAGTGCCAGTGCCATATTCACCCCAACAAAACTTAGGTCTAGATCAGTTTTCTTTTGTGAATGTGAGATTATATGAAAGAAAATTTGCTAAAGTATGGGCATTCACTAATAGATGGCTACCTCTCATTCTCACTCAAAAGTTCTTAAAACTAATGTCATGACTTAGTTAAAGAGTTTAGTAATGAGGAATTTTGTTCCATCGTTTGGTATATATACTCACATTCTCACAACTATGGCTAGAGAGTAGAGACAGCGTACTTCACAGCAAGAAGGTGGTTTCTTATCCGACTGAAACATTGGTTCTTTCTATGTATGATTCTATGTCTGTTTCTTCCAATTCCTTGTCTTTTAGTTCCAATGGTTTACAGACGCATTAGCTGCAGAAATTTTGGTTAAAAGTGATTAACGTGACTATGGGTAAGTGGAAATTGAATAGACCAACAGATTGTGGTTAAAAGTTGATATTTTTGTCTTTTACAGAGGTTTGTAGTAAACACAGCAACTTGTTCTTCGATTCTGATAATAATAAGATGAATTTTAAAAAGTCCCCGATAAAATGTTCGGTATGATGTAAATCACTTATCGAGAATATAGGAAATTGATATGTCTTATTCCCAAGATCATGAGATGGATATCAAGTATTTCAGAGATATAGTCATCACCACAAGTTTCCGATGTCAGACAAATACAATAGTAGTTATGGGCTTTATAATAGGCATCTAATTAATAATTCACTAGATTTTGACCCGCACTACGCACGAGATTAGAATTAACTGTAAAGTCTTACTGGATTTTTTGATACGTTATAATTTCTTCTGGAACAATCACAAACACTTTTTTGACATTGTTGAAAAAAAGATGGCTTTTCCCGGATGAAATGAAAATAGGATTCATGTAATGTAACATAAGAAATGGATTCTAGAAGCTAAAAAGGGTATCCGTTCTTGGTGGAAAAAAATATGAATGAAAGATCCCACTTTTTTGGAGAGAGATACTATTTCACCTTCGTCAATCGAGTCTAGTTTTAATGTTTTTAAAATGAGAGATATATTTAGTTACAAAGGACTAATGATATAAATATTGAAATATGTAACTAAATAATTCTTGAAATATGATAGTATTTTAAGTATGGTTTACTGTATCGAATTTACTATAACCATTAGATTAGTTTTCTAAGTATTTGATTAAATCATACATGTTTGAAAGATTGTTGATTGTTTGTTTTTTTCAAAATCAAGCTCAAGCTAATGGCCTAGCCTTTACTCGTATGGTGATTATACATTAAAATCGTTCAAAATCTCAACACAACTATCATTATATATGTCTCTTGCTTATACTCGTTTTATATTCAAAATTCATATTATCATTTTTATTTTTTGTAATTTCATATTTAAATCATTCAATTTTAGAAAAATTTATTTATTTTTCATGTGAAACTTTGAAATTTTTTTATCATAACCATGAAATTTTGAAGATTTTTTCTTTAAAATTATTTAAAATTATAATTTATTCAATCAATGTTTTAACAATCAATGTTTTAACTATAGTTTCAAATACTCTACTCACATTATTTTTAATTGATTAATGTTTAAATACCAACAAAATAAGTCCTTAACTAAAAAAAATCATTATGTATTCTTTAAAGTTAAATTCTCTACAATAATTTTAAAGCATATTAACAATTTTTTAATGATTTTCGTATAATTTATTTTTTATAAAATCAATTTCATGTCCACTATTCAAATGCCACAGCTTGAAGTAGTCTAACAAACATTAAAATCAAATAAATCACCAACGATAAAAATTATCAATGTTTGAGTACCACTTCTACCACATTATTTCAAAGTAGTTGAAATTTGAAACTAACTATGAGTTTTGAAATACTTTCTTTATACACCAAATTCATGGTTTTCTTTTTAGGTTTCCATCTTTGTCAGTGATAAAAATTTTTTTAATCTAGATCATGCCAAAACCCCGTTTTTGGTTTAGTTTTCTAATTTGTAAAACTTAATTTCATTGCATTTATAGGAAATTGATGTTCAAGTTGAACAGGTAATAATCCACGATAAAAACAATAATGAGAATATATTGAACCAACAAAAAACTTAAGAATTTTAAAGAATTTTATAGTTAATCATCATATCAATTCAAATTAATCCAAATTGAAGTTTAACAAAAAAAGTAAAAAACCGACATTTTACCACTAAAAATATTTAAAAAGAAAGAAAAAACCATATCTTTTTATGATAAAAGAAAAATAATATCATTCTCTTTCCAGCAGATAAAAGTCTAAGCAAATTTCTTTTGTTGCAGAGTTTAGCTCCAATTCTGGCTCTTCACATTTGTTCCTCCAACTCTTTTGAATTTCTTTTTAATTAGAAGATGTTCTCTTGTATTTCGTCACAATTAAAAGATAGAATTATCTGTTTTCATATATTTTCCTCTTCCTGCCATAACAAAAATTAAAAAAAAGTAAAAAAAACAAATTATACAGTTAAATAATAAAAATCGTTGGATGGATTTGTAATGTCTATTCTGGTTTATATGCAAAAATCTCTAAAATATATAGGCACGTTTAGTTAAAGCCAAAGATATAAGCAAAATTCTTCGAATTTTATTTTCATGATAGAGACTATATATATTTCAATGCTTAAACCACTATTAACTATAATTTTTGCAAGTAAACATGATAAGGTCAGATAATAAAAAATGTATCTGTATGTTCAGTATTATGGTTTAGATAATAAAAAAATATTTTCCTTGAAACGAAATCATAATTTAATTTTGATCTGCGCCTCAGTTTCAAGTAAGACAATTTATTGAAAATATCATTTAAAACTTAAACAATGGGCGAAAAAACTCAATGTTCTTATGAATCCATTTGAGTTCAATAAAAAGAATGATAAAAACACTTTTATATTGAAGCATGTTAATTAATACAAACAATATACAAAACAAAAAATGACCAATACCATTGGATTTGAGTTCTTCTTGTAGAAGCATTTAAAGCTTTCTAGCCATGAGCTATCCTTGCATGTCTAGGATGGTATGATGTGTCTTCGAAAACAATGAGTCACTGTGAACGCTAATCATATCGATCAACATTGCTTAAGGCTGCTGCAGTGAACACAAAAAAAAAAAACTATAGTAATGAACAAACCATTAAATAATTATAGAAATGAGCAAAATAAATTACACATAAACGCTAATTTATGTATATTTATAAGATGAATATACCTGTTATAAGATGGATAGAACTCTTCAGCTCCTTGTTTATCTATATTATGACATTATATCAGTACTAAAATTTCAGATCGATTGTAAGAAACCAGTTCATGTTTCTTTCGACCCAAAGTTAAAAAGATTTTTTTGTTCAGCTCTAAGAATAATATAATACAAATGTCAATTCACAAATCTATAAGGACTCAAAAATATTTTTTTTATGCAACAGAGCCATACCTGGAGATTCTAGCAGGAACATTCTCAACATGTGCAGAACGAAAACAACCTCGATTAAGAACCTAGAGTGAAATTTAATGAGAAAACCGTTTACAAAGTTGTAAAAATCAAGCATAAGAAGACGTACATGCATATAAAGAGAACCATGAGAGAGAGATCATGTAGAGTGAAGCCGGTGGAGTATTGATGATGAGCTTTACCAAAAAAATTCCATCATCTGAAACATATTAAAAACGCACATTAGAAATCGTGGAATCGGCTACATCTATTAATAAAAGAGAAAGCAATAAGAATACATTTGGATATATTAAAGCTTTTGTTCGTTCAATGGAATGAACCCTGTTCTATAAGGAAATTCTTGGATTCACCCCCTATGAGTGAATCCATTTATTTACTCTCTCTTATTTAAACCAATTAGAATGTGACATATAATATTATTTTTAAATAAAAATAAAAAACGTAAATTAAATAATTAAAACACACACTCAACTCTTTAATAAATATATATATATATATATAATGTATATAAATCTTAATATTTTATAATAGTTAATGGATTAAATTTTAGAATTTAGGGATTAGAGTTTTAGGGTTGAGATTTTATTCTAATTTCTTTTAAGATTTAAAAATTAAAATTTATGGATTAGAGTTTATTATTATTTTTAACTTATTTTTAAGTTTACAGAATATGGTTTAAAGTTTAAAGTCCTAGAAATTAGTGTTTAGGGTTTAGGGTTTAAAGTTTAAGTTTTAGGGATTAGTGTTTAAAATTTTTAAAATAGATCAAATAGTTATATAAAAATATATGTTTATCTGAAATTAATTATAAATAAAATTTAATATTATGTTCGGGTTCACTATTTCTAATTTAGGGTTTATTTTTGTTCAATTAGAATTTTATTTAAGTTAAATATTATGCTTGGGTTCACTATTTAAGTTTAACAAATTTATGTAAGTTAGAATTTTAATTTTAAACAAAATTTAAGTTAAATATTATGCTTGGGTTCACTATTCTAATTTAGGATTTATTTTTGTCCAATTAAAATTTTTTTTAAAAAATTTAAGTTTAATATTATGCTTGGGTTCACTATTTCTAATTCAGGATTTATTTTTGTCCAATTAAAAAAAATTATGTTTAAAATTAAATTTAATATAATGATAGGTTTCACTATTTATAATTTATGGTTTAATTTTGTCCAATTAAAAAACTTTTTTAAAAATATGCATTGGTAAATTATCATTTTTAATTTTATTGACATGGTTAAAGTAAGAGGAGGTGAAGGAAAAGATTCACCCCTAGGGGTGAACCCAAAAATCGTTCCTTATATAACAAAAAAAAGTGATCGTGAAGCTTGGTGTGAAATCTTTTAAAATATAGTTGCAAGATCTTTGGAAATAATTGCAAGATTTTACGCATAACAATTACAATATCTTAACGAATCTTTTAAAAATTAATACAAATTACTTTAAAATAGAAAGCTTTTAAGGAAAAGCATGAATATTCTATGAAAATATTAAATGGAAGTTATTTAGAATCAACTGTTTATATTTAATTTATTTATTTTTTAATCAAAAATTGATTGACACCAATTTTGTTAAGATTATTGGGAAAATATTTTCTGAAAGATTTGAGTAACAATAATGTGTTCTTACTCAGAAAACTTGGATCTTTCTTTGCTTTCTTTGATGAACTATTTTCATCAGTTGTTGATTGAGTATATTATTTTTTCTCATTGTTTGTTAATTGTTTGAGCTACTTCTTTCCAGCAAAGCTATAAAAGTATAAATTAGAAGAAGATATCAGTAATAGCATATTTAATATAATATATATAAAATATTACGAAACTGTAATACAGTTACTATATATACTGGCAACTAAATCAGATATATCTACCTAATATATATTTGTTTGCTTAGTTAACAGCAAATTCATAAATAAATTTTTCTTAATATGTGGACTAAATTAAAATTTAAATTCTGTTACCATAACTAACAATCAAAAGATGTGCAAATATTTCCTGTCATTAATAACAACTTATAATTTCACAAAATGTAAGTTTTTTATAAGACAATATTCAATAAATTTAATAACTCATTAAAGTAAACTTCATAATATTCCATATTAAGTCCTAATATAAACAATTACATGCAATCCAATTAATTTATTTGAAGACTACGCTTAATTGTGATAAACAATACATGGCGGTAACTTTTGAAAATTGAAGAATTCCAATTTGTTTCCTATTTTATATGATGAGATTTAAATGCTTAAAGAAGGGTATACAAAATTTTTAATTTCCTGTCAGCTTTTAAAGTATCTTGTAGGTATAATGTAATTCTTACTAGATTCTATTTCGCGCGTCCGCATGTCAATTATATTTTATTTATGTAATATAATTTTTGTTTTTATTTTTGTTTTTTATATATATTTTTTTTAATGATTGATCAAAAAAATTCTGTTTAAATATAATTTATTTCTATTGATTTATTTTTTCTAGTATTATATATGACCACGAGTAGCAAAATATTATTCTAACCCGTCTATTCATATTAATTTGAAAAATATTTAAAAAATATTATTATAACTTGCTCATTTATATTGATCTAAAAAACCAAAATTATTAAAATATTTAACATGTCTGTTCATATTATTTGTATATTTTAAATATTTCGATTCTAGACTTATTTAATAATAATATATTATTTTTATTTCTGTCATTGAAAATATTATTTAAATTTAAACATTTCAATTAAATGTAAATTAATATTTGGATTACTAATTTTGTAAAAATATAATAATAAAAATTTATTTTATAATTTTTGATAATATAACCTATATTTAAGAATTTTTATAACAAATCTACATTAAAAACTAAATTTTCAGATTTATATTAAAATTAAAATTAAAAATATACTATTTTATTAATATTATACTAAATGAAATTATTTAATAAATATAAAATCAAAATCAGAATTGTTTGGTAACAAAATAGTTATCCAAAAACAGAATAGTAGGAAACCAAAAAAATATTCTGTTTGGATACAAAACACCCTTCTTTTTTAATAGTATAGATTTTGTTTAGTCCAACTATTAATGTAAGTCCGATACTTTCGACCTATAATAAGACTACAATTTAAAATCTTCCTATGTTAAATGTTTGCAACAGTGTACATATTGTTTATCTCAATTCCAAAACAATACCTAAAATTGTTTGTTTTGAAAATATATGTGTTGAGTTTCTTTTCTAAATTAATATAAACACGTATAATACTTAGGACTACATGTCAAGTTGTTATACATTTAGGTAATATAAATATGTAAGAAAATAATTTTTTGCGACAAATAAGAAAAGCGAGTTTATTATGAATTACCTAATAACATAATAAATTAATTTGGCAACAAAAACTATAGGAGAGTAAAAATGAATTAATAATTTCTGCAAATGTCAACTTTAATTGTAGTGCGTGCCAAGTGTACTTTTGTGTTTCCTCTTTAATATACTTTAGATACCATCTACTCTTATTATTTTTTTTACTCTTTAATTATCGATATTGAATTTTACTTGAATAAGCTCATTAATTTTTTTCCTAAAAAAGGAGAATAGGCTATTATTATTTTAAAAGTAATGGTTATAAATAGGTCAGCTCGAGAGCTATATCTGAATTGCGTTTTTTTTTTTTTTAACAATTAAAATTCACAACATCCAACATGAGAAAACCCTAGATTTCACAAACCAAAGCCGGAGAAGATTCGTGATTTTTTGAAACTCCGTAACTTCTATACAACCCAAAGAAGCTCTCTATAGATATTTAGGAACTAAAGGCTTCGCTCGGTGATTCTTTTAACTCTATGAGATGTCATCCAAAGTTAGGGCAGAGAAGCAATCACGAGAACCGCAACCATCTCTGATAATGTCACTTCCAGATGACATAATCGTGGATATCGTAGCACGTGTACCTATATGCTATTATCCAACTGTCTCCCTCGTTTCCAAGAGTTTACGGTCACTCGTGGCGTCACCTGAGCTATACACAAGACGATCCTTGTTAGGCTTCGCCGAACACTGTCTCTATGTTATCCTCTATAACTACAACACCAAAAATTATCGTTTCTATATTCTCCGCCGAAAAGTCCATAGCAATTGCTTGGTCATTATCCGATCGTTTCCTTGTATGCCTTGCAGTGCAAGCTTTCTCACAGTGGGTTCAAAGATATATGTGGTGGATTCATCGAGTTCTTTAAGCATCGTATGTAGATCTCACACGGTGCAGCCCATCTCTCACATTCCTATGTGTGTGTATAATAAGGTAGCTGGCATCATCGACGGGAAGATTTACGTAATCGGAGATTGGTGGGATAATGCAAGGTGAGTGGGAACAGGTGGTGGAAGAGAGTCACGGTGTTTGATACAGAAACTCAAATGTGGGAGCCTAAGATGATAAAGCCAGACATGGAGCTAGGCAACACGTTGCTAATTGAAGGTGTGGTGATCGAGGATAAGATTTACATGAGAGATTTTGAAGATAGCTTTGTTTATGGACCACAAGAATGACGATGGGAAAAAGACGAGATGCTGAATTCTCAAAGTTGGAAGAATGCATGTGTTGTTGACGGCTTATTGTACTATTACAATGTTTTTAATAACAAGCTGAGATCGTATGTACAAAGCAGAGGTGTTGGAGCGTGGTGAAAGGTTTGGAAAAATTCCTCCTTAAGATGACCAGTTCATGGTGGTCGCAAACGGTTAGTTACGGTGGGAAATTGGCTCTGTTCTTTTGTAAAGATGGTGACGCACGAAAGATCTGGTGTGCAGAGATTGCTTTGGAAAGACGCCAAGGAGGAGAGATTTTGGGTAAGGTGCAGTGGTGTGATGTTGTAATTGATGATGGAATTTTTCGCATGGTTAAATGTTTAGCTGTGACGGTTTGATGCAGACACATTTTTTATATATACTAGGTGAATACCCGCACATAATGTGCATGTTTATATATTTTGTATTTTTCTAATAAAAACATAATCATCAATTACTATATTATTATAAATCAATCAATTTTAAATATAATATCATTAAAAATTAAAAGTTTTATACCAAAAAACCATCAGTATTTTTAATTAATTATAACATAAATTCTTGTTTAATATTTACATAAATGTTATTTGAGAATTAATTAATTAATAAACTTTTCATATTATTAACAAATCAAAAGTTTTATACAAAAAATCATCAATATTTTTAATTAATTATAACATAAATTCTTGTTTAATATTGACATAAATGTTAATTAAGAATCAATTAATAAAAAAAAACTTTTCATTTTCTTTGAGTGGTTAAAAACATAATATTAAAATTTATTAATTAATTTTCTTTAAAAATTGTAACTTTAAATTAAAAATTGACACATGTCATCTCTATATTAACTTTAAAATGCTGATGTGTCACTCATTTGGAGAGAATTGGTCATCTTTTATATATAAGATATATTAAAATATTCGAATTTGAATGGATTTCTTAGTGCATAAACCATTCAAGTTATTCGTTTCTTAGTGCATGAATTTGAATGAATTTGCCAAAATTGATCTTCGAGCTCTTAGCTTTCTACCTAAAAAATCTAGAATCTATGATGATCCATGAACTTATCTGGTACTCTATCTTCATCACCAAGAACATCTTTCTATCATTAGAAAAAGTATGGATTCTCAATTGTTACAGACTCAGATCAATCTTAGAAACATGTCTTAATTAATGTTTTAGTCAATGTGATAATATGTATAAACTTTTCATTCTTAGTTATTTAATTTAAAATAAAAAATGAAAATTAATAAATAGAAAAAGTAAAGCAAAAAAAAAAACATAAACTACTATATAATGAAAAAATTGTTTTTGGAACCCTAACATTTATTTAGAGAGATTGTTTATCAGATTTATGATTAATATGAATTAATTTTCTAACTTTTTAATTCTGAAATATATACATAAATTGTAAATAATTTAACATAGTTTTAATTTGGAATTTAATTATATAAATTATAATTACGCGGATAGTCAATTTTAAAATCTCAAGATATTCTTGATTTCACGTGTATTATTTGGAACACAATCTGCTTCTTATTTTAAGGAGAACTAGATTCTAACCCCGTGCATCCGCACGGGAATATTTTTAATTGTTTAACGAATTTTGTAATATAATTTGTGTTTTTGAGTTTAGATATAATTATTTTTATAAATATATTTTTAATAAGCGAAAATATTGATTTTTGTGTTTAGATATATTTTATAGTATTAAAATTAATTATGATTATAAAAATATAATTTTAACCCGTTCGGTAATATTAATTCAAAATGAACTATTATAAAAATATAATTGTAATTTTTCCGTTCATATTACCGTATAATAGAAATATTTGTTAAAAGTTTGAGATGTATTAACAGTATTATTTAGCATTATAGTTTTCTAAAATTTAATCAACGAAAGGAGTGTATAACTGGTTTTTCAAACCACATTATAGTGTATGCAATAATTTTTAATTTTTTTATGTTTTGATTTTGTATGAAAAATATAATTTTGATATACATGTATAATTCAAAATTAGTGATATTAGTTACCAAAATATTTTTAACCCAATTTTTTATATATATTTTTAGTTCTATGAATTTTAAAAAATACATTTTTAATATTTAAATTATACATTTGAATTTTAACTATTATTTTATTATTAATTTGTAAATAAATCATAATCGTAAATATATTATATAAACAACATAAATATCATATCATTTACATCATTATAAATATTTTATATTTCAAATATGACCATTATTTTTCATATGTGAATATTTTTTTCAAAAATTCTAGATATTTTTGATAAAATATTTAATAGTATAGAAATTATTTAAATTAGAATCTTTAAATCAAATCTAAATTAATATCTGATTTATTATTTTTAATCAAATCAAATCAAATCAAATCTAAATTACCTATATTTAAGGAACTTTAAAAATATTTTAATTAATAACTAATTTTCGAAATTAAATATAAATAATTATTAAAATTATTTTTAAACACTTAAAAAAAATTAGGAGTGTTTGGAAGCAAGTACTAAATGTGCTTCTGTTTTAACATAATAGATGATTCAAAGTTAATAATTTATATTATCATGACATGTGTCATGATAAACAATCAAATTTTGATCTATGAATTGATCAGAAGATCCGTTCAATTGACTAGAATCCGTTACTTGAACGAAACTAGATCTTATAGAATCATATTGAATATTTGACGATACATTTCGTACTTTGCTAAAAAATCTATCTTTGTTTATCAACAATGTGTGTTTTAAAAAAAAAAAATTATATTTTAGTTAATTTTATTAGAAAAAATAATTTTATTGTTAGTTCTTAATCCTAAAAAGTAAAAGAGATAAAAAAAAATTATGTTAGATTAAAAAGAAGAAACAAATCACAATATAATTTATAAGAAAAAGGAAAAATTATACATATCAGTTTAGCATAAAGAAATTAAACAATATATTACAATCTTAAATAATAAAGTTTTTTAAAAATAAAAATAATCAGTATTTCTATTTGGGTTAAGGAAATTAGAAAATTGAATAGATACCTAAAAAAAAGAATTCTAAATTGATTATTCTGGAGCTGGAGATGAAAGACATTCACGTTTTTCGAAAGATCTGGGTTTAGTATGATAAATTGATTCTTCTGAAGCCACGTTTTGCGACAGCGACATCATAAGATTCTGAATCCGACCGGTGTGCTGTTTGTTGATCCAGAGATTCTGAATCGAAGATTTTGCCAGTGATGGAGGCAACGGTCCAATGATGTTGTTGTTAGAGAGGTGGAGATTTTGGGAAGAAGCAAAAGAATCGAGGAAGGCTTTCCTAAATCTGTAAAAATCTTTCTGATCAAAAATTCAACATGGCTTCCTAAATTCATATATTGATGTTTCAAATACTTCATTTTCTTTGTAACAGATGCAATGATAGTTTTCCATCTCATAACATCAGTTTCATCAACATTTTGGAAGATATTCATATAAACGTGAGAAGCTTCTGGAATAGTTAAGAAACATTCTAAACGTGGTATTTGAAGTTTTTAACGATTAAGAAAGACCTTCTTAAACTAGTATAAATCCTTCCTGAAAATTAGGATGATGTTCTTGAATTAATATATTTTGAAGATTTCTTAATGTTTTAGGAAGGTCTTCTTCTTCGGTGAAACGAGTAGGAGGGTTTTTTTAAATTCAGAGAGACTTTTTTAAACTTGTATGAATCCTCCCTGAAAATTAGGATGGTGTTCTTGAATTGAAAATTTAGGAAGGTTTCTTAATGGTTTAGGAAGGTCTATCTAAACTCTTCCATAACTTAATGGGAAAAAAGCCGATTAGTACCTCAACACCATCATCTGTTACCAATAAATACCCAAACAATTTTGATAGGTTAATCAGTACCTGAACTTATTAAAATCGGTAAATACATACCTCAACAATATTTTTGTGGCCAATAAGTACATTGACTTTCTGTTTGTTAGTCAAACCTGTTAACTTGCAAACGGAATCCAACTTGGATACCACCGTGGATGCTCTATTCGAATGAAACCAATACGACGCCGTTTAAGGTTAAAAATCTGGAAAAAAAGGTAAAAACGACGTCATTTTAAATTTATTATCCATTAAAAAATACACCATCTATATCTTCTTTCGTGGGAGAAAAACATCGATAGTTAGGATTTGGGTGGTGTTCAAAATCAAATCGGAATGACTTTATCGTCGAATGCTAACGCTTCTTCGGAGATTCATGGTAGGTTTAGGTTTGAAATTTTGGTTTTGATTTTGATTCAAACACTTTCGGAAAATCAAATCGAAAATTTCAATTTTGATTTTTTTAATGTGTAATAAATTTAAAACGACGTCATTTTTGCCTTTTTCCCTTGATTTTTAACTTTAAATGACGTCGTATTGGTTTCATTCGAACACCGTATCCACCGTGGCATCTGAGTCGGATTCCGTTTGCAAATTAACGGGTTTGACTAACAGAGAGAAAGTCAATGTACTAATTGGCCAAAAAACATTATTGATATGTATTTACCGATTTTAATAAGTTCAGGTACTGATTAACCTATCAAAATTTTTTGGGTATTTATTGGTACCAGATGATAGTGTTGAGGTACTAATCGGCCTTTTTCCCATAACTTATCCTAACTGATGTGCGATGTGCAATGTTTGTTCTTCCGCTTTAAGATCGTGATTAAAGCAACCGATGAAGCGAAATCGGGAAAAGTTTTCTCTGAATTTGAAGCGAAATCAAATTTGTTCTTCCGCAATACCTTAACTCGAGATCGTGATGCGCCATACCCTAACTCGAATGATTCAAGCGACAGATGAAATTTTCTCCGAGAAAATTGAAATCGAGAAAAGCAAAATCGAGAAAATCGAAATCGATGAGGTTTCATCTGAGGTTTGCGACGGTTTGCAAGAAAATTAGAAAAAGCGTGTTTTCTGGGTTTAATGAAGACTATTGATATCCCCTTCCAAATGAAGGGCTTTATTAGAAAATATTTAGTTTTTAGGGCCATTTTAGAATTGTCTTTTATTATTTTGTGTTTAAATATTTTTATAACTGTTAATAAATTTATTTTAAATTTATGCAATACATATTTATAGGAGATCTCATTTTGTTTTCCATTGTTTTGTTTTTATTTTTGTTTTTATGGGATATAAAATAATTAAATTAGAAATCCCCAACTTCGCTCTCATCTCTTCCATTTCTTCCTCTCGTCTGGAGTTTTTGTCATGTTGTTGTCGAGCTTCGTGGTCAGATATTCGTGTGTTTACCTCGTCAGCGTTCGAGGTTGGATGATTCTCGGTCGTTGCTGGTGTTGGTGAGACTCCGAATAGGACGCGCTGCAAGCGCTGAGTTTCCTGAGCGACTTGCCATTTTGGAACTTGGGTTTCAGACGAATGTAGAGTATTCACTTGATCCTGGCACGAAAGCTGTGCTGCAGCCAGTTCGTCGAGGCGGGCACTAGTTTGGCGATTTATTTCCTCCATTCGACTCATCATGGTTTCGAGAATGGTTGAGACATCGGTGCGAATAGGCATTGTTTGATTCGCATTTAGCGTTGCTGGGGTTAAAGCCGCATTGCTTTCTGCGGGATTCGATGTTGGCAGGCTTTCGTTGGAAGTGCCTTGGTCGTTGGTTAATGACGTATTAGGCTCTTTCTATGTGGCTGTCACTATAATCGGAATTCTTGACATTATCGAGCTACTCTTTGAATGAAAAGATATATGTTGGCCCTAGGGTGGGCACCAATTATTGTTTCATAAGTATGCAGGTGGATAATTTGGTAATTTATTCAAGTGTGGCTCAGAAATTTTTGATTAAGAGAGTGGAGCTCGATATGATTTAGTTTGGCGAGGTCTTTTGGCGAAGTGAAAGATGGAAGTTAATAGTTTTAAGTAACGAGATCTTTATTTCTGATTACGGATGTCGTAATAAATGAAGTTACAGGACTATTTATAGTAATGAAATTAGGTTACATTTCGGTCAGGGTAGGTTGAACGGTCGGGCAGGTAGACCTAACCGACCGTCTTTCTAAACGTCACGGTGGCGAGCTGTTTAGTGGACCGTCATCATGTGGGCGAGCTGCTTTTACTATTCACGGAGCCAACCAGCAAAACGACCTCGTTTCGTTCACCTAATGGGCCCTTAGCAATCCTCGGCTTTGTTGGGCTTTCAAGGGATGAATCTTGGGCCGAGTCAAATTTAAAAAGGGGGCTGTGCTCAGCCCACCTACAAAACACTACACTCTAGATGGGACCATCACGAACAACCTTGTTCTTTCTGAATAATATCCCCTTCCATCTGTAAGGATGGTTCCAAGGTAAGAATTGACGATGAAAATTAAACCAAGAACACTTACGACCCATGCCGCTGAAACGAACATGTATTATCTTAGACAATAAGGACATTATACATCTCATGTTTGGTCTAACCTTATAGTATCACATAAGCCGAAAACATCACTGATTGTCCACTTAAGGACAACATGCATTAAAAGTTAGAATTCATGGAAACATCACTACTCCTTCATACCATAACAGTTGCAGAAGAGATATTGTGAACTGATGATTTTATTTATAAGAGCAGAGGAGAATGTATAGATACAAGGACTTATGAAGTCTAAGAGACAAGTCAAGCAAGAGAGGAAAACTAGGAGAAGATACAATGGATTAAGAGATATGAAGAGACAAAGTCAAAGTGATAATAACGTATACTAATATGCCCCCTCAAGATAGATGTCGGTGAGAGAGGCCAATCTTGTCAGTAAAAGCAATAAACCGAGCTTGAGGAAGAGGTTTGGTTAGAGCATCAGCGAGCTGATCTTGCATGCTGATGTGAGAAACCTGCAGCGTCTTCGATTGAACCAATTCCCGAACAAAATGGTAATCAAGAGCAAGGTATAAAATAGGATTTGCAGCCAAGTATGTAGTACCAATATTATCACAGTATATTGTTGGTGTAGAAGTCAATTGTAAACCAAGTTCAGACATTAGAGACATCACCCATTTGACCTCCAAAGATATAACAGCAAGAGAACGATATTCTGCTTCGGTCGAAGACCTCTCGACACCAACTTGCTTCTTGGAACACCACGACACCGGTTGTCGTCCAAGGTAGACAATATAAGCACCAGTGGAAGAATAGTCATCACGATTTCCAATCCAATCTGCATCCGAATAAGAATGAAGAGTTTACGGTGACTTTGTGGAGAAGAATAGACCTTTTTTAGCAGTTCCAACAAGATAATGGAGAAATCGTTTCACTGCCTCCCAATGAGTAGTTGTGGGCCGATGCATATATTGAGAGAGACAATTTACAGCGAAGACAATATCAGGCCGTGTGAGACCAAGATATTGCAGGCTGCCAACAGTGGCTCGGTATTCAGACGGATCAGCAAGAACGTCACCAAAACAGAGTGTGGGAGGTTGTGAGGACATGGGCGTGGCAACAGGTTTTGCATATGCCATCTTCGTATGTTGCAGCAGATCAGTGACATATTTAGTTTGTGTGAGATGCAGCCCAGCAGGAGTACGATAAGCTTCCATTCCGAGGAAATAAGAGAGTTCAACAAGTTCGAAGACCAATGACTCGAATAATCTCAGCTGTAGAAGAACCTGTGATCATCAACATAAACAAGCATATAGAGGAAATTAGTACCCGAGCGTAGAATAAATAGTGACGCATCTGCTCTTGAATTTGTGAATCCAATGCTGAGAAGAAAGTCTTTGAGTGTGTTATACCAAGCTCGGGGAGCTTGTTTGAGTTATAGATTGCCTTCTTGAGTTGACAGACATGATTTGGTTTATCCTTGTAAATCATTCCGGTGGCTGAAACATATACACTTCTTCAGAGAGAGGTCCTTGAAGGAATGCGGTATTCACGTCAAGTTGCATTAACAGCTAATTGTGAGCAACAACATTTCCAAGCTAGCGGTGTTTGATGTTAGAGCCTGATGAGTGTTAGAGCCTGCAGGTGCCACAGGTAAGCTAGCGGTGTTTGATGTTATTTGCGTCTCCGGTTCAGTCACATAAATTGGTGGAATAACTGATGTCGCCGTTGAATCCGATGCTATGGGTTCAGAAACAGCAACTGGAGAGATTGGTTCTGACGATGGAGGCATGACTCCAGTAGGTGAAGGATCAACACACGGGGTTTGAACCAATGTAGGTGGCCGATGATAGATAGGAACAAGAGAGGTAGAGGATGATGTAGAGGAATCAAAAGAAACAGAGGAAGAATGAGAGGATTTATTTGTAAGTACAGAGAAAGGGAAAATCGATTCAAAAAATTCAACATGTCGTGACACATATACCCGAGAAGTGACGACATCAAAGCAGAGGTAAGCATATTGTGTGAGAGAGTACCCCATAAAGACACACGGAGTGGAACGAGGGCTGAATTTAATATGGCCATAGGGGATCTTATCCATGGGTAACAAAGACATCCAAAGGTGCGAAGCTTCGTATAATTTAGCTCCTGATAAAACAGTAACGTAAAGGGTGATGTGTTTGCCAAATTTCGAGTGATGAGGCGATTGATCAGGTAGACAGCGATAGCAAAGGAGTATGTCCAGTACTTTGTAGGAATTCCAGCATGAGTGAGAAGCGTTGTCTTTCTGCCAGCCCAATTTCTACAATATGACGGTGTCGTCTTTCTGCCATCCCTTTGTGCTCAGGGGTGTGTGGAGGAGATGTGAGATGAGTGATTCCATTTTTGGAGAGATACTCATGAAGAGCAATGAAATCTCCTCCATTATCAGAGTACAAAGTGATAATTCTGTCAAGATTTTGATTTAAGTGGATATAGCCATGTGTATCTAGAAAAATGGTCAACAAAGACGACATAATATTTGTAGCCGTCAATAGAGAGAATTGGAGAGGTCCACACATCGGAGAAAAGAATATCTAGTGGTCCCTTCGAAGTAATAGTAGAAAGAGCTTGTGACTTTATTTGTAGAACATGAATTACAAATTAAGGAGGACGACAATGAGGAAGATAAAGGCAAAGGCAATTTAGAAATTATTTTGCGAAGAGTTTGAGAGTTTGGATGGCCTAAACGAGAGTACCAATCCGAAAGAGAGGTTTTAGAACATGGAAAGGCTGAAATAGAAGGCTGAGAAGTCATCGGCCACTCATACACTCCTTCATTAGCTTTTCCTTTGAGAAGTGTTGTGCCCGTGCTGAGATCTTTCACCTGAAAGGTATACGGACACAATTGAACCATAACGTTATTTGTTTTTGCAGAGCTTATTGACAGATATTAGATTCTTTTTCATTGTAGGAACACAAAGAATATCATTAAGAGATTGCAAGACAGAAGAGAGAGAGAGAGAGAGAGAGAGAGAGAGAGAGAGAGAGAGAGAACATGAATTACAAATTAAGGAGGACGACAATGAGGAAGATAAAGGCAAAGACAATTTAGAAATTATTTTGCGAAGAGATTGAGAGTTTGGATGGCCTAAACGAGAGTACCAATCCGAAAGAGAGGTTTTAGAACATGGAAAGGCTGAAATAGAAGGCTGAGAAGTCATCGGCCACTCATACACTCCTTCATTAGCTTTTCCTTTGAGAAGTGTTGTGCCCGTGCTGAGATCCTTCACCTGAAAGGTATACGGACACAATTGAACCATAACGTTATTTGTTTTTGCAGAGCTTATTGACAGATATTAGATTATTTTTCATTGTAGGAACACAAAGAATATCATTAAGAGATTGCAAGACAGAAGAGAGAGAGAGAGAGAGAGAGAGAGAGAGAGAGAGAGAACCAGTATGGGTGATTGGAAGGCCAGCACCATTACCAATCATCACATTTTCTCCACCATTGTAGGGAGAGATTACAAAGATCACTTGCGATGTGATGCGAAGCACCACTATCGAGCAGCCAAGGAGACAGATCTGGTGAACTAGTCATGGTGTGATGAGCTTGGTTCTGCTACTGAGGCGGAGGTAAGGGAAGATGTGGTGCAAGCCTAGGGGAAGATGCACGAGACTGTGGAGAGGATGGCATGGAGTATGGAGGCGGTGGTGTGAAAGGCTGGTATTGAGGACATCTTTTTGCTCCATGTCCCTGTATTCCACAGATTTGACACTTCTCTAGATAGGGTCTTGGTGCACGAGAGCCATCACGATTGCCATGGTGTCTGCCACGAGGAGTAGAGTAGCCACCATGAGATTGTTGCTGGTGTGGACGAAATTGTATAGAATTTGCAGTGACTGGACCAGTGGTGGTGTTGTTGTTGTCTTCTGCGTTAAGTGTGTTTTCTCGGTTAATGAGCTTTTCATGCAATTCTTTGAGAGAAATTGGAGAATCACGTCCATTCACCATTTCCACAATGGCACGATAATCTTCACCCAGGCCATCAGTGATGTAGTCAAGAAGATCTTCATGAGCAACCGGTGTTCCAAGAAGTGCCAATTGATCAGACTTTTCCACAATGCCACGTATGTAATCATTGATTGATTTGGTGCCTTTGCAGCTTTGTTTGAGTTGTTGTCTTATTTGGTTAGAGCGTCCTCTGGATAGTTTGCCATAAACTGGTGAAGAGTTTGCCATACTTCAAGAGAAGTAGTAGCCCTTGAAACGATCAGTTGAATCTGAATAGTAAGAAATCCAATTAAGGAGCTTAACAACAGCTTGTCTTGACGTTTCCAGGCAGCAAAGTGAGGGTTAGGTTGAGTTTCACCAGAACCAGTGATAACTGTTTCAGGTGGTTTTTCAGCATCGTCAGAGATGAAGTGATGAAGCTCGTGAGCTTCAAGCAGAGAGCGGACTTGTAGACGCCAAGTGATGTAATTTGTGGTGTTGAGTTTTGTGACGCTTGACATTTTAAGCGATATCAGTGTGCTCTTAAGATCCGAGACATTGAAGATAGGAGCCGATTCGGCTGTAGCAGAAGAGTTTGGAGAAGAGTCAGATGCCATTGAGAAAGAAGGGAAAAGGAACGAAGAGGAAAGAAAGAAAAAGAGGAAGAAGAATAATTTGGATCAGAAGTTGATGTGATACCATAAAGAGATATTGTGAACTGATGATTTTATTCATAAGAGCAGAGGAGAATTTATATATACAAGGACTTCTGAAATCTAAGAGACAAGTCAAGCAAGAGAGGAAAACTAGGAGAAGATACAATGGATTGAGAGATACGAAGAGACAAAGTCAAAGTGATAATAACATACTAATAGACTGTAAAAACACTATGATCTACGAGAATGATCTGGATCGGGAACAAGTATGGTGAGAAATAAGAATTCTCTTTCATGCATAGAGTTGGCGGTAGATTATATGGTGTGACAAACAAATACTTTCTATCCACTTTCCTAATGGATTGAACTTGTGCTTAATCAACAGTACACATTTCTCGGTTCATTTGAAAACTCCAGATAAACTAACATGCCATGATTCCATTGTTCGGCGAGGCAACATAGGCGCATTGCTATTGGAAACTGAAAAGGGTCGAGAAGAAGAAGAACAACAAACCCTACCCCCAAATCAAAATTTGTCGCAATGAAAAAGAAAGGAGGAAGAAGAAAAAAATTACACTGACCCACAGTTTCGATAAAATGACGTATGTGTAACGACCACAATAACACTGTTACTAATAATGTATGAATTGTTCTAATATTTGGAATACGGGTATGAATCAGACAAACATTCTTTTTCAAGTATGAAACAACACAACACTATGGTTCGGTATAAATCAATTATTTTCTGAAATCTTCAGTTCTAAATCAACTGTAAGTCCAAGGGAATAGTGTTTTTGAGTTTTATCAAGTATACGTGAAATTTCATACATTTTTTAGTTAAAAGCCAAGAAATAGAACCTAAAACTAAAAGAATCAATAACAACTTGAAGAGCCCTAGAGCACCCACAACGCCGGTTCTTAGCTGTGGATTTAGGAATTCTTAGGTACCAAAATAATTAAACAAAAAAAAATTCTTAAGGACTGCATCTTAAATAAGGCCCGTAAGAAACGATTCTTAAGGGATACGTGTCAATCCATTACGACTTCTCTCGTGACTAGCATTATTTCCCAGTATTTATATGGTATTTTTGTTATAAAGAATCTCTTTTATACAAAATATTAATTTGATTGCCAAACCTATACATACACAAAGACTTACATCTAAAGGAGGCATTTGGAGGCCCTCCAAAGCCACCGCCAGAGGCAGACCCACGTTATAGAATGGAGTGTCACATAACACAGGTTAAATTCGTATATTAGTAGTTTTGTTACGTGTAACTATCATTTTTGTAGATCATTAGGTTAATTTAGCTCACGTTTGACCCCCTTACATAAGTTTGATCTCCCCAATATAATTATTTTTTAATTTTTCTTTCATTATTTTTCATTAGTGTTATATTTTGAACCCCTAAAAATTAATCCAGGGTCCGCCACTGGCTACCGCTGTTAACAACCGTCCACCATCGTCCTCCTCCTAACATGCTCCATCTCCTCTTTGTATCCTCCTCCTCTGCCGCCGAAGCCAAAGACGATTCCACCAGCATGCCCCCTTCCTCCTCCGCCTCTAGATCTGCTGCTAATCACAGCTCAAGCTCCTCCTCTTCTTCTATCCCTGCAAGCATTTTCGATCAAATCTAAATTATAATTTTTTTAAGAACTCCAGAGTTTTTGCATTAAAGGCTACATAATCTTAAATTTTAAATTGAGGTTCTTAACACAACATTAATAATATTATACTATTTTTGTTCAGAATTATTTGATATTCAAGGTTTTTGCACACAGATTAAGAATTCATTTAATTTTTATTTTTTCTACACTAAAAATATTATATATAATTCATTAAAATATAATTCAGCCAAAAAACAATCTACAGAATATAAAAAGTCAAAAACAATAAAAATTCATTAAACTTTATATTGAAAAGTGAAACATCAAATAATTCTGAACAAAAAACCCTCCTAAAACATCAAATAATTCTGAAAAGAGGGAGTATTACTTAAAAACCCCATTAGAGATACTTGCATTGCTGATGCTCATTAAAACCCAAAAAAAAAAAAAATTGAAGAGGCCAAGACACCGTAGTTTGAACCAAATGAGCCACCTAATATAGCGGAGAAGCTTGATATTTTCTCTCTTCAGAAATTCGGATAAATATGCTGTTATATATGATAAGACAATTACGTTCTTCACATAATAAATCTGTCCTGATATATTTATGAAAGTAAATTTGATTAGTTTTGATCTAATAAATTTGATTAGGTTTAGCTCTTTTTTAGATCTAAACTAGATGAATACCCATGTATATACACGGGTCTTTTTTCAATTAATATTTTTTCAACTCGTTCATGCATAGAGTTGGCGATCTCTCTCGAACGATGCTTGGATTGAAGAATTTCCCTCTGGCAGATCTGAATACCTGCGTTACGAGGGATCCGACCACAGACCTGTGATTACTTACGTCGATGACTCAAGAGTGAAACGTAAAGGGATGTTTAGATTTGATAATCGATTGAGGGAAAAAGATGAAATAACTCAGCTGGTCGCAAATACCTGGGATAATTCATCAGCTAGCTCGGTGGCGGTGAAAATATCTGAATGCAGACGAGAAATTATTAATTGGACTAAGAGACAGAACTTCAATAGTGCTAAGATCATTTCTGAGACTCAGCTAGCACTAGAGGCAGCTCTTTCTGCAGATATTCCTGACTCTGAGACCATTGGCGCACTCTCTGCGATCCTAGACAAAGCATACCGTGAGGAGGAACAATTTTGGCAGCAGAGAAGCCGCATTCAGTGGCTCCACAGTGGGGACAGAAATACTGGATTCTTTCATGCGATCACCCGAGGAAGAAGAACATGCAATCGCTTTACAGTTTTAGAAGATCAACATGGCCGTTCCCACTATGAAGAACACCACTTTACCAGAATCATCTCAGACTATTTTCAGGAGATATTTACGTCCACTGCAACAGGAGATCTTAAACTCGTTAATGAAGTTTTGGAACCATGCATCTCGGAAGAGATGAACACTGATTTGACTCGCATCCCAAATGCTGAGGAAATAAAGCATGCAGTGTTGGCGATCAAGGCAAGTAAAGCGCCGGGTCCTGATGGCTTCTCTTCGGGCTTCTTTCATTCATATTGGAATATAGTCGGACCGGATATTGTGAAGGAAGTTCAACTTTTCTTCACATCAGGAGACTTTCCAACGAATATGAACCAGACCCATGTACGCCTCATTCCCAATGGATCTGGTCCTCGCACTGTTGCGGATTATAGACCCATTGCCCTTTGCAATGTGTTCTATAAAATAGTGGCCAAAATCCTTACTAAAAGATTGCAACCAATCCTTCCCCTGATGATATCGGAAAGCCAGACTGCATTCGTTCCAGGTCGGGCCATTTCGGATAATGTTCTGATTACACATGAGACGCTCCATTACCTTCGAATCTCCAAAGCGAAGAAACGAGGAGCCATGGCAGTTAAAACTGACATGAGTAAAGCGTACGATAGAATCGAATGGAATTTCCTCGAAGCGGTTTTACAGAGATTAGGCTTCCACCCCACCTGGATTAGATGGACTATGCAATGCGTCTCAACGGTTACTTACTCCTTTCTGATCAATGGTGGTCCACAAGGAAGAGTAGTGCCATCACGAGGGTTGCGATAGGGAGATCCCTTATCCCCGTATCTATTTATACTTTGCACTGAAGTGTTATCTGGGTTATGCAAGAAGGCGCAACAGGATGATAGTCTACAGGGGATTCGGGTGTCTAGAAATAGCCCACGAGTGAATCACCTTCTGTTCGCAGATGACACAATGTTCTTCTGTAGATCTAATGTGGAAAGCTGTCGGAAATTAGCTTCTATTCTTCGCCAATATGAGGCTGTATCAGGACAATGCATCAACTTTCGAAAGTCCTACGTCACCTTTTCGTCCAAAACTCCTCAGTCTCAGCGTGCTCGAGCGAAAAGGGAGCTACGTATCCACCAAGAAGGAGGCAACGGCAAGTATTTAGGCATTCCCGAAAATTTTGGCAGAAAAAAGAGGGACATTTTTGCATCGCTGGTAGATCGGATCAGGCAACGATCTCACCGACTCCCCACCCGTTTCCTCTCCCCCGCTGGAAAACAAGTCCTGCTAAAGTCGGTCCTATCCTCTATGCCTAACTATTCAATGTCATGTTTCAAAATTCCAGTATCCCTATGCAAGCAGATACAATCGGTGTTGACCCGTTTCTGGTGGGATGACAAGCCCGATAAGAAGAAAATGAGCTGGTTGGCATGGCATAAGCTAACCCAACCAAAGAATTGTGGAGGATTGGGTTTCCGAGACCTAATTGCGTTTATTGATGCACTCCTAGCTAAAATAGGCTGGAGATTGATTCGTAAACCATCATCCCTCCTAGAAAAAGTCCTACTTGGGAAGTACTGCTCTCAATCTTCCTTCATGGAATGCTCGCTGGGGTCCAACCCTTCTCATGGCTGGCGTAGCATTATGATAGGAAGAGAGATTATCACTAAAGGTCTGGGCTGGAGAGTGGGAAATGGAGAAAAGATCAAGGTATGGTCAGATTCATGGTTATCAACCTCTGTCCCTATGAAACCTATTGGCCCAGCCCCATTAGCTACCCAGAACTTTCGAGTTTCAGATTTCATGATTAGAGAATCTAACCTGTGGGATTGGAACAAAGTTAGACGACGCATCCCGACCTTTGAGCACTGCATCCGCACCCTTCCTATGAGTTCAATCTCCCGTGAAGATGAAATGATGTGGTTGCCTGAAAAAAATGGTGAGTATTCAGTGAAAACGGGTTACGGAATTATGAGAACGGAGGAAACGTCGGAGGCTTTCCGCAGTTTCAATTGGCAGAGAAATATTTGGAAAGTGAAGGCTTTACCAAAAATAAAGAGTCTCCTCTGGAAAGCAGCTGTTGGAGCCCTCCCGGTGGGTCAACAGTTAACCCGCCGTGGCCTACAAGTGGATGATAACTGGAGGAGATGTGGTGCCTTGGAGACTTCGCTACATGTGCTCCGAGACTGCCCTTTTGCTCGTGCAGTGTGGAACGAAAGCCCTGTGATCCTTCCACCTCAATTCTTCAATGGTGACGAACTGGATTTCATTGCCGCTGCAAAAAACCTGATAACCCTGCCACCAACTGGAATTTTTCAGGCTGATTTGGCGGCATGGATTTGTTGGAATATATGGACAGCAAGAAATCAGTTGTATTTCGGAGAAAGAATCCTCACTTACCGAGAGTCCATCCTCAAAGCGGTTCAGGAAGCAAAAGCATGGCAGATCGCTCAAACCCACCTTCACCAGACTCCGCCTTCTAAGCCTCCTCCGCCGAGGCCACCGGAGTCCTTTTCATCGGGTTTTCTGCTCTTCGTTGATGCGGCGTGGAATCCCCAATCTCTGAATAGTGGATTCGGCGCCGTTCTTCAATCCAACCAGATCCATCGACAAGTCGCTACCTCTTCACGGAGATTTGTTAATTCAGCGTTGGCAGCGGAAGCTTGGGCACTGAAAGCAGGGCTGGAAGTTGCATCTCGAAATAGATGCGAAGAACTCCATGTTTTCTCTGATTCTCTCTCCCTTATCAACCTGGTGAAATCAAATGGATCGCACAACGAAATCGCTGCTATCCTAGCTGATATTCATTTTCTTTCTCTTCAATTTGGAGTTATCTCCTTTGATTTTGTCGCTCGAGCCTCAAATGTAGAGGCCGATGAACTCTCCAAGCAATCCTTGTTTGCTTTGGACTCTTTATCTGATTTTGTTGATTAATTAATTAATATCTTGACCAAAAAAAAAAAAAAAAATTTATAAGTTAATGTATTAACTATTTTGTTTTTCTTGACCGTGCACTCCATTAGTAGGCTCTATAATCCTTTCGTTCAACACAGCTAGTATGTTCTTAGTTTCTTCAACAATTCGACCATTTTTAACTCTTCCATTTTCCTTTTTTGTGATTCTTTCTTGAGCTTTCTCTGTGCATTTCTTCTCAGACTTACAACTCTCTAATTCTCCCATATCCTTCACCAATTCTAGTTTCAATTTAGCAATTTTTATTTACAAATTATTTCAAAAAAACATTCATTTGCAATTCGTTTGTCGCTTTCTTTTGCTGATTGTCTTTCTCTCTCATCTCCTCATTTTCTCCATTTCCCTCACTCTCAAAACTCCAAATGTTCTTTCTAAACTGATCCCTAACTCTCTTCTCATTCTCAGCTCTTGCTTTCCTAAAACTCTATGCTTCCTCCTCATAGCTCTCAAACCTCTAACAAGTGATGCTTCATATAAAAGAATTGTCTAAATAACTGAGTCAGAACTAACAAATTAATATAATTATGATAGAGAATGAACCAGAAGAGAAAGTAAAAATTAGTTTACGTACGTATCAAACATAGTGGAGGATAATTCAAAGCGAATTTCATCTTCATTTTGACAGATGTAAAGTTTTTGCCTGTTTTGAGTTGTGGACATGTTTTTTTTTTTGCTTTTACCAAAAGATATGTGAAACACACAATAAATAAATCTAACTTCAAGAATTAAAAATTAATCTGAGTAGAAGTTTGACCATCAAATAAGAATTTGAATTTTTTTTTTTGGCTGATGTGTCAAAATTATAGATGCTGATGTGTCAAGATTGTGAGACACAATTCAACTTTTATATAATAAACTAGGTGTTGGCCCACGCTACGACGCTACGCGTGGATGTTTTTTTTACATATTTTTTTAATAGTTTTCATTATAGATTAAAATATTTTAATGAATTTTTAATGGCCATTTTGTGCTTTTAGTAATCCTAAAAATCTTAATACCTTTTTTTTTCTTCTTTTAAACTAAGATGTTTAGAAAAAAAGTGGCCAATATAGACAACTACAACCACCAATATGTGTAAAAAGCAAGGATTAACTTCTTACATGATTTTTTACGTAGGGAAAAACGATCGTAGAAAATCAAACTTGTTAAAGTTTGTAAGCGTGAAAAAGACAAAATGACTCATCGTCTCAATATCTCTTTGCTAGAAATATTATATTTCCTCTAGAGAATATTTACTTCCATCTCCTTTGAATGATTTTTCGCAAGTGAAAATCACGCGTCTTTAGTTAGATCTTTTCTCAAGATAGTTCATCATCCTAATCTACCCGTTCAAAGCTAGCCAACCAATCGAGAATATGGACAGTAAAATTCATTTAGGAGTCCAACATCAAAAGAGTGAACCTCTTTTACACCAAACACGACCATTTTAAGAGACTGGCCAAGAGTTTATGAACTTGAGACATTAATCCAACAATATCACAAAGAAACAGAGTTCTTCATACCCATATACTGTAACAGTTTGTATTATTTTATTTAAAAATAATTTAGAAATGTGGGACACTATCTAAGTTCTTAAACCACTAAAGTACTTCCAACATATATCGATCCCCCAATTAAAGATCCATACATCAATCAAGGTCTGGCTGAAAATGCAGAACACCAAAAATTTATCTGCTTACTTTTGTTTCCCGTGATAACTACACCGAGGTAAGTGCCGTCTTTTTCTATAAGCAGTTTCCTTTGATCTTAAGCAAAAGAATTTCATGGATGATTTTTCTTTAAGCGAGCCTTTTTGATGACTACACATCCTACACATATGGTAGTATATAATGTTATCTAAGTTGAGGCGAGAGCCTTTTTCTTTAACCGAAGCCGGTCCTTGATTTTCGTTCGGAACCTTGCTCGCTGACGAAGACCCCGCCGGTTCCACCGCCGCCTAGTTTTTTAAACAGCTTAGGTCCGACCTGCAGATCAACAATACGATTGTCATCTTAGAGTTCAATTTTTTAGGTGTATACAGAAAAAAAAAACCAGTCAAACACTTACACATTTTTCAACACAATGCCAGTAATCAAAATACTGCCAGCGCAATGTTTGTGGCCAGACTCATCATCTTGGATCCTCTTGACGCACACCTGAATCACAACAACAAAATGTTATTCGTCTGAAACCACACTCCACACCATGTGGTGTAAGCGCCGGAAGAAACCGCTCCTCTTGATGTCAGCATACTCATATTTTGCAATACAAGGTTATAACCAAAAGCCAGCTGAAGTTGAATGTAAACGGATTCACCTGATATTCAAGCAGTGGCTTCACACATTTTGGTTTGCAAGATTCCTCGAGGCACTTTTTCGGATCAACAACTTCCGCATCTGCCTTGTAATTATCGGAATTACAGCAACCATTAGGGTGGAACATCAATTTTTTAAACAAAAACCCTAAGATTATGGCCTAGTAGCAATGAAATGTTCATAACAATGAAAGACCGCACTGTTCTCAAAGTAGTGCTGTTAAAGGGATGAAGCTCAAATTCTCATTTTTATTCTGCAACTCTGACGAACATACACAGATATACCCTTCAAAAATGGAGAGAGCTACTCAACAAACTACAAAATGATGTGTGCAATAAGTCATCGTACATCTTAGTCAAGAGAAAAATTCAGTTTACTATGAGTAAGGATTCAGATAGTTCTTCGTCAGCTCATTATTTTATCAGATAATTACAGGGGATAGCTCAAGTCTAGCATATTAGAAGAGAGAAGAAGTAAATTGTAAGTGATGTAATGAACGGAGAAATATAAATATGTCAAGCACAGACTATAATTAGAAGAGAGAAGAAGTAATTTATTACCAATTTCCGTGCTTGATAGGATTATAATTTATAACGCAGAATCTAGAGAAGTGCTCGAAGAAGAACGAACTTACATGGTGAAATTGGAAATGAAGGATCGCAAGCTTGACCGGAAATCTAATAGAGAAAAGTAATATAAAAACCAAAAAAACTTTAATCATCGATCTATATGAAATGAAAAGTAGATCCGTCGAAGGAATTTACATAACCTGATTGATTGCCAAACGATGACCGTCACACACAAAGAAATCGAGGTAAGTAATTAATTTTTTTTTTCCGTCCACTAATTCATGTGAGATATGACGAGACGTAGCTCTTCCGCTTCGAAGTGTTTCTGTTCTTCTTCTTCTCCTGAAGCGTCGTCATCTCCACGGCCCACCAAGCGATCTAAGGTGAAGATTGATGCCACCGCTGCTGCTCTTGAGCCTGTTCGTAGATTTCCTGAGATTTCTTTTTAATCATTCCCTCTGGCTTGATGAAGAAGACGATTGGGGGAAATCGAATCGAAACATTAACGTTTTTTTATTAAAATTTAAGTTGTCACGTGGCACTCTCTCCAATGATTGATGTGGCGATCAGCTGGAGAGAGTTGGTCAAGTTTTATAATAAAGATACCTGAGTTCGTATTTTTTAAAAAATCTAAGATATCCTTCTTATGCTCACTCCTGAAACACAAATTTGAATTCCTTTAAAATAGATTCATTTGTATATATTAAGTTCAATTCCATTATAATTCCACCTAAAAACTACATGGCCGACATAACAAAATATCTAAAACTAGTAACCATTGGCTTTAGGCGCTTGTACATAAAGGTCTCAGTCCACCACACAAGTGTTTCATATGATTAATGACTAATGAACATATCTTTGAAGAAAAAACAAGATGCTAGATTTGTGAAGAAGAAAACCACCAAAAGAACGGCTGTTCACAAAAGAAATAAGAAATATCAGACCAAAAAAATTAAATTGGCTAATTTAGCTTACAAAATCTACAGTAAAATTGACTTAACAACAAATTTACGAAGAATATTAATGATCAATCAATTGTTAACTCAAGGTTTATCTTTTGTTTAACAGTAAGAGAAGTTATTAATTATGTACGTTTAGAAGAAAGTCATGAAGATGACTACAGTCGATTGTCATAGTGGTAAAATCCTTGTTATGTGACAAGTGACATACTATGTGTCTATGTCATAGTCTATTTTTTTCTTTAAATCTAATTCCTTAATGGTTCGGATGTGGCAGGTTTTGGATCCAACACTAAACCATTTTTGGACAATATTCACTTAGTTTATTTTTTGGAATTCGCTATAATTCTTACAATCTTGTGTAAATTTTGGAGAAGTTTAAAGAGTTGTAAACAATGTAATAAATATTAAAAGATCAAGAATCAAACTTAATCATTAAATCATATTTATCTGAACCGTCTAGTTTAGAAGTGATTTTCATAATATAAAGAGGTGGGATCAGTCATTTTTGTAATCATCCAAACAAATTTATTAAAAAGTTCTCTCTATTTTCTCTCTTTAAAACATTTTTTTCCATCTAAACAGAAAACACCAAAGTTTAAATTAGGAGGAAGGCTGATTTAGCAATTATGGAGTACAAAAAAAACTAAAATCGCACAATTTTGTTTTTATTTTTTTGGTGGTAATATGCTAAATATTACACAATTTTCAAAATTTGACATAAAAACAAAGAAATACAAAAACTATAAAAAAAAATACAACTACAATGGAAGGTAGCTTTAAAGAGGACATAAAACAAATGCCGAATAATGAACCCGCTCGAACCGTAAGATGCAGCAAACGAACTGGAGCTGCACTCGAAGTCACATGAATTAATTGACGAGAAATCGATTTGACTGATTCTATCTAACGTGGTTAATAGACCAACTAATATGACAAAAAAGACAAATAACAAACAAAGAATACAATGGAAAATTACACATTCAGCATATATATATTTATATATACATAATGTGGTGGTTAATAACGGATGCTTATATATATCTCTGGTGGTTAAGACTTAAGAATGGATTCACTTCATGAACATACTGTTCTTGGTGATGTTGCACAAATAAGGTACATTTCTCTCATAAAACTATTTTTGGTATTTTCTTCAAAGAAAAATAGGTACAACTTCGAAAAGATCCTTTATGAAACTCATATTTGTTCGTTTTTTCAAAAAAAAACCCATATTTATTAGGTTTATTACTTAAGATGATGCGAAAAGGATTTGAATAATAAGGTTTTGGGGTTTAGAGGTACCATATTAATCTATGTGGGCGAATTTGTGAGATATTTAAAATTCCGTCAGTGTCAAAAAGAAACATAACGATTCCGATTTGGATTCCGATTTTGGGATTCAGTGCCAGTAATCAAATGCAAACCGTAGAGTTTACCGGCGATGTCGATCGTTCTTTTTCTTCTCCGTCGTGTAGTTTCTCTGGCGGTTTGGGTATTACTTTCAAGACCTTTGGAGCGAGAAGAGAAGCTAAGAAGAGATGGAACAGGTTTTGTTTCTGATTACCATTTTTCTGGCTTTGTATTCCGGGAGATGCAGCGATGTTTACAGCAGGAACGATTTCCCGGAGGGATTCGTATTCGGATCCGCTTTGTCTGCTTTTCAGGTTTGCAATTCGAACTAAATTTGATTTCAGAAGTTCGAAATCGATTTTTTGGTGATCGGGAAAAAATTGGTTTTGATCTTGGAAAGTGGGAAGGAGCTGTTGATGAAGACGGAAAGATGCCTAGCATCTGGGATACATTTGTTCACTCTAGTAAGCTCCTTCACAAAAACGAATTTGAGTTAGAATTCCATGTAACTCACAATCAATCTTCCTAACGATGCAGATGCTGGACCCACCAGAGATATAGCCTGTGATGGGTATCATAGATATAAGGTTTTGTCAATGGACTCATGTTCCTCTGTTTTTAAATTTGTTTGGTGCTCAAAATTTGATGATAATCAGCTATGAACAATGGTAATGTTGCAGGAGGATGTAAGGCTCATGTATGACATGGGTTTAGATGCATTCCGACTCTCCATCTCGTGGTCGCGGCTTGTACCAAGTATGTGTGTGTGTGTGTTTCTTTGCCAAGAACTCTGGATTTTGTTACCTTGCATAGAGTTTTTAATCGTGTTATTTTTTTCGTTTGGGTTTGTCAGGTGGAAGAGGTCCTGTGAATCCAAAGGGCTTACGGTTCTACAAAAACCTCATAAATGAGTTCAGAAGACATGGTAAGATTATGCTTTCTCATCATCAACCATGTGACGTGATTATGTTCTGTGTCTTGGAAGAAAATGAATTGAGTTTGTTTTGGTTCTCTGCATGGCATGAACGGGGGAGTACAGGAATTGAGCCACATGTTACATTGTATCACAATGATCTCCCTCAGGCTCTTGAAGATGAATATGGAGGATGGATTGACCGCAAAATCATGTGAGGCCAACATTTTTGTTAAAATTTGACTCTACTTATATGACTCTCTAAGTGAAGTGTGTGCTATAATCATATTGCAGTGATGACTTCACGGCTTTTGCAGACGTTTGCTTCAGAGAGTTTGGGAAGGAAGTGAAATTCTGGTCAACAATTAATGAGCCCAATATGCTAGCAATGGGAGGTTATGACTGGGGATTTGTACCTCCTGTCCACTGTTCACCTCCTTTTGGGATGGTCAACTGCTCCAGAGGAAACTCTTCGACTGAGCCATATATTGCACTCCATAACATGTTGCTTGCACACGCATCCACCATGAGATTGTATAAACAAAAGTATAAGGTAATCTTACACGAAACATGTACACACAAACACACTAACATTTATCCCTGATCTCTTGAATACTCGAATGACCTCTTATCTCTTTTTCTCTCTGTCTCTCGTGTGGTGTTGTAGGATAAGCAGAATGGATCTCTAGGTATTACCTGTTTTGCATACTGGATGGTTCCTCTTACTAGTTCTGAAGAGAACAAGATCGCTACTCAGAGAGCCAAAGATTTCTATTTAGGCTGGTTTGTAGAACACAATCATCTTGAAAAGATTGCGTTCATTTTCAAATTCTTCTGCGGCTGCTCTGATGAAAAGGGCAAAAACATTTTCATCTCTTAATTCCAGGGTTCTGCACCCACTAGTTTTTGGGGACTATCCTGATGTGATGAAGAGAATCGTTGGAAAGAGATTGCCAAGTTTTTCGAAAGAAGAATCAGATCTCGTTAAAGACTCATTCGACTTCTTGGGAGTCATACACTACACAACAATGTACATCGCACACTTATCCCATTCCCACCACGAGGATTATGTTTCAGACATGAGTGTTTTAATGAGCCGTATGCTTTTCTTTCCTGGGATCTGTATGTTTTTTTTTCTCAATCTACCATACCTGAGTCCATAGCTGATACGTTATTTCATTTTCTTGGACAGCCTTTGGGAATTCTACATTGGTCAAGGTGTGTTTCCAAAGACAAACCTGTTTTCGTTACCCTAACACTTTTCTTATCAATCTTGATTCCTTATCATATATCCACAGTTTGATGTACTTCCTTGGGGTCTTGAAGGAGTGTTGGAATACATAAAGCACAACTATGGCAATCCACCGGTCTACATTCTTGAAAACGGTCTTTGTCTCTCTCTCTCTTCTCATTGTTCTTTTACTTGGTTACCAAACATTACGGATCTTGAGAGAGTTCCTCTGTAAATACACATAATCAGGTCGACCTACCAACCACCATTCATCGCTAAACGACATGGGAAGAGTTGAATACCTTCATGCTTATATCGCTGCCGTGCTCAAATCAGTGAGGAATGGGTCAGAGACAAGAGGCTACTTCCAGTGGTCGTTCATGGATTTGTACGAGTTTGTCAATTACAATTACACATACGGATTATACCATGTGGATTTCAGTGACCCGGAACGTCAAAGATCTCCGAAAACCTCTGCTTTTTGGTACTCTGCTTTTCTCAAAGGGTCCAATGTTAGTTTACAAGAGCCGAAGAACCTCCCTCTATCTTTCTCTCCTGGTTTTGCTTCTCAGTAAAATAGAAAAATTTGACCCGGTTTGGTTTCCCTTCCGGGTTGGTTTTCTTATTCAACGAGAGGGGGGTTACGAAGGTGCTTAAATAAAGAATAAATAAAGGAAGAGGAGGTTACGCACCTTGATAATAGTTTATTGTTGTTGATCATGTTTGTAAACTATATCACTTCACAATGGCCACAATGATATATATGCAGTTGAGTTCTACACAATCAAGTCTAATGAATCAGCACGATGAGGAATAGAGGTAAGGACCAAAGACAAGTGGACGACACACATGATAATCAATCTCTGATACTTGTTCTTTGATTGCGATAACAAAAATATCAGATTTCTCTCTGTCCTTGTCAAATTTTCTATCAGAATTATTTTGATATGATAGAAAAAGGATATTGGAATGAAGAACATTGAGTGATTAGTATTGTTGGCTCTATGTCAAACCTTCTCTTATGGTATTATTAACGGAAATGTTGCCATAACTTGTTTAAAGTCCTTGTAAAAACAAGAAGGATTAAAAATAATAAAACCAGAGTTTCGCAGAACACATTCCTTAACTTTTGACTTCTTCACCTGGAAACAAATTCAAATGCATCTAGTATTATACATCTCCGATTCTATTATAATAAATTTAGCCAAACATGAGTTCGAAGTTTAGCTTCTATTAAGACATCCAATGGTTGATTCTCTCATGACTGGCTAAATTTATTAATAGAAGACATTCAAATCATTCAGTTTTTCTCCAAAGAAGCCAGAAGGGAAGAGTTTTGTTGTTCTTAGCTCATATTACAATTTATTATGAACGGAGAGCAACATTTGAGAATTGTCTTCTAGAAATACAGAAGGACAGAGTACATGGAAACATTGTCGTGTTTAATTCGATACTATCTTATAAACTAGGTTTTTACTGGCTATTAACCTTTATTTTTTAGTCTTTTTTTATCAATTCCAAATGTCTTTGTTGTCTTTTAGTCCTTTATCAGATATTTTCAAGTTTTAGGCCATTTTGGAAGAAACAGTACGCTGCAGATCATGCAGAAGCATCAAAAGTTTTTCATTCTTTGAAGGCTTTCCACCAATGGATCGTGCTACAATTTTGATGTAAGACCATGTTACAATTAAAGACAATAAGACTTTGTTGTTTACTCTCTTTACTCTCTCTCTCGCTCTCTCGTTTGTTGTTCGATCGGTTTTGTGTTTTGAAGAAATGAGAAAAACAGAACAGAAAATAAAAGAATACATGACAAATTTAACGACTTCAGGTCATAAATTTGAGCCCTACTGTCGCCGGGCCGGGATCTGATGCCCAAAATCCACTAGAATCACTTTGGTTTTATAGTTCATACAACCACCTACTACAAACCATGCATGCTTTTAGTCTGTAACCCTATTGCCGACCTTAGAGAATAGTCCAAACTTTGGCTCTACACCATTTCTAATTCTGATAGAAACAGAGTCTTTACCGACCATCACTGCTTTGATTCTGTTTTTGGAAAACCTCACGCGCACGCCACATGATCTTCTTATCTCCTCAAAATGGGTTTGTCGGGTTACAAGGCTTGTGGGCTTCGTCTCTTTTGATCCATTTCTTCTAGACGAAACCTTCTTCATGCATTAGAGTCTCTCTTGGACTTAGTCTTGAGACAAGAAATCTTCATCTTCTCTTGACTCAAATACATAACACTCACAAAACTCCACGCTGGATTTGAGTATTTTGATTCTAGTTCTTGGATTCCTCCCGAATTCTCATGACTTCCGTCAGTTCTTGGAAACTTGGAGCAGCTCCAGAGCTTCTTGGAGCTTCCCCACAAGTAATGCCTTTGTTAATATATCTGCCAGATTGTACAAGGTCGAAATCTTGGCCACCTTCACCAAACCATCTGCAATCAAGTCACGAACGAAATGGTACTTTTGTGCTATATGCTTTGTTCTTTCATGGAACACAGCATTCTATGATAAGGATATAGCTTTCTGAGAATCACAAAACACTTCAACAGGTCCTTAATGGAACCCCATCTCCTCCATCAGACCTTTTAACCAAACCGCTTCCTTTGGAGCCTCTGATAGTGCCATATACTCAGCCTCCGTTGTGGACAAAGCAACAACCTTTTGTAAATTTGATTTCCATCTGATTGTACCACCTTCTGCCGTGAATACATAAGCACCAATGGATCTTCTCCGATCCAAGTCTGCAGCAAAATCTGAGTCACAGCATCCCCTTATGATGAACTCCTTTTATTTCTTGAACACCAGCTTCCTCTCTGTTGATCCTTTGATGTACCTCATGACCCATTTCACTGCTTGCCAGTGATCCTTTAGAGGCTTCCTCATAAACCGACTAATCATAGTAACTGGATATGCAAGATCAACCCGAATACCAATCATTGCGTACATGATACTTCCAACTGCACTTGAGTAAGTAAGGAATGGACTTCATTTCGTCTTCTTGTTCTCTGAATTCCTTCTCTGTGGCAGATTTCAGTTTGAAATGAGCGCCTAGTGGTGTTGAGACTGATTTACACTGATCCATCTTGAATGTATCCAACACTTTTATTAGATAACCCCCTTGAGATAAGGACATAGTACTTTTTTCTCTATCTCGATGTATTTCCATCCCCAAACTCTTCTTAGCTTCTCCTAAATTTTTCATTTCAAATTTCGAGCTTAGCAGTTTTAGCTATATATACATCCCCAAAATCCCCAATATACAGTTTTAGCTATATATACATTAAATTACTATCAGACTACTATATCACCTTAAGATTTGGATTTTGAGCGGTTACATCATATGTCAAAGGACAAAAATAATTCAAAACCATCCACTCATTCATCAGGAAATCTATGGCCAAGTAAATTCTTCCAAGACCTCCATTTTCATAAAAATGCTGAAAATCAATGACATTGATCAAGTATTGAATTGATAACGACAGATTAGGATGACTGAGCTTATCAAATCTACAAGAGGCAATAAGATGTATGATTTTCTAGGGACGATTATTAAAGTATCCTCCAAACCTATGTTTATTAATAGTTTGACACACTTTTATTTTTTATACTAGAGTAACCTCGTATACCGATCATGCCCTTTTGGGCTTTGATGGAAAAAAATTATTACGAAAATGCCATTACTTTTTATATGCCATGTAAGCAAAAAGTAGCGCGAAATTAGACATAAGTCTACCAATATTTGTAGTAGACTTGTTAAAATTTGGTCAACGCAAGTTTTTGTTGCTAGATTTATTTGACAGAAGGTAGATTTGTTGAAACTTAGTAGACTTGTTTTGGTAGACATATTTGAATAGAATGGTCGGCTTATTTTTTGTTGGTAGACAAATTTTTTGATGGTAGGTTTATTATTTTTAATGGTAAACTTATGATTATCTTTAATGGTAGACTTATGAATATTCTGTTGACTTATGGTAAGTGTTTGACTTTTTGGGTAGATTTAAATAATAATGGCGACAGATTTATCTTAAAATTTGGTAGACTTATTTGTAATGGCGAGAGATTTATATACTTTGATGTACAGTAGAATTATTTAGGTTGGTAGATTTATTACTATTTATGGTAGCTTTATTAGAATTTGGTAGATTTATTAGTAATGGTATATTTAAAACCATCGAAATTCAGTAAATAATGTGGTAGATTTATTTACAAGTATGGTAGATTTATTAATTCTTAGTAGATTTAATATTTCTGATTTACAATCATGGTAGACTTATAAAAGTTTTTGGTACTTACTCAGATTACCTCTACTCGAAAAAATATTATTCAGTTTTGTAGATTTATAAATTTTTTCGAGGATGGTAGACTTATTAATATTTTTGTGTGGTAAACATTTGACTTTTTAATTATGGGAAATAACATTTTTGCCCATATTTATTCTCAATTCTATGGAAAAACCAGACATCCAATTTTGCTAAGTATGAAATGTTTTAGTGTTTTATGGTAGATTTATTGTAACGATGGTAGATTTATTTTCTTACATGAATTTTTTTATTAACCTTTCTATTAACGTATATTTCAATGGATATATATTCAGTTGGCAAGTACACATTGAAAGAAAAAATATGTACGTGGTAGGCTTGATCTTGATAAAATCTCTTGTGTACATATCATAGCCACCGCTTAAGTAAGATAAACTTCACCTATATCTACCTATGTCATCCCTTTTACTAAACAAACTACTTACAACATGCTTATGCGAATAGTGTAATGCCAAGAAATGTACAACTTGTTTCGAAATCTCTTGTAATAATCGATCTATTAGACTTGTACGATTTTCTGCATTTTCGAACTCTCTTGTATTAATTGTATTTGATGTAAAATATTTTATGGTTTAGACAACAAATATACCAAACTTTCAAAGGACCAACATCATGCAAAAAAAAGCATGGTCCTTTGAAAGTATAGTTACAGCAATAAGTCCTAATAACAACTGACCAAAAAGGATACCGTTTTGATGTACAAAACAATATAAATCTACCATCATTAGAGCTCGACATACATAATAAGCCTACCTTTCGTCCAATAACAAGTCTACCATCAGTTTAAAAACAAATCTACCAAATCTATATCTATAATATGTATAATAACACGCCGGATTGATGCCACAAATTCCATCGGAGACTCGTCCGCTACAACAAAGCGTATAACATATTAGAGAAGAACAAACAAATGTCATCATTCATATGTTAAGTTCAAATATACAACTAAAAATCTACCATATTAAAACGATAACTCTACAATCATTAACAAACAAATCTACCAAACTACACAGCAAATCTACCAAATAAAAGCAAGCTTACCTGAGAGTTGTTCATGATATCATTGAAAACTGTATCTCCAAGTCTACCAAACTATACTATACCATTTAAATCTACCAGTATACAAATAAGTCTACCAGTATCTATCATTTATGAACAAGTATACCAAACCAAAATTCTATCATTTATAACCAAGTTTACCAAACTATACTATACCATTTAAATCTAGCATGAAACTAAACAAATCGACCACAATGTTATGAAGAAATTGACCATACAATAACCATGACTCACCGCAAATTCTTCACCCTCACTGGAATTTCGTCACCCACACCGGAATTTCTCTTAACCCACCGAAATTTTGCCTAACACCTGCAAAAAAAAAATTAGGGTTAGATTTTTCACAAAAAATCGCCGCTGCCACCGCCGCAAGCTCTAACTTCACCGCGGAGACGACTCGACTGTCAGAAGCTGTCATTGAAACTTTTTCTCGTCGTCGTAAACTCTTTCTCGTCATCTTAACTCTGCAAACTCGTCACAACCTCTTCGTCGTCGTTAATAACACCAGATTTTGACCATTTTTATGGATCACTTTAATATCTTTTACAGGTGTTTTTACTCTATTTCTAAAGGTTTTCAAAGGATTTCTATGTTTTCGGATTTTAAAAGACTTTTCAGGTAATTTGGGATAAAGAGGCACAAATTGGAACAAAAAGACTCTTTTGGATAAATGCAAACCGTCAGAACTCTCATAGAGAGACGAAGACCTTCTCACCGTCTAATCACCCTCAAAATTGGACAACTTATAGAAGAATCAACCAGCTTTCAAATGCACTTGGTTTGGAGACATTCCAACGGTTGGATCTCAAGATATTCCATTAGCCCCGGAGCCACTCGAAGACGGCCAGCAAGTCATGCGACCGCGGCCAACAGCCCATTTCCCGCGGTCACAAGCCTCCCGACCGCGGCCAACCACCTATTTCCCACGGTCACGTCACTCCCGACCGTGGCCGTTAAACTCCGAACTAAAGCCCATATATCTGAAGCCCAAAGTCATTCTCAGCCTCAATTCCGGAACCCTAGAGACCATGGAGTATTGAAGACTATAAATACTTGTCATTTAGGTCGTTTTTAAACACAACCCTTCATACTTTACAGAAACCCTTTTCCTTTAGCCGTTTTTATGCGATTTTTGTAGAAGATTGTTCAAATCCGAGTTATTCAATAGAGAAGCTTTCTTCATCTCTTTTCTTTACTGTTTTTCATTACTTTTATTAAAACCAATGATGATGTCGACCTCAGCCATGTTTGAGTAGATCCCGAGTTGGGCTTAGGGTTCCCGAAAGGGGCTCTCATAATCGATTAAGACATCTAGGTTTGCATATGAAAATTATATCCTCTAACCATCAGTTTCTACTTTTCATTATTTAATGTATCTATATTCTTTTTTGTTACACATGATTGCACAACATTAATTCTTAATAAATTTAGAGATTTATTTCGATATCTATATATCTATATATATAAAGTAAAATATTCTCTCTTCTCATGATGCCATGTCATCTTAACTCTTTCTATTTTGGTGACACATCATCACCTAAAATTCTCTTCTAAACTCGCTTGATCGACCGTAACATTGGGCCAAACTTATACCCAAGCATGGTCCAACTATATTCTGCTAGAAATGATTATTTAAACCCAATAAGAATTAGGCCACACAGAAATCCACTTTCACTTCGAACTTTTCGCCTCCTTCCTCTCTTTCTCTGCAGAATGAATTTCCTAATTTGGAGCACCCTCACCTATTCTCTACTCCATTTCTCCATTCAATGTCTAAGCCGTTACTTTTTTCCATACAATAACCACTCTATATTTTCACCATTACGACCTCAACAACATCAAATTCTGTAACTACCGTACCAATTAATCATCTCCTTCAACTCTCAAAACTAATGCTGCATCACCAAATCTATCGTATAAATAGGGCTCTATACACTCCTATCCTGTTATAAATCAATCCAAACAAAAAAATTCAAACAAACAAAAACTTATCTCACCAGCTCAAATTCAGACAGATATTCCATTTCTTTTTGGTGACTTGACAGCCGACGTGGTGTCCAGCCAGTTGTCGCAAGGCTGCTTCGGTTTTGGGAGGCCCGAAACATTAAGAAAGGTGGAGAGCTCATGGGTATTGACATGCTCCTCCTAGATAAGAAGGTGAATTCCAACTTTAAGGTTTCTCCTATTAGGTTCAAAATTTGGGGGATTATTTTGGCGGTCGTTTCTTTTCAATGTCGTTTGGGTTAATTACTAGACTTTGTAGTATCAAATCGGCTCCATGAGCAATGAAGTGTATGTCTGGGGTTTTTGGAATAATAATACTCCGTCTAACCAAGCTCTGTCATTGTCATGGCAGTCAACTCTTATTCAAGACTCAATTACTGTCCACCGTCTTAACACCTTCAATCACCTTATGCACGAGGGTTCAATGTCACCCGCAGCAACCCACACTTCAAGCACTGTGAATCCAACATAGCCAAGGTCAAGGATAGACACAGACATTCTCATAGCCAACCTCAAGACGGATAAAAGGATTCCAACATTTGAAGAGCAAAATGAGGAGTGCCCAATCTGTCTACAAACATTTAAAGGAAGATAAGATATACTACCATGTCATCATATCGGGTATCGCCAAGGATGCGAATGGCAGTAAGACGGTTTCGCAGCCCTTTGTCGATGAACTTTATCAGCTTCGACGGTGGTGAAGCATTAGCTCCATGCCTCCTGTCATTCATTTCCCTCCACAGCGCATGGATTGTCATCTGAAGTAAGTAATGGACAATGAAACACTTCAAACACTTTAGGTGGTTTTGAGATATCAGCTCAACAACAGAGAACCAATCGGAAGCGAAATCTTGTAGCAGAACTCCTTCTCCCACATTTCTCCACACTTGTGAGGAGTAAGAGCACGCAAAGAACAGATGATTGCGAGTTTCTAGAGGCTCCTGATTGCAGAGCACACAGACGACGAGAATATTCGGACTCCAGGCTTGCATTCGGTCGCCTGTGGTGAGGCGATTTCCCCTGCATCTTCAACAACCTCGTCCTCAAAACCTTATCCAGAGACATCGGTGGATAGCCACAGCTCCCCTACTTCTTCTTCTGCTTGAAACAAGCCTCTGTTACACTATACTACCGCATACTGCTTTGCAGTCCAAAGAAAATGTCACAGTGACAGTTCATTTTCGTCCACTCAGGTGAATGGTGATTTTCTGTATAGGATTTTAACGCTGAGTTGATGTTCGTTCTATGAAGTTGACATTGGTTTATGCTTGACATAGCCCACGGGAAATCTGCCAAGGGGAGGAGATTGCATGGTATGCAGATGGGGATTCAATTGTGCGGAATGAGCATAATCAATCAATTGCTTATGCCTATGGTTAGTCTTAACAGTCTGACTAGTGTCACAAGTTTCCGTGAGCATCGTAAATGTTGTACTTAGAGCATTGCAACACTCATAAATACCAAATGAAGTATAAAAGTGTTGTGGCATATATTGAAGTTTCGTGCATCATGCATTAAGGCCTGAATTAAACTAGATGTCAAATTTCTGTCTTGAAGGTCTGTCCTTTTTTGCAGATCGTGTTTTTGGGCCTACAACGACAACACGCCATGTCTATGATGTTGCTGCTCAGCATGTCTTTAATGGTGGTATGAAGGGGACCAATGGTATGGGAGTAAACACTTTTTTTTGGGTTGGCAGAACTAGTTAGCAACATAAAACTTGGTCGTTACGTAGGGACACCATTTGAGTCGTTCGGTAGCATCTTATGAAAATGTTATTAATTCGTCGCAAATTAGGAAAATTTTTAATAAGCGACAACAGAGTGATGCCATTAGATATGACGCTAACTAGCCATATATTAAAGACGAGAAATGTTAAGTTTTCTGGGTTTCCAATTTAAAACCAATTGGCGATAAGTGGAGAGGCCCAAATCCCTTATATACTAGTGTTAGTCCCTTTAAATTTCCGATGTGGGATTCTAACACGCCCTCTCGAGATGATGGCTCTTATCAGCCCATCTCGAACCGAATTCCACTTTAGAACCGATGATAAACCCTTTTTAGGCCATCCTTCTTGGATCAACAAACGAGGCTCTAATACCATGTTAAAAAAGCCATGCGATTACTCACATTTATCGGTTTGTTGCAAATATGACGTTAATTGCAATTACCAACGGATTATTGACGTTTGTTGGGGGGGGGGGTCGTTACTGATCTCTTTTCTTTGTAGTGAAGCAACAAAAGTGTTTAGGGTGAACGGAAAACCTTAAAAGCCAAACCCAGATTGTTGTAGTCAAAAACCATTACGTAATAGCTAGTTCATAGCTTATAATTGAAGTTGTAATTGCTATAAAACATTTTATCTCGGATTTGGTATCTAGTTTGTTGTCGCAGACACTGCAACTTCTTCTTTCCTTCAGAGCGCAATATGATGAAATTTTACCTTTGCCGTTTTTAAATTTTACTTTTAGTTTGGTAGCTTATTACAGTGTGTTTTTTTAGGGAGAGTAGGGAATTTCCAATTTTTTTAAATCTGAGATCTTTATTTTATTATTAAAAGGAAGCATACAAAACCGGCAAAATATATCATCATTCCCAGAGATAAAAGCGGCAGAAATCAATATTTCTCCATTTTTCAAGAGTCAAAATCCTGCAGAAAACAAAATTTCTCCGGAGACATAAGCCCTATGAAAGAGAGACACATATAAAAAAACTAAAAATAAACAACCAAGTAAGTCTATGACTCTATGAAACTAAGTCCATCCATGAAAATACGATGTAATAACCTAACGAAACTCCTTGTTGAAAATATGATCTGTCAGATTGAAACTCATTTTTCGATCCCAATATAAAGCTCCAAAAAAGATCGAGAGATAACTAAAAAAGCACTAAACCTAATTACCCAGAAAATTAAAACCCTAACAATAGAATTAAATCTATCAATCAATACTATTATTTGCGAAGTCAAAAATCTGATGTGTCGTCTCCACAGCGATTGTACAACGTGTCATTATTATAAAATATTATGTGGCGTTTTAATATGTTCTGATAGGTCGATCATTAATCTTACGTGGAAATACCCATGACATGTCTTTTTCCTTCGATAATAGGCCAACGATTTTGTTTATGGGCCACTAATCTCGAAGTCGGTTATAAGCCACCGATATCAAAGTCGGTACTAATCTATACTCTAGTGTATCTATCGTGCTATATATACTCCTCTCAGTTTTCATGTTTTCTTACATACAATGTCCGTCTTCTAAAATCTAGCATCCTTTTAAAAAATTCATCTACGTCTTTTAAAAAAATAGATATATACTATTATTTATTCATTTCCGTAATGACAACTTACTATTTTTTTATAGTTCATACTTTGCTAATTGAATATTTCCTCTACTGCCTTACAATAGAATCGTCAGGTAAAGAAAAAATTATGTTTTTATTTCAGTTTGTGCTTAAAATGTTTTTTCTGCTTCAAGACGGTAAATCAATTGCCTAATAATTCTTTCCTTCAAAAATTTTATGAATTTTCTATAGTGACTAGCAATCTTCTCCTCCATGATCCTCAGATTTTTTCATATCATCTGCCTCCATCTCAAATCATTTTTACAGAAGATGAACATTTTTTCTGCCGATTTTAACAGTGATAAATTTACAAGTTAGTTAAAATGTAATTAGTACTATCCTGAAGCCATATATTCCGAATTTCCGACCCATTGGGTTTGGTATCGTAAAAACATCAATGGCATCTCCGTCTTTGCGGCAACTCCAGACTGAGTATTATAGCCAACTATAACCCTAACGCTGGCGAAGTCTACTACTTGAGGGTTTCATTGCATGTCGTTCGTGATCCATGTTTTTATATAGATATAAGAACAATTAATGGTGTTGTCCACCCTACTTTCAAAGATGCATGTTATACTTTGGGTTTAATTCACGATGATACCGAGTATGCCGAAGCTATCTATGAGGCAAGTTAATGGGTTCTCACTCCTCTCTTTGAATGATGTAAACTGCTTTGTTACGTGCATGTTCTATGATGAATCATTTTCATGTTTGGAGATCCATTCAATGTTTTTAGTATAAGTTTCGTCAATTATTTGCATTGTCCTTGATTTTTTTCCCTTAATTATCTTATTTTAACAACTTCTTAGATTTTTCGTTGTGTTTGGATTTATTTATTTTTTCTAATGTACTTTCTAAATTTAATTATCATCAATAAAAATAAAAGGTTAAACAGATTTCTAATTAATTTTTGCTAATTATATATTGTTCTTATTTTTACCCATTCATATATTTATTGTTAAAAAAGATGTACAAATACTTTTCCTAATAAATCATATATATTGCTCTTACTTTTATTCACTTATAATTCTTATTACTTAGAAGTATAAGTATAAAAAAGAAGATGTAGTTGATGATAATAACTCAAAAAAGACGAATTTGAATAAATCCATGGAGAATAAAAAGCAGATGAGAACACGAAATAGTGAAGAAGAATAAGGAGATGAAAAAAGATGTTGGAGTTAAAGAAGAAAATGGGAAGAAAAAAATGAAAGATGAAGAAAAAAATTAAAAGAAAAAAAATGAGAAAATAAAGTAGGTGAAGATGAGAAAGAGATCAAGAAAAACCAGAAGAAGAAGAGTTTGATGAAGACCAAAGAGGAATAAGAAGTAGAGAATAAAAAAGGCTACTAAAAATCAAAAAAGAAGAAGAACTGAGAATACATAGATGGTGAAAAAAAACTCAATGACAATGATGAATATGAAAGAAAAGAGTGAGGAATAAGAAAATCGAAAGATATATAAGAAGAAGAAGAAAAAAGAGTACAAGTCAAAGACAATGAAGAAGATGAAGGAAAAGCAAAAAAAGTACAAGTCAAATATGATGAAGGAAAATATGGGGGAAAAATAAGATGAATAATTTGGGGTAGAAAAAAAAGGCAAAAACCTTCAAATTGGAAACTGAAGAAGAAGACGAAAAAAAAAAGAATAAGAAAAATACGGAGAAGAACTAAACCAAAAAAATAAAGAACGGAAAGAAGAGTAGAACAAAACAATAGAGCACTAGTAAAGAAAATGTGTACAGCCACACAAATTTTCATTGCTAAAGCCTAATTTTCGTGGCTATATGATGATATAGACACGGAAAGTCACGAAAAAAATCGTGTCTATAAGATCGTGACTAAAATTTTTCATGGCTTTTTGTGACTAATTAATCACGATTTAGACACATAGATTTCGTGGCAAAACTAGTCACAAATTAGTCACATAATAATTGGTGGCTATATAGCCACTGTTTAGTTCGTGGGTTTTCCGTAGCTAAAATAGCCACGAATTGCTATGGAATTTTCATCAATATAGATGTCGCTTTTTATCTTCGTGTCAAGCTCTTTAGGTACAGAATACCACAAATTTATGATTTAATTCCAAAAACAAGAAAACCTGAAAACTTGAATTTAAAATTCTAAAATCCAATATCATATATTACCAAATGTTTTACAAAGATCCAATCATATATTACCAAAAGAATTATAAAGTCTAATGACTTACAAAAGCTGAACATTTTAATCCCAAAAACATTAGCACACCACTTATCTAACTGGGTAGTACCCAGCACTATCGTAGTCGGGTTAGTAGTCGTGGTAGGGTCTTAATCCAAAGAGAATTGTTCATTGTGAACCATCTCCTTAAACTCATTCTTCAACTCCACCAAGTTCCCTTTGAGAGTTGTCACGCCAACCTTGAGATCTTCAAAGAAAAAAAAAATTTAGTATTTGTAAGTTAGTAAACAACATTCATTGTGTTGAGTAAAAGAAATAGTTAACTTAGAGAAAACAAACACTTAAGTCTGCCACCACACATCTTTCCTCTCTCAAGGAACATATTTCCAGCTGCTCCATGGTATATTGTAGTAGCCTTGCCAAGTTGTTCGGATGAATTTGTGGAAAAATATGTCTATACAATTGTCAGAACAAAGAAGTATTAAAGACCTGAAGCTGAAGTCTGCAAGCCTTCTCTGTTGCATCTATCGAACATAACAAATCAAAGATGTTATTACACAGCCATAATTAATTATAAAATCACCCTTGGTTTAATAAAAGCATTCATCATAAAGCAAGAGAATAACAGACAATATGAAAGAAATTAAGTGAAGAAGCTTCAGCTAAAGACATGCCAAATCTCCAAACCACTATTAAGCAGGCCTTCTCTGTTTCATCTCTTGAAACATAACAAACAAAGAAAATCTTACACAGCAAGAATTAATGATAAGAAATCACATACCTTGGTTTAGTAGAAGCATTCATCATAAAGCAAGAGAGAAAACCTGACAATCTAAAAGAAATTAAGTAGAGAAGCTTTAGCATAAAGACATGGCAAATCGTGAAACCAGTATTAAGCAAGAGAATTTGAAAATATATCTTCTTATGCCTAAGTGGCCTTAAGTAAAGAACAAATCTAACCAACAACACATAAGTCATTCTGATGCAAATTTACAAACACAAAACGTCTGTATTATACAAAGTTACAAATACGAACACAAAAAGTCTTTAATGCACAGCCAAAATAATGTTAATTGAAAAAAAAAATGCTAACACCAAACAGCACAAAAGAAAAAGTTGTAACTAAGTATCCTTATTCTACTTCATGGTTTTCGACACTTATAATAAGGAAACAAAAGCTTTGATAAACAGTGGCTTCACAATCTTATCTTACTAGTTCCAATCAAACGAATTTTGCAAACCAAAACTAGATAGGCATTTTTTTTGAACGAAGAAAACCAAAACCAAAACTAGAGAAACATTTTATCATACTAGTAGGCAACTTATATGTCAAGAACACAAGAACACCCACGATGGAAGAGAAAATCAAAACCCAACTCGAAACCCCCAATTCCAAACGCTAGATGATACCCAAACACCAAATCCAACAAATTTTTTACAGATTAAGCAGATTAAGCATGTAAGAGAAACAATCAAACACAAATTTCACTAAACAATTTCAAACCCTAAGAATTTATACACAAATTTCACAAAATGAAACTGAAGAAAACTTATGGAGAAAGAGGAGGAGCAGACTTACCCGGCGGAATCGATTCGGAGGGATGTGCGCGGAGTGGATCGGAGGGATGTGTGCGACGACGGTCAGAGTTTTGGCCGAATGAAACCATGGCGAGGAGGAAGAGATTTGAGAGTAGAGTTTTCTTTCTAAGGCCTTGATTGTTTGTAGTTTTTGAAACAGATTTTGGCTTTTGATTTTCAAAAATCCATTTGATTAACCAGTCAAGTTTTTGAACAAATGGATTTCCTAGAAAACTAGTTTTTTAGAGTTTTATATTTTCTAAACAAAAACCAAAAACTACAATTTATGAGTTTTTGAAAGAAGTTTCCGTAAGTGTTTGTTGTTTTATTTATTTTATTTATTGCTATTTTCCCAATCAATAATGATTGAATAAAAAAATACAAAAACAAACAAAAAAATCTCATTTCTAGTTTTCTACAATAAAATATATAAATCAAAACAAAATCTCATTTCTACAATAATTTATATGTGCATTTTTATCTATCATATTTTATTGTAGAAAAAATCTATAATTTTATAATTATTTATTCTTACTTATAAATTTTTGTGAGTTATTGTTTTTTATAAGAAATATGATTTTGAAACTTTAATTTTATTCATTAAACTTTAGTAATTTTTAAACACTTTAAACTAAACTAAAAACTAAAAGCATATAAATATTTTTTAAAAATAATAATTATTGATAAGAAAACCAGAAACTAAACAAATTCTACCATTCAAGGTTTTAAGAAACCAAAATCTACAGCAAAATCAAAAACCAAAATTTTAGAATCCAAAATCCAAAAATCAAAAACCAAATTCAAAAAGCCAGAAACAAAAAAAAACTAAAAACCATGCAAACAGTCATGGCCTAAGTGTTATGTCGTCATCGTGTCGAGAGGTTTTTTTGTCGAGTGTTATATGAGAGTTAAGTGTCTTGAATTGAGAAAATTTGGTCACGGTTTAGCCTTGAATTGTTTTTGTAGCTGTATACTCAGAGATATATTGTTGCAACATTGTGATAATTGTGGTCATGAAAGTATACATCACTTATTTGTGGCTATTTTAACCACGAATATCCACGAAAAATTCACGTTTCTATTATTTTCTTACTTCATAGCTTTTTTGTAAATTTTTCGTGGCTAAATTAAAAAAAGCCACGGATAATCCATGACTGTTTCGTGACTATACGAAAAATTTCTACTAGTGGAGGAAGAAGAAGAAGAAGAAGACAAATCAGAAGAGAAAAATGAAATAGAATTGGTAGACTATGAAGAAGAGGAAAGAAAATATAAGAAATAAGAAAATTGACGTGATGATAAAGAAGAATGAAAAGACGAAGAAGAAGACCAAAAGAAAAAAGAAAAGAAAAATCAGAATAAAAAAAGTTATGATAAAACAAAAAAATTTGAGGAATAAGAAGGAGAAGTGGGTGATGAATTTGGAGAAAGAGGGAGATAAAGAGAAATTGAGTTAAAGTTTTCAGGGACATGTAGATGCTTCAGGACATGTCTATGGAGAGAGTGTAAAGGAGAGAAATAGAGGGAAACATAGAGAGAGAGAGAGAGAGAGAGAGAGAGAGGGAGAGAAAAAGAAAGAGAGAGATAAAGAGAGATAGAGAGAGAGAGGAAAAAGACAGAAAGACAGAGAAAGAGAGAGAAATGGTAGAGAGAGTTAAACTTTCTTGGTACATGATATTAAATCTATGTTAGTTCATATTTTATGTGTTTCTATTTTTTATTTTCGAGATACTTCTTACTTTAAATTTAGTTATCTAATTCGTATGATATATACAATTTAGGACTACGGAGAGAGAGAAAGAGAGGGAGGGAGGGACGCATAGATGGGGAGAGAGAGAGACTTATAGTTTTCAAGTACATATATTTGATTGATATAAAAGATTAAAGAAAATAAGAAGAATATGAAGTTAGAGAGAATGAAGAAGACGAAAGCGATGAAGAAGAAGAAGAAGTATAATAGAAAGAAGATGGGGAAAACAGCAAACAAGAAGAAGATGTGACAAAAAAAACTTAATGAATAAGAAGTAAGAAAAGATATATAGAATAAAGAGGAGAAGGAAACAGAAAATGAAAGAAAACTAAGAAAAAAACGTGAGAGAAGATGGAGAGATAAAGATGGAAGACTATGAAGAAATATAAAGAAAAAATAATAAAGAATAAAAACTCAAAGATAAATAAATAAAAAAAGGTGAAAAATAATTATGTGAAGACGAAGAACTCGCTTTTGTCTTAATTCAATTGGTTTGTGAGTTCAATACAGTTATTCGTAAACATTTTTGTCTTTAATGTTGGATGGTATTTATTTTTTGTGTTTGCTTTATTTATCATGTATATTTTAAAAAGTTGTTTTTAATTTTTTTCATTGGTTTATAACATTGAAACTTTTATGTGTGCGGGCCGAACACCTAGTTATTAGTTATAAATATGTAAATTCAGAAAGCAAAATCAGAACACGTTTCTTTTATTAAATCACAAAACCCTAGTTGAGAGAGAAAGGTCACAAAGCTGGAGAAGATTCATGATTGTTTGAAACTCAATCATCTATTCAACCCAAAGAAGCTCTCTATAGATAATTATGAATCAAGTATCTGTGCTTTCGCCTCTCTCCAGTGCTTGAATTTAAGGTTAAGAGCAAGTGCAACGGGGGTATTTAACCACCGTCTCTACCATTTTTCCCAAATTAAATAAATGAAAAACACAAAAAAAGCTGAAAGACGTTTCTTAATTTAGAGATGTGAGAAACATCTTTTGAGCTGCACATGTCCAAATTTCATTGGATAAAAGAGAAGAAAGTGAAAAAGTTTGTTTTGGGTCCTCATTCTTTTTGTTTTTTACCTGACAAAATTCAGGTTTCTCCAATTGAACTTTTAAAAAATTCAGGTTTCTCCTATTAACTCTCTAATACTAAAACAACACATTTTAATAATAAAAAAAAGGTAAAGACCCATCAGGATCTCTGTCATTGCACATGCTCTAACTCTGGTAGATGTTTTCCAAAGTTAGGGCACAGAAGCACCACCATTCACCATCCATGATTACGTCACTTCCAGATGACTTTATTGTTGATATCGTAGCACGTGTACCAAGATGCTATTATCCAACAATCTCCCTCGTTTCCAAGAGTTTTCGGTCACTCGTAGCGTCGCCTGAACTATAGGCAAGACGTCCTTGTTAGGCTGCACTGAACACTGTCTCTATGTTGTCCTCTATAACTACTACCCAGTGATTGCTGTTTGTATATTCTCCGTTGGAAAGTCAACAGCAAGGATCGCTTGGCCATAATCCGGTCACTTCCTATTATACCTTGCAATGGAAGCTATGTCGCAGTGGGATCAAACATATATGTGGTGGGTTCATCAAGAGCTTTAAACATCAATTGTAGATTTCATACAGTGCAACCCATCTCTCACATTCCTAAGAAGATGTTTGATAAGGCCATTGGCATCATCAACGGGAAGATTTACGTAATTGGAGATTGTTGGGGTGATGACAAAGTTAGTGGGAATATGTTGTGGAAGAGAGTCATGGTGTTTGATACAGAAATTCAAATGTGGGAGCAAAGCCAGACATGGAGGTAGGTAACATGTTGTATGATGGTGTGGTGATGGAGGATAAGATTTGCATGAGAGATAGAGATAATAGCTTTGTTTATGAGCCAACAGAAAGTAAATGAGAATTGGAGAAGACGTTAAATTCTGAAGATTGGAAGGGTGCATGTGTTGTTAACAGTGTATTGTACTTTTACGATGTTCACAAGAACAAGTTGAGAGCGTATGATCCAAAGCAGAGGTGTTGGATTGATGTGACAGGTTTGGAAGAATTGTTGCCTAAGACGGCCTGCACGGACACAGTTAGTTATGGTGGGAAATTGGCTCTTTTCTTTCGTAACAATGGTGACGCACAGAAGATTTGGTGTGCAGAGATTGCTTTGGAAAGATGCCAAGGAGGAGAGATTTTGGGTAAGGTGCAGTGGTGTGATGTTGTAACTGATGATGGGAATTTTCACATGGTAAAATGTTTAACTGTTACGGTTTGAAACTCTCCTTCATACAATTTTTTTTTTCACCTAGTTCCTTAGATCTTATTTTATGGTTTGAAGTTTCTTGAATTCGTTAATCTGAAATAAAACTATTTAGTTATAATCAAACTAGTATTAGTATTTTCACCAAATTTTGATATTATTACTGGAGATCACATGACCAAGATGTAAGGTTGTTTCTCAAATCAAGAGCCCGAACTCGTTACACTGACTATATCCTTTAAGCGTAGGAAAGAGCCCTTTTCTACCCAAAACCTACGATAATTGTTTATAGGAAATCGGCCGTCGAAAATTTTAAATGGTAGGAAAATTGTAGGAAATTTCCTACGAAAAATACCGTAGGAAATTTCCTACGCAAAATTAGGTATAAATTTTGTCGGTAAATCTTGACGAAATTCCTACCAGTTTGCTTCGACTATTTTTCCTACAATACTTAACCTACCTTTATATGACGGATAATTACTTCCATTTTCCGACAAAACTAACCTACTAAAAGTCTATGAATATCTTCCTGCCATTTTCCTACGAGATTTTCCTACCACCTTTTAATAAAACCTACGAATTTACAAACAGATTACCTACAAAACCATATGAATGAAATTATGTGAAATCACAAATGAGATGAAATTGGAGAAATTAAAATCATAATAAAAGTTCAAATCACATAACCACAATGTTTAACAAGATAACATAATGAAACTTTTTAACTAGAGAACCCAATCACACACCAAAAACCAACCCTTAAAATTCATCACCACAATGTCATCCCAAAAAAAACCTAAGCATTATAACACAAACACTAACCACCACATCTTCAGCCTTGTCTTCCTGCAAACTCCTACTCCTGCGTCTCATCATCTTCAGAATTGTCTTCCTCTGACTTGTCTTCATCGGCATCCTCATCTTGGGCGACCTCATCCTCTGCCTCGGCATCCTTATCATCTGCCTCGGCGTCCTCAGCATCTGCCTCGGCCTCTTCATCATCTGCGTCCTCCTCCTTTGCCGGAGCTGATGGAGGAACCAGATCAGGAAACTTGCTAAGAAGGAGCTTGTTGCATTCCATTAGATACTTAATGTGTGCATCTTTCTCAGCTTCAGATTTCTTCATAGTCTTTATAACCTCTTCTAATGAATCTTGTGTCTGATTCTGAGTAGCCTTTGTGGAAGAAATGCCTTTGCCATCAGCCATAGTACCAATCCCAAACCGCCGACCTCTGACCTTGGAAATTTGCTGGAAATGAAAAAAAGGATTGTGAGGAAATGGTGTTAGATAAATCGTAAAACAAACAATGTAAAAACAGAGACATCACCAAAACAAATGTAAAAACCAAGTCATCAAAATCTGTTTCCTTACACTACACGAAACAGACATGGAAACTATTATTCAAAGGAGACATGAAATGTGACCTTAAATGAGGCATGATATGAACAAGCAGACTTTGTCAAGTAACCAAATTAGCCATGATCATGTCCAAATGAAAAAAAAATATCAACTACAATCAGTGCTACCAATATGACACATGAGCTGAGACATGAAATGAGACATATGAATTCACTATTACTAAAATGAGACTATAATGACAACATTTTAACTAAGTTCTAAGGTATATAATGATAACATATACCTCAAGTACGACTGCATTTATCTCGGCTTGAGTAAGGATTTGTGAGCCTTCTCCTTGAGTTTGTCTCTGAGTAGCAATCTCCTCCAGCCTCGCCTTAGACTCATTCACGATCTGTCTAGCTTTGTTATCAGGTATGGTCTTTGTCTTCTTACAGGTGTGGACATCCTCAATGAATGTCAGCATGTCCGGCTCTTCTCCATTTCCTTCCACCGTCTGCAATTAAAAAAAAAACAATGAAAAGAGTCAAACATAGAAATGCAACAAACCGAGAATGAAAAGAATGAAACTAGACTGATTTACCAGCTCATCTCATCGCCTTTCCAATGTTTTAGCTCCATTGTTGTGAATGGCCTGGCCTAGTCCATTTCTTGGACTTTTACGATTCTTGGAGTTCTTGGCAGAGGTTTTTTTCACATGTGATGAGGCCCACATCTTCAGGTAACCTCCAAAGAGAGACATCCGAGACTTCATCCAATCTGGTGCATTGTTTGGACCTTTCTTCTTCAGAGTCTTCTTCCACTCATGCAAGTTGGACCGAAATGATGCATCAGCCTGAAGGTCATAAGCTGATCTCACTGTTTCGGTGATGGATGGATCCCAATTAAACTCTTGCTGTAAAATGTAAACCAAGTTGTTATATCAAAAGTAACTGAACCAGCTAATAAAAGTAATAAGGAATGTAGAGAACTCCCTGCAAATGCTCTGAACCATTGGTTTTTCACAGCAATTGGGAGGCTACAGTAAGTGGGATATGATCTTGGGAGATAGGACTTCATCATCTTCAAAATCTGTTTAGTGATCTTCCCTGTGTTGTCATGTCTAAACCTATAACATATTAGAGATTAGTTAGTAAGCAAACAATTAATGTATATCTAACATTTACGATGACAATGGAAGTGTAAGCTTACCAAGTGGCTCCTCCGATACGATCAGGATGCAAGTATAGCAAATTCTGGCACCTAGGAGCAAGCAACAGGTCGTCGACGGAGCACAAGGTCTCGGTACGGGTTTCAGCTGCTTCGGGAATCCTGGGTGAGTTTGATTCTTCGGTGTCTCTTTCAGGAGTTGACCGGTTGACCTGAGGAAGACTCTGAGACGGAACGAATCCGTCTAAGGTGCTGGAGTTGAGCTATCTCGGAGATGTCCCTCCTGAGTCATGAACTGCTCGAAATCTTCCCGGGTCCGTTCCTATATACAAATGTAAACACCAACTATTGTATTAAATCAAAAGAAATCAAAAGAGATTGAGCTTAGAACTTGAAATAGAAATTTTGTGTTATACACATTTCATTTTGACAACTCATATGCTTGTTCTAACCGAGAATCTCAAACATGCAAGCAGAGAAATGAGAGTTTTACCGTGAAATTGGGAATGGTGGAGAGTTGGTAAAGCCCGTTATATCTGTTGTGTCTCCGGTGGTAACCAAAGGCGGATTCTGGCGGGTTTTAGAGGGCTTCCGAGGTATCCGGTTACCGGCCATGGTGTATTGTTAACAAAACAGAGGCAAAGATTGCTGTTTTGAACGGAGAGAAAGGTGAAAGAGGAAGAACACGAGGTCGGCTGTTTAGGAGATAATGAAACACTTAAGAGATTATGGATGATATAAAATTAGATTTACGGTTTAGGGTAGGTATTTGGTAGGAAATTGGAAGATATAATTAAAAATTAGTCAGTTTATTTATTAATTTGTTCAGTCTATTCTAATTGGAAGGAAATTGGTACAAATTGGGTTGGTATAATTACAATTACTTTGGTTTAGTGATATAGGAAGGGAATTCATAGGGAATTAGTCGGGGAAGTGAATTGGTAGGAAATTGGACGGAATTTGGTATGTGATTTGCTTAAATTGTATAATATATAGTTGGTTATATATAGTATGTAATTAACAAAAATGTGATGGATTGATTAAATAATTGCAAATAAATAGTTTAATGGAATTTGATGTCTTTTGAACTTGATTTAAAAAATAATAATTGAAAGACACATACAACAATTCCCTTTACTACTCACTCTCCGATGAATAGTCTGTCGATGACGAATCACATTCTTCATCTTCAAACTCTCCTATGTCTTCCTCTGAAACTTCTAAAATATTGTCAATTATTTCATCCCCCAATTTGGCCAAAGGCGTTTCTCCGATAGATTGATCAACACAACCTATTTCGGCAAGATGAGTTTGTTGTAAAGGATTGTGATCTGTCACTCCATGTACTCTTCCCCTTGGATATATTTGTGTAACGGTAAAAAATTGATAACGAACATAAAAAAAATGAGGGAAACTCTTCTCCAATGGTACATAATTTTGAGGGAAAAAATGAGTTTGTGAACAGTACCTCAAATTTGAGGGAACATTATTCATCCCCTCATTTCACTTTTTAGCTTTGTTTATTTGCAAAATGATCCTTATAGTTTTATATGTATCTCATCTATATCTAAACAAAGTTTTAAACTTTTATTTAGTATACAAATAAAATATTATTATTTTTAAAACATAATAATAAATAAATATTAATTAATTTTATAAATAAAAACGTGAAAATATAATTTTAATATATAAAACAAACATAGAATAACTTAACAAATAATAACAATTAAAATACACAATTATAATCATAAATAAACTAGGTACCTGCCCGCAGCGCACAGACGTAATTACTATACAAATTTTTTTATAATTTGATTATATCAAATTCTTTATTTAACATATTTTGTAATTTTTTACCACATTTAAGAAGTTTTTCTAATATATACGTGACATTCTCCATTCTCAATAGTTGGAACTAAAATATTATATATCCATAAATCACGAAAATTTATTGGATTATTTATTATTCTAAATTGATTCATGATATAATCCACGTATTAGCGTTTTTTTAACAATCGTCTCCATTTATAAATAGATATATATATATAACGTAATATAAGAAGTACTATATTAAATGTCTATACTGTATAACTTTAGTGGATATATATAATGTAATATATGAAGTACTATATTAAACGATAACCAAATGCAAAGGAAAATATAATAAAAGAAATATCAAATAAAATAGAAAGATTCGACATAACATAAGATAGAAAGCCTTATCATAAGAAAAAAGAAATGTAGCTTATACAATGATATTATGAGGACATAACTCCATTAAGTTTTGTTGCATGGAATTTAAAGAGATAAAAAAATTAAAACTCCATCATAATCAAACGATCTTGTTCAGGGGTCCTTTTTGTGCTTGTTCCAACTTGCGTCCGTCATGTTAAACTTGTTTCGAATCCTGAAATCTTAAGACACACATACGTATTTAAAGGTTATTGTATATATAAAATATTCTCAATATCATTGTCGGATTACTTATTTTCTCTTGAAAATCAGGACATCATCAGTAGTAGGAGAAAAGAGGAGACGGGAAAAACAAATTGCTTCATGAGCATTGATAGTTATTTCATCTATATACATAAAACGATCAGTAAGAACTATACATGCAAAATAAAAAATTTATGAAATTAATGAAGATAATAATGGCATATGCTTCATGATCTATACCTTCTTTTTTCTTTATGCTCCAATCGGTTAAAACACAAACTGCAAGAGGACCAGTGAATCATTTGCTTCTTTCTTTGATGTCAGCAGCAAATTCCCCGTGTGCGATACATTTCAATTTCAAATCCTTTTGATTTAAACAATAAAAAGTTACAAACTTTATTACCAAGTCATAGTGATCATGAAAGAAAATATTGTTTACTCGAGATCTCTAATGGTGAAAGTTATTTTCTGAACAGTATCTTCATCAAGATTGTCCTCGGTTACGATGTCGCTAACATCTTCCATCACATCAATGAGATCTAAAACTCAATCATGATAAGTTTCATAGTTATTTTATATAGATAATTATCATAAATGAAGTTCACATAAATATTTTTATATATGTGTACAATTATAAAAACGGAAACTTTATAAGGAATATTAAAAGATAATCTTACCAACAGGGTATAACTGAGCATAAAGATCTCTGTAGATCTCACTAAAAGGGATAATTTTTATGAAGGGATCCACTGTCAATGGTCGTAGAGATGATACTTTTGTCTCGGTAGTTAGAATGATCTGATAATTGTGTCTTGTGGTCCTTCCCTGGTTCTTCCAGTCAGATGGTATCAAGCCGAATCTAGACAATTCAAGCCACTATCCTTCAGGCCCAATACGACTAAAATATGGGAGGGAGAGGTTACCACATGAAGCATTGATTCTGCAACCCTATATACAGTGAAATTGGAAGAGAGATCAAGCAAACAATAAATATAAATAAAAGATTTATATGCTTGTGTTAGATAATACTTACATTTTTGTCGACTAAAAATGAAGTTCATGCCTGGTAAGCCTTGTCGCAGGTTTGTTCCATCTTTTCAAAACTTTGACACGGATTTCCCAATCTCGCCTTCATCCATGCAACTCATCAACAAAGTGATATGCAGCCATAGAGAAAGTGTTTTTAAAAAGGAAAAGAAAGGGTCGCGGAGAAAGATTGCTTTGTTGTTAGTTTTTATAGAGGAAGAAGATTTGCATGTATAGAAATGAGGATATATATAACGTCTAGTCAACAGTTAAACGATTGTAGATATTTAAGGGAGAGGATTCGGTGAGTCGATGCCTTTTACATCTTTCATAATTTAATGTTCAATATTTTAAAAGTTGCAACTTATGATGAAGATTGTAGAGATTTTATTAGTTATTGCGGTTTATATGTTAGTAAATGAAGTGCTGAAAGTTGTTTTAACACAAAAATATTGGGCCCATATGGTGTGTATAATTTGGGTGCAACATAATTAACCGTTTATATCAAACCGATTCAGGTTTTCTATTATATTAACTGGTTAAAATTATTTTATTAAAATTTTGGACCCTTATCGTAATACTTGGAATTGAATTTAAAATTGTTAAAGACTATACTCTTTACAAATTTCGCTATAACTTACTAAAATAAATTTGTTTTTGATATGCTTTTAAACGACACATCACATTTAAAATAACACAAAACATAAAATAAAAATAGGAAAAAACAAACGATACTAAATCCCTAATGAAAGAAACTATAATAAGTTTCCATTTGGAAAAAAATTTATAATAAAATTCGTAAGACTTGACGGATACACATCATATATATTTGACTAATATAAATGAAATCTATTTATAAGCTTAGTGATATGTGTCATTTTAAAAAAAATATATTTGATACGTGTTAATTAAATGCATCCTTATAAATAACATTTAATTTAATATGACCATTAAATAGTGAACCTAATTATAATAGTCATCATATAACGATTGGTATTTTTGAAGGTGAAATTAACTGGTGCCTTAATGATAGACTTGTTCGTTATCATCTATAAAATGATGAAACGATAAAAAAAATTTATTAAACAGAGAAAATATTTTTGAAACTCAAAACTTCACAATACAACCATCTTCTCGTTTCTGATCAACTAAAAAAATGTCTCCAGGCGAACGTATCTGTGAACTGTATTTAACTTTGGAAAATTCTTGCATATGCATTCAGGTTATCAAAATTATCATCGGATACATCGATTCCAATGCATAAAAAATGCTTCTCTTGGCGGATGAACATGTAAGTACATAGTTGCAATACCATATATTTTAACGAAACGGTTATCTAACTTTTTTATATATTTTGGTCAAAGTATGATAGAATTGTAGCAACAATGCCCAGTAATTTAGTGGATCAGTACAGTGACCGAATTTCTGAAAGAAATTAGTATTTTATTCGTAATTTTGGCATCATACATGATATACGTTCATCAGCTGCGATCTTCAACAAATATCAATTGTGTTTCAACGAACATACTCGCATCCAAGAAACATCATCAGTTCTTAAAGATCATCTATATTCATTCATATCGTTCAGTGAAATATTCAATATTCCGTCTAAACGCTCAAGGATTGGTATGTTTCGTATACAATTTGATCGTGTTGTTTTAGACTTATTTAGTATTTAGATCTAACCAAAGCGATAAATTTTAATTTTGTAGTTGACTTGATCAGAAGAATTATCAAAGTTCGTAAATTAAGCGAGCATGTCGGGACAAAATATGGAAGATGCCATGTTGATTCACAGAAATGCATCAAGTTTACTCTTAGAAGTGTTGAGTAAGTAAACATGTCAGATTTAAAAAAAAAAAAAACAAAATACACGAACTTAATTTTTTGTATTAGAGAATATTAGTTAAAGTTTTTGAGTGACCATTTGTTTATGTTCATAGATGTGTCGATATCAAATGTGTGACATTTGGTAAAGATGTTATTGATTTCGCAGCACTCTCGCTAAATATTGAGATACGGCGCGCAGGCATACTTTAGAATTTTATACAAAATAACATACTGAATTTATAGATAATTAGCTTGTTCAATTATTCATTTTTTAAACTCACTACTCTTTATATTTTTATTGAATTATTTTGAAATTAAAAATTCTAAAAGACTTCTATAAACATTCGTTATAAATCACTTCTATAAAATTTATTTTTAACCGATGCTCAATTGACATAATTTTATTAAATATACATAAAACGTAAAGTAAAAATAGAAAAAATAAATGGTATTAGGTCCTTAATGAAAGAAATATTAATAAATCTTCCTTTTTAGTATACTCTCTAAGCCTGAGTATCTAGAATAAGTTTTTTGAGGCGGTGAACTTCAGGGAATAGAGGGTTCAACAAAACTGTACTGCATTTGAAGGGTGTTGTAATAATCCAAATGTCATGTATTTGGATGACCTTCACAAACCTCAACACACAGATGATCACATGTTTATTGGTTGATATAAATATAAGTGATTTTTCAACTACATATATCACCTTTTTAAAAAATAATAAACATTTTGTATCTATATTAATCTATTGAATTTTTAAAAATTTAATTTGTAGATAAGATTAGATAATATGTCTTCTTGTTGGTCACTTCTCTACAACATCTCCACACACCTTGGACTTGAAATATTATAAGAAAATATTAGAATATGGGTAATATGTTGATACACAAAATAAATAATTATTGGGCTTAAAATAAGAATAATATCAGAACTACATCATTAAATAATAAACCCAATTTATTGGAATCAATGAATACCAACAAAAAAGTGTTGATCAAAAACTTTTTTAAGAAAATCAAAATCAAGTAATAAAAGAATCTATAGAAAAAATGACATGAAAATGCATAATATTGCCATAAAGAAACTTCTTTAGAATATGATTTAGATCCGTTTATGTATTAATTTTGATCGTTAAACACACATACGAATTTGATATATCTATATATACATTTAATATTTTATGACCATTAAAAAGCTAATCTAAATCTTAATAATTCTCATACAACAGTAATTGGAGTCTTAGTGATATATTTGTAAGTTATCATCTATAAAATAGTGAAATGATACAATTTTACACTAAGTAGAGAAAATTTAAAACTCAGATTTTGCAATATACAACCGTCTTTTCATATCCGATCAACAGAAAAATGTTACCTGTCAACGAATTCCCGAACTGGATTTGACATCCGAAAGATCGTGTATATGCATTTAAGTTATTAAAGATATCATTGAAGACATTGGTTCTAGTGTCTCTCCAAGAAAGCTTCTTCTTGCTGATGAACATGTCAGTATAAAAAAAAAACTATATTACTTATTTTTAAATTCACTATCTAACTTGATCATATATTTTGGTTAAAGGGCAACATAATTGTTGCTACGATTCCTAGTAGTTTAGTGGATCAGTACGATAGCTAGTTTTTCGAGGGAAACTGATATTTAGTTTGTAATTTTAGTATCATTCCTCAACTAAGATCATCAAATGCACTCTTAAATAAATATCATGTATGTATAAACGAAGATACTCATATCCAAGTAATATCATCAAAGTATGAAGACCGTGTCTATTCACTAATGTAAATTTATTAATAATTTTTGAAAAAAATATTAATGTAATTTTTTATGTGAGAAATACGAAATTGTAATTATCTATTGAATTTTCAAATAATTAATTTGTACATAATCATTACAAAAGAAGTTAGAAAGGTAAACTTAAAATTTTATAAGATTATAAAAACTATTTAATTTATTTTACCGAATGTTTACATTGTCTTCTTAGAGCATCTCCAGCAGTGGGATTGTATAAAAGAATCCTTAACATTTTTAAATAAATAATTTTGATTAAATAATTTCATTAATTAAAAAAAAAAGAGAGAGTACAAATCACGTGTCTGTGGGAGATTGCAAGAAAGGAGAGAGAATGTTACAGAAAAAAAATTAAAAAAAGCTAATCAATCAATGCAAGAGATGTGTACTTAAGGGTTGACCCTAAAACTCTTTATATAAGGAACCCCTCTTAAAAAACGCCTATTATTCTATTTTTTTAATCCATTTTCTCCTAAGAATCTGAGCCAAGGGACTCAGTTGGAGATGGTCTTACACTTCTTCCAACTTTCTCATCTTCTTATCCTTATTTCTTTTTTTTTCGTGATATCCTTATTTCGTTTTGTTTTCCTTTGGCTTATATATTGATTTCTTACACAAATACTATAATAAATTACAAAATGTTTTTAAAAGCAGACGATATTTCCATATTCACGTACATATCAGCATCTCATATAACATTTCACCTGATTCTTGGCTTATCTAGTAAAGCCCTCCTATTTTCCTTCATCATCATCACTCGCCTTTGTTGTCTCCTGTTTTTTTTCTTTAACTTTACAAAATGAAATTCAAACGTAAACAATGAATTTAAAAGCATAGACCCCGGCTCCCTCCCCCTGTCTATGAAAACAACAATGAAATTAGTATTAAAACCCTTAAAAACTGATATCTTGCAGCATCTTCAATCTTCTTGTGTTGTATAAGCTATCTTAAGGGTCAGTACACAGACGTTGTCCACAGGTTATGTTCAATCAGATCAACGAACTCAAAAAGACCAAACCTTGAGTTCACTTCGAGTGTATCTATTTGTCATTGTCGGCAGTTCCTTGTAACCAAAGTTTTCTCTTTGTTCTCTGCAGCTAAGCAGTCTAACAATAACCTTATGAAAGAAATCCCAGTAAATTAAACGAAACCAAAGCCAGATAGTGTATGCATTAGTTGTGTTATTCCGACAAAAAAAAAGATTACTGGATTAAAAGACGATTTGTATTTTATTAATGTTTGGAATGATTGTATTCATCTATATTTAAAACACACACTATACGTCTCTCAAAATCAGAAAAAGCGAAAACCAATAATCTATAGAAAAACCTATATTTATGGCTGCTGTTTGTTTTGAAACTGGTATGGCCTTTGATGATCTAATAACTCAAGTCTAAAGATATTTCCTGTTAGAACAAAAAGAAAAAAAAAAACAAAAGAAAAATTAAAGAGATAAACAAAGAAAGAGAAACAAATAAATCTTCCGGCCATACAAAGAAAGAGATCGAGATCATCTCCTTTAAAAGTCTTATGACCTGATATTTATCTCTCTTATAATTAAATTTGGTTAGTAAAATAGATGTCTCTATCTATATTGGTTTGTGTAACTGTAAAGTGTTTCTAAGGAATGTTATAGAAAATGGAGTCTGAGACGAATAGAGCAAGTCATAGATATGAACACAGAGGTTCAAAGAATGAACTATCGATTGATCAAAAGAATTCCAAAACTCTTAAAAAGGACTCTCCTTTTTAATCTAATTATTAGAATTTCTCAGAGTTCAAAAGATAACATAAAAACCTAAACCATATATAGATAACAAAAATATAGCTAATCAAAGTGTGGGCAAATCAAGAACAAAGCAAATCTGGTACATAGATCGTAACCTCTCTTTCGTATATAATCATCAAGATCACAACAATACTCCTCCTTATCATCTTCTTGTTCTTATTCTCGTTCTCATTCTTTGGTTGTGTAGATTAGACCACAAAATTGGAAAGCTAAACAAAAAATCAGATAATAATGACGATTTATTTAAAACGAAATAACAAACACTACTCAGAGGACAATAAACAAATTGAAAAAACACTTAGATGACTTAAGAATTACCTTCATCTTAATAGTTGTATCCTTCTCCTTTCTTGTCTTGTTTTTGCTCTTCTTTGCCTTATACTTTAAAGATTTTTAAAAAATGTAGACAACTACAATGAACCTAAAGATCTGACACGCTCTTACTACGTATTCTTTTTCTTCTTGAAATAAAAACGGAAATAATTACATGATGCTTATGATTTATTTAGCTAAAGCTAGTATTGAATGTACACATACTACATTGATGCCTTTCGTTGTGGAACTTCATCTCGAAAACCATCTCTTGGTTTTTCTGGCTTGTTTTTGTTTTTACTTCTGGCCAAAAAGAATAGCCAATCATCAAAACAAACCACTTCAAAACTTATGATCCAACGTTTTTTGGTTAGAAGACATAAATTTAAATCAGCACAATTAAAATAAAGAATCAACTTCTGCTGTCTTGATTATAGTTGTTGCCAATTTGCCATATCCGGTATATGTCACATTGTTTTGCAACCGACCATTTTCTATTTCATTTATATGTGTTAGTATAATAAAATCCATATTACAATAGGAGATATCAAACTGAACACAAAAACCTAAAGCATATATCTAACCATCTTGATCTAGATCAAAATCGATTTCAAACTCTCCTAGTACCTGAAGTAGATCAGCTTATATTTGAAAAAATTATATAAATAAATTATCAACCAAAAAGGCATAACAAAACACAAAATATATGAAAATATGACAATAAAAAAAAGAGATACCCTTATGTTTTGAATTGAGATGATGCAGATTACGCAACTTTGTCTTCCTCCAAATCTTTCCTAGGCATAACAAAACACAAAATATATGAAAATATGATAATGAATAAAAGAGATACCCATTTGTTTTGAATTGAGATGGTGCATATTACGCAATCCGTCTTCCTCAAATTCTTTCCTATGAATATTACCCCATCTGATGTACAAAAAAAATCCAACAAAAAGAACATAGAAGTAGACCAAACGATTGTATAACAAAGGAATTACCTTCTCTTCTTCGAGTTCTCTTCACCGTCTTCCTCTTTTTCTTTGAGGATATAACATGCTTTTGAAAATTATAACAAACAATTAGATGACGGTGAGGAATTATTTATCTATAATGATTTATAGAACATAAATATCAGAACTGAACAACTTAAAAAACATATTGAATAATCAAATAGACAATACAATAAGACCACAACAACAGTAAAAAGAAACTGATTAAATATTCAAATAACACCAAACCAAACGAAAACTTACCTAACAATATGCTGCGAAGCCCAAAATTGTGATCATACTTTTTGATGGATTCAAAATACCATATCTAGAAGAACACATAGTTAGATTAGTCTATAAGCAAAGGAACATATCGGAAATAGCACGAAAAAAAAATTAAAAAAAAAATACGTAGAGTAACCAATCGCCAAAATCCTAGAACAAAACGTAAAAAAATAATAGTATATGAATATGAGCGGAGGCAAAAAATATTTATTTATATAGAAAACGATTTAAGGTTTCTTTATAATTATCACAAATATGAGCTTGAGCTCACTTTTCTCTAGATCTGATCCACGATTGGTTAAATTGATTTAGAAAGAGAGAAATTTAGAAAAAAAAACATGATTAAATTAGTTTAAGATTCAAACTTGCTACCTATGAGATAAGAATTCATGTCACTAACCATTGTAGTTTGTCTAATTTTTATGTTATCCAATCAGCATTTAAATATATATATTTTTATTGTCGACAAAAAATGGTATTATGCCATTTATTTTGTTGTGTATTAATTATGAAATATTTTTTTTTAAATCAGATTTTTTTTTTTTAACTGCAGAATAATCAACTGACCAATCAGAATAGAGTATTTTTATTAATGGCATAAGTGTAATTTAACATCTTCCATCAAAACGACAGAAAAATAATAATAATTAATTAACATCAACCAATCAAAATATAACATCAGCTGACCAATCAGAATATAATGATTTCATTAATCAAAACGACATCAAAAGCTGTACATTGAACCACAGCTCAAATCACTTCACAAGTACTATAATAGATATAAAAGATAACAAATAAAATTAACATGAGTTTTTTTTTTTAGAAAAACTTAACATTACATAAACTATTGGTTTAATAATCTGGTAGATTATTTTGGGATCCACCAAGATTATTAAAATATTGTCCAAATGAAATAGATGGACAAAGAGTTTGTTGATCTTGTTCTTGTGCAGCCCTTTTCTGTAGAATTTGTGTTTGTTATGCTTAAACATATGCACGAATATTCGCATCTTGTATTGAATCCAAGTCTTGAAATAAATTTTTTTTTCTTCCTTCTCTTTTTTCAAGACATAATTCATACTTTGAATATTCAAATGTTGTTGTCTTTGTGCATTTATCTTCTTTAGTTGTTCCACAAGTTGTCTATTTCCTTCTTCTAAGTTGCTTAATGCCATTGAATATCCAAATGCTGTTGTCTTCACTATTCATGAGCTTGAACATATGTTTGAGTTTACATCATTTTGAGGGGGAAAATAAGGGAACCCATTGGAAATGCTCTAAGAGCATGTACATTTAGACAAATTCTCTCTGGAATTCCTAATAATACTAAATTATTATTTTTTGATGTATGAATAGTGAAGACTGCCACCTATCCGGAGAGAGAATGTGTTTTTATTCTTGATCGAGCTTGGAGAGAGAATGTATTTACAATTTTTTTAAGCAATCACCAATAGAAGTCTGCCATCTGTTTTAACAAACTCCCAAGGATCAGTTCTTAAAATTCTTCTGCAAAGAGCAATCCTTAAGTATTTGAGTTTTTTTTAATTATTTAAATTCTAGGAATCCCACTTTAAACCCTTTAAAAACTCTTAATGGACCTAGTCTAACAACGAGCAAGACCAACAGGATCACAAACTTAAGAAGACTTGTAAAAGGGCTTCACTAATTATATATAGGAATCAAAGAAAAAGCAACACAAGAGTTTTTTTTTTTTTTTCACACAAGAGTTTAGGATGAACTGAAAACCTTAAAGCCGGTCAGATCAAGAACTACGCAATTTATTTGGCTGCACAACATATCCTCTTGCGAAACCATGTCACAAAATTAGAGAAACGTTAAGGGAAAATCCAGTCTATTCATCTACGCTTCCATGACGATCAATTTGCCAAAATCGACTTCAAGTTAATAGCTAGAATCTGTAAATTCCTGAAATTTAGCTTGATATTTGCTCACCTTAGATTGCACATATCTAACTAAAAAAAACTCGGGATCCTCACATACGATTTCTATTACCAAGAAAAACATTCAATCATCAAGTACTGTTGGAATTAGCTATGAAGATCAAGACAAAATACAAAAGAGAAAGACTTGGAGAAGAAGTTGTGAGCTCAATATACAAGAATCACGTGACCAAAGAATTGCAGGACCACAAGGAAGTAACCGTTGATGCAGGTCTGATAAAGCAAAAGGAAAAGTAGTCTTGTCTCCTATGAAACTACAAGATAAGGACGAGCATTAATTGCTACTAGCCAAGACAAGGGAATTTGGTGGAAGATGCAAAAAGAACATGAGGTCTATTCGTGTATATATATAGAGCCGGTCAAACAATTGAGAGAGATAGCACAACACAATGTAGAAAGATCGAGAGAGAGAGAACATCACTAAAAGTGTAAACTTGGTGAGTGTTCTTGAGATATAGAGTGAAAGAGTGAGAACCGAGAGAAACCTTTGTAAGAGGGCTTTTGGGGTTTGGGGATCTCTTTGTACACTCTATCATCTAGTGGATTCCGGGAAGAAATCCCGGCGAGATGTAGCGACCCGAGTTTATGGGCGTGAACTCGTTAAATGTTGTGTGTGCTCCCTTTTCTTTTCTGCTCTGTTCTTATATCTTCTTCGTTTTGTTTCTTGCTCTGTTTTACGTTGTGGCTGGTGTTTTCACGTCAAAGACAACTCAAAGCTAGAACCTTTGAGAGGCCAAATCCTAACAAACTGGTATCAGAGCCCAGGTTTGGCGAAGAAAGGTGCAAGCTTTACAAGAAAGTCACAAGCTTTGTCAAGAAAGTCGACAGCTTTGTCAAGAAATGGCTTCCGGAAGTGCAGGTCTAGAGAAGTTGATGGATCTGGGGATGTCTCAATGAGACGGGTGTATCTTGGTCATCTAGAGGGTTTAGATCTGTTGAAGCATTGAGAGAAGGAGATAAAGACAGAGGAGTAAGGTTTCTGCAGAGAAGAAGTTCAGCTGGAGACCTTGGATTCGGAAAAGAAGTTTGTCGAAAGCTCTAACGGTTTCTCAGAGAGCTTGAGACAGGAGGTTCTCTCCAGTAAAGGCAGAATCTGATGGAATGGGCTCGAGGTTCTGTTTGACTCCGAGAAGAGCAGAACCAGAGTCCGAGACGAAAGGGATAAAGATCTTGAAGTAAATCAGATCAGAAGAGAGCAAGGTTGATTTTGGAAGTTCATGAAATCAGAGGCTCGAGTGAAGGTGTTTCTTGTCAACGGCAAAGAAATCAGTGGAAATCGCAGAGGCAGTAGGGTTCAAGTTACCGGAGTAACCGCCGAAAGAAGCAAAGACTACAGTCACGGAAGGAGTTAAGAATCGCCACAGTTTCGGCGTGAGCTTGTGCGGCCACCGGAGAAGTCTCCGGAGGTTGAAAATGCGATAGATATTCACCGGGAATTGGAGCGTTGTCCAACGTTGTCCACCGGGATCGTGATCGGGAAAAGAGGAGCTTCAGTGTTCTCGTCGAGAAAGAAAGGAGAAGAAGCGTAGAGTTGACTTGGGCTTTAGTCAACATTCCTCTTGGGCCTATTTGTTTTTCTTTGCAAAGTTCATGCTTTGGGCTTAAATTGAAATTTAGCCCATGTGAAGATGTTTTGTCTTCTCGTTTAGAAAGGAGAAGAAAATGTGTTCGTGGTTCTGCAACTTCATCATGAAGGAAGGAGAATTTTGGTGGTGAATAGTGAAGGGAAGAGTCATGGTTGAATCAGTGATACTTCCGGTGAACCTAAGGCAGATTTCTGTGGTGAAATATTGTCTTTGTAAGAAAACTCAAAGACTGATGCTGAATTCACATGATTAAAGATGATGTTCTTGATATGTGAAGAGTTAAATCAGCATTGACTTGATTTAAGGTGGAGTTCTGCAGTACTAGTTCGGTTCAGGTTCAAGAAGGTACAAGTCAAGGTTTTCTGACTAAAACCTATGAAGATAGAATCAAAGCATCATTCAACAAGACAAGCTCTACAAGCAAGCAAGATGAAAGTTTCATCGGGTGAAGAGTGGATTCAGATCCTGGAAATGTTCTTATTCCGCTGCTACACAAGGTATGTTGTGTGATACTCTAATCTGAAGTTTCTGGGTTTCCCAAAGATCTGCATATTCAAAGAACGTGAAAGCTGGGTGGAACACAAGGTTATGTACTGATTTTACAAATGGATTGGCCAAGATTCAGTGTTGGGTTTTCATGCTGAATTTTGGGTTTGAATTAGTTTGGTGAAGTCTGCTACAGTTGGTGTTCAATTACTGTTGGGATGATGGCCTCGGAAACTCATAGAGTTCATGGGATTAAGGGACGCCTTATAAACTTGAATTTTATGGGTATTGGGCTGTCAAGTATCAATAAAGAGTTTTCTGGTATTCATGTTGAAAGGGAAGATGCAGAATGGGTATGAAGCAAAGATCAGGTCATTTGTTGGGTTAAAGACAAGACTTCAGTGATTGGTTGAGTTTTAAAGAGGGTTTGTTGCAGGGCTATGTCTCAGTATTAAGAGGTTAGATTCTTGTGAATCTAAGAGTCTACAGTCGGTGTATCATCAGTGATCGCAGGTACAAGGTTATTTCAGAGCAGATGAAATGATGGTGCTGAGTCTGTAGCAGTTATTGATGCAGGTTTGTACTGGAACAGAACAAGATTGTCGGTTAAGTTGAAAGTTTAGTTAGACAGTTTGGTCTCAAGATTCAAGTCCAGGAAATAGCTGTCTTCAGAAGAATGTTTCATTAAGTTTGAAGTTAAAACTTATGAGACATATAGAGCTCCAAGGAATTTTAGCTCAAGGTGGAGCTTCATATCATAAGATTGAAAGCAAGAGCAACTTAGGACGAGTTTCTAAGGCTGGTTACATGTAAATCAAATGCATGCACCAAGAGATAAACTTCAGGTTTTGCAAGGGTATATTGCTGAGAGGTTAGTCGATTGGGGAAACTTTGTTCATGGAAAAGTTGTTGGCGTTCTTGGAGGGTTTTCTTGGAGACTGTTGGATGTAGCTACAGGAGGTTCTACAGTCAAAGTACACAAGGATAAAGTGTGTGAAGAAAACAGGGGTCCAAGAGAAAATGAAGATGTCTAAAGGTTCAAGCTAATCAGGTTGCAACCAGGGTAAGCGTTTTGAAGCTTTGTTTTATCGCTTGATGGTAGTGAAGACATCTAGAAATCAGTTGCAATTTTTGGAGCAAGTTCAGAGTTAAGAACTAAGTATTTGCAACTGAATTGAGATCCAAGATAGGATCAGAATGCAGAGGGTAAAAGCTGCATCGGAAAAGCAGAACAAGCAATGTTTTGGGTCACCTATTTGCATCTTAAGAAGGTCTGGTGGATGAATCTTCAAAGGGTTCACTTGCAGGAAGTTCAAGTTGAGTTGTTATTAGTTGGCACACTTAAAAGAAGCTCATGAGTATAAGGTGAAGATTCAGTCTGATCTTTGAGGGTTAAGATGTTAGTGCCAAAGGTAGGTGGAGTTTGCATACAGGTGAATGTGATGCAGGGTATATATGTATAGCGAGATAGTGACTTCAAGGGTTCTAGAGTGAAGTGCTAAGGGCTATACATTGGTGTCTCAGGCGTTTCCCATGGTTGTGGATGTGAGACATGTTTCAGAAGCTGAATTCAAGTCATTTGGTGGAGTCTTGTATATTGGTTGAAGTATTACAGGGCATTTCTTATGACTAAAGGAGGTATCGCAGGTTCTATATTTGGTGTGGAAGTAGCCGTACATGATCGTCTCAGGATTATCACAAGTTTATGTTGATATAAGACAAGTTTTAAGGTGCTGGTAGTGCTTAAAGTCTGCTGGCTGGTGCTCTGTTTAAACAGAACGGTTTTGACAATGATGATGTTTCAGTGCTGTTGGTTCATACAGGCTGACGTGAAGGCAATCTCAGATTATGCAGTATTTCTAAACAGGCTGTTGGGGTTGTTTCCAAGGAGATCCAAAGGGCTTCTTATTGGAGGATAAAATGCCTTTGTTCTTTGTATTTGATTCAAGAAGAATGTGTTTTGCAAACAGGTTTGTTTCAACACAGTGTTTGGACCAAGCTTGTGTCGAAAGTCTGTTCAACATTGAGGGTAGTTGGATGGCGTGTTCTGTTAGAGATAACGGCGGTACAAGAAGTGCTCAAGGCTAGTATGTTTCAAGCAGAGAGAAGAATCAGGGATTGTTTCAGGTTTGAAACATGTATGATTCAGAGTTTGCTGCACATAAATCTCAAGGAATTTTGATTCAAGACTTAAAGCACATGAGTAGAATCAAAAAAAAAAAAAAAGGGCCAGTGAGGGAATCAGGTTGCAGAGAAACAAAGGCAAACAAAGCTTTTTTTTTTTGGAGAATTTATAAAAACGGTGGAGCTTATGGAGAGTTCTGATGTGGTTAATTGGTTTAATGGAAATTTAAACTGGTTAATGTGTTTTGCTGAGCAGTTATTTCAGGCATTCAAGATTTGAAAGCCTCATGGATTGATCAGTGGAGAGTTGAGCTCAATACAAGTCGGTATTGAAGCTGGTTTTCACAACTCTGGTGATCTCAAGAAGCTTTGGTGGCTCAGGTTCAGCAGTGTGAACATTGAAAGCTGAAGGGCATGGAACATAAGTTAAATGCAGTATGGATTGAGCAAGTCTGAGTAATCATACTCAGGAACCGGGATTGGAATCCACAAAACTAGATGATCATGTCTATCTCAAGCTCTTCTATTTCGTGGTTGGTATTTGTTTGATCTCTCATTGCTAGGTGGAGATTTGTTGGAATTAGCTATGAAGATCAAGACAAAATACAAAAGAGAAAGACTTGGAGAAAAAGTTGTGAGCTCAATATACAAGAATCACGTGACTAAAGAATTGCAGGACCACAAGGAAGTAACCGTTGATGCAGGTCTGATAAAGCAAAAGGAAAAGTAGTCTTGTCTCCTATGAAACTACAAGATAAGGACGAGCATTAATTGCTACTAGCCAAGACAAGGGAATTTGGTGGAAGATGCAAAAAGAACATGAGGTCTATTCGTGTATATATATAGAGCCGGTCAAACAATTGAGAGAGATAGCACAACACAATGTAGAAAGATCGAGAGAGAGAGAACATCACTAAAAGTGTAAACTTGGTGAGTGTTCTTGAGATATAGAGTGAAAGAGTGAGAACCGAGAGAAACCTTTGTAAGAGGGCTTTTGGAGTTTGGGGATCTCTTTGTACACTCTATCATCTAGTGGATTCCGGGAAGAAATCCCGGCGAGATGTAGCGACCCGAGTTTATGGGCGTGAACTCGTTAAATGTTGTGTGTGCTCCCTTTTCTTTTCTGCTCTGTTCTTATATCTTCTTCGTTTTGTTTCTTGCTCTGTTTTACGTTGTGGCTGGTGTTTTCACGTCAAAGACAACTCAAAGCTAGAACCTTTGAGAGGCCAAATCCTAACAAGTACTAAACAAGTGCTCATGGAAACAGATTAATTCTTAACTTTTCCATCATCAAATACATTATGTATACTACACTCACGATTCTATGATGATCAAATTTTGCCAAAATTGAATTTCAAGCTCGTAGCTTTCTACCTAAAGAATTTAGTATCTTAAGCGATGCTAATTCCTTACCTTAGATAAAAATATCTAAAAACAAATCGTGATTATCTGATACTTGTATCTCCATAATATATCTCCAAGAACAACTTTCTACCATCAATTGATTAGTGCATAAACGAATAAGAGATACAGTCCCAATCTGATAAAACGTGCCAAATCTCTTACATTTTTTTGTCACATAACATTTACAGGTCTGAGTATCGGTATAATACAACTCTTGTGTTGGGTCACCGGATCACTGGTGGAACCGTGGGTCGGACCACGGGTCTTTTAACTTATTAAAAAATAATATATATATATATATATATAAATTAATGTTATAAACATATAATGATTGAATACAGTTTTTATTATTACATAGACGAGAGTACTATTTCTTTATTTTTTTATCAAATTTTTTATACATATAAGTTTTTTTTATAAATTGTTTTTTATTTAATTTTTAAAAATATGTAAAGTGCATGAAAAAAATAAATTTATATATGTAATAAATATTAATAAAATAGATCGATAAAAAAATGAAAAAAATAGCAAAATGACCAAGACAAAACAAACCTATTTCTTATTTTTTTAGCCGCTACCTATTCTTCTTTTCTCTTTTTATTTTCCTCTCGACTTTATCTTCTGTAACTTAATAATATCTATGTCGAACTAATCGGAGAAAATCAGAAAATATGAGATTCAATCTCTGGCGTTAAATTTTTGAATCAATTTTGTTAAACCTGGAAACCAGCCAGTTTTAGATTCGTCCGGATCACAGGATTTGAGCGAAGTTTTCTAGATTTTAACGAATTAATAACAGCTCGGATTTAATCTCAAATACGGACCGGAGATGTTACCGGGTCACGGTTAGACCAGTTGGACCGGCCAGGTCGGGTCGGGTTTAAAAACATTGGTTTTTTTTGTTTTAAACGTTTCTTATGGTTTGTTCTTAAATAGCTGCCTTAGTCGAAGTGTTTTAATTTATCGCTGGTTGAGTTTTATGCGTGGGGCTGAGTATCGGTATAATACAACTCTTACCACACTTCTCTCCACACCATACCGTTTTCAAGTTTGAAAAAGGCTATCAAACTACATATGATCCGAGGTCAAACACGAAGAAACGTTAAGTTCACAGTGGCCACTTAAGTAAATCATAAGTTGGCTGTAAAATTTGACGGACAATTTAAGATTTTGCAAGGAACCATAGACCATTTAGGTCTGCAACTATTGTTATAGGTACTGATCATTACGTGATAGTTAGAAGATTATAAGCTTGCCTCCATTAATCTGCAGAAATTGAGTGAATTGAAACCCAGACCTCCTGGTGTATTGGACTAAAGGGTTTCCACAATAGTTAGAAGATTAGTTGCTTATAATTGAAGTTCTAATAGCTTTAAACAAATCGTAGCTGAGTCGATGTGAAACTTCTATAACCATTTTAGCTTTGGATATGGTCTAACAATAAGATGAGATTTTTACCTCTGCTCTTACTAAAGTTTATTTTTGTTTTATGGAGAATAGGCAATTTCCTTAGAAAAATATGGTTAAGTTATTAGTTATAAATATGTAAGCTCGAAGAGAGGAATAAAAAAGTTTTTTTTGATCAAAATCACAACATATAAAATAAAATAAAAAAACAAAAACAAAAACCCTAGTTAACGGAGAGAGAGGTGATAAACCAAAGCGAGAAGTTTCGTGATTGTCTGAAACTCCAACACCTACTCTATAGACAGTTAGAAATTAAAGTCAGGCTTTGTGCTTTCCTCTATCTTTCTCATTGATTCTTGCTTCATTGTTTTGAGCCTTGACTCTATATATATATACTAGATGTCTTTCAAAGTTAGGGCAAAGAAGGAACATTCACCATCCATGATTACATCACTTCCATATGACATCATCATGAATATCATAGCATGTGTACCGAGATGCTATTATCCGACTATCTCCCTCGTTTCCAAGATTTTCCGATCACTTGTGGCATCGCCTGAGCTATACAAGAGACGATCCTTGTTAGGCTGCACCGAACACTGTCTCTATGGTGTCCTCTATAACTACGACACCAGTGATTACCGTTTGTATATTCTCCGTCGGAAAGTCAACAGCAATGATCATTATTTGGTCATGATCCCGTCACTTCGTTTTATGCCTTTCGCTGGACGCTATGTCCCAGTGGGTTCGAAGATATATGTGGTGGGTCACTCGAATGCTTTAAGCATCGATTGTAGATTTCACACATTGCAGCCCATCTCTCCCATTCCTAAGCCCATGTCTTATAAGGCCGCTGGCATAGTTGAGGGTAAGATTTACGTAATCGGAGAATGTAATGACGAGGTGAGTGGGAGCAGGTGGTGGAAGAGAGTCATGGTGTTTGATACAGAAACTGAAATGTGGGAGCCTAAGATGATAAAGCCAGGCATGGAGCTAGGTGACAGTTCGCTAATTGATGGTGTGGTGATGGAGGATAAGATTTGCATGAGAAATTATGAGAATAGCTTTGTTTATGGACCAGAAGAAGGAAAATGGGAAAAAGACGAGATGCTGAATGCTCAAAGATGGAAGGAGCTATGTGTTGTTGACGGCTTATTGTACTTTTACGATGTTTACAAGAAAAAGTTAAGAGCGTATGATCCAAAGCAGAGGTGTTGGAGAGTGGTGACAGGTTTGGAAGAATTGTTGCCTAAGATAACCGGTTCATGGAGGATGCGCACGGTTGGTTACGGTGTGAATTTGGCTCATTTCTTTCATAAATATAATGACGCCCGAACGAACACAACAGTGATTTGGTGTGTGGGGTAAGATGCAGTGGTGTAACGTTGTGATTGATGCTGAGAGTTTTCACATGGAAAATTGTTTAGCTGTTACGGTTTGATGCACACACTCTTTCATATAAGTTAGTTTTTCACCAAGTTCCTTAGATCTCATTTTGTGGTTAGAAGAATGTTAAGTTCGCAAATTTAAATCAGACTATAATTCGAGTGCTTTGTTAAGAAGAATCCATAATGTTTGGATAGTGCTCTGTGACAACTAAAAGTGTTAGGTAATGATCATTTGTTACCTTCAGCAATTTTATTATGAACTTGGAAACATCTACCATCCCATGAAAACATTGATATGTTAAACTAAAGAGAATCGGAAATTGCATGGAGCGGATAACTTGGGTGATTAGGAACATTGGCTCTCAAGGCGAACCTTCCATTATGGTTTTCACTAACCCAAATGTTGCCATAACATGCTTGAAATCTTTTGAAAAATAAAAAGGATTGAGGATCATAAAATACGAATTACACATAACAAATTACTCAGCTTTCAGCTAAAGAAAGACTCAAAATATAATTCTTCTGAATTCTTCACTTGGAAGGTTCAGTTGACTCAGTGGTTTTGTTGACCTCTATAGGGCACTGAGATACATATGGTTTCAGCTGTAAAAGAACAATGTTTCATTAGCAAAGCTAAATCACACAACGAGCTTAATGCCTCAAGTATGGATTCAATTTCAAGTTCCTAATCTCCCTAGTGATTCACGAACGTTTGGTTCTCATGTTTAATTAGGATACGACTTACATACTCTGCTATTTATGTAGAGAAATCATAGTAAAAGAACTGAGGAGTTTATGAAACATTCATTTCAGGTTCCTAACACAAAACTTACTACGAACAAGATCATCAGGATCACAAACCTAAGGAGTTTTAACCATTACGAGTTTTAAAATAATTTATCGAAGGGCTCACTAATGTTTGGTTAGATTAGGATGCAATCTACTTACTCAGGTGAAAAGACCAGAGAAAAGAAAACAGAAGAGTTGCATTACGATACAAATTCTATTAGCAAAGCTAAACACACACAACAAGCTTAATGCATTAAGGAAGCATTCAATTTCAGGTTCCATAATAACTTACAACGAACAAGACCATCTGGATCACAAACCTAAGACTTGTAACTAATGCTTGGTTCTCATGTTCAATTAGGATGCAAGGTTTTTTACTCGGGTAATTATATATAAGAATCAAAGAAAAAGCAACAAAAGAGTTTAGAGTAAATTGAAAACCTTAAAGCCAGTCAGATCAGGAACTACATAGTTCGGCAATTTATCTGGCTGTACAACATATCCTCCTGCAAAACCACACAAACTTAGAGAACTGTACAGGGAAAATCTGGAGAAAAAATAAATACAAATCCAGTTTATTATACATATATGATTCCATGATAATCAATTTGCTAATATCGACTTTAAGTTCTTAGCTACAATCTGTAAATTCCAGAAATTTTTATTTTAATAATAGTTCTCCTCAGTAATTATAACAAGTAACAACTCGGGATAATCCTCTACTATTTCTAAGAACAACTTTCAATTATCAATTACTAAACAAGTGCTCATGGAAACAGATTGTTTCTAACTTTACATCAACTACTTTATATACAATACATCTATGTACGATTCTATGATGATCACATTATGTCAAAATTGATTTTCTTTCTACCTAAAGAATCTAGAATTTTAAGCCTTGTAAAATTCCTGAACTTAGCTGAGAGTATCTACTACCAAAAACAACATTCAATAATAAATTACTAAAACAGGTGCTCATGAAAACAGATTGATTCTCAGCTTTATATCATCAAATACTTCGTATATCATAAATCCACGATTCTATGATGATCACATTTTGCCAAAATTGAATTTCAACCTCTCAGCTTTCTACCTAAAGAATCTAGTATCTTAAGCCATGTTAATTCTTGAACTTAGCTGATAATATCTATATTCAAACAAATCGAAATTCTCTGGTACTATTTCTATCAACAACTGCTTAAACAAGTGTTCATGTAAACAGATTGATCCCCAATTGTTCCAGATTCAGATCAAACTCCAAAACAGAGATGCAATTCAACAAAAGTATCCAAATTATCAATGAAATTGTGTGAAATGGAAAACATTGTGCGTTTTTTTAAGCATAAGCAAGAGTGAGTTTTTAATGATATCGAAACCTTTTCTGGTGTGGAAACCAGTAGGTTTACAGTTCTTCCCCTTGTAGAAATCTCTCGGAGCTCGTTTCGGAGAGAGAATATCAAGCGAAGAAGCTCTCTTTCGTCGGAAAGATCTTCCGATCCCCAATAACAACCCTAGCGTCATCCTCGATGTTGTATCAATCACTTCAATCTGGACTAAAACAAAAATGTAAATCGATGAATCAGGATCATACAAATCCAAAACTAGAATCCAGAAAGATCAACTCGGAATGTATCTAAGTCGAACAAATGATAGAGAAGGAGAGGAGGAGATACCGCCGGAGAAATTTGTAGAAGACGAAATGAGTGTGTGAAAGGGGGTTTAAGGGTTTTTTTTGTGTGAATGGAGAGGAATTGTGGAAAAAAGAAAAGGGCCCAACATAAACCAAACCGGATTGTTATCTGGGTTGTGGTTGAACCGGTTGAACCCGCCAATCCAATCTGGTTTTAGAAACAATGGTAATTGTAACACGCAAATAATTCGAATCTAAGTTTAGCCCCACCTCCTTGGTTACTTTCTCATGCTTAAAGATATTTTCCCGGAAAATGACAAACTAGAAAATCACCAGAAAAAAAAAATGAAAGCTATACACGGGACTCGCGCTTCCGTTCACGTGGCAGACACCGTAACGAACGATTCTCCTTAGTTTCTCCCAAAGTCCCATCAGCAAAAACCTTTTCCTCCTTTTACACTCTCAGTCACACGCACACAAACAAAAAAAGGAAGAAGAAGAAACATAGAATCTCACTTCAAAGCAGATCATTGAAGCAAAGAAGCGATGCTTCCTTCACCTTCTTCTCCTTCTTCATATGATTCTCTTTCTTCCAATTTTACTCCGGCGCTCTACTCCTCCGGTAATGCCTTCACTAGCTTCACTCCCATGGGGTTAGTCAATTTACCGCTTTTTCTCCCTTCGATTCGAAATTTCATTTGAAATTAGAGTTCTGATTTTTTACTCGTAGATTGAAATTGAGCAGGAAGGTGACCGGAGCTCCGATTTGTCGAGGTTTCTCTCGTAAGGCACGTTTCGTTTGTTCATAAATCGTCAAAAACAAAAAAACAAAAAATCCGATTTAAAATATCTTCCTTGTTTCATCGTAATGTAGATTAAGGATCGTTCAACACTTAAGGTCACTTGTCTTCGTGCACAAGAACGAGTTATAGAAGAAGAAGCATCTCCAATGACAGAAACTAGACAATCCTTCAAAGTCTCCTCTGGTGAGATATCTCATCTCGGTGTGTCCCAAATCGAAAAAGGAATCAATTTCGCTCTGTTTTCTCAGAACGCGACTTCTGTGAAACTCTGCCTATCACTTCCCTCGAGGTATTCATAAGTTTTTTTTAGCTCTTGCTTAAAGTGTATTGTTTTAGTTAGAGTCTGAAGCTTTGTTTATGTTCTTGCTTGGTTAATCTTTGATGATATTTGTTCTTTGGTGATGTGTTTTCTTAGTGATGTGAATGATGATGATGGTATGATCGAGTTGGTTTTGGATCCCAGCGTAAACAAGACTGGGGATACTTGGCACATTTGTGTTGAGGTAGTACAACGATGAACTTTTCTTACGCAATCTTTTTGTCTTCTCGGTATTCATGTCTGTTTTACATTATGATAGGATTTGCCGCTCGGAAATGTTCTTTATGGTTACCGTGTTGATGGTCCTGGAGAATGGAATCAAGGGCATAGATTTGATAGTAGCATTGTGCTTTTGGATCCCTATGCGAAGCTAGTGAAAGGCAGGAGCTTTTTTGGAGATAGTAGCCAAAAGTTTGCTCAATTCTATGGAACTTATGACTTTGAGAGCTCGCCGTTTAACTGGGGAGATGACTACGAGTTCCCTAACATACCTGAGGTATTTTTCACCTTCAGCTAGTTGTTGTGTGATTCTGTTGATAATGGAATTTGTGTTTCTGCATCATTTATGAAAAGTGCAGTGTATTTTTTTTCTTTCGTTTTGCAGAAGGATCTTGTTATTTACGAAATGAATGTTCGTGCTTTTACTGCTGATGAGTCCAGTGGGATGGATCCATCTATAAGGGGCAGTTACCTTGGTGTCATTGAAAAGGTAATTATATTCTACCACTAACATATGTGATGAAATGCTGAAATTAATGCACATTCATGCTTACATTTGATGAGCACAAGAGCTAATAGCAAGAAGATGCTAAATATGTCAAAGCTTATGATCACAGATTTTGAAGATACGTTTTATCTGCTTGTATGTTTGTATGCAATATCTCACTCATTTCTTCTCATTTTGAAGATCCCACACCTTCTAGATCTGGGTATAAATGCGGTGGAGTTATTGCCAGTCTTTGAGTTTGATGAACTGGAACTTCAGAGGCGTCCTAATCCTAGAGATCACATGGTAAGCACGAAATCAGCAATTTACGTGTGTGATACTTTTTGCAGCTATAGAATCTCACCCTTTTTCAATTTATATTTTTGTTGTTCATGAATGAGAATTCTGGTGCTTGCACAAGCTGAAAGAGTTTTTTGCTAGATTAACACATGGGGTTACTCGACAGTCAACTTTTTTGCTCCAATGAGCCGTTATGCTAGTGGTGAGGGAGACCCTATTAAAGCTTCTAAAGAGTTTAAAGAAATGGTCAAAGCATTACATTCTGCTGGTATAGAGGTATGCAATGTCCTTCTCTTGCCCCGTTTTCGGCTCTAGTATCTTTTTGGCCGATGAAGAAATGGTCAAAAGCATTACTTTCTTCAGAAGTAGTTTTACGATTTCTTCTGTGCAGGTCATTTTGGACGTAGTTTATAATCACACCAATGAAGCAGATGACAAATACCCTTATACCACTTCATTTCGTGGCATTGACAATAAGGCGAGTCATAAGAAGAGTGAACCTCATTTTGGTTTATTGTTTTTCTTATCTTTAAACTCTGAACAGTGTGAAATCTATATGCAGATTTATTACATGCTTGATCCAAACAACCAACTGCTTAACTTTTCCGGCTGTGGTAATTTATTTTGAAGTTTATTCCAAGAAAATTCCGTACTTTAATGAAAGTTCGGTTGTTAGCTGTAATTTTGATTTCTGTTTCCAGGGAATACTCTGAACTGTAACCATCCTGTTGTTATGGATCTAATACTCGATAGCTTAAGGCACTGGTATGGAAAAAATCTATCTTGAAGTTTTAATCTGCACATGACTGTGATTTGAAAGGAACGTTCATTGGTTTTCTACTCTTCACATATAATCGTCCCCGGTTCTGCTTTCCTCTCGTTACCAAACCGCAGGGTCACTGAATATCACGTGGATGGTTTCCGGTTCGATCTTGCGAGTGTGCTTTGCCGAGAAACAGATGGATCTCCACTTAGTGCTCCCCCACTCATAAGAGTAGGTTGATAATTGATTGTGAATCATCAGATAAATTAGTATCCGTGAAGCATATTCAATTTGGAATCTCTTATTGAATCAGGCAATCGCCAAAGATTCTGTTCTGTCAAGATGTAAGATAATTGCAGAGCCTTGGGATTGTGGAGGATTATATCTAGTTGGGAAGTTTCCAAATTGGGATAGGTAACAGTTTTGCTTCATAACGAGCTTAAGTTGATGCCCAGTAGTAATATACTTTAGTTCCTCAAATTTCTGTGATTATCAAGTTTCTCTAACCTGATACGACTACGGATGTTTCCATGTTAGGTGGGCTGAGTGGAACGGGATGTACCGGGATGATGTTAGAAGATTTATCAAGGTATACAACAATGGTGTCTTTTGAAAGAAGACTAATTGCAGAAACACTCTAATGTTCCACATGCTTATAGGGAGACAGTGGTATGAAAGGAAGCTTTGCTACTCGGGTTTCAGGATCTTCCGATCTTTACGAGGTAGGTTCTATTCAAGTTATTTAACTTTTGTATCTGTTCTAAATGATTTTCAGTGAACCGCTTAGATGCAGTATTCGCAGTGGAATCCAAATAGGTAACATGATAACGTCACATAAACTCTCTTCTCTTTATAGGTCAACCAGCGGAAGCCATATCACAGTATAAATTTCATAATTGCGCATGATGGATTCACATTGCGAGATCTTGTAACATACAACTTTAAGGTACTTTTGATTTCCATTGTATTGATGTTAAAGCCTAGATGAGTCTGTGCTTTACGTATCTGTTCTGTAATTTATAGCACAATGAGGCCAATGGAGAAGGAGGAAATGATGGATGTAATGACAATCATAGCTGGAACTGTGGTTTTGAAGGTAAATTTAAAACCTCACTTAACAACATTTTAGGCGTTTGATCGTTTCTCTGATAATTTTTTCAAGTTTTATATACATATACTCTGTTTCTTGACAGGGGAAACTGGTGATTCTCACATTAAGTCTTTACGTGCTCGGCAAATGAAGAATTTTCATTTAGCTTTGATGATATCTCAGGTAAAAGTATTGGCAGCATACAGTCGATTAATTATTGTTAAAATTCTTAGAATCTATGATCAATGATTCAGGGAACACCAATGATGCTAATGGGAGACGAATATGGACATACCCGGTATGGTAATAACAATAGCTACGGACATGATACGGCTCTTAACAATTTCCAGTGGAAAGAGGCAAGTCTTACATCATTCTCTGCTTAATACGAAGATTCTCCCTTGAACTGAATTCATTTTTCTTTTGAAAATCCAGCTCGACGCAAAGAAGCAGAGCCATTTCAGGTTTTTCTCGGAGGTTATCAAGTTCCGACATTCACACCATGTACTCAAGCACGAAAATTTCCTCAGCAAAGTAACCAAAACCTCCTCTTTGTTTTACACTTTTTTCGTGAATTCTGAGTGCTAAATTCTAATGAGCAATGTTTGTCTAAAAGGGCGAGATTACATGGCATGAAGATAACTGGGACAACCCTGAGAGCAAGTTCCTAGCCTTCACGTAAGACACTCCCAATGTTTCTTCCTTAGTGTGTGTAATACTGCTTAACTGGAATTGTCCAACTTCTTGCAGGCTCCATGACGGTGTAAGTGGCCGTGACATCTATCTTGCGTTTAACTCCCACGACTACTTTGTCAAGGCTCTGATTCCACTGCCACCGCATGGGAAACAATGGTTCCGTGTGGTCAGTCTTTCTTTATTTCTTTCTTTCGTCTTCTCTGGTTCTCTTAATTCAGTGACCGACTCAATTGTCTTGATTTAACAGGCTGACACAAACCTCGAGTCACCGGATGATTTCGTCAAAGAAGGTGTGGCCGGCGTGGCTGAGACATACAATGTAGCTCCATTCTCTTCGATCCTTCTCGAGTCCAAGTAAACAAAAAAAAAAGCACATCCTTGGTCTTCCTCTACACTCACACGAGCATGCAGCTTCAAAGCATTTAACACAATAACGTGTATGATATCGTATTAAACAAAATAAGGTGTATGTGAATTGTAATGAAATCATCCATTAGGGTCTCGTAAAAATTTGATTTAAAGACATTTCCAAAAAAAAAAAAAAAATTAGCCCCTTTTCAAGAGTGTCTCATCCAACCGGAACGGCTAAACATTTCACCATTGCAAAACTCCCTTCAATCACAGCATCATACCACAACACCGTACCCCAAATCTCTCCTCCTTGGCGTCTCTCCAAAGCAATCTCCGCACACCAAATCGATATTAAATCATCACGGACCTTATTATATATATACTTATGAAAGAACATAGCCAATTTCCCATCGTAACTAACCATGTTACACCACAATGTACTTGGTCTAGGCAACGATTTTTCCAAACCATTCACAACTCTCCAACACCTCTCCTTTGTATCATACGCTCTTAACATTTTCTCTGAAACATCGTAATAGCACAGTAAGTCGCCAACGGCACACGCATGGTTCCAATCTCTAGAATTCAGCATATCGTCCCTTTCCCATTCGCCAACGGCACACCAATGGTTCCAATCTCTAGAATTCAGCATATCGCCCCTTTCCCATTTAATTTCCTTTGGCCTATAAACAAAGCTGTTCTCAGAATCTCTCATGTAAATCTTATCCTCCATCACTACAGCATCAGAACATATTGTATATAGCTCCAAGTCTGGCATTATCATCGTTTGAGTTTTCAACACCATGACGACTCTGTTCCACTTCCACATATTCCTACTCACCAGCCGATTTCCAATTAAGTAAATATTCCCGTCGATGCCGGAGACCTTATCAGACATGGGCTTAGGAATCTGAGTGATGGGCTGCACCATGTGAGTTCTACAGTCGATGCTTAAAAAACTCGATGAGTCCACCACATATATCTTTGAACCCACTGTGAGATAGCTTGCACTGCAAGGCATAGAAGGAAACGATCGGATAATGACCAAGCGATTACTATTGTAGACTGTCCGGCGGAGAATATACGAACGGTATTCGTCGGTGTCGTAGTTATAGAGGACAGCATAGAGACAGTACTGTTCAGTGAAGCCTAACAAGGATCGCCTCTTGTATAGCCCAGAGGACGCAATGATTGATCGGAAACTCTTGGAAACGAGGCAGATTTTTGGAAAATTGCCTCTCGGTACACGTGCGATGATATCAACGATGATGTCATCTGGAAGTGACGTTATCCGAGACGGTGGAGACTCTGGTGATTGCTCCTTGTCTGTCGACGTAACTTTGGAAGACATCTATTTAGGTTCAAACCGAGGCTAAAGAGGAAAGCAAAAATCTCTCTATAGACTAGGGTTTTCAAATCTCTCCAGCTTTGGTTTGTGACCTAACTTTCTATCGACTAGGGTTTTCAAACTTAGCTAATCTCTCCAGTCTTAATTAGAAAAACGGAAATTTATTTATATTATATAATCTTATTATAGGAAAATTAGAAAAACGTTAATCCAACGGCTTAAATAAACTTGAGAATTCCTTCAACGTTAACGTACGAGATACAAACAACTACATGCAATGGCCACCAAACCAATATTTGTGTCAAGAGAGGTAATTTAACGAACACACGTTCGATTATAACATATAGATTGAACAAAACAAGTGACCGTTTGAAACTCATATCAGATCAATCGAAGATCCTTGACATAATCAGATTAACTTTTTCCACAATTGTAATTGAAACCAACAAAAATGTTTGAATCCTAATTCTATCAAACATAAGCATTGAGCACACTTGAACCAAACATTCAAAGAGCATATAAACCTGCAATTGCGACCTATTTTAATATCTAACAACAAAACCAAATTGATTGAGGAGAGAATGCGAGAAGGAAGTGTAGTGGTCACGAAGAATAGAATGAATAAACTGATCCAATCTCCTTTTTGTTTCTGCAGATCATCCAGTTCAAGAAGAGAATCTTCCAAAGTTCTCCACTCCTATTTCTTTTTTTTTTAATGAATGTAAATTTATTCACAAAAATAAAAACAGTTTTACAATAAATTATTAACAAGTGATCGGTACACGTGCCATGATATCCACGATGATGTCATCAGGAAGTGACGTAATCAGAGATGGTGATCGCTCCTTGTATGCTCTAACTTTGGAAGACATGTGACGTATAAACCTTCTCATCGTGCAGATGATATTATTTGATGAAAATAAAAAGCGTTTATCGTCTTATGCTACATTGTTTTAGATCTTAAATGATTTTCTTTGATTGATCTGGTGTTAATTGATTCAAAATTAATATCTGGTTTTTAGGAGATTATGGGTTTAGGAATCATGGGTAGTTTTCAATTTAGTAAATTGCTTTAATTTATGAAGTTTCTTATCGTGGGTTTATCGGGTATGTACTTGAACTATTGAGCAGGATCTGATTGGCAAATCTATTATATTAAAACAGAAACATATTTAGTACTTGCTTCCAAACACTCCTAATTTTTTTAAGTGTTTAAAAAATAATTTTAATAATTATTTATATTTAATTTCGAAAATTAGTTATTAATTTAAATATTTTTAGAGTTCCTTAAATATAGGTAATTTAGATTTGATTTGATTTGATTAAAAATAATAAATCAGATATTAATTTAGATTTTATTTAAAGATTCTAATTTAAATAATTTCTATACTATTAAACATTTTTATCAAAAATATGTAGAATTTTTGAAAACAAAATAATTCACATATGAAAAATAATGGTTATATTTGAAATATAAAATATTTATAATGATGTAAATGATATGATATTTATGTTGCTTATATAATATATTTACGATTATGATTTATTTACAAATTAATAATAAAATAATAAGTAAAATTCAAATGTATAATTTAAATATTAAAAATATATTTTTTAAAATTCAAAGAACTAAAATATATAAAAAAACCGGATTAAAAATATTTTGGTAACTAAAATCAGTAATTTTGAATTATACATGTAAATCGAAAATATATTTTTCATACAAAATAAAAACATAAAAAAAATTAAAAATTATTGCATACACTAAAATGTGGTTTGAAAAACCAGTTGTACACTCCCTTCGTTGATTAAATTTTAGAAAACTATAATGCTTAAATAATATTGTTAATACATCTCAAACTTTTAACAAATATTTATATTATACGGTAATATGAACGGAAAAGTTAGAATTATGTTTTTATAATAGTTCATTTTGAATTAATATTAGCGGAATGCTTAAAATTATATTTTTATAATCATAATTAATTTTAATACTATAAAAATATATCTAAACACAAAAATCAATATTTTCACTTATTAAAAAATATATTTATAAAAATAATTATATCTAAACTCAAAAACACAAATTATATTACAAAATTCGTTAAACAATAAAAAATATTCCCGTGCAGATGCACGGGGTTAGAATCTAGTTAGCTTTAAAGGCTATTAGGGTTTTAAAACAAATAAAATTTTTAAAGTTAGGTTTTAATCAATCAGACTTTAATGATTTTAAAGTTTTAAAAGTCATAACTTCCATCCTAAAAAATTTCACAGCCTTCTCTCTTCTTTTTTCTATGTAAGTCGACATTTTTTTTTAAAAGCTTCTGTGGATATGTTGTCTGGTCTTTAGCCACTGGGTCGTTAGTGGGCTTAGATAAACTAGTCCATAAAAATTCTTTAGCAGCTGATCATAGATAAAAGTTGGTGCAATGGTTGAGTGGGCTTTAGTAAAAAGGATGAGCCCAAGTCAACTAGTCCTGGAAGATATATAACAAGTCAACGTTATCTTCTTCGCTGGACTAACAGAATAGAGAGAGAAAGAGAACAGAGCAAGAAGAGAGAGAACTTCCTCGGTGGTGAAGCTTCAGGTCTTCTTTCTCAGGAATTGTCGGCGAATCCGTCGCTAGTGCTCAGGCTGTGATCCGCATAAGCTCAAGCTTGTGTGATCAACTTCTTCTTCTCTTTCGGTACTGATTGCTTTCGATCGGACTTGTAGTTGTGTCGATCATTGCTGTGATAGTGTACAAGTTAGGAAGATTACTTGTACGTCTCCGATCATAGTAAATGCATGGTGGTTTAGTTCCACTCCCAGATGTACCTTAGGGGAACTAGGTGAACAAAGCTCTGTGTCTTGATCGTTTTTCTTTTCCGCGAAGATAGAATCTGAAACACACAGAAGAAAACTCAGATTAGATCACGTATAGGAGTATTAAGAAGTAATCAGCTCACTAAGATTTCTTCACAAGTGGTATCAGAGCGCTAGGTTTTAAGCGCAGAAGAGATCACGGTCTAGTGATCATAGGCGTTGTGATCTTGGGATAAAGGGGATCTTGAGTTTTCTGCTATCATCTTGAATAGAATCATCGTGTTCATTGTGAAATCAAAATGGACACTGTTCAGAAATTTGAGATGGAGAAGTTTGACGGGAAAGGTGATTTCGGTTTATGGAAATTCAAGATGCTGATGCAACTGGAGTTACAAGGACTCGGGAAAGTTATACAAGTGATTACCGGTGAATCGTCAACAGATACTAAGGGAAAAGAAGTGGATACTGCGGATTCTAAAGCTGAAGTATCGATGACTGATGAACAAAAGAAATCTCGTGATATTAGAGCAAGGAATCTTATATGCTCAAGTCTCACGAATATAGTTCTTCGGAAGGTTATGAAGAACACTATTGCTGCAGGTGTTTGTAGGGCTCTGGAAGCTGATTATCAGACCAAGACTCTTCCAAACCGAATCTACCTCAAGCAAAGGTTTGCTAGTTTCAGAATGGGAAAAACTTAAAATATTTGAATAAATT